>NC_090650.1:391025966-391625966 GCF_040937935.1 Hyperolius riggenbachi | reverse complement strand
TAGAGCGGGCAAGGCTAGTGTGATAGCAGTGTTAAGCAGCTCCTAGCACAACATTTCCAAAAGTGGCAGCACCACCTGCTGTTTTCCAGCCCGCCACTTTAAAGGAGGAGGAGCCATTGCTGAAGGAGGGGAGACTGAGATCCACTGTCGGGAGAGCCGCAGACACTGCTGACTGACATAGCTGGAGGGAGGATAGTGACCACCTCTCTACCAATACTGGGGATACCCGGACACCTCGACTTGGCTACCTATACTGGGGGCACCAATACGTGGCTACCTATACTGGAGGCAACAATACCTGCCTACCCATACTGGGGCACCTATACTTGGCTACCTATACTGGGGACACCTATACTTGGCTATTTATACTGGAGGCACCTATGCTTGGCTACCTATACTGGGGGCACCTATACCTTGCTACCTATACTGAGGGTGTTTTTTGGGGTGCAAATTATCGGGTGCTGTGCGATCATTCCAAATGGGGTGCCGCACCCTCACAAGTTTGCTTCAACACAGCAAAAAGTGTAGAGCCGGCCCTTCCCAAGCTCCTTAGTTACGTCGCTGGGCAGCCCTGCATAATGCTTCTACTACCTAGCCGTTCCATTCCCATTCACAAGTGAAATAGGAAAGAGTGCAGAGCCAGGGAAACTAATATTATTTCTGGACATTGGCCATATCAAAAGCAACATTGATCAAATAAAACGTTCCTGTGAAAGACCTGTTTAGAAATGATGGAAGAATACATGAACAGCATTTTATGATGTGTTATCAGAAGGTGCCAGGAGCTGTGCTCTGCCAGGGCTACTCTCTGCAGACAGGAGCCAGAGGTCTCAGCAGCACAAGTGCATCTGCTAAACAGTGAGCGGTTATTTATGATTACCCATTGAAATAAAGCTGTGCACCGCAGTTAGTTGTGATGTTGTGTTAGTGTGCAGCCTGTCCTCAGCGTAGAACAATCGTGTTTACTACAGAAGCGGGATATAAATCTCCCCATTACCTCCCAGCCAGGAAACTGCTACGTAGGTTTGTTCCCTAACAACTACTGTTTGTTGTCATAACACACTTTAGGGCTGAATCTCCCACATTGTTATGGTTACACTCAGCTTTCTCTAGCAGGTAAAAAAAAGGATGGCCATTGCTTTGCTTATATTGTATGCATCTAAACCAGGCCTGGATTTACATCACAGGAGCCTATAGGCACGGATGCTCTGGCACCCTAGACTCCGCCCTCCATGAACTCATAAAACCCCTGCCGAACCGCACCACAAGTGTGCTGGTTGGTCCAGCTGTCACCTCTTTCCTCCTTCCCCTGCCCGACTTAGGTAACCACAGGTTTCCCTTAGTATTAGGCAGCCAGAGTAGCCTATCATTTATGCTACGCTTGGGACTCTGCATAGGGAGGGAAAGTGGGAAGGAGGCATTTGGATACAGGGGTGAGCCGCCTCTTAAAGGGACTCTGTAACAAAAATGTCATTGTGTTTTCTACCATCCTACAGGTTCCTAAACCTATTATAATGTGCTCTTGCTTACTGCAGCACTTTCTACTATCACAATCTCTGTAATAAATCAGCTTATCTTTTCCCTGTCGGACTTGTCATCCTGTGTCTGGAAGGCTGCCAACTCTTCAGTGTGATCTGCTATGCATGCCCCCACTGCAGGCCCCCTCTATGCACACTCCCCTGTGTGTGTGTGTTATTTACATTAGCCAGCTTTTCTCTGCTCTCTTATCTTTTACAAGCTGGATAAATCCTCTGTTCACATACTGATAAAGCAGCCCATACACTCAGCCGATTTTCTGGCCGACCGATCGATCCCGATCGATCGATCGATCAATCGATTCTGCAAATCGGTTGGCCAATCGACCGATCGACGGCCGATTTCGATCGATTTCGATGGATTTCCATCGAACTTGCAGGGTGGAAAATTTAGGTCGATCTGATGAGATTGCTTATCAGTTTGCATTGGCCTTAATGGAAATCTGATGGCAAAAAAATGCCATCAGATCGAATTTCAATAGATTTCAAACTGAAATCTATTGGAATTCTATCCTGGTAAAAAATGTTCTAAAAACGCATCAGATAGATCATCAGATGCATTTCTTATCTATCTGCTGCCAATCTGACGAGTGTATGGGCACCTTAAGTCACATACTGCAGAATTACAGACAACCGGGCAGACGTGTCTGCAAGAAGAAGCAATCAGCTTGTAACTCTTCAGTGAGCTGCAGGGGGAAAGAAACACACAAATGATCTCTTGAGATTCAAAAGGAAGGCTGTATACAGCCTGCTTGTGTATGGATGTATTTTCTATGTGTGGACATACTGTACATCAACCTACTTCCTGTTTTGGTGGCCATTTTGTTTGTTTACAAACAAACTTTTTAAAACTGTTTTGACTACTTTTAATGCGGTGGGGAGCGGCGAAATTGTGACAGAGGGGAATAGGAGATGTCCCCTAACGCACTGGTATGTTTACTTTTGTGCGATTTTAACAATACAGATTCTCTTTAATCATCAGACGCCTGTAGGCATACGCCTACAGTGCCTTATGGAAAATCCAGCCTTTATCTAAATGTAGAAATGTAGTTGAGTTTTAAAGTGGACCTGAGCTCAGAACTTCCTCTCTGCTCTAAAAAATAAGCAGAAGCATAATAACTTTTAAAGATAAACATTTCTTTGTTACAGCTGATACAAATCCTGCAATAAATTTGAATCGTGTCTACTTCCTGCTTTCATGGAAGCAAAAATAGGGTTAACATCCTGTGTTTACAAATTAGCTTCTTTGCCAAGGTAGCCAGCTAACACAGCTGAGAGATCAAATTACAATTGTGATTAGTCACAGATGAGGGGAAATTAGACAGGCTAAACTCTCTAAATACATACAGGGTGCATTTCTCTGTTTTCCTTCTGTCCTGTGCAAGAGTTCAGGTCCACTTTAATTCTGCCTTTTCTTATTCTGTTACACTTAGAAATTTATCTGGCAGCTTATGCCAGCCACAAGGGATGAGGTATTGGGAAAAGTCATCAATTTTAACATTATTTATTTATTTTATTTTTGCTGAAACCTTATCGATTGGATATGGTGATATTATTTTCCCTTTTTTGTTACTTTAGAAAAGGACTTATATAAATAGTGCAATCTCGTAATGCAAGAAAATACTTTTATGAAAAAACTTTATTGACACATGTAGAAAAAGGTATATCAAAAAATAGTATAAAAAGATGGTTCTTCAATTTCATACATCAGTCTTCATATGATCAATAATACATCACTTGACCAAATAGAGGACTAAGACACGGAGCAGTGCTTTTCAGCGCTGCTAGATTTGGGTGCAGCCGGCGCCTCCATAGACTACAATAGGAATCACTCCTATTGCAGCGCTCAGTGAGTAACGCCGGCGCTGTCAGAAGACGGAGCCGAGGTTGCTTAAAAACATAATAATTCGGCCTCCAGCAATCGCTGGAAGCCAAATGAATTCCTTCCCCCACTATCCATGGCGGCCTGGAGGGGGAATAGTAATTAAATCGGCCCGGACTTGTGCAGAAGCAGGATCAGCCATACCGGCTGTATCCTGCGCCCAAGTCTACCGGCGCCGATTTCAAATGTACTCCTAAGACATAATCTGGCTTGGCTTAGTAAGTGGCTGTAGCTTTATGGGTATTTTGTCTCAAAGGCAACGACACATGTTCGGTTCGGGCTTTTATGTAAAATTGTAAGTACCCTTCATCAGGTTGTGATATCCAGCTCTGTATGGCTCAACCAGGAATAAAAGCCAAATGGAATAAAGAATCATATAATTAGTCTGTACCCACCAGACGCACAAAATGGCCTTCCCAATGGCGATATAAAGAAAACGCTGCTAGGTGGGAATCCTGTCTTAGTCCTCTATTTGGTCAAGTGATGTATTATTGATCATATGAAGACTGAGTGTATGAAATTGAAGAACTATCTTTTTATACTATTTTTCGATATACCTTTTTCTACATGTGTCAATAAAGTTTTTTCATAAAAGTATTTTCTTGCATTACGAGATTGCACTATTTATAGAAGTCCTTTTCTAAAGTAACAAAAAAGTTTTGGTGGGCAAGGTGGATTGCCCATAAAAAGGACTGTGTTTTGATCCTCCACGTTTTAAAGGACCGCACCTAAACATATTTTTATAGATATTATTTTCCCTAGCAGAAGAGATTTAACTGCAAATCAAGGATTTTGCCTAGAAATCCCCTCCAACCTCCCCTGTGGAGACCCCTCCCCTTCCCAATCCACCAGAGAAATACTACTCCACAATATGTGCCACGCCCTCCACAATAATATTTGCTACCAGCTTACCCCATAGCATGAGCAACCACTTTCCCCCACCATAATAAGTGGAATCATCTAATTCCTCCTTCTAACATGTGAGGCCACGAGGGGCGTTGCTAGGATCCTAAGAGATTCGGGGAACTTTTGGGCACTCAAGCCGAAAATGGCGCAGCCATGCACCGGAATATGTCATAGTTGGAGCCAAATTTACATGAACTTAACAGCGGTCTAAGTAGGTCTGCCCAGCAAAATGTTGGATAGAAAATGCTAATAAAAAAAATAAATTAAAAAAAAATGCAGCATATCACTTAAATAGGCATTGACGCTTAAACATAGCTAGGCATTTACCTGGCTTCTGTGCTGGCTAGTTTGGCTTTCTTCTGGGTGAGCTGGCCTACTACCAGGTTGTCTTGCAGTCCCCCCATAGCATTCCCTGACCTTCTAGTGGACCCCCTCCCATGCTCCCATGGACCTCCCAATGAGGCACCACAACTCCCAGCATTCCCCCATAGACGAACCACAGCTCCCTGCATGCATCCATAAAGATATCACAGCACCTAGCATGGCATCACAGCACTTAATATGTCCACATAGAGGCACCGTAGCACCCAGCATACCAACCACTGCTGTGTGCTGTGGTGCCATGCTGGGTGCTATGGTGCCTCTATGGGGCATACTGGGTGCTGTAATGCCATGCTGGGTGCTCTGGTGCCATTCTGGGAGCTGAGGTGCCTCTGTGGGGCATGCTAGGTACTATGTGTGGGGCATGCTAGGTACTATGTGGGGGGCATGCTGGGGGACCAAGGATAGTTTCGGGGCACATGGCGCTGATCTTCGGGGCTAGTAACGCCCTTGGAGGCCACCTTTACTCTTTTCTATAACATGTAAGGCTACCTTTCCTCTCGTTTCTAATACGGGAGTGTGGTGTTCATATATCTGGCCTGTAGATGGCAATGTTCTGCTTCTATTGCTGCATAAGATTATCTGGACTGTTGTGGATCGTTGGTTATTTTTGTGCTCCTGCCAGGAATATGGAGTGAAGACACTGCTTATGCAGAGAGTAGGTGATTTCTGTAAATAAACTGTGGTAATCAGATTAACATGCGTAAAGTCTTATGCACAATGAGTAGAGCGTAATGCATTGCATGTAATATATTGCATTCTGCGCCATTCTCATTACTGAAGTTTAGCGAATATACCCTAAACAGAAAGGGCAAAGGTAAACATCGGTCCCAATTGTCCCTCCTTTGGAAGTATAGACCTTATTTTCAATCCAAGTGCCCGTTTCCCAATTTGCTCCTATAGGTCCTATCAGTGGCTGAATGGTGTACTGGTTAAGGGCTCTGCCTCTGACGTGGGAGACCTGGGTTCAAATCTCGGCTCTGCCTGTTCAGTAAGCCAGTAATTCAGTAAGGAGCTCTTTGGGCAAGACTACCTAACACTGCTACTGCCTACTGAGTGCGCTCTAGTGGCTGCCTCGCAAGCGCTTTGAATCCGACAGGAGAAAAGCGCTATACAAAAAAAAAAGGTATTATTATTAATATATTATTTAACTCTAAAACTATCTGAACTTTAAGTACAAACTATTTTACACTACTTATAATAATATATAGTATCCTTTATCTTGTTTTCTGACTCATAGCAGCCATTGTAGGTATCTATAGATAGGTGGTATCTATAGACAGCACAGTGACATACTTTCGCCTTGCAGTGCTGGGTACCTGGTTCAAATAACAGCCAGGGCACTATCTGATAATCTGCATGAAGTTTGTATGTTCTCCACATGTGTGTGTGGGTTTCCTACTGGCCCTACGGTTTACGCCTACACCCCAAAAACATACAGATAAGTAAACTGGCTTACCCCTAAATTGGCACTATACTGCAATGGACATATACCATAACTATCAATCGTAATCAATAAATACGAAGAGATTGGCAAACGATTGCATGGTGGCAATGGGGGTGTATATGGTATAGTAGCTATGTCTCCGGACCAACCAAATTCAAAGTGGCAATTCAAGAGGTACAGGATTCCGGGCACCAACTCCAGCAGTTGCAATCACCTTACTTTATTAACATCCCCATGCACATGACAATAAGTGCAATATGAATGGCCTAACAGCTGTTTCGCAAGTCTATGACCCCCATATTGGTATGGAATTCTGCCTCTGAAGAAGCTGGTCATGGACTTAAAGGGAACCTAAACTGAGAAGGATATGAATTTTTCCTTTTAAAATAATACCAGTTGCCTGACTCTCCTGCTGATCCTGTGTCTTTAATGCTTTTAGCCACAACCCCCGAACAAGCATGCAGATCAGGTTCTCCGACTGAAGTCAGACTGGATTAGCCGTATGCTTGTTTCAGGTTTGTGATACAGTCACCACTGCAGCCATAGAGATCAGCAGGACTGCCAGGCAACTGGTATTGTTTAAAAGGAAACATCTAAATCCCTCTCAGTTTTGGTTCCTTTTAACTATGGTGCGGCTTAGATCGTGAGCGCCTCTGCTGGACAGTTAGTGACATGAATATGTAAAATGCTGCGGACAATGCAAGGCCTCGTGCACATCTGCTGTGCTGAGAAATGTGTGAAGCGCGTGGTAAAAAACACATGCACTTGTGCGCGCTTTAGTGCCAGTTTCTGTGCATTGCGCTGCGCTTCTTTAACCACATAATGACCAGCTAACGCCGACAGGCGACAGCTAGTCGTTTGTGGATCTCCATGGAAACGTCCGCTCGTTCAAGTGGCCGTTCCATGTCAGTTCACGAAGGGTGTCTCCGTGAACAGCCTGCGAGCCTCCGATCGCGGTTCGCAGGCTAATTGTAAACACGCGGGGAAGAAATCCCTTGTGCTTACATCCATACGGCGCAGCTGCGCAGCAGCGCTGTAAAGGAGATCGGCGATCCCCGGCTTCTGATTGGCCGGGGATCGCCGGCATCTGATAGGCTGAAGCCTATCAGAGGCGGCGGAGGACGGATCGCCGTCCTGTGGCGCCCATAGCAAGAGTGAGAGAGGAATAGCGCTGCGGAGAGGGACCCCCCCCCCCCAGCAGGACATCCCTAGTAGGGAAAAAAGGGGGGAAGTCTGATCGCCTTGCCTCAATCTTGATCTGTGCTGCGGGCTGGAGAGCCCACGCAGCACAGATCTGGGAAAGCAGCCCCAGTACTTAAGTGGTTAAGGAACGTTTTGCTTATTGTAGCAGTAGCAGTTGTCAATAAACCTTTGTTTTTATATGTAAATGGGTTTTTTTTCTAATTAGGGGTAAAAAATGCATGCGATTCTATGCGCTTGTCCGCGTTTCTGTGCGCTAAAAAAGCGCACCCATTCACGCACAGAAATGCATGCAACCGCACGTTTTTGTAACGCTGCTTAGCGCAGCGCATAGATATGAACCAGCTACATTTAATTACATGGGAAAATCAATACCTTGCTGAACGCACAGGGCAGTGCGCTGTGAAAAGTGCACAGAAGCGTCTCTAGTGTGAACGAGGCCTTAGTGTTATATAAATACTAAATAATAACATAGATGTGAAAAAAACACAGAAAACTTGCGTATGCTTTCTTCTTGTTTTGAATGACCGGAGGGGAGCGAGGGGCGTGTCCTTTCCCCAAATATTTTTATGCTAAAGGTGTCCTTGTTTCCCATCTGAGAACTCTGGGAAGCCTGCAGGCAGATAGATGCATGTTTCAGTGTCTAAGCAGGAAATCTCTAAGGTTGTTTTCTCTTTCATAAAGTGTCCTCTAATATGAAACATCTGGTTATAGTTATATTTAGTTTTTATTGCCCTGATTCTGCTCTTTCATTAAGCTCTGATCTTGAAAGCACTAGAGACGTAAGTGCAGTGTTGGGTCCAGCAACAGACCAAACAGTGGTGGCAGCTGTCACTGTGCATTGTGGCCTATGACCCAGTACACATGGCGGCTAAGTGAACGATTTCCAGTTTAATGAACAAGCCAGATGTCATTTAAAGTGAAAAAAAAAAACAGGCAATCCTCTCCAGCTACACTGTGTCCATTGCAATGTATTGATGTACCTCCAAACAAAAAAAGGTTTGAATGGCAATACATATACTGTATGTAGTCTATGCACTGTGTAGAGTTAGATGAACATATAAAGTTTACATCTGTTACATAATAGTGGATAGAACAGACTCACATTTATATCTATAGTAGCATTTATTTAATTCTCCTCATGCTGATGCCTTGCTAAAGTATACCCTCAGCATTGTGTCCTCCCCTCCAGCCTGGTTCCCTCCTCTGCTCTCTGCCTGCCTGCAGGGCCGGGCCGAGGCATAGGCTGGAGAGGCTCCAGCCTCAGGGCGCAGTGTATCAGGGGGCACACAATTCATTCAGCTGTCATTCCTAATTGTGTATGAAGCAGAAAGAAATAAGAAAAGGGGATACATAGCAGTGACTGTAAGCCAGATAACTAGATATTAAGGTGTTGAGGAGGTTGTGGGTCCTGTGGCCCTCTTAGTCTAATAGCAATCAGTGTGTGACAGCTGGGGTGGGAGGGGTGGAGGGGCGCACTTTGGTGTCTCAGCCTTGGGTGCTGGAGGACCTTGTCCCTGCTCTGCCTGCCTGGATCAAATTACATCTTTGGTTTGTGTGTAAGAGTGAGGAGAGACAGGAGAACTGCTGCAGCCTGTCTTATACTGTCTGTTTGCTATAATTCTTATTTCAGATGTCTGTCTGCCTGTCTGGGTTAGATCACATCTCTTTTCACAGAGGCTGTAGGCTGGGAGAAGGACATGGGGGGCGGAGTAAGTAAATCAATCCCCCAGCATCCTTTGTACCCATGGTTTAGAAAGAAAAATAATCACCATGGTCCAGTTTTACACTGGGGGCGGGGATTTCAAGACCATATGTGGAATACGGACCCTGGGGGTGAGAAATCACACTTTATTAAGTGTGATTTTATATATCTTGGCAACTTATTAGGTTTAAAGCAAACTGTAATTTTTAATGTAGGTACTCTTTAAAGCCCTGTACACACATATGAGTACTGCTGTGATAATTCAGGACTGAGAACTGTACAGATGTGCTGCTGGCCTGCAGGCTAGTGACGCATTCTGTTGCTATGGAGGTAGGAGGAGGAATGAAATGTGGTGCACGATGAAGCAGGAGGGGTATGGAGGACAACACTGCTTTTGGTCTCACATGACCATAATATTGTCTGTATGCACCCATTAAAATAGATCGTACACTGGGCCTAAGAACTGTTAAAGAGTAACTGTTAGGCATTAAATTCAAAGTTAATTTTCTATTGCAGGCTGTTAAAAAGTCAAAAATGATGCTAACCAGGGAAATCAAAACTTTAAAATCATTCTTACTTTCTCCCAATTAGGTCTTCTCTCCCCATGCCCCCAGGCTCTATTGTGGTACACAGACGCAAAAGAGAAGTGACATGGCATGCTGTATCAGCCTGATTGGCTGAAGCCTCTCTCACTCACCTCTCTGCGCTGTGATTGACAGCCTGATCTCCCCTTCACTCTCTATGTTTCAGCCGCTGTTAGAGCGCAGGGAAGGGGGCCAGAGGCTGTCTCCTGTCACTGTCCTCTGCCCCCCTCCTCCAGAGGCATGTGGGCTCCCTCTCTACTGTATCTGCCGCCCGCAGCATTCTCCCTCTTCCCATGCTGAATATTGGGGAAGGATAAAAGGAGCTGCACACAGACTCAACTAATAATGGTTCCAGGCGCTGCAGTTCCCTTTTATACTCTCTGCACTGCCTCTGGTGGTAGTGCAGAGAATAGATGGGAACACCAGCACTTGGATCCATAATTAGGCCCAGTGTACACCAAAAACCTCTAGCAGATCCACAAAACGCTAGAGGTTTTTGAAGCAGATTTCAGAGCGATTCCTAGGCATGTTTAGAGACATTTTCTAAACATGTCTAGCGTTTTTGGAGCATTTTAGTGTAGCAGAGTACAAATATTGTTACAGCTAAGCTGTTACTGAACAGCTCCTGTAACAAAAATGCCTGTACAACTGCTCTGATCTATCGTTTTTCAGAGCGGTTTTCCACTTTCCTATACTTTAACATTGAGGCAGAAACGCCTCGGAAATCTAAAAAATGCTGCAGCCCGGGAGTTTGCGTTTGTGGAAACAACGACCCGCTTTGGTGTGCACCAGCCCATTCACTTTCATTAGCCAATTTAAATTAGGCAAGTGACTTTTAGGCCTTGTTCACATTGCTTTCGGGTCGCGTGTCTGTCCACGGTGGGCTTTTTTTCCCCGCGTTTTTTTCCACGATTTTCTGCGCGTTCACTCATTTTTGTGGGCGTTTTTGTGAGCACTTTTGCAGAGCGCTTCCGTCTTTTGATCCAAAAAAAAATCCAGAAAAAAGAAATACAATGTATTTTTTTGTAAAAACCGCTCATGCAATCGCTTGCCAAAGCGATTCTGTGTGTGTTTTGCATTTTTCCTATACCATCCATTGAGGCAAATCGCCTAAAAAATGGCCCAAGCTCAGCTTTTCAAAGCGGATCGCAAATGAACTGCTCTGATATGAACTCTCTCATAGAGAATCATTGCACAAGCGCTTTCAGGGCGATTTTGAAAATCGCCCGCGCTTAAAATTTTACAAAAAATGCCTATAATGTGAACAAGGCCTTACAGCAGCATCTTACAGAGCCAGTTGTGCTCTATGGAAGTCGCTTACCGTATTTTTCGGACCATAAGACGCACCTAAAATTAGAGAACAAAAAAGAGGGAAAACAAATACTAAACATGGCGCATCCATGGTACAGGGGCATCTTTTGGATCTTCTCCCCTCCCCAATTATTATGTCCTCCTCGTACCTCTTGTGTCCTTGTGCCCCCTTTGTATCTTTAGTGTCACCCTTGTGTCATCCTCTGTGTCCCTTGTGTTCTCGTTTGTCCCCCTGTGTCCCTGTCCTCCTGTATCATGTCCCCGTGTTCTGCAGCTGTCCTGTTCCCCTGTCCTCCTCTATCTTGTCCCCTGTGTACTGCTGCTGTCCCTCTATTCCGTTCCCCATTTTTGTCCTCATCTCTCTTGCCCCTTCCCTCATTCCTCCTCTATCTTGTCCTCCTGTGTCGTTACTGTGCCGTCCCTCTGTCCTCTATTCTGTGCCTGTTTCCCCCTGTCTTCCTCTATCTTGTCCCGTCACGTGTCCTGCTGCTGTTCCGTCCCTCTGTCCTCCAACTTGTCCCCCGTGTCCCGGTAGCCCGTCCCCCCTCTGACTCTGATTGTTGAGCAATGGGCTTACCGCTACAGGCTACAGATGATCAGCGGTAAGCCTCCAGGAAAAAGCCACGGGGGAGTCCGTGCAGATGTTGAAATTTCCATCTCCTTCACTCGTGCTGGCAGTCCAAGTTCGTGGCTTAGCGCTGCAGATGATCAGCGGTAAGCCTTCGGGGAAAAGCCGCATGGGTGTCCGTGCACGCTGCCTAATGTTTATCTAGCGTCACTTCCGCTTACATCACCAAGGCGGAAGTGACGCTAGATAAACATTAGGCAGCGTGCACGGACACTCACACGGCTTTTCCCCAAAGGCTTACCGCTGATCATCTGTAGCCTGTAGCGGTAAGCCCATTCCACAACAATCAGAGTCAGAGGCTGTGACCAGACTCAGACGGGCTGCGAGGACACGGGGGACAAGATAGAGGAGGACAGAGGGATGGAAAAGCAGCAGGAACAGAATAGAGAAGGACAAGGGAGGCGGGATGCCTGGGACGCATTACCACGGGGATTCCCAGTGGATTGACACCTGGTGCCGGCTAGCATTTGAACCATAAGACGCAGGCACTTTTTGCCCCTTATGTTTGGGGAAGAAAAAGTGCTTCTTATGGACTGAAAAATATGGTGATTATTATTATTTTTTTTTTTTTTGCACCTTCGGGTGTACATGTTGGTTTTTGTGTGTTTATCATATTTGTTTTATTCATTCATTGTGTTTTGCACTAAAATGCATTTTATATAAAACATAATTTATTTATTTTTTGTTGTCAATAACATATTTAAGATTACAAATAAAATTAAAGTAGGAAAAAATATATCAGACTGTATTTGATTCTAAAGAACTTATTTTCAGTACTTTTTTGCATTCCTAGCTCTAAAAAGAGACTTTTACCAAATAAAGATCTTGATTAAAATAGTATTAAAGCGGTATAAAACCCTGACATAATATTCAATAAAAACATGTTTTCCTACTTTTCATATGCCATACTGTTATCATATTTGCTTTTGTGCAAGTATTATTATTCCTTTAGAAATTACAAGTTTCCAAAGTACACTTTTTTGCTTTGAGAGCTGACTGCATTTTATTCATAACTGTTTTTTTTCATGTTGAAATATAAGCAGAAATGCTTTCTGACTGTCTGTCTTTGTTCAGGAGACTGCAGTGTCAGAGAAGGGTTTGTTTACATTTCTCACTTGATACAATTAAACAAAAGATAACATTATCTCTAGTTCGGATTCGTCCAGCTTTCCCGGCATCAGTTTCCCTTTTTCCTGTGTTGCTCCCCATTTTCAGCCTCCTCTTTCATATGCAGCAACTCTTTCATGTCCAGGAGCCCCCTCAGCCTGCTGCCGCCCGAGGCCTGGGCCTGTGTGGCCTTTCCAGAAATCCGGCCCTGTCAAAAATACGGGGTGAAAAGACGAGAAAAGTGTTTATGAGAAAAACTGTCTCAAGTTTTTAACTTCTGTAGTACCACCCATTGGAGCCATTCAATGCAGATGAAAGATGTAAATCAGAAAGGTTTTTAGGCAAAAACAAATACACAAGAAACAAAAGTATGTTTCAATAACAATGACCACACTGGTTTCACTCAGACTACTGATGAGTGTACATTTGATGTAAGGAATGTTCGTTACTGAGAGTTCTATGCACAGAGGGGAGATACTGCTTGCTTGGCAGTTGGAAAAAGCCGTTATTTCCCACAATGCAACAAGGTTCACAGACAGCAAACTGTCAGGACCGTGGTCATAACATCACACTGTGAGAGGGGTTTACTACAATATCAGTCATACAGACTCCACCCGCCTCGATGATCTATTCACAAAATGGTAAAGATTTCTCATGGGAAAGGGGGTATCAGCTACTGATTGGAATGAAGTTCAGTCCTGGGTGAAAGTTCCTCTTTCTTAATTTGAAAACTGATTTTTTTTTTATCTCAGCGGAGTTTTCCTTTAGAACATTTCCCGTTTCTCATATTCTTTGTGAATTGTATCCTTAGTGAAACTCATCATGAAAGAATAGCTAAGCTTTCATTTGCCATGACAATGATGTTCTCCTGGGAAATAAGTCTTCACCAGCCCAGGGGCATCAACACTGTGAGAGACACCTGCCTTTTCCCATAGACTGAAGTGATTTTGGAATCATACACAGCTCTATATTGAATTGAGGCCAAACAGTGGTTTTTTTTTTTGTCTCCAGACTAGTGTTGCTTTGGCGGTGGATGTCCGTACCTGGCATGACACAGCACCTGGCTGGGCTACACTAAAACAAGATCTGAACTTTCAATTCACATCTGAACTGTGGAATATGACTCATAGACCAGAGCTGACAGACAGAGAGCTCTTCTGTTTTCGCCAGGATATGAATTGTGACCCCCCTCAGGTGTCAGACTCCATAAATAGCATCACCGCAGCAGTGCCACAATAATAACTCTATTACAAAAAGTCATTGTTCGCTACATTGCTCAGGGTACGGGCATTGGTGGAAACTATTCCAGCCGACCCCGGCTGTTATGGAAGAAGCCCCATGCCCAATCAAGTCGGTGAAGAGCTCCGAAAACGTTCCTCATGTATAAAAACCCACAAGCACAGAAGGCAGCAAGAATTCCTATTATTAGGAATTTACATACCGTAGTGCTTACATGTTCCACTTTACAGAGTCATGTCGCCTTTGCTTCTTCTTGAGATACCGCCACTTATCGGTAAACTTTGTATGTCCGCCTACATCCAAAAAACATACAGATAAGTTTACTGGCTTCCCTCTAGACTGATGCAGGAGCGTAAATAGAGGGGAGCAGCGCCTCCAACCAGGGGGGCCCATAGCTGTGAGGGGGCCCATACTAGCCTTCCCTTCCTTCATTAAAGATGCCGATCCTTCAGATCAGGTGTTTTTGTGGCTACACTTGTTATGGGTGTGAAGATCCTGATGGGCATACTTGTTTTATGACCCTTGTGAGTTTGGCTCCAAGGCCGTGAAGGGCACCAAAGGGAGGAAAGGAAAGGGGTAGGAGCATGGGCAGAGGCGTAGGGTGGGGTGGGCAAGGGAGTACATCTGCCTTTCTGCAGAGCACCTGGGGGGGGGGGGGGGCGCTTCAGCAGTGAAGGCAATGTTATTTTTTCCTCTAAGCCAGGGCCGTCTCTGCTATGTATCAGCAGCTGCAGAGCATGGCACTTGGCTGCCTCGTCCCCCCCGTTGTCTCACACAGCCACTTCTTATTGCTCTGCACCGTGAGACTTAAAACTAACAGAGAGCTGCTGCTGACTGGTGTGAGTCAGGGGCAGACATACCGCTGTGCAGCTGCACTGGGGCCCCTCAACATCATTTTCTTAAGGGGCCCATGAAGTACCAGCAATCAATTTCACATCGCAGGCAGAGCACAGCACTGTGCTGCTTCCTGCTCTTTGTGTGGCTCCCCTCCCCCTGTCTTTCAGGCTGCTGAGCATTAAATATTGTGCCCTGCCACGCAGAGGCAGACATAGGCCCGTGCAGGCCGTGCAGCCGCACAGGGGCCCCATGTCCTCTTGGGCCCATGCCATTGGACCAGTTAGGGCCTGATTATCTTCTAAGCTTTTCTCCATGTATTTATCTCTGAAACTCAAGAGAAACCATGACAATAACTTGTAGCCCTGTGCCTTTGTCCTGTGGTTTAAGTGTCCCTCTTTCTCATCTCAAAAAGTTGGGAGGTATGCCCCAGTCAGATGCACGTTTAAAATGTGTGCTACGTTAATACAGTACCTACAGAATGTGACCCAGGTTCATGTATTTTTATCTTATCGTAATTCTTTGGATCCAACCATGATCTGTTATGACCGCGCCCACTTACATGGGGCCCACTTCATTTATTCTGCACAGGAGCCCATCGTTGGCTTTGTCCGCCACTGCTGCCACGGCTAATGTCCTCCTATGGGGAAGAAAAACACCGACCACAACTGAAAGCCACGGAAAGCTGCTGAAAGCCTGAACACGATGCCGCTGCAAGCCACAACTTCCAAGATGTTTTTGGAATGTGAGTGCAAACTATAGAATACCCATGCAAACACTGGGGGATAATTTTGTGAGGACACACTGACCTACAGGACACATGGATGCTATTATTTGTGGGGACACTGACTGGCAGGCCTAGCAGGATTTTACGATGGGGTCCTTTGATTTCTAGTTGTGTCCCTGACAACAAGGTGTGTGAACTATGCCGGCATTGTTAGCCATCTCACTTCCTGCGATGTGACAGCTCCCTCCAAGGTGCCAATTAACATATGTTTTACGTGTTGCTGGCGAGTACAGTCACAGCATTTTCACGCCAAACCCGCAGATAATAAAACAAAATGCAGCAAATTCAGAATAATGTCAAATCATCTGAGAAGCCAGCAGCGTAATCCATTTATAGCACCGTAATTAAATGCCCTTTTCAGCGAAGACATGAAGCTTAACTACCCACTATATGATTAATCGGGAAAATTACCACTCTGTTGCAAAGCTGCGTTCTTGGATGCACACGGCACGGATCTGTTTTACGCAGAATTACGCGGCACAGCGGCTGAGCGACCGGCTGAAGGATTTGGGGATGAGAGGAGCCGCCATCGCTGTCACACTTCACATTAAGTAATGAGGCTTTTATTGCCGCTGAAATCCAAAACACAGACAGTGTCCTAATTAGCGAGAAGAACAGCCAATTTACATGGAGATTCGAGTCAACGCCAACGTTTATGCAGAAAGTTTCATTTCCTAATTTCGGCAAATTGGAGATTTGTCTAATGAGAAGTGGCAGACGGATGATGACCCCATTAGAATAATCTAACATTAATCGTGAACTCATTTACTTGGAAGAAAAGTGAAATTCGTGAGAGGGGGAGGAGGATGGAGATTCAGGTAAATTGCGCATGTGTCTCACCAAGTGATGCCACAATGGTCCAGCTGCGGAATAAAGTGTTATTTTTCTACCCACTTTGAACAGTATTAATATGTTGATTTTTGGTACTAATAACTGAGAGGTCAGTGCTATAAGGATTTGGTAAAGAAACACTGAGGGCCCTCTCACCTTGGCGCAGTGCTGCAAATTGACACAATGCTACCGCAGCGTAATAATTCCCTATAGGGTAGTTCATACTTCCCACGTTGCGGTACACTGCGCCGAATGTGCCTAATCTAACGCTAGCGCAGAACTACGTTACCTTGCGTGATCCGCGGCAACTTGCGGCGATCTGCATCGGCCTGGAAGTCATATTAGTCTATGGTGACGCGGGTTTTTTTTAAAAAAAAAGTTTACGTTGCGTCGTCACAACGTGCATGTGTGGAAGCGTATTTTTATAATGCGCTTCTGTGCACTTCTACATACCCACTGACGCCGGTTTGCAGTGTGAAACCGGCCTGATGCTGTAGATTACAAGACAGATGACACTAAAAATATTGAATTTATTTTAAAACTAGATATTGCTAAGGCCATTACCAGAAGTAAATATGTAGGTTCTGTTTTGTAACAGCTCTCATTGGCCCATATGCAATTCACTTTTTCTTCTGTGTTTTTTCCTAGGTCAGTGATCTGCAAATTTGGCTCTCCAGCTGTTAAGGAACTACAAGTCCCATAATGCATTGTGGGAGTATGACAGCCACAGTCATGATTCATAAAGGCAAATGCATTGTGGGACTTGTAGTTCCTTAAGGCCCCATTCACACTAGAGCGTTTTGCCAGCGATTTCAGGCAAAACGCTCAAGCGCTAGTGCTATAATACCCTATGTGCCCGTTCTTACTTGGGCGATTTGCGTTAATCGCCGGCGATTAACGCAAATCACCAAACGCAAACGTGTAGCCTGCAACATTTTCAGGCGATTTCTCGGCGATCGCGTTTCAGTGCTATAGAAGCGCTAAACGTGATCGTGGGAAAATCGCTGCAGTGTCCAGTGATTTTTCCACGTTAAATCGCGGACTAATCACTCCCGAAAAATGTTTTATGTTTTGCGCTTTTAAGTGTGAGAGCCGAGTTTGCAGATCACTGTCCTAGGTGATATTTTCACACCTTGTGAATAAATACATAAAATGTATTTTAAAACACCAGCAAGCAAGAAAATACTCAAAATAATTTTGATAGTACTTTCTCACCAATATTTAGGTACTTTTTCGATTGTAAAATGCTTAAAAATTATTTTAAGAGAATATGAAAATTATCTCCTAGGAAATAACTAAAGAGACAAAAAATGAATTGCATATGGGCCATTGTGTGCAGTGGCGTAAGTCTAACCCCCAGGACCCGTATGACAGTGGACGGCAGTGCAGGGAGCAGTGTAATAATTACCTGCTCAGTGCTGTGTCGTGTCATCAGGTTCTTGTGGAAAAACAAAAAAGACACAAGGAGACCGGCAGCCCGATCTGGTGTATTATCAAAGAGACACCAGGATATGTGTGTGGTAAAAAATATACTCACAAGATTGGGTTGCTAGGGAAAGCAACCACTTTTCTCACATGTGGGGAAGTGCCGTCCCCACTCGGCCTTGCTTCTGATAGCGCAGTAGGTCGCAACTCCAGGTAAAAGGTTGGCCACTGGAAACTTCCAAGTGTACACTCCCCTATACAGGGGTGATAAAGATTGGGGAAGGGTAGGAGGCGCCCATAGACATATATCAGTAGTTCTAGTAGGTGGTATAATAATTGTAAACAAGGTTCTCTTGTGCCTACCTTATAGTAGTAAAACGCACACGTAAGGTAGTAGTAAATACTTCTTAAATTTTATTGGGGCACAGATGACAACGCGTTTCACGGCCACAGCCGCTTCCTCAGGTCTATAGGTGTGCCTAAGGTGGTATGTCTTGCTATCTTGGGCGCCAGAAAACGCCCAAGATAGCAAGACATACCACCTTACCACCTTTAAGAAGTATTTACTACTACCTTACATGTGAGTTTTACTACTATAAGGTAGGAACAAGAGAACCTTTTTTACAATTATTATACCACCTACTAGAACTACTGATATATGTCTATGGGCGCCTCCTACCTTCCCCCAATCTGTGTCATGTTACGTCTCCCCAACGTGGCAAAGATTAGAAGGCGGCAAGAGGCAGCTCACCTCCCCAAATGTCCCCCTCCTCGCACTCCCCGCCTCCCCTTCCCTAGATGGGCGGCACTGCTTCACTCACCTGTTCTCAGCGTTCCAGCGATGGGATCTCCTTGTGCCTGTCCAGCATCCATGGCTACAGCGGTGCCTCATGTGACCTGTTAGATGGGCAGCACCGCTTCACTCACCTGTTCTCAGCGTTCCAGCGATGGGATCTCCATGTGCCCGTCCAGCATCCATGGCTACAGCGGTGCCTCATGTGACCTGTTACCTGCTGTCAAATGAAGCGCCACTGTAGTCAGAGAGGAAGCAGGACTTTATGTGTGGCTGGTGATCCTATCGCTAATCTGCTGAGAGCAGGTAAGTGATGAAGCACTAGTGCAGCTCATACCCGGCATCCTGGGGATCAGATACTGCAGGCTAGAAGGGAGGAGATGCTGTCTTGGAGGGACCAGAGGGAGGTAAGCATGCCTGCAATGCACGGTAGGGGGAAGCCAACTTAGGAAGTTTGGAATGGCCCAGGAGCTGCTGCAAACACATCAAGCTCCAATCCATATGACAACACTTCTCCCGTGGCAATGCACCTAAGTTGCAGTGCTAGCAGTGGCAGAGGAATGCGAATTTGGTGGTGATAAAGGTATACCGAGCGGGTGGCGATGTGGAATAGGACCAAAGGATAAAAAAAAACTGATGGCAATGTAACAAACTGATCTGTTTGAAGTATACAATCTAAAGGGACAGGAAGGAAACAGGAAATGGGGCAGTAAGGTGTTTATTCTAATAGGGCAGTCTCCTCCTCTTGAGCAGAGAGAGCCTTTGCATCTGTTAATCAGATTTGTAATGCAGCCACTTGGTCTAACTATAACGCATTTATAAAACATTACCGGATGGCCCTTCCTATTAACCAGGATCTGGAATAATGACACAAAGGTCTCTCTGCATTAGTTCCACCTTGAGAGGAGAGTAATATGGAACATCTCATGGTCCTTGTCGTGGAGGACAAGTGGAAATATACACTTACTCTTAGTGGTAACATGAGTTCCATGAAGTCCTTCAAGTCAGGCTTAGAACCCGCCCTGGTATGGTAAGACCACATCTATTCTCCAAGTAATATGTAAGCACTGAGGGGTGGAAGTGGGAGTGGCCTTTTAACCTGTTAAGTGCTTTCAGTCCCTTAGATAGGAGGAGCAGTCTCATGGTTCCTGTCGTAGAACTCATCTTACCAGTAAGAGTAAGCATATATTTTCTGGCACAAAAGGTCAGTTGTTAAGCATTCATACATGCTACTCTGTTATAATGTTTCCAAATTGTGACAGCATGGAATTTATTTTTAAACTTTAGGTCCACTTTAAAGAGAACCCAAGGTGGGCAAAAAAAAATGCTTCCTGATCCAGGGGGCTAGCCTGAATTACTGCCGCTCTCCACTGCTCCTGTGTCCAGAAATCTTGTACATTAGTTTTCAGTGACCCCTGGGCTTACCACGCTGCAAGCTCTGCTCTGTATGTCTCAACACAGAGCACAGGGCAAGGAGGCGGGGGAGCAGTGGGATAAGAGGCAGAGCTGCCCAATGAGAGAGCTGGAAAAGGGGCGTTAGGAATGCCAGTGGGCATTTTGCAGGAGTGACTCTCCTGCAAGGGACGCCCCTTCCCCTCAAGAATGTTGACCAGCTGTATGACCATAATTTTGAGGGGCGACAGCGCGGTGCAGGGGGGGGGGGGAGTGGAGCATAGGGGACACAGAGGCATGTCATGGACTAGTGAACATGCCTATGTGTCCCGTCTGCCCCTCTACACCGCCTCGGGTCCACTTTAAATGAGTAAACTTATGAATCAGGACCTGTTCGTGTACCACAAAGTATTACATTTACCAGCTATAGGTATAAAGGTGATGGTATCTTTTAAGTTGCTATAACAGACCATTTATCGTGAGCCTGCTAGTCCATCTCCTGCTGGGCACTTTGGTCTCTGCAGACAGATTTGGATTCTCCCATGACATTTCAGGGCAGTTTCCTTTTGTCTGCTATCAGTGAGTGTCGCTCTGGCTGATTGCTTGTGACAGATGACAGTTTCTGGGGGAAGAACAGCTGAAAACTCAGTCCCGAGTCTATTGTTCCATTCGTGACAATCCTCCTCTATTGTTTGTTTAGCCGAACTCCATTACGGTAAACAGAACACAACACAGTCATGATCGCATTCCTTTCCATCTCAATGTAAAAAGGTTATTTTCTCAGCGGCTAATGGGTGTCGCTGATGCATATTTTGGGAGGTATTTACAGTAAATCGCTCAGGGTCCAATGCCCAGGATAATGATAATGCGGTAGAGTGCTGGGAAAAAAATACTAGGATTTATATCTGATTTTTATCTTCAGTTTTTCAATTTTCTCTTCCTACATATTCTGTTCTGGTCTTCAGATAACCACCTAGCCCACAGAGACAGACTGGTATAGTAATGCTGCACCCATACATTACAGCCAGGGAGTAGGTGGACTGCATGAAAACAGGAAAGTAATGTGCTCTTCTTCCATGTCTCGGAGGTGCAAAATTCTCATAAAAAGAGTAAAAACAGTTTAAAAGGAGGAAGGGTGGAAGACTTACCTTCTCCAAGTAAAGACCACAGCATTGGTCAGAAAAGGAAATTTAATGTACAGCATATGTACCTGAAGAAGCGGGGTTACCCTGCGAAACCTGTTGTTGTGGGACCTGTGTCCAATAAATTCCCTTTTCTTACAAATGCTGTGTTGTTTTTACTTGGAATAGGTAAGCCCACCACCCTTCCTCCTTTTAAACTGTTTTCGAACTGTTTATGAGAATTTGGTGTCTCCTAGCAGTGTATCATTATCTAGCCCACCTTTCCATTTGTATTTTCTCAAGAGCGACTACTGACACTGTATTCCATAGCTCCGAGTGTAGACAAGGTTGTGATGCACTTTTGCTTTGTTTCTCGTTACCTTGAAGAAGACCTTAGTCTGTACTTACTTGTATACTTTATTATACCTCTAGCTTAAAGGATACCCGAGGTGACATGTGGCATGATGAGATAGACATGGGTATGTACAGTGCCTAGCACGCAAATAACTATGCTGTGTTCCTTTTTTTCTTTATCTGGCTGAAAGAGTTAAATATCAGGTATGTAAGTTGTTGACTCAGTCCTGACTCAGACAGGAAGTGACTACAGTGTGACCCTCATTGATAAGAAATTCCAACTATTAAACTCTTTCCTAGCAGAAAATGGCTTCTGGGAGCATGGAAAGAGATAAAAGGTTCAATAGTCCATAGATTTTAGCTCTGGCATACTTCAAATAAATGTGTCACTGAGCAAAAACAATAAAACAGTTAAAACTTAAAAAGTAGATTTAAACATAAAATAAAACTGTGGAATATCTTAAAAAGTCATTTTTAGGAGAAGGAAGATCAATACAATCATTTATTTTATTAGTTTATTTTCTCTTCGGGTGTCCTTTAAAGTACTACACCATGAGTGGCTCTAATTTTTTTTTACCTTTGAATTACATCAAGACTTCACCTTCTCTCATCATCCATTTAGGTAGGTTTGTAATTAATGGATGTGACAATATTATAAGCAAGTCATCGTATAAACCTTAGAAGCAATTGTCCCAGTGTCAAACATCTCACTAGCTGTTATATATACAACAATTAAACACCCTGATGAAGTCCTTAGATATGTGTATAGCGGTGTGTGTGTGTGTGTGTGTGTGTGTGTGTGTATATATATGTATATATATATATATATATATATATACATATATACATATATATATACTGTATATACATATATATATATACTTATACATACATATACATATACATATACATACATATATATATATATATATACACTGCAATTGTCCCAGTGTCAAACATCTCACTAGCTGTTATATATACAACAATTATACACCCTGATGAAGTCCTTAGATATGTGTATAGCGGTGTGTGTGTGTGTGTGTGTGTGTGTATATTATATATATATATAAATTTTGACTTAGTTAATTTTATTCAACCAGCAAGTATTTATTTATTTATTTATTTTTTACAGAAAATGACATAGATGTCTCCCAAAAGATAATAAGACAATATACAAGAGGGGTTATTGTGGAGAAAAAAAAACATTTCTCAGCTTTTATTTACATTTGAGCAAAAAGTGTCCAGTTCAAAATTATTCATACCCTTCTCAATAATCAATAGAAAAGCCTTTATTGGCTATTACAGCAATCACATGTTTCCTATAATTGCAGACCAGCTTTTTGCATGTCTCCACTGGTATTTTTGCCCATTAATCTTTAGCAATAAGTGGCAAATATTTCAGGTTGGAGAGTCTTCTTGCCATCACCCTGATCTTTAGCTCCCTCCACAGATTATCAATTGGATTCAAGTCAGGACTCTGGCTGGGCCACTCCAAAACATTAATGTTGTTGTCTGCTAATCATTTCTTCACCACTTTTGCTGTGTGTTTTGGGTCATTGTCATGCTGAAATGTCCACTGGTGCCCAAGACCAAGTTTCTCTGTAGACTGCCTTATGTTGTCATTGAGAATCCTCATCTATTGCTCTTTTTTCATGGTGCTGTTTACTGTGATTAGGTTCCCTGGTCCATTGGCTTAAAAACACCCCCAAAGCATTAGATTCCCACCACCATGTTTGACAGTGGGAATGGTGTGCTTTGGGTTGAAGCTTTTTATGGCAAATGAAGGAAACATCATTGTGACCAAACAATTCAATTTTTGTTTCATCTGACATAGCACAGAAGACCAAAAGTCTTCTTTTCCAGATGAGCATTTGCAAAGGCCAAACAAGCTTTTATCTGGAGAAGTGGCATCCTCTCTGGTCTGCATCCATGGAACCCAGCAGTGTGCAGTGTCTGCTGGATTGTCTGCCTTCGGACTTTACCACCAGCAGAGCCCAGATTCACCAGGTTGGCCTTGGTGGTGATTCTTGGATTCTTTTTCACCTCTCTCACTATCCTGCTGGCCAGCACAGGTGTCACTTTTGGCTTCCGACCATGTCCTCTGAGATTTTCCACAGTGCGGAAAATCCTGTATTTTTAAATAACACTTTACACTGTAGCCACTGGAACTTGAAAACATTTAGAAATGGCCTTGTAGCCCTTTCCTGACTTGTGAGCAGCCACAATGCGCAGCCGCAGGTCCTCACTAAGCTCCTTTGTCTTAGCCATGACTGTCCACAAACCAACTGCAGAGAGCTGCTGTTTTTTACCTGTTGAGTTGATTAAAACAGCTGTTCCCAATTAATCAGGGTAATTAGGATGCTTTAGAACAGCTTGGACTATTTGGAATGGTATAGAACTTTGGATCTTCCCACAGACCGTGGCAGTTTGTGAAGGGTATGAATAATTTTGGACTGGACACTTTTTGCTCAAATGTAAATAAAAGCTGAGAAATGTTTTTTCCACAATAATGCCTCTTGTACATTGTCTTTCGGGAGACACCTAAGTCATTTCCCGTCAAAAAATGACTTGCTAATTGAATAAAAATAACTTTAATTTAAAATTTGCCAGAGGTATGAATAATTATGGGCAGCACTGCATATATATATATATATTGTATTCACATTGAAAATGAGGCTTTCGAATTTGACTAAATTTTCACAAAAATACATTGTATATTTACAATATGACAAAAATTTGTGAAAATGCAAACAATTGTTATTTTTACAGTGGAAACTTTATTTTTACTGTGAAAAATCGTTGCTTTTAGCACAAAAATTTGTAAAAAAAATTTGAAGAATCACGAACTTATTACAAATTGATTTTCAATGGCATTTTCGCTTGAAAGTCAAATTTTCGCAAAAATGAATGTGAAAAGAATATCGGCATTTTCGCTCATCAGTGATCCTAAATAATTGACTGCATTCTACTGTAGGTCGCTACTGTGCCTAAAAAAATAAAAATTAAAAAAAAGTGCGGCGCTGCCTCTTTGCCGGACTTTTTAGACCATATTTGACAGAAGTATACTTTCCTGTCTGGTGAGACTTGCGATGCATGTGAGTGAATGGGTAGCCAGGTGAGCAAAAGCATCTTCTGAACAATTCATATTAACCACTTTCTCCTCCTGGACGTAGAGCTACGTCCTGGAGGCCATGTGCGCTCCCGCGGACGATCGCACGCGTGCACGCGCGCTCCTGGCCGCGGATCGTTAGCCCAGGAATCAATGAATCGGGCCATGGTGCCTCTCCCCTGCAGAAAAAGCGACAGCTTCTACGAGGAAGCCTTGCTTTTTCTGCCTCCTACGTCCCCCTATGTCCCTCTAAGCCAGCCTTTCTCAACCTTTCTACCCTGGAGGAACCCTGCAAATAACTTTGGGGTCTCAAGGAACCCCTGCAAACAATATTTTGATCTTGAGGAACCCCTGCATTTATTTTGGAGGAGCCATTGTCTTTAAAAGTATGTGTGGCTGTTTATTTCACTACCCCTATTACACTGCCACTCATTATACTGTCTCCTGAGCCCCCAATTTAGTGCTTCTTGTTGAAGTACCACCTATTATAATGTGCTCTATTATACTTCCCCCACGATGGGAAAAATTGCCAAGGAACCCCTGCAGAGTACTCAAGGAACCCTGGGGTTCCAGGGAACCCTGGTTGAGAAAGCCTGCTCTAAGCGTACATGTGACGTCATGTAAACAAACCTAAGGTTGCCATCTTGTGGCCAAAAAGTAAAACTACATCTACATTTTAAAAAATAAACATATATTTACATAAAAAAAAAAAATACTATTTACATCCCACCCTCCCACCCTCCCAAAAATACCCAAATAAAATGTTTAATAATAATAAAAAATAAAAAAAACATTACAATTAAAAAAAAAACACAAAAATATTTACCTAAGGTTTTTTTTTTTATTATAAGCTTGTAAATCGTGATGGATGCAAAACGGAAAAAATGCTCCTTTTATTTCCAAATAAAATATTGTCGCCATACATTGTGATAGGGACATAATTTAAACAGTGTAATAACCAGGACAAATGGGCAAATACAATATGTGGGTTTTAATTATGGAGGCATGTATTATTTTAAAACTATAATGGCCGAAAACTGAGAAATAATGATTTTTTTCAGTTTTTTTCTTATTCTTAATGTTAAAATGTATTTGCAGTAAGGTAGCTCTTAGCAAAATGTACCACCCAAAGAAAGCCAAATTGGTGGCGGAAAAAACAAGATATATATCAGTTCATTGTGATAAGTAGTGATAAAGTTATAGGCTAATGAATGGGAGGTGAACATTGCTCGGATGCATAAAGTGAAAACGACTGAGGGCTGAAGTGGTTAAGGAAGAAGAAGCCATATGGTTTATGTTTGTGTTTTGCATGGTTTGGGCTTATTGTGCTTTAAAAATGTACACACAGCTTATAGTGCTGGCAGCTTAAAGAGAACCTGAGGTGAACCTCAGGTAAAGAGTCCGCCAGGAGAAAAGCGCGATATAAATGTTATTTGTCTTGTCTTGTCTAAATAAACACAAAGGGGCTTTGCCAGGATATTTGGGCACTCCAGCCGGAAAATGGGTGTGATGGGTGGAGCCAAATTTAAATGAACTTAACAGCGCTATAAGTAGCCCTGCCCAGCAAAATGTTAGATGAAGCTCCCCTCTACATTAATGCAAAAAAATGTAGCATATCACATAAATAAACAGTATCACTTAAGCATAACTAGGCAGAGTTAACTGGCTTCTGTGCTGGCTGGTCTGGCTTTCTGCTGGGTGGGCTGGCCCCCCATAGCATTCCCTGACCTTCTAGTGGACCCTCTCCCATTGAGGCACCACAACTCCCAGCATGCACCAACCACTGCTCCCTGCATGACCCCATAAAGGCATCACCGTGCCCAGCATGGCACCACAGCACCCAGTATGCCCACAGAGAGGCACCACAGCACCCAGCATACCCTCAGTTGATGCACCACAGCTCCCAGCATGTCCACCATTAAGGCACCACAGTTGACTCTGCCTGGGGAACATCCAGGGCATCTCAGAATAGATCCGGGGCACGTGCCACAGATTTTTGGGGCTAGCAACGCCCCTGTAAACACATACTTACCTATGAAAGCTGTAGAAGCCCTCCTTGCCACTTGTGGCCACTCGCCCGGACCCTTCGGAAGATCTGGACCATGCGCCACTTTATGCACAAGCATGGCACCTGTGCTAGTACGGCCATGTGTACGCAGTAGCACAGAGTTGCTCATGCACAAGCAGCTCCGGTGTAATGTCTGATCACGCTGCCCGGAAGCTCCCCTCCACACTGATTAGCACACATGCGCAGTGTGAAGTTAATTATGCTGCTGATGGTAACATAATAAATATCTCCGCTTCCACACATCCTACACGCCTCAAATTTTCAGGGAAGGGAGAGGATCCCCCGAACTACCTATATGCCAAAATTGCAGCCCCCAAGCCCTGCTGGTTCAGGAGATAAATTAGAGAAACCTTTCTCGGGAACCAGTGGGGTTCGGGGGCTGCAATTTGGTATAGAGGTAGTTCGGGGGATCCCTTCCCTACACTGAAAATTTGAGGAAGCGGAGATATTTATTATGTTACCACCAGCAGCATTATGAAATAGGAAATGTGACCGCACAGTCTCCTACTGCGCATGCGGGGCAGCGCAAATCCACAGGCAGCGTAATCAGACACAACACCGGCTTCCTACACAGGCACACTCACACAAGCACAGTACAGCCTTGTAGAGATGGGAAGTTCGGATCTTTTCAAAGATCCGGATGATTCGAATCGGATCATTGAAAAGATCCGGATCTTTGATCCAAATCTAGGATCATTTTACAAGGGAAGCATTCGGGGGTAAAATGACTAGCAGGACAGGAGAAGGGGAGGGGGGTGGACACACAGAGAAGGGGAGAAGATGCACAGAGGGCAGGGAGTGGACAGAGAAGGGAGGAGGGACGAGCAGAGAGCATAAATGTTTGCTTGCACACAATACCCACATGCTGCAATCATATGCTTTACATGTATTTCACCTATTTGCTCTTCTGTGTTCAGCCTAATGGGAGTGATTCATACAAATAATGTCAACATATTTGACCTCTCAGTTTTCTAAAACTAATCAATTACTGCCATTGTTAGATTAACTATATTTTCATGTTCTAAAACCACTTATGTAGACAACACTACTATTTACTTTGACTGCAAACGTCGCACAGTGAAGGAAAGCATTCTCAGAAGTAAAGTGCAGCTGTTTAGAGCGAGTGCAGGTGGATCATATTGCGCTGCAATCACAGTGCCTGCAAAGTTACTGAGCTGTGCTGAGCTGAGCCAAAAGCTTCCAATGTGTTCACTGAGCACAACTATGGAACAGACAGCCTATAATCAGCAGCACGTTATAGCCAGTATGTGTGCTCTACACATATCTGGCAGTGGCACCCATGTCCCCTCTACCTGTCCCTGCAAGGCTGGCTCCCCTGAGTCCTCTCCAACAGAGCAATCCAACTCTGCTCTGCTTCCAGGACCCCGCTGCCCGCCGAGAGGGGGCGTGTCGCTCCTGGCCCCGCCCCCTTTGCGATCCGAATCACTCATTTTAAATGATTCGGATGATTCGACTCACACAATAGATTCGGATCAAAGATCCGAATCGTTCATGATCCGGACAACACTACAGCCTTGCTCCTTCCTGAAAAGGTGTGACAAGCCCTTGTCGGATTTCTTGGAAGGGTCTGCGAGTGACAACAGAGGACTGGAAACTGGAAAGAAAACAGGCATCACTGCCAAAGGATACTTGTACCTTTTATTCATTGATGAAACTACAAAAAATAACCCACTGAATATGACTATTTGTTCTGTGTTCAATGTCACAGTACATCTTGCTCCCTGAAAACATGAATTGAAAGGAGACTGTGCTCTAAATTCACAGAATTCTAGATTAATATAATAGTCAAAATTCTGTGTACAGGTGAATAAATAATTTTTGGGACATCTACTGCTAACACTAAATCTTTGAGCATTGAAGCATTCCCTTTAAATCTGAAGAAATGATTCAAAACTGCTTCTGTTTGACAGGTAACTTGTTCAGAATGACACAAAGCACAGCATGCTAATCATCCAGGTAATGTCACATTTATTTGAAGTATGCTGTGAAGTTCTACTAAGGTCAAAAATAAAAACAAACAGAAAGGCTATCAGTTCAGCACAATCCAACAATTCTAGTCATTTTGATTGTCCTTTCCTGCAGAGTAGAGAGTTGCTCTGTGGTGCCGTGGGAGCAGGGCTGGAGCTACCATAGGAAAAAATGGGCAATAACCCCAGGGCCCCAGAGCCTGTAGGGGCCCCCAAAGTGTCCCTCCCCCATCTTAACTGTTACTCCCCAGGGACTCTGCAGAGTCTGTTCAGTTGGGAGCTGATTGGGGGAGGGTCAGTAGCCAGCTCAGGGGCCCAGGAGGGATATTTGGCTGCAACAAAGGGCCTCTAATGACGCTTTTTGGTCGGGGGTGTCTGTTGGGGGGCCCCCAGGTTAATTTTGCCCTAGGGCCCAATTGTTACTTGAACCGGCCCTGTGTGGGAGCTAGGATAAGCAAATGCAGATATTGCCACTGTTCCCCCCGCCCCCCTTTTCTCCCCACCAACAGAGCTCTCTGTTGGTGGGGTCTGATCGCTCCCCAGATGTTTTTATTTATTTTTTTATAAATATTTGTTTGTTTTATTTTCTAATATTTGTTGCTAGTTTTTCTTTTACAATACCCCCTCCCTCCCTCCGCCAGCCAATCAGCGTGATTAGCTGCCATACGCTTCAGTCTATGATAGCCGATCACGTCCCTGCCTACAGAAGGGACAGCCGTGTCACACGGCCCAGTACACCGCTGCCTTAGATCACAGCGCTGTACAGGGTTATCAGACAGCGGTTTCGCCGTCTAACAGTCTCCTAGTGGTGATCGCCGCTGGGAGACTGATGATGGAGCAGAGCTCTGTCATTCAAGCGGGGATGCACAAGCATCAACGTGTGCAATCCCCTGCAAACTCCATCCCCAGGACCGCACGCCGATTGGCGTTAGGCGGTCCTGGGGCTGGCGCCGCGTCCACTCCAATTGGCATGGAGCGGTCTTTAAGTGGTTAAAATTTACTATGTGTTTTGGAATGAAAGGAGTGCTATATTTAACCTGAGTTTGTCGATAATAATATATATATATATATATATATATATATATATATATATATATATATATATATATATACACACATATACATACACATATATATATATATATATATATATATATATATATACACACATATACATATATATACAGGATCTTCTCAAAAAATTAGCATATTGTGATAAAGTTCATTATTTTTTGTAATGTACTGATAAACATTAGACTTTCATATATTTTAGATTCAAATACACACAACTGAATTAGTTCAAGCCTTTTATTGTTTTAATATTGATAATTTTGGCATACAGCTCATGAAAACCCCAAATTCCTATCTCAAAAAATTAACATATTTCATCCGACAAATAAAAGAAAAGTGTTTTTAAAACAAAAAAAGTCAACCTTCAAATAATTATGTTCAGTTATGCACTCAATACTTGGTCGGGAATCCTTTTGCAGAAATGACTGCTTCAATGCGGCGTGGCATGGAGGCAATCAACCTGTGGCACTGCTCAGGTGTTATGGAGGCCCAGGATGCTTCGATAGTGGCCTTAAGCTCATTCAGAGTGTTGGGTCTTGCGTCTCTCAACTTTCTCTTCACAATATCCCACAGATTCTCTATGGGGTTCAGGTCAGGAGAGTTGGCAGGCCAATTGAGCACAGTAATACCATGGTCAGTAAACCATTTACCAGTGGTTTTGGCACTGTGAGCAGGTGCCAGGTCGTGCTGAAAAATGAAATCTTCATCTCCATTAAGCTTTTCAGCAGATGGAAGCATGAAGTGCTCCAAAATCTCCTAATAGCTAGCTGCATTGACCCTGCCCTTGATAAAACATAGTGGACCAACACCAGCAGCTGACATGGCACCCCAGACCATCACTGACTGTGGGTACTTGACACTGGACTTCAGGCATTTTGGCATTTCCCTCTCCCCAGTCTTCCTCCAGACTCTGGCCCCTTGATTTCCGAATGACATGTAAAAGTTGCTTTCATCCGAAAAAAGTAGTTTGGACCACTGAGCAACAGTCCAGTGCTGCTTCTCTGTAGCCCAGGTCAGGCGCTTCTGCCCCTGTTTTTGGTTCAAAAGTGGGTTCATGCTTCCATCTGCTGAAAAGCTTTATGGAGATGAAGATTTCATTTTTCAGCACGACCTGGCACCTGCTCACAGTGCCAAAACCACTGGTAAATGGTTTACTGACCATGGTATTACTGTGCTCAATTGGCCTGCCAACTCTCCTGACCTGAACCCCATAGAGAATCTGTGGGATATTGTGAAGAGAAAGTTGAGAGACGCAAGACTCAACACTCTGGATGAGCTTAAGGCCACTATCGAAGCATCCTGGGCCTCCATAACACCTGATCAGTGCCACAGGCTGAATGCCTCCATGCCACGCCGCATTGAAGAAGTCATTTCTGCAAAAGGATTCCTGACCAAGTATTGAGTGCATAACTGAACATAATTATTTGAAGGTTGACTTTTTTTGTTTTAAAAACACTTTTCTTTTATTGGTCGGATGAAATATGCTAATTTTTTGAGATAGGACTTTTGGGTTTTCATGAGCTGTATGCCAAAATTATCAATATTAAAACAATAAAAGGCTTGAACTACTTCAGTTGTGTGTATTTGAATCTAAAATATATGAAAGTCTAATGTTTATCAGTACATTACAAAAAATAATGAACTTTATCACAATATGCTAATTTTTTGAGAAGATCCTGTATATATATATATATATATATATATATATACTGAGCATGTGCGCAGCCAGGGCAGTTAGGACAGCGGCCGGGCAGCAGGGACACAGGGCTGGACCTGACAGTTTGCTTTCTGTGGTTCACAGGGAAATAACAGCTTTTTCCAACTGCCAAGCAAGCAGCTTCCTGTGTGCATATACTTCAGACAGTGGTGGGGAACGAGCAAGCGGGACGCGTATGTGCGCGCATTGCGCGCGGGAGGAGGGGGGATAGCGGCTGTTACCTAGCACCCGTTTCTTTAATGGGCGGGCCTTTTTACTGGTATATATATATAATACTCTGTTATGTGACAGTTATCAGCAAAGTAAGAAGCCGATGCACTGAGGTCAGTCAGTATCATGAACGGAAATGTGGAAAGACACTACTGATGAATAACCACAGAGACATTTATTCAAGGAGGGTAACAATGCTCTATGGGGCTGATTCATGAAGCTTCATTGCTATAGCAGTGTGAGCTACATGATAGCAGTGCAAGCTAAATACAGGGCTGCAAGCTACACGCGGCCGTGCAGTGTAGCGTGCCTTAATAGTTACACACCCTGTTTACATAGTAACGAGCGCTCCTGGGTGCTGTGAAGTATCGTGACCATGATACTCTAGTGAAGTATCCACACCCAGGAGTGCACGTTGCTGCAGCCCTGTATTTAGCTCACGCTGCTGTCATGTAGCTCACGCTGCTATAGCAGCACAGCTTTGTGAATCAGCCCCTAGAGTACATTTAGAGAGGAGATTTAAAGAGAAACCGTAACCAAGGATTGAACTTCATCCCAATCCGTAGCCGATACCCCCTTTCCCATGAGAAATCTATTCCTTTTCTCAAACGGATCATCAGGGGGCACCGTATGGCTGATATTGTGGTGAAACCCCTCCCACAGTGTGATGTCAGAAGAATGGTTCTAACAGTTTCCTATCTGTGGACCTTACTGCATTGTGGGAAATAGCTGTTTCCAACTGCCAAAAACGCATCTACTGACATCACCTGCCAGCAGTAAAAATGTCACCATGTCATAAATGTCAGAATGTAAATCAGGGAGAGGAAAGATTTTACAACGGGCAAACACTGACTACATCATTTATATATAATTATTGTAAAAATGAAGCACTTTTTTTATTACATTATTTTCACCGGAGTTCCTTTTTATGCCTTTATAAACGTCAATTTCTGGATACGAAATCCTGCTCTTTGGGTAGGGTGCTCACACACAGCACAATTTATCCAGCTTACTGAGTGGGTGGGGCAGAGACCCAGCTCACTGTGCAAAAGTTGCTAAGCTCAGACATGGGTTTCCTAAACAGTAAATACTGAAGAAGGAGCAAATTATCTGCTAGCCTTTCAGTCGGGCTGGTTTTACACCTGCTCCACCCCCATCACATCGCACTGCACAAAATGTCATTCATATGACCCTGCGGCCAAAGTGCGCCAACATGGTCGTATGCATAATGCTGCCCCCTCACCCTCACGCCACTCGCCACCCATTGCCCAATGACATACTCCCTGCTGGACAGGAAGTATGTCACTGGGATTCCCAGGTTTCCCTGTCATATTTCCATCACCAACATGTTTACATTTCCAGCATTGCCCATTGATATACATTACTTCCGCCACCGCTGCGTCGAAGATAACACGCTATTGCTAACACGCTTTTGACCTTGCGGCCTAATGGAAATGCTAGGGCTCTTCTTCAAAAGAGAGATTTATTTTACATTAGGATTTGCTGCCTAGTAGCAGTTCAAGAATCACTAACGCAAAAATTGTAAAATTTAAAATACATGTAATTGCATACAATTAAGAAGTATGTTTCTTTCAAAGTAAAATGAGCCATAAATTACTTTTCTCCTATTTTGCTGTCACTTAGGCTCAACACACACCATACAATCTTGGTTGTACAGATTTACCAAATCTATGTAGTATAAGGGCCAACAGATTGAAAATACCTTGAATGATTGATTGGATAAGCTCTTATACTACATGAAAGTGGTAAGATTGAACAACTAAGATTGTATGGTGTGTGTTGAGCCTTAGAGTAGGTAGAACTGACAGGTTTTGGACTAGCCCATCTCTTCATAGGGGATTCTCAGGGTTTTCTTTATTTTCAAAAGCACTTAGTGAATGGCAGTTGCACTGTTCAACTGTCCACAAAAAAGTGTGCAGCAAGCAGGGGGGCTGGCCAGCATTATTGTATAAATCCTTTTCATGGAATGTCTTTATAAATAATAAAAGCCTTGCTGAGAATCCCCTGTGAAGAGATGGACTAGTCCAAAACCTGTCGGTTTTGTCAGATTTCCATTACCCACTGTAAGTGACAGCAAGATAGGAGAAAATTAATTTATGGCTCATTTTACTCTGGAAGAAATGTACTTCTTATTTGTATGTGTTTATATGCATTTCATATTTTAAGATTTTCGCAATAGTGGTCCTTTAAGTTGGTATAATAAAACCCCTGTCTGATGTTGGTCTTTAGGAGTCGTGGATCATGTTAGCAAGCTAAACAGATACAGCCCTGTACAAAAGTCGTAAACCAGGGTGGACAGTTGTGAAAAAAGGAAATTTGGACGGGAAGAACTTGGTAGAACAAAAGAAACCATTCCGATAGCAACCTAATCACCAGCTATGTTTATCTAGCAAATAGCGATGGTTTATTTTCCGATTTTTATTCCTTCCCATGTTATCTCACCAAACAGGAAACAAAGGAGACTGATTAGTCTTCAATCGAGAGGGAATTTAGCAAGCTTCTAATTAATGCAAAGTCCATTCACTGAAAGCATTTCCTGGCTGTAAAATATGACTGAAACCGTCAGCATCAGATCTCACAGTCCGGCAGTCTTTAATTTTCCACTTTCTCATTAAAGATGAGTGAAAGTGACGGATGTTGGCACACTTGCATTTTCTGCAAAAAAATAAAATATAATAATGCTTCTCTACTGATTCCCACTATGCAAAGCACATAAAGGCCTAGTGCACACCAAAAACCGCTAGCAGATCCGCAAAATGCTAGCAGATTTTGAAACGCTTTTTCTTATTTTTCTGCAGCGTTTCAGCTAGCGTTTTGCGGTTTTGTGTAGCGGTTTTGGTGTAGTAGATTTTATGTATTGTTACAGTAAAGCTGTTACTGAACAGCTACTGTAACAAAAAACGCCTGGCAAACCGCTCTGAAGTGCCGTTTTTCAGAGCGGTTTGCGTTTTTCCTATACTTAACATTGAGGCAGAAACGCATCCGCAATCCAAAATCTGCAGCAGCCCGGGAGTATGCGTTTCTGCAAAACGCCTCCCGCTCTGGTGTGCACCAGCCCATTGAAATACATTACCCTAGCAGATTGGCACCCGCAAGCGGATCGCAAACTGCAGCCGAACCGCTCTGGTGTGCACTAGGCCAGAGAGGTGATCATTATCGTAACAGATCCAACAAAGGCCTAGTGCACACCAAAAACCGCAAGCAGATCCACAAAACGCTAGCGTTTTTAGCTGCGTTTTTTGTTCTTAATTTGAAGCGTTTTGCTAGCGTTTTGCGGTTTTGTGCTGCAGTTTTTGGTACAGCAGATTACAGATATTGTTACAGTAAAGCTGTTACTGTTACTAAACAGCTTCTGTAACAAAAACGCCTGGCAAACCGCTCTGATGTAGCATTTTTTAGAGCGGTTTGCGTTTTTCCTATACTTTACAATGAGGCAGAAACACCTCCGCAATCCAAAATCTGCAGCAGCCCGGGAGTATGCGTTTCTGCAACACGCCTCCCGCTCTGGTGTGCACCAGCCCATTGAAATACATTACCCTAGCGTTTCCACATCCGCAATCGGATCTGAAAACGCGACCGAACCGCTCTGGTGTGCACTAGGCCAAAGAGCCAATGCAGCGACTGGTCGAGTGCCCCTAAGCCAGGCACACACCATGGCAATTTCCCATCAGATAGATGGGTTGAATAGATAATTTCCGACAGGTCCGATCTGATTTCCGATCGTTTTTCTGATATATTTGCATCAAAGTAATCTGTTGGAAATGATCTATCGACCCATCTATCTGATGGGAAATTGTATGGTGTGTACCAGGCATAAGGTCCAGGGGCCCTGGTGTGGTTGCAATCTCTGTATCCCCAAAAAATGACCATTCTCTGCTGAAGTGGGACACAGCCTTAAAAACAGCTAAAGTTATAGTAATGGTGCCCATATATGGTACAATTTTTCATTTTTTTTTAAATCAGATAATTTTCTTTGTTTATTCCATTAGATCGAAAACATGAACACTCGATTTGCCAGAAACTCTGGCAAAATAGATCGAAAAAGGGATAATCGTTGGGGTTTCTTGATCGAAAAAAAAAAAGAATTCCTTTCATCTTCCATTCGATTTGATCGTTTTGGTTGAATAAATGGGAAAAGCAAACGTTTTTATTGTACCGTGTATGGACACTATTAGACAGCAGCTTGAAGCGACAAAGCAGAAACAATAGGAAAGACCTTGTAATGCGTTCCCGGCAGTTTATCTATCCATTCCTCACCCAACAAGCTATGCCTACTACCCCACCACAACTATTGGCATGGCATCCCCTTTGCTCCCTCCCCCCCCCCCCCCCCACCCCTCTACACAACCAACTGAGGCAGAACATCCACAAGGCCACTTAGGAAAGCCCGGAGAGAGACCAGGGGTTTGGTTGATGCCGGCCCCCACGAAATCTCACCAAAAAAGCTATGTAGCCAACAGGGGTGCTCTGCAATTGCTATCTTGCCTAGAGCCCCATTTCTCTTTATTCCATCTATGCCCCCCAAACAAATATTAAAATATTGCCAGATCCCTCACTGCAGGTTTTACCAGGCCCCTCCTCCACCCACACCCACACAAGTATTGCCATGTCCTCCCACAAGAAGTATTTCCCCATAACAAGTATATTCAGGTGTATTTGTAACAAGCAAGCCCAGGGTATCAGGTCCTCCGATTATCAAATATTTGTAGTCCCCCAACAACAAGTGTTTCCCCCCTTCTGCTTTCCCATACAGAGACCTGGGACAGCCTTTCTGAACAGCTGAACTTACCTAACATCACTTCTGCACTGCCTCTCCTCCTATCTGCAGCTTTTCTTGCATCTCCAAGCGCATCTCCTAGTGGGCGTCATGCGACATCACATGCTGGTGATGGAAGATATATATGGACAGGAGTAAAGCCATGGGTGGACACAGATGGGAATAGTGGGAGTGCAGAAATGATGTTATGTAATCATGCCTATCCCAAAATGCTTCCATATGCTGCTCTACATGGGAATAGAGAGGGATCCATGCCAAAAGTCCCACCAAAAATTATGGAGTTGACACAAAGTTGGGTTTTAACCCCTGAAGGGCAGAAATCACATTATGCACAGCTCTGGGTGTCAGTGGGCTGTGGAGTGTCTCACACAGAGAAAGGCAATAGTACTATCAGAATACAGTGAAATAATAATGCACTGGAGTGGTTCTGTGCCTGCAACTTAATGAGGCAACAGCAGTAGTGTGCACAGAGCTCTGGGTGTCAATGGGCTGTGGAGTGTCACACACAGGAGACCGATGTGATAGTCCTCAAAAGAGCTGTTCGGGTTGCTTTCACAGCAAGTGAGGAACAAGATCACAGGCCTAGCTAATGCTTTCCCTGCCTATCTGCAGCAAGTCTGACTCTGCTTTCACTAACAGTCAGCGGCCAGCAAAGAATTGATCCAATATGGCCACCACAACTGCTTTTTTAAGGGGAATGGGGGGTCCAGGATGGGGTGGTAGCTGATTGGCTGCCATGAGCTTGATTCACTAACCGGCGCTAAGTGTTAGCGCCGGTGTGAAAAGCCCTTTTTGGCCGCTAGTGTGCGCAAACCTACTTTGCGCGCAGCCCCGTGCACTGCGTGCGCACAGTGCGGGTGCGCCGATATTAGTGCGCGGTGCGCCGATAACATTGCACCCGCTGGCCCTTAAAAGTCGCACCCGGTGCGACGAAAATGGAGCATCGGGTGCCCCTGAAGTGGCGCATCATAGCGCTGCTTAACGGGCACCCAATGCGCCATGTTCGTCGCACCGGGTGTGAATTTTAAGGACCAGCAGCGCGCACTATTACCCACGCTGCACGTGCAGTGAGCGGGATTGTTGCAAATGTGTGGGCGCAAACCACCTAACGCCATGGTTTGCGCACACTAACACTTAGGGCACACTAACCGGCTTAGCGCCAGTTAGTGAATCAGGCCTATGTGTCTGCTGACTGTGAGGGAAGGGGTCAAAGTTTAGCTCAATGATAATGTATAGGGGTCGAATCGAACACGCCAAATGTTCGCTGTTCGCCGCAAATGCGAACAGCGGACGTTCGCACAATACTGCTCGCCGGCGAACAGTTCGGGCCATCTCTATATGGGAATGATATATGCAGCAAGTTAAAGAGGAACCATAACAACAACAAGTAGAATGCAATAAATTATTTAGGATACCCACTTTCCAATTAAATATTGTGGTTTCAGCATCAGAAACACTTCCCAAAGCTATAAATTGCTGTATATTGGTATATGCCCTTGCCCTCCCAGTGATGTCACAGCCTAGGCTGTTCATAATGCAGAATTCTCCCCCTCAGAGCATTCTGGGAGGCCAGAGATCTTTCCTACTGGCTTTAGGACTGTCAGTAAACAAACATTTCACAGAGATCACCTGCCAGTACTAAAGATGTCACTACCTGTGATAAATTTCAGAACGTATGTTTGGGCTGGTGCACACTAGTGTTGGGCGAACAGTGTTCGCCACTGTTCGGGTTCTGCAGAACATCACCCTGTTCGTATGATGTTCGAGTTCGGCCGAACACCTGATGGTGTTCGGCCAAACCGTTCGGCCATATCACCGAACTAAGAGCGCATGGCCGAACGTTCCCCGAACGTTCGGCTAGCGCTGTGATTGGCCGAACGGGTCACGTGGTTCGGACCCGAACGCGCTCTGATTGGCCGAACGGGTCACGTGGTTCGGGTAAATAAATACCCGATCCATGTCATTTCTCCGCCATTTGTCTGTGGGTTTAGCTTTGGGTAGGCAGGCAGGGTAGTTCGCGCTCCAGCCACGCTAGCCAGGGTCCCCCCCAGTCATTGTGTCGCTGCTGGGAACAGTAGTACACCGCTCACCCACACTATATAGCATTGTGTTTACTGCCACTCTGTGTCTCTGCTGGGAACAGTAGTACACCGCTCACCCGCCACTGTATAGCATTGTGCTCTGTGTCGCTGCTGGGAATAGTAGTACACCGCTCACCCACCACTGTATAGCATTGTGTGTACTGCCACTCTGTGTCTCTGCTGGGAACAGTAGTACACCGCTCACCCACCACTGTATAGCATTGTGCTCTGTGTCATTGCTGGGAATAGTAGTACACCGCTCACCCACCACTGTATAGCATTGTGTTTACTGCCACTCTATGTCTCTGCTGGGAAAAGTAGTACACCGCTCACCCACCACTGTATAGCATTGTGCTCTGTGTCGCTGCTGGGAACAGTAGTACACCGCTCACCCACCACTGTATAGCATTGTGCTCTGTGTCGCTGCTGGGAACAGTAGTACACCGCTCACCCACCACTGTATAGCATTGTGCTCTGTGTCGCTGCTGGGAACAGTAGTACACCGCTCACCCACCACTGTATAGCATTGTGCTCTGTGTCGCTGCTGGGAACAGTAGTACACTGCTCACCCACCACTGTATAGCATTGTGCTCTGTGTCGCTGCTGGGAACAGTAGTACACCGCTCACCCACCACTGTATAGCATTGTGCTCTGTGTCGCTGCTGGGAACAGTAGTACACCGCTCACCCACCACTGTATAGCATTGTGCTCTGTGTCGCTGCTGGGAACAGTAGTACACCGCTCACCCACCACTGTATAGCATTGTGCTCTGTGTCGCTGCTGGGAACAGTAGTACACCGCTCACCCACCACTGTATAGCATTGTGCTCTGTGTCGCTGCTGGGAACAATAGTACACCGCTCACCCACCACTGTATAGCATTGTGCTCTGTGTCGCTGCTGGGAACAGTAGTACACCGCTCACCAACCACTGTATAGCATTGTGCTCTGTGTCGCTGCTGGGAACAGTAGTACACCGCTCACCCACCACTGTATAGCATTGTGCTCTGTGTCGCTGCTGGGAACAGTAGTACACCGCTCACCCACCACTGTATAGCATTGTGCTCTGTGTCGCTGCTGGGAACAGTAGTACACCGCTCACCCACCACTGTATAGCATTGTGCTCTGTGTCGCTGCTGGGAACAGTAGTACACCGCTCACCCACCACTGTATAGCATTGTGCTCTGTGTCGCTGCTGGGAACAGGAGTACACCGCTCACCCACCACTGTATAGCATTTGTCACGGACGGTTGCGGGGCCGCAGGCGCGTCCTGGAACCGCCCGTGAAGAAAAAGCAATCGCACTCGATTCCCTGCATCGATTGCGCTTCAAAACGGTACAATCTGGGTTGAGTGTGTAGGGACAGCTGAAGTCCTTTTCTTAGCAAAGAGAGCACCATCCTAAAGGCTGGGTGGCTCTTTTGATATGCTAATGAGCCTGAGCCTAATCTGCCCCAGAGAGTCCCTGGCTTCAAGCTGTGCTGATGGCCCATCCATCAGGTATAAGGTGACAAGCATCATGGCAGAAGCAATCTAGTTGGGCTAAAAGCCAGACCCACTGGCTCATTCCCAGCAGGGGAGGCGACACCTCGCTGGCTGCTCCAAACTTCAAAGAGCCTTTGCCTGGGAATAACCTGAGTCTCATAGCAAATCCATAACTTCCCAGATCTGTCATATTTCTGGGGTTCCTGAGATGGCAGCTTCGCCAAACGTGGGGGAAGTGTAGCATGAGCCCCGGTGCTGGTTCTGAGGAAGTTTCAGAACATTCTGAGGTAAGGACTGCCAGTTAGGCAGTTTGAAAGTGCCTGATGATACCACAGGGGTCCCACCCCTCATGTCTGGTGTCAGGGCGCTGGGTAAATCGAGACAGACCTGAAAATGTTAATAAATCTGCCCTGACCTGTACGGTTCTGTGAGATAGAGCCCATATATGGGTAGATATGATTTCTAGCCCCAGTACAAGGGGAGGGCTCATCTCATCTTCTAAGGGGGTGTATGGCTCCCCGCCCTCACTCCCTCCTACTGAAGCAGGGGCATAAGAATGGCAGAGGACCCAAACTCAGTGTCCTCCACACTGAAACATCTTGAACTCATGAGATGCCAGCTTGAGGATATGCTGGCATTCACCTGGTCTGAACTCTGAACTCAAATTGAAACCCAGAACTCTGTTTTCCCACGAAAAGGACAACTTTCCAGGAACTAAGTATTTTTCTCCCTTCTTTTATTTTTTATACTGGCTATTACTGTCTTAATAATTGTGATAATTAATAATTGTCTGTATATATTAATTATTTATATTGCGTGAATAAACGACTTTCTCCAAGTCATTCACTGTCTGCTACCCTGCTTATCAGCACACACAGAACTGATCCCGGGTCTCTGAAGATACGCTACTGTTTGTTTGTTGTTGGCTAGACAGAATAACGTGTGTTTAACCGTTTTATTCGCAGGATTAGTCAGTCAGTTAGTGGGCTCCACGGTCCCATGATAACCGCGGTGGTGGCAGTTTACTCTGAACCAGTAGGTGAAGTTGTAATCACCCGTGTCTCACAGGCTCCCTTCTGAGTTGTCCGCGGCCAATTCTTAACGGTTCCTGCGCATTGACTGCGACCAGAGTTCCCACGATCCGTGCGCTGGCACCGTTTAGAAGGCTAAGTGCGGTCAGCCACTAGGGTTCCTGTGACAGTGTTAGGCAGCGTTTGGGACCTGTGTTGTGCTGAAAGTATCTGCGATAGCGCTAGCGCTATCGAGAAACGAACTAATTCGTTGGTGTAGCTGGAAGGCAATATATTTTTTATATATACAGAGAGACTGTGTAGCCAGTACCCCTCCCCAAAAGTTTTATTTTATTTGGCGTGGAAATGTCCGGGAACTACAAGAAAATGTGCCTGGCGGACCTGCAAAATCTTTGCCAAGAGAGAGGCATTGATGTCGGCCGCAAGAAACAAGGGGACCTGGTAACGGAATTGTTTCAATGGGATACCCAGCAACTGCAGGAGCTGGATGTGTCTGCTGAGGTAGACGCTGACCCATCTGACTCAAGGCAAGGGGAACCAGAGACTGAGACTCCTGACCGTACAGAGGTTGTGCATCCTGAGGGCCCTGCATCAACAGTTACGCAGGAGAATGTCAGTGTGGACCCCAATCCCAGAGTTTCTGAAAGTAGTCGCCTGGAACCGGCCCGTACTGGACTGTCCGTTTGTACTGATCCGCTAATGCAGCAGGCATTACAAAAGCTGATGGACACTGACCTGGACAAGTACCTGCAGTACATGCGTGAGGAGCGCCAAATGCGGGAGGAACGGGAGCGGCAAGCCGCTGCTGCTGCAGCCGCAGAGGCGCGGGAGAAACGACAGCATGAGCTAAACATGGCAAAAGTGCAACAGGCCAGCCGGAGTTCACCGCCCAGCCTCCCTGCTGAAGGAGCTGCACCACCCGTAAGTGCAAAATTTAAATTTGCTAATATTGAAAAAGACACAGACATTGACTTGTTTTTGCGGTCTTTTGAAAAAGCATGCCGTCAGTATCGTCTGTCCCAAGACCAGTGGGCCAGACATCTGACACCTTTGCTGCGCTACAAAGCGCTTGTAGAGTTGGGCCGAACGGTTCGCCGGCGAACCTGGTTCGCGCGAACCTAGGTGGTTCGCGTGCGGGTACCGCACGCGAACTTTATTGCGGAAAAGTTCGCCCCATTGCGGTTCGCCCCATAATGCACTGAGGGTCAACTTTGACCCTCTACATCACAGTCAGCAGGCCCAGTGTAGCCAATTAGGCTACACTAGCCCCTGGAGCCCCACCCCCCCTTATATAGGCAGGCAGCGGCGGCCGTGGCCACTCGTGTGCCTGCATTAGTTAGAGTAGGGCGAGCTACTGCAGTCTCTCATAGGGAAAGATTAGTTAGCCTTAGCTTGTCCCTGGCTGCATACCTGTTCATTGATCCTGCCACTGCATACCTGTTCATTGATCCTGCCACTGCATACCTGTTCATTGATCCTGCCACTGCATACCTGTTCATTGATCCTGCCACTGCATACCTGTTCAGTGATCCTGCCACTGCATACCTGTTCATTGATCCTGCCACTGCATACCTGTTCATTGATCCTGCCACTGCATACCTGTTCATTGATCCTGCCACTGCATACCTGTTCATTGATCCTGCCACTGCATACCTGTTCATTGATCCTGCCACTGCATACCTGTTCAGTGATCCTGCCACTGCATACCTGTTCATTGATCCTGCCACTGCATACCTGTTCTGTGAACCCACCACTGCATACCTGTTCTGTTCAGTGGACCCGCCACTGTATACCTGTTTAGTGAACCCGCCACTGCATACCTGTTCTGTTCAGTGGACCCGCCACTGTATACCTGTTCAGTGGACCCGCCACTGCATACCTGTTCTGTTCAGTGAACCCGCCACTGCATACCTGTTCTGTTCAGTGGAGTTTGGTGTGTCAGTGTGAAGCAGTACCTTAATTACACTCCCTGATTGATGTATACACATGCAAGATGTTTTAAAGCACTTTAGGCCTGTCATTTAGCATTCAATGTGATTTCTGCCCTTAAAACGCTGCTTTGCGTCAAATCCAGATTTTTCCCGGTGACTTTTGGCGTGTATCCCACTCCGCCATGCCCCCCTCCAGGTGTTAGACCCCTTGAAACATCTTTTCCATCACTTTTGTGGCCAGCATAATTTTTTTTTTTTTTCAAAGTTCGCATCCCCATTGAAGTCTATTGCGGTTCGCGAACTTTAACGCGAACCGAACCTTCCGCGAAAGTTCGCGAACCCGGTTCGCGAACCTAAAATCGGAGGTTCGGCCCAACTCTAAGCGCTTGATGCCTTCGCAGAATTGCCTGCGGAGATGTATAATGATTATGCTGCTATAAAAGACGCTATCATTACTAAGTACCAGCTGACGCCAGAAGCCTATCGGAAAAAGTTCAGGGCCTGGCAGAAAAAGTCTTCTGATTCGTACCGAGATGTGGTCAGCAGCTTGCTCACCACACTCCGCCAGTGGACGCTAGGCCTCACCAAAGGGTCTTATGGCGTCCTGGAGGACTTGATAGTCCTGGAACAATTTCTGAACATTTGCCCTGCTGATGTACGCCAGTTTGTGCTAGAACGCAGGCCGGCTTCAGCAACTGTCGCTGCAGACCTTGCTGAGACTTTTGCAACTACCCGGGTGGTTGATACCCGCAGAACTGTCCCATCCAGCTGGAGAGGAGGTCAGCCCAATACCTCAGCAGACCCTCCTGCCCCTGTGAGCCGTCCGCCCCAGAGGCCACCCAGCGCAGCTGCTGCACCCAGGCCTGCAGCGCCTGGAGAGGTCACCTGTCACTACTGCCGCCAGCCCGGACACATGAAATTCGACTGTCCAGGGCGGAGACAGACACCACCAGCACCTGGATCATCTGCATCACCTGTACCTCACCCACAGCAGAGGCAACCCGCCAGCGAACCACAGCCTGGATCATCAGATTTTGTCCTGTTTGCCCGCGGAAAGGAAATCCGCGACCGAACCGACCAGCAGCAACTTGTTAGAGTGAACGGCAAAGTTGTCACCGGATTTCGAGACACCGGAGCTGACATCACGTTAGTTCACTCACATCTTGTGCCAAAGGAGAGCATCAGCTCCAGCCGATCCCTTGCCCTTACTGGAGTAGAGGGCACCCTTTTTCACATAGCCCACGCGACAGTGAAGCTGGATTGGGGAGTGGGAGGAATCCAAGAAAGGGTTGTTGGGGTTATGAAGGATCTCCCAGTCCCTGTGTTGCTGGGGACTGATTTGGGCAAGCTTGTGTCCTACTATGAACCTGCCACGACCGCCTTGTCGCTCACGGGAGGAGACGGACTCTCCGCCCACCACCAGGTACTTTATACACTTGGGGGAGCACCAGGGGGAGGCGGGTTGAATGTGCCCAGTTCAAGGGTACCAGGTTCAATAGTGCCTGCTTCAAAGGCACCTGAGTTTGATGTACAGACTGTTTGTTGTGATGATGCTGTAACTGTACCTGAGTTTACTGTACAACCTGTCTGTAATGAAAAAATGTCTATACCTGTCAATGTCATTACTGCATGCAATGATGATTTGAGTAATGTCCGTCTGTGCCATTCTGACAGTGTACCTGTGCTAGCAGTACCGCGCAGCTGCACTGCTCAGAACCCGAGCTCAGAACAGGTGGAGGGGGTTCCGGCCTCCTCCCCCTCCTCTGACCACAGGGATGAGACCTTTCAGCCGCTGGCCTCGTGTGACATGAGCCAGTTGGCTGAAACTGACAGCGCCGTATTCTCAGCCGCACTACAAAGTGACCCAAGCCTGAAGGTGCTCAGGCAGCAAGCCGCTGAGCCCCTCGCAGACGGGGCCGCTTTCAAGGTGTACTGGGAAGGTGGGAGACTGTACAGTGAGTCTGTACAGCCCCCTACAGGTAGATCCCACGCGAATACCAAATGGCTTGTGGTCCCGAGTGCGTTCAGGGGACATGTGCTGAAATCCGCACATGGTAATCCTCTGACAGGGCACTCAGGGGTCCGCAAGACACTTGCCGGTATTCGGAAACAGTTTTATTGGCCCCGGATGAACAGGGATGTAGCAAACTACTGCAGAGCATGTGCCGTCTGTCAGGAGCTGGGAAGGTCCAGGGATCCCCGCGGGGTTCCCTTAGGTCCACAGCCACTTAGCAGGGGAACCCCGCGTGGGCTGGCTGTTGACCTAACCAACCCACTGCCCGTTGTCAGCAGTCCCGGCAGACACCACGTCCGACTGCAGTGGCGCAAACGCCCTGTCCAGAACGGTCCATGTCGGGTCAACCCTGAGGGTAGCAGACCGCGCCCGGTCCAGGGGAACCGAGCCACAGGCTCCAATAGGTTTTCCCGCCGCACCGGCAACCCGAGACCCGTCAGCCAGGTTGGCCGACACGCAGCGGGCAGCCGACCCCAGAACGCCAACGGGGAACTAGATCAGATCTCGCAGATTAGCGGCAACGACACACATCTTGCTGATGAATGTCTATCTGCCTTCTCCCCAGGGAGGGCTGTCACGGACGGTTGCGGGGCCGCAGGCGCGTCCTGGAACCGCCCGTGAAGAAAAAGCAATCGCACTCGATTCCCTGCATCGATTGCGCTTCAAAACGGTACAATCTGGGTTGAGTGTGTAGGGACAGCTGAAGTCCTTTTCTTAGCAAAGAGAGCACCATCCTAAAGGCTGGGTGGCTCTTTTGATATGCTAATGAGCCTGAGCCTAATCTGCCCCAGAGAGTCCCTGGCTTCAAGCTGTGCTGATGGCCCATCCATCAGGTATAAGGTGACAAGCATCATGGCAGAAGCAATCTAGTTGGGCTAAAAGCCAGACCCACTGGCTCATTCCCAGCAGGGGAGGCGACACCTCGCTGGCTGCTCCAAACTTCAAAGAGCCTTTGCCTGGGAATAACCTGAGTCTCATAGCAAATCCATAACTTCCCAGATCTGTCATATTTCTGGGGTTCCTGAGATGGCAGCTTCGCCAAACGTGGGGGAAGTGTAGCATGAGCCCCGGTGCTGGTTCTGAGGAAGTTTCAGAACATTCTGAGGTAAGGACTGCCAGTTAGGCAGTTTGAAAGTGCCTGATGATACCACAGGGGTCCCACCCCTCATGTCTGGTGTCAGGGCGCTGGGTAAATCGAGACAGACCTGAAAATGTTAATAAATCTGACCCTGACCTGTACGGTTCTGTGAGATAGAGCCCATATATGGGTAGATATGATTTCTAGCCCCAGTACAAGGGGAGGGCTCATCTCATCTTCTAAGGGGGTGTATGGCTCCCCGCCCTCACTCCCTCCTACTGAAGCAGGGGCATAAGAATGGCAGAGGACCCAAACTCAGTGTCCTCCACACTGAAACATCTTGAACTCATGAGATGCCAGCTTGAGGATATGCTGGCATCCACCTGGTCTGAACTCTGAACTCAAATTGAAACCCAGAACTCTGTTTTCCCACGAAAAGGACAACTTTCCAGGAACTAAGTATTTTTCTCCCTTCTTTTATTTTTTATACTGGCTATTACTGTCTTAATAATTGTGATAATTAATAATTGTCTGTATATATTAATTATTTATATTGCGTGAATAAACGACTTTCTCCAAGTCATTCACTGTCTGCTACCCTGCTTATCAGCACACACAGAACTGATCCCGGGTCTCTGAAGATACGCTACTGTTTGTTTGTTGTTGGCTAGACAGAATAACGTGTGTTTAACCGTTTTATTCGCAGGATTAGTCAGTCAGTTAGTGGGCTCCACGGTCCCATGATAACCGCGGTGGTGGCAGTTTACTCTGAACCAGTAGGTGAAGTTGTAATCACCCGTGTCTCACAGGCTCCCTTCTGAGTTGTCCGCGGCCAATTCTTAACGGTTCCTGCGCATTGACTGCGACCAGAGTTCGCACGATCCGTGCGCTGGCACCGTTTAGAAGGCTAAGTGCGGTCAGCCACTAGGGTTCCTGTGACAGCATTGTGCTCTGTGTCGCTGCTGGGAACAGTAGTACACCGCTCACCCACCACTGTATAGCATTGTGCTCTGTGTCGCTGCTGGGAATAGTAGTACACCGCTCACTCACCACTGTATAGCATTGTGTTTACTGCCACTCTGTGTCTCTGCTGGGAACAGTAGTACACCGCTCACCCACCACTGTATAGCATTGTGCTCTGTGTCGCTGCTGGGAATAGTAGTACACCACTCACCCACCACTGTATAGCATTGTGTTTACTGCCACTCTGTGTCTCTGCTGGGAACAGTAGTACACCGCTCACCCACCACTGTATAGCATTGTGCTCTGTGTCGCTGCTGGGAACAGTAGTACACCGCTCACCCACCACTGTATAGCATTGTGCTCTGTGTCGCTGCTGGGAACAGTAGTACACCGCTCACCCACCACTGTATAGCATTGTGCTCTGTGTCGCTGCTGGGAACAGTAGTACACCGCTCACCCACCACTGTATAGCATTGTGCTCTGTGTCGCTGCTGGGAACAGTAGTACACCGCTCACCCACCACTGTATAGCATTGTGCTCTGTGTGCTGCTGGGAACAGTAGTACACCGCTCACTCACCACTGTATAGCATTGTGCTCTGTGTCGCTGCTGGGAACAGTAGTACACCGCTTACCCACCACTGTATAGCATTGTGCTCTGTGTCGCTGCTGGGAACAGTAGTACACCGCTCACCCACACTATATAGCATTGTGTTTACTGCCACCGCCCTCCTCCTGTTCCATCACGTGTGCTGCTGCTGGGTTAGCGTTACCGGTCCCTTTTCCTGGAACCTCTCATCTGTATTACATTTATGACTGCATGCCGACAAAAAGCAAATTGCTATCCGCACGCTTCTTGTCCGCATGCAAGGCCTGGGTTGTTGTGTCTCAAAGCGTGGCCTTCTCCTCCTGCGCCGCCCTCCTCCTGTTCCATCACGTGTGCTGCTGCTGGGTTAGCGTTACCGGTCCCTTTTCCTGGAACCTCTCATCTGTATTACATTTATGACTGCATGCTGACAAAAAGCAAATTGCTATCCGCACGCTTCTTGTCCTCATGCAAGGCCTGGGTTGTTGTGTCTCAAAGAGTGGCCTTCTCCTCCTGCGCCGCCCTCCTCCTGTTCCATCACGTGTGCTGCTGCTGGGTTAGCGTTACCGGTCCCTTTTCCTGGAACCTCTCATCTGTATTACATTTATGACTGCATGCCGACAAAAAGCAAATTGCTATCCGCACGCTTCTTGTCCGCATGCAAGGCCTGGGTTGTTGTGTCTCAAAGCAAGGCCTTCTCCTCCTGCGCCGCCCTCCTCCTGTTCCATCACGTGTGCTGCTGCTGGGTTAGCGTTACCGGTCCCTTTTCCTGGAACCTCTCATCTGTATTACATTTATGACTGCATGCCGACAAAAAGCAAATTGCTATCCGCACGCTTCTTGTCCGCATGCAAGGCCTGGGTTGTTGTTGGGTCTCAAAGCGTGGCCTTCTCCTCCTGCACCGCCCTCCTCCTGTTCCATCACGTGTGCTGCTGCTGGGTTAGCGTTACCGGTCCCTTTTCCTGGAACCTCTCATCTGTATTACATTTACTGCATGCCGACAAAAAGCATGTTACCTGTGCAAAGAAAACAGACATTTCCCGCATTTAAAAGACAGTTTTCCCTTTGAAACTTTAAAATCGATTTTCTCAAAAACTATAAGCTCTTTTTGCTATTTTTTTCCCTCTTGTACCCACTCCCAAGGTGCACATACCCTGTAAATTTGGGGTATGTAGCTTGTAAGGAGGCTTTACAAAGCACGAAAGTTCGGGTCCCCATTGACTTCCATTATGTTAGGAGTTCGGCTCGAACACCCGAACATCGCGGCCATGTTCGGCTTGTTCGGCCCGAACCCGAACATCTAGATGTTCGCCCAACACTAGTGCACATCAGAGCGGTTTGAGAGTGTTTTTTAAAACACTTGAAGGAGGAAAACCACTTGGCTAATGAAAGTGAATGGGATGGGTCACACCAGAGCGGTTCATTTTTTGCACAAGCGCAAACTTGGGGGCTGCAGCATTTTTTAGATTTCTGAGGCGTTTCTGCCTCAATGTTGGAGTATAGGAAAGTGGAAAACCGTTCTGAAAAATGCTAGATCACAGAGGTTTTCCAGGCGTTTTTGTTACAGAAGCTGTTCAGTAACAGCTTTACTGTAACAATATTTGAAATGTGCTACACAAAAACACTCCAAAAAACGCTTTAGCAAACATGCCTTGAATCGCTCTGAAATCTGCTTCAGGGCCCATTCACACTTGCTGATCGCAAAGCGCTAGCAATTTTGCTAGCATTTTGCTATGCCGTTTTTTTGGCGATTAACACCAAAAAAAAAAAAATCACCATTCACACCTGGCGATTTTTTAGCAATCGCGTTTTGCGCTTCTATAGCACTAAAACGCGATTGCCGGGAAATCACCTGAATATGCGTTTAGCGGTTTTTGGCGATTTGCAGGGATTAGCGCAAATCGCCCAAATGAGAATGGGCCCATAGACTTTTATTACCCTAGCGCTTTGAAAAGCGCTAGCGTTTCAGTGTTTTCCCAAAATCGCCAGCAAAACGCTCAAGTGTGAATGGGCCCTCAAAAACCTCTAGCGTTGCAGATCTGCAAGAGGGTTTTGGTGTGCACTGGGCCTCAGGGAGAGGAAAGGTTTTACAATGGGTAGACAATGACTAAATAATTTATAAATGAATATTGTAAAAAAAAAAAAAAAAATAAGCAATTGTATTTATTTTGTTATTATGTATTTATTATGTTATTTTGACTATAGTTTCTATTTAAGCATTGTATGAAAAAAGGAGCCGGGAAAAAAGGGCGCAGAGGATTACCAGTAGTAGAATATCGCGATAATTAGCTATATTCTACTGCTGGATTCCGATAGTAAAATATTGCTAATGTTTACCGATATTTTACTATGGTTAAACCTAACCATACTCTCACACAGAACCCTCCTCTACTGATGCCTTCCCTAAACCTTAACACCCCCTCTGCCGCAAAGCCGCAATAGGTGGCAAAGAAGGTAGATTTCGGCGGCCGGAGGCGCCGATTAGCGGCAGGCCAGGTAAATAGGAGTGCCCACTATGCAATTTGCATTTCTGCAAGCTCTAGTGCTCGCGATGCTATTGGGCGTCGAAATGACCTTGTCTGCCGCTAATCGGGCGTCAAAATTTACCTTCTTTGCCGCTAATAGTGGCCATTATAAAAGCAGCGGTTTGTGGCAAAGATGGTAAATTTTGGTGCCTTGAGACGCCTGATGGCGAGTCCCGCCATGCACCCAAATTTCAGTCCTTTGCTGCAAATTCTAGCTTTTATAATAGGGGCCTATGGCAGTGCCATTTTTACTCGATTTGATAACTAGGGTCTAAACTGACTCCCTTGTTTTTAAACTGAACCTAGGCACGAAAATACTTGAATTTCTTTGGAGTATAACGGGTATATTTCGCCATTCGGGAATGAAACAGGAACACAAGTGAAAGGGCACTTTTAGTTGCATAACTGACACGGTACTGTTTATTTCACCTTAACCTCGGGGAAGTGACTGTGTGATTCCAGCAACAGCAAGCAATAAACACTCTGGGAGATCAGCACTACAAACATTGCTGTACATAAACTGTGAGCGTCCTTGTGTGACTTCCCAAGCACAGGTCTCCCCAGTACATTTTGCGGATGCATTATGCATTGTACTTGCAGCTGACATTATTTCTACGGATGCAGCATAGCTTTCCGGAGATGTCAGAGGGCGCTGGAGCGGAATGTAGAATGCAAAATTGGGCAGCAACTGCATTAACCATGAATAATGTAGCGGCAGAGAGGGAGCCCTCCTAATGTGTTATAATGAACTTCTTTTTATAATTCTGCTTCATTTAGGGTTAACAATTACAGAAACTGTATTTAAAGTGATATTCCAATAAAAAAAGGCAATCCCTTATTTTAAATCCATTTATTACAAGGTATTTTGCAAACGATAACGTATACCTTGATTTTATTTGCAGTGATAGCCACATTCGAAGCTCAACCTTCCCTGTTACAAATGAGTATTGCATGTGTCTGTTTGCTGATTAGTGCGGCTGATATACCTCCACCGCTGCTATGCTTCCTGTAGTGTGCAGCTAATTACTAATGGGAAAAAAACAAGGAACACCAAGAGCCACAATAGTGTAATATCTACTGGTAAATGGTTACTAGATAGAGTAAATATTAAAACTCACAAACCAGGGTTACCATTAGGCAACCACTGTAAAGGCAGGTGGGGAGATTTTCCTGACCCCCTCAGGAATAAGAAGTCGCTCTCTGTAGATAAGAAAAAGGGGGTTCAACCCTCCACCCAGGGTGGACTCAATATTATGCAGGAGAACAGAGGCGCCAAAAGGCTAAAAATGCATATTTGGAGTTCATAAATATATCATACCTCCCAACTTTTTGAGATGAGAAAAAGGAACACTTAAGCCATGCCCCTGCCACACCCCTGGTCACGCCCCACCACGCATTTAGTCATGCATACCATAAAAATTTCATAAGAAAAATATGTTGTTTTATAATTCAAACCACACTGGTCCTTTCTATCCTGGTTCATTTTCCTTCATAGTAACATTTTAAAATTCGTAATATATCAATTTAAAGGATGGGAATAAAGTTTAGAGTCAATCAAACGCATTTTTAGTAAAGAAATATATATATTTACATAGAAAGAGGGACAAAGTCCTGAAAGAGGGACAAATGAGGAGGAAAGAGGGACAGAGGGACAGGGCTCCCAAAGAGGGACTGTCCCTCCGAGAAAGGGACAGTTGGGAGCTATGAATATTGACTGTCTTTACTACAGTCGTTGTGTGTCCACTTGGAGGAGGCAGGTCCACCACTACCTCCTCTATTTACCAAGAATTGAACCAAAGCGGTTGATACCCTGAACGTATAGATTATCTTTCCTTATCTGTCTTAAAGGGACCCTGAGCAGGGGCTGTGGGTATGCATACACTCACCGGCCCCTTTGGTAAGCTCTCCTCCTTCCCTGTCTCCTCGATATAAATTAAATTGGATGAGCGACTCTGTGTGTGTAGGCTTACAGGCATCATGCGCATCTGGGGGGGTCATTAGAGGAAGAAGAAGCTTGCGCATGCGCAGAGAGGAACCGCAGTCTTCCTGTTCTGGGTCACAGCATGACTTTCTATCAGAGTCGCCAATCCAATTTAATTTATAGCAGGCAGACCAGGAGGAGGAGAGCTCACCAAAGGGGCCGGTGAGTGTATCCTCATTACCAAATAGACGTGGGTATGCTTACATGTGGGCATGTCGCACTGTGCATGCACCGACTTGCCCCGACGGACCAAACTTACAGGGCTTCTACCGGCAGAAGGAGGAGGTGGAGGAGGACAGCGTGGGAGTGATTGCTGCGGAGGTGGCTGGAGGAAGCCCCAGGTATATATAAAACGTTTATCTTTAAAGGGAACCAGAGGCACCAGAAAAAAGAATTTATACATACCTGGGGCTTCCTCCAGCCCCATACGCACGGATCACTCCCACGCCGCCGTCCTCCGCTTCCTGTATCCGGCGGTCCTGGGTCCCGTAGTTTCGGCCAGTCGGCCAGTCTGCGGCAGCACGTGGCCAATCGTCCGCATCACAGGGGCTCCCGGCATACCCTTACGCGTGCGGCTGCATAGTGCGCAGCCGCAAGCGTACGGGTATGGAGGGAGCCCCTGTGCATGCGGATAATTGTCCGTGTCCGCCAGAAGTGATCCAGGAAGCGGAGGATGGCGGCGTGGGAGCGATGCAGGCTTATGGGGCTGGAAGAAGCTCCAGGTATGTATGAAATCTTATTTCTTTTTTTAACGCTGGCGTCTCTGGTTCCCTTTAATAATCCCAGGTTTCCTTTAAGGGCTTCGCCTTTGATATTGGAAAACCAGGGTTTGAATCCTGGCTAGAGTCAGTACCTATTCAGTAAGGAGTCCTTGGGCAAGACTTCCTAACACTGCAGGATGGCCCCTTGATTGCGCCCTTAGTGCAGCTCTTGAGCACTTTGAGTCCAAAAGATGAAAAGTTCTATACAAATGTTAGGATTATACAAATGTTAGGATTATTACATTTCAAGCGCTCATGCTTGTGATTGAAAACTTCTCAGGCACTTGTATTGCCCTGAAGAAGCGGTCCAACACCCGTGAAATGCATTGTCTATTGTGCATTAATAAATATACCTTTTCCATTAACCAATGGTTTGTCCTTCTGTGAAGGTAAGATATTACACTTCTCACCTATACAATTATATCACTAATGGCCTTCCCTACCATCAACACACTACATTACAAACCTACCTATGGGGAGGTAGTTTTATATATATATATATATATATATATATATATATATATATATATATATATATAACTGATAAGGAGAGAAAAATTGTGGGTTAATAAGTAAAGTGACAACATTCATGAAATATGTTCTGTGATTTGGCCCCATACAGAGGCAGGGGAACGTTGTGTTCACTTTAAAGAGAATCTGTATTGTTAAAATCGCACAAAAGTAAACATACCAGTGTGTTAGGGGACATCTCCTATTACCCTCTGTCACAATTTCACCGCTCCCCGCCGCATTTAAAGTAGTCAAAAACAGTTTTAAAAAGTTTGTTTATAAACAAACAAAATGGCCACCAAAACAGGAAGTAGGTTGATGTACAGCATGTCCACACATAGAAAATACATCCATACACAAGCAGGCTGTATACAGCCTTACTTCTGAATCTCAAGAGATCACTTGTGTGTGTTTACCTTCTGTCCCCAGCTTCTCTCATGCACTGAACATTACAGGCTTCCTGCAGACAGCTCTACCTATGTGGTTAATTCCTCAGTATGTGACAGACCAGCTCCTTTCACAGCCTCCAGAGGAGGATTTTTATCCAGCTCTCTTCTATCACTGATAAGATAGCAGAGAAGCTGCTGGCTTATGTAAATAAAACACACACTGGAGTGTGCATAGAGGAACAGTTCAACACTGAAGAACTTGGCAGCCTTCCAGACACAGGTCGACAAGTCTGACAGGGGAAAGATACATTGATTTATTACAGAGATGGTTATAGTAGAAAGAGCTACAGTAAGCCAGAACACATAAGAATAGGTTTAGGAACTTGTAGGATGGTAGAAAAAACGTTGTAATTTTTGTTACAGAGTCACTTTTAGAGTTGGGCCGAACCTCCGATTTTAGGTTCGCGAACCGGGTTCGCGAACTTTCGCGGAAGGTTCGGTTCGCGTTAAAGTTCGCGAACCGCAATAGACTTCAATGGGGATGCGAACTTTGAAAAAAAAAAAAAATTATGCTGGCCACAAAAGTGATGGAAAAGATGTTTCAAGGGGTCTAACACCTGGAGGGGGGCATGGCGGAGTGGGATACACGCCAAAAGTCACCGGGAAAAATCTGGATTTGACGCAAAGCAGCGTTTTAAGGGCAGAAATCACATTGAATGCTAAATGACAGGCCTAAAGTGCTTTAAAACATCTTGCATGTGTATACATCAATCAGGGAGTGTAATTAAGGTACTGCTTCACACTGACACACCAAACTCCACTGAACAGAACAGGTATGCAGTGGCGGGTTCACTGAACAGAACAGGTATGCAGTGGCGGGTCCACTGAACAGGTATACAGTGGCGGGTCCACTGAACAGAACAGGTATGCAGTGGCGGGTTCACTAAACAGGTATACAGTGGCGGGTCCACTGAACAGAACAGGTATGCAGTGGTGGGTTCACAGAACAGGTATGCAGTGGCAGGATCAATGAACAGGTATGCAGTGGCAGGATCACTGAACAGGTATGCAGTGGCAGGATCAATGAACAGGTATGCAGTGGCAGGATCAATGAACAGGTATGCAGTGGCAGGATCAATGAACAGGTATGCAGTGGCAGGATCAATGAACAGGTATGCAGCCAGGGACAAGCTAAGGCTAACTAATCTTTCCCTATGAGAGACTGCAGTAGCTCGCCCTACTCTAACTAATGCAGGCACACGAGTGGCCACGGCCGCCGCTGCCTGCCTATATAAGGGGGGGTGGGGCTCCAGGGGCTAGTGTAGCCTAATTGGCTACACTGGGCCTGCTGACTGTGATGTAGAGGGTCAAAGTTGACCCTCAGTGCATTATGGGGCGAACCGCAATGGGGCGAACTTTTCCGCAATAAAGTTCGCGTGCGGTACCCGCACGCGAACCACCTAGGTTCGCGCGAACCAGGTTCGCCGGCGAACCGTTCGGCCCAACTCTAGTCACTTTAAGAATAAACCATAACAGACAGCTCCTCTCCTGACTTGTATATAACTCACAGATTAAATTCCAGCATGGAAAGTATGTTATTAAAAAGAGGAAACAGACAAAAGGTTCCTCCTGGAAATATGAAATTAGCAGCACAATGCGCTCTATAAATATGCAGCTGTCTGCGGCTCACGGCTCAGTCAGAGTTATAAATCTGCATTAAGTGAGAAAGCACACTCAATGCATATTTATGTGAGATGGCAATAAATTATTTTCACGGTATACATGGCTAAATTTGGAGGAGGGGATCAAAGTTTTGAGTCAGCGCCAGACTCTGCAAGCTGATTGATGTTCTTTTATACTTTTTGAGAATGCCAGACTCAATCGCTTGCTGGGCTCTTGACGAGACACGGAACAGCTTGACCTGAAATAATACCCTGGACCTGTGGTATTTAGATATTTAGATACAGAGGCACCAAAATAGAATAAAATATGCTATAAACAGTTTAAAAAGGGAGGTAATGGTGGACTTACCTACCCAAACAGAAGTCTAGATTTAGCATAAATCACACTTTAATCAAAAAGCTCCAAAACAGGCAACGCGTTTCGCAGGTGTCAACACACTTCTTCAGGCAATAAAAGGAGCAACTTTGCTAATCTTTTAGCCCCCAAAAAGTGCCTTCCAGTAGCTCTAGTATGCGTACCTCCCAATTTTTTTAGATAAGAAAGCAGGACACTTTAAGACATGCCCCTGCCACACCTGTAACCACACCCCTCATCATGCATATCACAACCCCTCATCATGCATATCACAACCCCTCATCATGCATATCACAAGAGATCCAGAAGAAAAAGATGTTATTTTATCATTCAAACCACACTGGTCCTTTCTATGATCATTTGTTTTCCTTTATTTTAACGTTTGAAAATAAGAAATATATCAATTTAAATTATGGGAATTAAGTTTATAGTCAGTTAAGCACATTTTTCAGTAGAAAAATACATACATTTACACAGATCTGTACCTCAGTCTTGAAAGAGGGACAAAAGAGGAAGAAAGAGGGACAGAGGGATTTAGTTCCCAAAGAGGGACTGTCCCTACGAAAAAGGTGCAGTTGGGGGCTATGGGTATGAGTAAATGTACAGGAAAGCCCCTGGGCTAAAGAATACATACTTTAGTGGAGTAACTAACATTGGGCATTTTATGGTTATTGTTTTTTTCAACAGTATTTATTTTGATAAATGTTGTAATATACACTGTATGTATAAGCAAGTTATAATACAGCAGGGAATAAACCCCCACATCCCAATTTAACATAACGTATAAGTTTATTATAATATAAACAGGGCCGGTTCTACACTTTTTGCTGTAAGGATCTTGTGAGGATGCCCTTCCCCCCCAATTGGAATGATCACACAGCACCCGAGAATCTGCACCGCACGTTATAGCTGCAGTGAGCCCCCCAAAAACCCCCTCAGTATGGGTAGGTAGCCAGTTATAGGTGCCTCCAGTAGGTAGGTAGGTAAGTACAGTTGCCCTCAGTATAGGTTAGCCAGGTACAGTGGCCCACAGTATAGGTTGGCCAGCCACTCTGTCTACTTCCTGTTTCTGCCTGGTGCTGCCCCCAGACTTCTGCCGCCTGAGAAACTCACCTCACTTGGCATCATTGGTGGACCGGGCCTGAATATAAACTTATAAGCAAATCTGCCCCCTCCCCCCCCCCCCCCCCCAAAAAAGAAAAAGGAACGCCCTGGGTTAGGAACATAGATATTGACAAAAAGAACACAGAGAGCCAAATAGTGTAGTATGTTGAGGCGCAAAAAGGGGGGTTATGTGAAGACAGGTGAAATATACTCACAAACATGGGTTACCAATTAGGTAACCACTCTATAGGCAGGTGGGGAGATTAGACCTGACCCCACTCAGGTTAAGAAGTCGCTCTCTGTAGATTGAAAAGAAATGGGTCATATTCCTCCACCTAGGGTGGACTTAGCAATATACTGAAGGTTGGAACAGCGGCACCAATGCAGGATAAAATTAGTTAAAACCATTCAAAAGAGGAGGTGTAACGATCGAAGATGTTACCTCTGCGGCCACACCATCCCGGGTGTCGCTTCCCGACTCAGGGGGGACAGGAATCTCTCTTGCACAGCAGCTTAAATCCACACGCCTGCGCATGGAGCAAAAGGACCTTTATTGGCGGAGGAGACAGATCAGCTGACATTGTGGTCAGCTGACTTCCACCTGTCAATCTACCTTGCAGGCTGGCTCAGCCCCTCGGGCGGGGCTGCTTAAATCTGCTTTCAGTATTTAAACCAGGAATTGTTACTCTGTCCTTGTCTGTTGTCGTGAATGCTTGTGTGTCAGCACTCAGACCTTTAGATTAGGATTGCTATTGCTCTGTTATCTGTCAGATTAGTCCCAGGGGGTTGAGACCAAGGACCTCACCCCCAAGCTCAAGATTGTTGTCTCATTGCTCTGTTATACTTTAGACAGACTAGTCCCAGGGGGTTGAAACCAGGGACCTCACCCCCAAGCTTAGGATATTGCTACTCTGTTATTGCTATTTGCTTAGACTAGTTCCCGGGTGTTGACGCTACGGATTTCACACCCAGACTAGGTTATTGCTTCTGTATTGATCTCCTGTGTATGACTGTTAGCTATTACTCTGACCCTGATCCTGTCTTCTGTTCCTGTACTTTCGCCTATCTACCTACCTGTTGCTGAATCTCTGCTTGATTACTGACTATTCTCTTGCGTCACAATTCTGTACTGATACTTACCTCTCTGTTGCCGAACCCTGCCTGTCTGACCAATCTACTCGCCAGTGGGCCCTCGCCACTGGTGAGGTGTTAACTGCGCCAGCTCCGCTGGTTAAGCAGCTCTGCTAGGATATAGGTAGTCCTAATTACCTGCTCATTAGGTACCTGTTGTTTTAGTATTACTGTATCTCGTAGGCTGCAGTTTAGTATGACTCACCCGCACCTCGGGTGTTCATTTGCCTGCAGTGTAGTCTGAATCACCCGCTCCTCGAGAGATTCAGTTTCTTCAGTATTATTCCCCAGCTTGCTGGAGGTTGTACGTTAGTACACACGCAGTGTACTGTTTATACCTCACCAGCCCCTCTGGTGAGGTCTCTTTAAAGCATTATAGTGACGGTTACACCAATCACTACACACTCTGCTCTCAGTCTTGCTATACTGGCATTATTGGTGATTCTGCGGATCACACATAATCGGGTATAGCGTCTGCATCATTGGTGATTCCGCAGATCACCAATAATCAGACATCTGAGGCAGAGCTGGGACAAGGTCCTCCAGCACCCAAGGCTGAGACAGCAAAGTGCGCCCCTCCATCCCTCCCACCCCAGCTGTTACACACTGATTGCTATTAGACTAAGAGGCGCCACAGGGCCCACAACCTCCGCAACACCTTAATATCTAGTTATCTGGCTTGCAGTCACTGCCATGTAGCCCCTTTTCTTATTTCTTACTGCTTCAAACACAATTAGGATTGACAGCTGAATGAATTTTGCGCCCCCTCCTACACTGCGCCCTGAGGCTGGAGCCTCTCCAGCCTATGCCTCGGCCCGGCCCTGATCTGAGGTGTGGCACTCAATCGTCACAGGAGGTATGGTGGACTTACCTCTTCAAAGTAGACACAGATTCTGTTGATTAATAGTGAACAATAATTGTATTCAATTACAATGCAATGCGTTTTGCAGGTTCATTCCTGCTTCATTGGGCAATATTTTGAGCAAAAACTAGTACAGGTCAATGTGAGAGCCAAGCGCCTCTGTCAGTAATTGAGAGCCAACCATGTTCAGTAATTGAATTATTCATTCATACATACATACATTCCTCACACTGACCTCAGGCTTCTAATCTAGTTCACTCATACAATCCCTACACTTTCACTGGTATACAGACTCACAATCCTCTATGAAGGCACGCCCCTTCGCGCTCCTGTGGCCGAAGTTCTGCGCCTGTGCAGTACTACGGCCAGGAGTGCAGTGGGGGAGCGCGCACGGCCATACTGCGCCTGTGCGCCGAATTACCGGGCCTGATTGCGGAGGATCCTGGTGGTGGCGGACAACGGCGAGGAACGGATCAGCGCAAAGGGGGCTAGAGGAAGCCCCAGGTATGTATAAAACTTCTTTTACCCTTTGTCTCAGGTACACTTTAACTTATCTGTGTTGGTAATTTTTGTAAACAATAAATATAAAGCTATAATTAACAAATTTGTAATCCAACAATAATGCAAAACAATGAACCCGATCCACGAGGGTACTGATAAAGCCTGTGTTAGATGGTTGGGGCCATCATACTGTGTTGGATTGTGACGTCGCGCGTGTGCCCTTACTGGAAAACTACATGGGGCACGTGTGTATGGACATCAGAATGCTCCCGGAGCAGCAGAGGGACAAGCGCAGGCTGCAGTCAGGTAATGTGCACTGGGCACCGGGGGATATTTTTCATTGGGGGGACAGTGCTGGGGGTTTGTTCGTGTTCGTCGATCATCGTGAAATTGCACGCCGTTCCAGCCGCGCACACGATCGAGCAAGTCGGCCCAACATCTTGCAGCATGCATGATTGACAATGTGACCAATTTTCGACCTGAAATTGGTCGCATTGTCGGTCGAGCATGCACTTGGCGGCACCGTTTTTCATCCGATTCAATTATAATAATCAAATCGGATGGTCGATCAGCCACCAAGTCGCCTGATGTATGGCCACCTTAAGTCTTGTGGATCTTAGCAATAAGCGTATCCTTATAACGCAGCAAAAATTTCCATGTTTCTGCGGTCCCCCCAGTTGTATGGGGGCATTGGGAAGCCTCCCTGTGGCGCTCTTGGATAGTGCTATTGCAGCATGAACTAATTCCCGCAGGGCAACAGCTTTGCGGCATTGGTTTTTGACCCTGCATAAGTTGGCATGCGAAAGCGAATGTATATTTGCATGAGCATTGCCTCATGAATAGCCAATTAGGCCAAATTTGCTTAGCCAGTTATGTCAGGTGTTCACTTGGTGTTTAATGCACACATTCAATTCTCTGTGTAAAGATTTCCATGTACCTGCTATAAGGGAATTAACAGAGGTGACCCACCCATTTATTCAGAAATTATGTAAGTGAGGGTAAAGGCTTATTAAAAAGTCCAGCCTATTGCAAAGTGAAAAATAAAAAATAGAAGATAAATGAAAAAATGATTCACACACGTTAAGTAATTTGTTCATGTTCATTGATCCCCAGTAAGCCTGTCAGTCATCATCTTTACTACTGGCAGACATGAAAGAAACCAGACAGCACCAACTGCCATTTCTTTAAACGCACCTACTAACAATGTGATAGGCTGCAGGTTTGTGTGGGGGAGGTGCACTCTTCTCTAGCATCCATTTTGTAACGGGCTAAGTTAACAGTATATAACAATAACAATAATATTTCAATAGCACTTTTCTCCCATAGGACTCAAAGCGCTTAGGCTCTCTCAGATTCAGTAGTTGGTAGTAGGCTGAAGTATTCACACAACAAAAATTATATTTCTGCAAACGCCAAACTGAACAGGTGGGTTTTCAGTCAATATATACACAGAGGGAGATACGGCTTGCTTTGCAGTTGGAAGCAGATGTTATTTCCCACAATGCAACAAGGTTCACGGACAGGAGACTGTCAAGGCCATGGCTCTGACATCACACTGTGGGAGGGGTTTCCCCACAATATCAGCCATACAGAACACCCCTGATGATCTATTCGAGAAAAAGTAAAGATCTCTCGAGGGAAAGGGGTTATCAGCTACTGATTGGAATGAAGTTCAATCCTGGATTAAAGTTCCTTTTTAGTATAGTCATGTGGAAATAACTGGAAAAAAATGTATGCAATGATACAGATGTTGTAAATAAACTATTCTTTATTGATGAGCTGCTATTAAGCTTCGGAAATGACAGCCGTTGACACAAGCTACATTCCGGCCTTCAATTAAACTGAGCGCTGCCAGTTAAAAAGTTTCCACGTCAGCCGCTACGTGAACTGTTTGTTTATTTTGTACATTAAGCTGAAGCTTGAATCATTAACCTTGAGGAAATGGAAATGAAAACAGAGGAGAGATTAGGGAAGTGTAGAACAGCACCTCGGCATCCCTTCCTCGCAGGAATGTGCGATACGGCATTAGCAGCAGTGCGTCGTGCAGCTGGATTGGAGCAGCCAGCCACGGGGAATGCCATCTTAATGACTTGTTGTCATGACCACAGCTACTTGCTCAGCGCAGAAAAAAAAATGCTCTTGGGGAGAAAATTATTTCCTAATTAAACCTTTAAATATGCAGCATTTCTCCAGCGTTCGGCGACCTAGAAAGCTCTGGAGAACATCACTTTCAGATATTCAGGTCACCGGGGAGCTGGAGTAACATTCCAGCTAACACAAAACTGTATTATTGCATTCATCACTGTTTCTAGGCATAATTCAGGTTTGACTGATGTAAATCCGGGTTAAGGCTATTACTGGTGTACGGCGCTATTAAATGTATATTCAAACCTGTAAGTGATCATCTTTTCAAGGAATGAGAATCAGTCAGGAAATACCAGTCATATTACTGCCTTGCACCAGCTGATAAAGGTCAGATTTCTGCAGAAATCTGATCAGATATTAATTGAAATGTAACACTCAATGTACTTCAGAGCTATGTGGACATCGATCACACGCCACCCTTGCCCACTGCTCCTCACATCAATTAATAAAGGAACAGCCAGTGCTTACACATTAGCCCAGTTGACAAACAGATTCAGCTGATCTGACCAGCAATGCTCATTCTCCTCTCCCTAACACTAACCTCCTTTCTCCTCTGCCTATTGCCTAACACTAACCTCCACCTTTCCTCTGCCTCACACTAACCTACCCTTTCCAATGTAAAGGTGGCTTCTACTCAGAACACCATGACCATTAGTACAAATAACTTAGAAGTTATTTATTAAAAAAGCATTCTGACCACACTGTAAAAGAGGTTTATATTAGGAAGGCATTTTTAACTCTTTAAAAGATAATAAAGTTCTTAACTTAGGGAGCTCTCTACCGATAGAGGGATCTAGGGGGCTGTAGGGATCTGGAAAAAGGAGGCACATTCACCACGAAATAGAAACAGGGGTTCTAACTTGATATATGTAAGTACGTGTAAGTGGCATAATTCATTATATAGGGCACCCTGATCACCCATGCAAGTAGGGGCACACTGACCAGCAGTGAGGAAGAATCTGTTATTTTGTAGGAACGGCATCTTTGTGTTAAGGGCCCCATTCATTTCTTGTTATGACCCAACAGATATGTTATGTGACTACTTTGAATCCTGTGCCCTGACATCTTCTGCAACTTTGGTTTGCGTAGACCACCTCCATCTTCTGGTTTTAGAGGAATTAATGTGGTGATGTAGTTCAATTGCATTTGCTTTGTGTTATAATTTGACATTAGCACACTTGACATTTGTTTAAAGAAGCTTTCATAACAAGAGGGGAATATGTGGTGTTCATACTTCTGGCCTGTAGATGGCACTGTTCTATGTGTATTGCTGAATAACATTATCTGGACTGTTGTGGGTTGTTGGTTCCTGTTATGCTCTGGCTAGGAAGACGAGGCGAAGACACTGCTTATGTAGAGGGTTGGTGAATAAATTTCAATTATACTGCCTCTGTGACTACTGAACACAACAACATCATAACAGGGAAAGACACTAACTCAAACCCAGAAGGAAGAAGGCAGAGGAGGCAGCAAGTTCTGCATTAGAATACAAATATATCCAGTACTGCTCTTATTCAGCGATGGCAAACCACAGTTTTACTGAGAATTAAAGCAAACCTGAAGCGAAAAAAAACATATGATATAATGAATTGTGTGTTTAGTGTGGATAATGAATAGAACATTAGTAGCAAAAAAAGAAAAAAAGAAAAAAGGGTATCATTTTTTATTTTATTTTAAGTTGTATAGCTTTAATCTTTTTTATAACATTGCATCATTCTGTCACAGTTGTAGTTTTAAAACCACACTCTGTTTTTTAAACCTTATCTCAAGCTGGCTCACTGTTTCTTTCGCTGTTTGAAGGGAACCATAACTGTAATTAAAAAAAAAGGGTTTAACTTACCTGAGGCTTCTACCAGCCCCCTGCAGCCACCCTGTGCCTGCGCTGTCACAAAGCGTCCCTCCAGTCCCCCGCAGTGATCCTCCTCTGGGCTACTGCACATGCCGTGTGTCCTCAATCACACTCCTATCAACGGGACCGTTCTGCACATGTGCAGTAGAGATTTTTTTTGTACTGTGCATGTGCAGAACACTCCCGTCCATGGGAGTACGATTACGAGGCGCTCGGACCAGGGCCGCGCATCAGAATGAAAGTAAGGCGCTGCGATCGGTTTGGCATGGACACAGGGTGGCTACAGGAGGCTGGTAAAAGCCCCATGTAAGTTAACCTCCTTGCCGGTCTAAAAAATCCGGCAAGGAGGCAGCGCCGCACATTTTTTTAATTTTTTTTTTTTTAAATCATGTAGCGAGCCAAGGGCTCGCTACATGATAGCCGCTAAGCAGCGACATCCCCCCACCCACTCCGATCGCCTTCGGCGATCAGAGTATGCAGGAAATCCCGTTGAGAACGGGATTTCCTGCAGGGCTTCCCCGGTCGCCATGGCGACGGGGCGGGATGACGTCACCGACGTCATGGACGTCGGGACGTCATAGGGAATCCCGATCCGCCCCTCAACGCTGCCTGGCACTGATTGGCCAGGCAGCGCAGGGCTCTGGGGCGGGGGGGAGCGACTCGGCGCGGCGGATTGCGGCGGATCGGCGGCGAGCGGTGGCGATCGGAAGTTACAAGCAGCTAGCAAAGTGCTAGCTGCTTGTAACAAAAAAAAAATTATGCAAATCGGCCCAGCGGGGCCTGAGATATCCTCCTGCGCAGGTTACCCCGAGCTGAGCTCGGGATAACCGGCAAGGAGGTTAAACTCTTTTTTTTCTATTACAGTTAAGGTTCACTTTAAGTGCTTTAGAAAACAGTATTTGGCCCAGTATAGATATCAACTGAAGTTTTTTAAGTCTTCCTGTACTGGAAAACAATATGAGACTCTTTTCTTTGCTACTAATGTTCTTGTTCTTCGCTGTACTACACATTCAATTTATTATGTCACAAGTTTATTTTCGAGTCACATTTGCTTGATATTATTTGTTTTATTATAAATATGATATTCTTATTTTCAATTTTAAAAAGGGAGCCTTCAGCTTAAATCACATGACATTTTTCCCTTCTGCAATGCACGCAATTGCTTTGTCGCTGTTCTAGACTTGTTAGTTCGCCTGAGCAGCTAAATTGGTTGTTCTGTACACCCACTAGCCTTTATTGCAATAATCACACAGAGCTGATGTATTCCATTTGATACACTGCGGCTCTCACTTTCCCGGATACCTAGTATGTTCCTGAGGAGGAGAGGAGCGATCTAACCCAGAGCATCTGCTGCGTATATTATTATCATGCTAAAGACTGCAATTATAATGGATGTCACAGTCCATTTTTAAACTGAAAAAGTTTAGCAGAGTGCACATAGTGGGGAAGTGCGTACAGACGTATTAAAATGAAAGCAGACACGTAACAATAGCCCCCACAATGATGGGCGGGGGAGGCCTGGGGGCTATTGGTTCCCCCTTCTCCTCTCTGCCCCCTTGCAGAGTGCAGCGGAGTGATGTAAATAATATATTAACCTGCTCTTGTCATGTCAGGTCTCCCCTTGGCAGCAACTAGGTTTATACCAGGGTTAGGGAACCGATGGCTCGGGAAACAGATGTGGCTCTTTTGATGGCTACATCTGGCTCACATACAAATCAGTAGAGGTTGATTCACTAAGCTACACTGCTAAAGCAGCGCAGCTTAGTGTGGCACCGCAAGTAGCATTTTCAAAGTAGGCACGCTACTGCTGTAGCATGCACTACTAACTTACTCATGCTACCACAACACTAACAGCTGCTGCAATTGTCCCACTCTGGATCCTGTCAGGTCCAGTGACTTTTTAGGATGAGATTCCCGCACCTTTATTAGCCCAATAGGCTGCCTGTCACTTGACAGGCAGCCTATTGGTCCAAAGTGTGGGCATCTCATCCTACAAAGTGAATCAACGCCCAAGTCAGCTAGCTAATTGTACAAGCTGTTAGTCTGTATTTCTCCTGTCTGGCTCTCAGGGAAATTGCTGATGTTGCTGAAACCCAAGAGAAGCTGAGTCTAACACTTCCGCTGCCTGGAGGATCAACTGTATACACATCACCATGGCAACAGGGACGTGAGCCCTCTGCTTCACATACACACTGTCCAAGTTTGAAACACATTGTATCGCTCTCACGGAATTACATTTTAAAATATATGCCGTTTATGGATCTCTCAGACAAAAAGTTTCCTGACCCCTGGTCTATACTCTATATACTACCCGATAACATGCATCAGGAGCTGGGCATACAAGCAGAGCAAGTCACACCGGGAAGAAGAGGAGACCGGTCAGGATGAGGGCAGGTAAATATATTCACACAGCTCCACTGCGCTCTGCAAGAGGGAAGGGAGGAGGAGCAGGCCCCTATAACCCAGGTGGAGAAGGGGGCTGTTTGCTGCAGGGTCTCCACGGTGATAGTGTTTGGTGGAGGGTCTGGAGAGGCAGAGTTCCGTCCTTGACTTGAAGGAAGAAAACTCCTTTACTTTGACCTTGTAATACAGTGGTATTTAAAAATGTGTGAACCCTTTAAAAGTTTCTATATTTTCACATGACTGTGACCAAAAAATCATCTGATTTCCAACAACTCTTAAAAGTAGAGAAGACAAGCTAGTTAAATAAAAGAAAATGAAATGAGCAGAAGAGAAAATCCCACCCGCTGCCTCTCTTCTCTGCCACAAGGCACCAGGGATAGCTGTCCACTACAGCCAGGGAAATGTAAGTAGCAGAAATCCACTGCTGCACCCAGTAACCCTCCAGTCCCACCCACATGGCACCCTGTAACCTCCCCTATCTTCACCCATATAGCACCTAGTAAGTTGTAACTCCCTCCATTGCCCCACTGACATAGCACCTAGCACCTAGTACTTTACCCCTACCCACACGACCCCATACCTTCCATAGACTGCACCCACAAGGCATTCAGAACACTCATAGCCTGTACTCACATACCCAACACCCACATTGCACCCGATACCCAATAACCATCACCCAGCACCACATAACACCCAGCACTAGAGATGGCCCGAACGGTTCGCATTCGAATGTGAACACGCAAACTTCGGTGGTTCGCGATCGAACGCTAACTATATGCGAGTTTGACCCGCCCCCTATACTACATCATTAGGTTCAACTTTGACCCTCTACATCACAGTCAGCAGACACAGGGTAGCCAATCAGGCTACACTCCCTCCTGGAGCCCCCTCTCCCTTATAAAAGGCAGGCAGCGTCAGCCTTTTCACTCACTTGTGTGGTGTAAGGATCTGCTCTGTTGGCCTGCGCAAGCAGGCAGTTTTTTTGTCATTTCCAGGGCTGCATTCTGCAGGTCTCTGGAAAAGAGACCTTTTGTCAGCTTGCAGCTTGATGCAGTGGTAATTTGCATCCACTTGTTTTGCAAATTGACTTCTCTACTTCTCTGGAAGGGCTTCAGTATAAATGTCACTTCCTCCCAGAAGTCTTTGCTCGTCATAGTTTCTGCTTAGTCAGCAGGGCCGGCCCGCTCATGAGGCGGGGTGAAACTTTTGCCTCAGGCGGCAAATTTCCAGGGGCGGCATCCGCCCGTCCGTGCGGGGAGCCGGCCGCCGAGCTGGAGGGGTAGCTGGCAGGACGGGGGTATTGGGCCTAGCGGCGGGGAGGGGGGGTCGGACCCCCCCCCTCCCTCGCCTGGGTCCCCCGTCCTCCGCTCTCCTCCAGCCTTACATAGAAGCAGCCGCTATCTGTAAGAGGCACGGGCGGGGAGGACTCACCTCTTCCTCGATCCAGCGTGCGCTCCACTGACGTCACTTCCTGCAACGCTGCAGGAAGTGATGTCAGTGGAGCGCACGCTGGGAAGAGGTGAGTCCTCCCCGCCCGTGCGTCTTACAAAAAGCGGCTGCTTCTTCTATGTAAGGCTGGAGGGGAGCGCAGTTCGGGGGACCCAGGCAAGGGAGGGGGGGTATGACCCCCTCCCCGCCGCTAGGCCCAATACCCCCCGTCCTGCCAGCTACCCCTCCAGCTCGGCGGCCCCCCAGAGCGCCCCCCAGAGCGGTGGCGTCGGAAAAAAAATTTTTTGCCTCAGGCGGCAAAAAGTCTAGGGCCGGCCCTGTTAGTCAGACTGTATTGAGCCCAGCCTTTTGTGATCGGTTTGCAAGGTTTTTTGTTAGCTTATTCAGGAGTTGGTTTCTCAACTCCTGTCAGCTTGAACTCATCTTGCTATTTCATCTCTGCTGTTAGTTAGGGTGGTACGCTTTGTCGCTGTTGCGCTTAACGCACGTCGACCGTGCCTTGAATGGGTTTTGTCTCTGTTGCGCATAGCTAGTACGTTTGTTATTTTCACATTGTATTTGATGTGTTCTGTTTTCTTGTTCTCGTCTTAGTGCTGTGGTTGCATTAAGGCGATTCTCTGTCTATTGATGAAGTGAGCGTTCACTGCGGTTGTGTATCGCTACTTCGTCTCATGCTCTGTGAGCGCTCAGCTCTTCCGTCTGTCTGAAGTCTGCGAAGTGAGCGTGCCCTGCGCTTGTGTATCGCTACTTCGTCTCATGCTCTGTGAGCGCTCAGCTCTTCCGTCTGTCTGAAGTCTGCGAAGTGAGCGTGCACTGCGGATGTGCATCGCTACTTCGACCTCTGTACTTCTCTCTTCTTGTCTCACGTTTGGGATGAACGCCGTTGCATGGCTTGCAACTAGATTGGCAGACATTCCTTCAGTCTGTCTTAGTCTTGTCTGAAGTTTGCGAAGTGAGTCGTGCATCGCTACTTCGATTCCTGTTACCTCGGTCTCTGATCTTGTGTTGTGGATGGATGCCGTTGCATCGCTTGCAACTAGATTGGCAGACATCCATTCATTCTATGACTGTCCAGTCTGTTTCTATGCATTCGGCTCTAGTCTATCCTGTCTCAGTGCTGTGTTCACACTTGTGCATTATTTTTGTATTGTGCAGTCGCAGACTAGTGTCTCTGGATCGCACAGAGGAATCTCTCCTCTGTGCTCCACAGCGCCTTCTGCTGGCTGCTTTGTTTCCACCATTACTGGACCTCTTTTTTTTTGAACGTTTGTAGGAGATCTTCTCTGTGTCAGCGCACCTGCTGTGCGTTGACCGAGGAGATTATTCCACACTCGTTCCATGTGGCTGCAGTTAGAGAAGGGAGAGAACCTGCGGTAGACATAGGGAAAGCTTAGTTAGGCTCTTGTTAGGCTTGTTAGCTTGCTCTTGGCTGATACTTACTGCTAAAAAGCACCCCTCGACAGCTCTTTTGAGAGCTAATGTTGTTCTTGTGATACACACTTGTGTTGCATATACAGCCCTGTCAGTCAGTCCCCTTGGCCCCTTGGTAATTCCTACTGTGCCACTGCCAGGCCCAGCATATTCAGTTATTACCTGTGCTTGTGACAGCTGCACATTTGTAATACCAATCACTGCATACCTACCTGTTCAGTGCACCTACCTACGTGAGCGCACGCAGTGTTATATACCACCAGTCACTGCACCTGTTCACGGTACGTGTGTGTGTGACAGCTGCACATTTGTAATACCAATCACTGCCTACCTACCTGTTCAGTGCACCTACCTACGTGAGCGCACACTGGTCTTGATTCACTAACCGGCGCTAAGTGTTAGCGCCGGATTAAAAAAGAGAAACCTCCACGCACTAGATCCACGCTTTTGTATGCAGGTAAGCGAAGGGGGGGACTGGCGGCGCCTAATGCACGCCTGTATCATGCAGCTGCAGTGTTAACTCGGGTGGTAGACTGGTCTAGACATAAGGGTAATAAACAATGGGTGGAGATGGAGCAAGAGCTGGTGGCGTACCCTATTCAGTATACACCCTGGATTGGGAAATGTGCTAAGATAACCCACCCGGCAGGTACCCTGATAAACCAAACCTTGACTTTATTTGGTAAGTATAGGGAGCGGGGGGATATGTCTCCATGGCCAACCCCCATGATACCATTATTGGGGAACCCGGGGTTAATTGGTAGTATTACGAGCGAGGGATTCCCACGTTGGAAAAGCTGCGGGGAACTAAGAGCATTAAACTTGATCGAGGAGGGGAATTGGATTACCCTGCATCAGATTAGGGAAAAGGTGGGTAATCCTGGGTTGGATGAGTGGGGCCTTATTCGTTTTCGTCATTTCTTGGGGGCGGTGGGAAGCAAGAGAGAGCTCTCAAGGAAATTGACTGCATTTGAAGGATTGTGTAGAGGACAGGGGGCGATTAGGGGTACTCTTTCACGTATATATAATATTTTAAACGATGAAGTAGATCCAGCGGGATATATTAGGGCCAAGTGGGAGGGGGACCTGGGTAACACATTTACTGATGAGCAGTGGGGGAAAATCCTGCTGTTTGTTCATAAATCCTCAGTGGCATCCAAAACACAAGAGTCTAACTATAAGTTCTTTACGAGATGGTACTGGACCACAGACAGGTTAAACAAGGCCTTTCCGAACGCTTCACCCATGTGTTGGAGATGTAATAAAGAGCGAGGCACGATCCTACATGTGTTTTGGGGATGTGAGGGATTGGTAAAATTTTGGACAGATGTGAAATGCTATATACAGAAGATCTTGGGGTTTACTCCCCCAGATGACCCTGCATTCTTCTTGCTGCATGTAAATACGTGGAGCATCAAGAAATATAAAAATTCACTCTTGAGGCACCTCCTGAATGCCCTTAAGATCTTGATAACTAGGAGGTGGAAACAGGTTATCCCTCCACAGTGGCGTAGCTAAGGAGCTGTGGGCCCCGGTGCAAGTTTTACATGGGGCCCCCCCAAGCACCCTATACATAACAATTGATTTGGCGCACCAAAACCTGCCAAAGACAACCACAGAGTCAGAGTTGCAAGAAGGCGATAGGGAACAGTGTTTTAAGGATTACTACTATTCAAAGCATCTATAAAAGTGATTATTACCAGCACAGGACCAACACAGAGCTAATACTGTGATGAAGGGTGGACCCTTCGGGGCCCCTCTGGCCCAAGGGCCCCGATGCGGTCGCTACCTCTGCACCCCCTATTGCTACGCCCCTGTCCCTCCATCAATAGGGGATTGGATTAGAGAGATAGATGATATCATGAATATGGAAGATCTTATGCATATGGTGCAGAATAGATCGGATGTCTACTACAGTACATGGGCTAAATAGCTGAGGTTTAGATCCTCTGAGGAGTATGCACGGGCCCGAGATTTATAGGGTCACAGAGTGTTTGAGGGACAAGTGAGATTGATCCATTTGTCGATGGTGGCCCAGGCCTGGGATGTCCCGAGACAGTGGCATGAGGTTTCCCCCCTTTTTGGTGTGTGTGTGTGCGTGCGTGCGTGTGTGTGGTTTCTTTTATTTCATTTTTTAATTTATTTATTTTTTAATTTTTTTTTAATTTGTTTTATTTTTTTTTTGTTTGTTTTGTTTGCGTGTTTGTATGGATGGTTTGAAAGTTTAGATTGATGGGTTGGGGATCCTGACTCTCTCCCCTTAGTAACCTTGGTAAAAGGGGGAGGGACTCGGGAGACTAGTTCTGGGGGATGGAGTTTAATTTAATAGGTTACGCCTGAATAGTGGTTATGTGGACACGCCCCCTGAAGATGGAGGAATGGAGTATGTGTGGGGAGGGATTTTTTTTCCCTTTATTTCTTAGTATGGTATTTTTGCAAAATGGATTTAGGATGTGTTCGATATTATATTGAGTACATTATTTATTGTATTTGTATATTTGCTTGAAGGAAAATTTTTCTATAAATAAAGATTATTTAAAAAAAAAAAAAAAAGAGTTTTCCGGCGCTAAGCCGGTTAGTGTGCCTTATCTGAGGTTAGTGTGCCTTATCTGAGTTAGTGTGCCTTATCTGAACCTATGGCCCCTTAAGTAGCTTTGTGCACACTAAATAGCTTTGTGCACACTAAAAGATGCACAAAGCTACATCACACACTGCAGATAAGGCACACTAACCTCAGATAAGGCACACTAACTCAGATAAGGCGCACTAACTTCAGATAAGGCACACTAACCTCAGATAAGGTTAGCTCTGTAGTTTGTGCCCACTAAGTGATAAGGCACACTAACCAGCTTAGCGCCGGTTAGTGAATCAAGCCCACAGTGTTATATACCACCAGTCACTGCACCTGTTCACGGTACCTGTGTGTGTGTGTGTGACAGCTGCACATTTGTAATACCAGTGACTGCACCTGTTCACTGCACCTGTGTGACCACACGCTGTTTTACATACCAGTCTGTGCATACCTGTTAACTACACCTGTGTAACCGCACATTGTTGTACCAGCAGTCACTGCAACCTGTTCACTACACCTGTGTAAGCGCACATTGTTGTACCAGCAGTCACTGCAACCTGTTCACTGCACCTGTGTAACCGCACATTGTTGTACCAGCAGTCACTGCAACCTGTTCACTGCACCTGTGTAACCGCACATTGTTGTACCAGCAGTCACTGCAACCTTTTCACTGCACCTGTGTAACCATACATTGTATTAGTCAAGTCAGTGCATACCTTTCTCTTCATCCCCCCCCCAATATGGACAAAACAAGAGGCAGAGTCAGAGGCAGGCCACCTGGCAGGTCTGTTCGAGGTCACGCTGTTGTGATTTCATGCGGCCTTCGCCCAAAGTACAGTGTCCAAAAAGAAGGCATGTGCCATCAACCCCCAATATTGTCAGGACGTAGTTGACTATTTAACACAGAATACCTCATCTTCCTCAGCTTGCGCACGGAAGCGTGACATATCTTCCTCCTCCTGCTCTGATTCTGGCACCCCACTTAACACTCTGTCGGAAGCCATGACCAAAGTGCCATCATTCCAGGGCTCAGCGGTGTGGAACTTTTTTTGTGTGTCTGCCTCAGATGAGAGCAATGTCATCTGTACTCTCTGCCACCGAAAATTGAGCCGTGGAAAGACCAAGACCCGCATAGGGACAATTGCCTTACGAAGGCACATGATTACAAAGCACAAATTGCAATGGGATGACAACCTGAGGAAAAGCAGCACACAAAAGCAAAGCCACACAAAGCAGTGGAAGATACCAGGCCGCAATTATTTCTCAAAAACGTGTTACCTAAACTGTACAGTGATGTTGAAAGGCAAGTGGTGACATCTCTGGCACACAGCGTTGGGTCAAGGGTCCATCTGACCACAGATGCCTGGTCTGCAAAGCACGGTCAGGCCTGCCTGAAGACTAAGTCAGTCCCCACACACAGCATCTCTGCCTGCACGCCATGTGACTGCCTGCCCCAAGACTAAGTCGCTCCCCACACAGCATCTCTGCCCGCAGGCCGCTTGACTGCCTTCTCCGCCACCACCAACAGGGTCCAGGACTCCAGGCAGATTCCGGAATTTTTTTGCTAGCAGCAGCCGTTATAATCATTTTTCTGGTGCGTGTACATGCCTGCCAAATTTTTCTGGCTGCACTGCAGCTGCAACAACAAAACAAAAGGCATGTACATGTATCAATTCCCCTACGTGATCGCTACCTTGCTGCGGTGAAGGGGCTTGCGTATCCCAATGAAGCAATGACCGCCGGCTATATGAGTGTCTCGGGGGGGGGGGGGGGCACACCCAAAATAATAAGGTCGTAGCTTCATTGTGAACAGACCAAATTAGATCAGCTAGACAGTTACTGTTGTTCTGTCATTGAGCTATCTCAGCCCGGCGACCATATGGGCTTTAAAACCGCTATCGCCTGCACTCTCGCCATGGTGCGCACCAGTCCAGCACGGCAGTCACTACACAAACAGATGTTTGCGGTGCGTTACACAGTGAGTTTGGTCTGTCAGTGTGAAGTAGTACACTAATTACACTACCTGATTGATGTATACAAATGCAAGATGTTTTAAAGCACTTTAGGCCTCCAATTTAGCATGCAATGTGATTTCTGCCCTTAAAACGCTGCTGTGCGTCAAATCCCGATTTTTCCCGGGACTTTTGGCATGTATCCCACTCCGCCATGCAAAAACTCAGGTGTTAGACCCCTTGAAACAACTTTTCCATCACTTTTGTGGCCAGCATAAATGTTTGTAGTTTTCAAAGTTCGCCTCCCCATTGAAGTCTATTGCGGTTTGCGAAAGTTTGCGTGAACCAAACGTTTGCAGAAGTTCGCGTTCGAGGTTCGCGAACCAAAAATCGGAGGTTTGAGCCATCTCTACCCAGCACCCACTTAGGCCACACCCAGCACCCATGTGGCACCAAGTACCCCCTTAGCCTTCATATAGAACCAGCACCCAGTCAGGTGCATTGTCTGGGATGCCAATTGGGGTGAGGAAAGTTCTTACAATAAGCAAACACCTAATTTAAAAAGTAATATTGTAAAGTATTAGCAATTTTAATAATTTAGCTACATTCAGTAAAGCTCCTCTTAAAGTAAACCAAGCAGTATTTTCAGCCCCCAGGGCATCTCAATAGCATAGATGCATGCTAACAATGTGGCTCATTAGTAAAAAAAAAAATCAATTTGTAGTAGCAATGAGCAGATACAAGCATTCATCAGCCAGAGTTAGGAAACTGTACTTCAAACAGTTTAGAGAAGTCACACTTGATTACATTCACACCTTCCCCTGGATAAATAAGGGCAGAGAAAAGGGGGGGAGGGTTGTAGCTCCTACTGCTATTAGAAACCAGGAGAAACTGCAGAAAAAAAGCTGATTGGATCCCTTTAAACCATCATTTGGTTAAGAACATACTGTATACACAAAGTAAAGTAAAAAAAAAAATATACATCTCAGTAGAGCAACCCTGATGTGCTGAGGAGAAAAATGTATTAATACAGATAGTTAAATAGAGGCATCTAATTATGTAAGCAGCGAAATGAGGACCCTTATATAAATGTTACGCAATGAAGACTGCATCTTTGTAGGAACAGCCAGCATAGTTCGTATCATTAGACTGTGGAGTACATTAAAATTAAAATGACAGAGAATCAAAACAGCACATATTGCAACATGTGCCATAGGTGTGAAAACCTCAATAATGCTGAGCTAAAAATAAACAATTGATTTTTATGCAATATAATAAATTGCATTTATAAAGATTTTGTTCTCGCTCTCAGTATACAGTGTGTGTGTGTGTGTGTTAGTGTGTGTATATATATGTGTGTGTGTGTGTGTGTATATATGTGTGTGTGTGTGTGTGTGTGTATATATGTGTGTGTGTGTATATATGTGTGTGTGGTGTGTGTGTGTGTGTGTGTATATATGTGTGTGTGTGTGTGCGTGTGTGTCTGTGTGTGTGTATATATGTGTCTGTGTGTGTGTGTATATGTGTGTGTCTGTGTGTGTGTGTATATATGTGTGTGTGTGTGTGTGTGTGTGTCTGTGTATATATGTGTGTGTGTGTGTGTGTGTGTGTGTCTGTGTGTGTATATATGTGTCTGTGTGTGTGTGTATATGTGTGTGTCTGTGTGTGTGTGTATATGTGTGTGTGTGTGTGTGTGTGTGTATATATGTGTGTGTGTGTGTGTGTGTGTATGTGTGGTGTGTGTGTGTGTGCATATATGTGTGTGTGTGTGTGTGTCTGTGTGTATATATGTGTGCGTGTGTGTGTGTGTGGTGTTTGTGTCTGTGCGTGTGTGTATATATATATGTGTGTGTGTGTGTGTGTGTGTGCGTGTGTGTGTATGTGTGGTGTGTGTGTGGTGTGTGTGTGTGTGTGTGTGTGTGTGTGTGTGCGTGTTAAACACAATGATTTTGTTTATTTTTTTCTTAGTCTCTGCTATATATAGTGAAGTTAGTGTTTATGTATGAGTATCTATGATTATAGTTCTTAGTAAGTATGTGCATATGTCTTAACCAGAGACAACTGCAGGGGGCCCAGGGCTAAGCCTAAGAGGGGCCGCTGCTCTCATATCCGTCCCAAGGTTACCCTCCTATACTGCCCTGGGATGCCCTGCCCAGAGAAGCAAAGACCCTGCCCTACTGATTGAGGCATAACTAGAATTGACTGTCCCCCCAGCAATTGGTTCTGATCCAGTTCTATATCACAGCTGAAGAAGAAGCTTAACTACTTGTCGACCGCTCCACGCCATTGGCCGGCACGGCAGTCCCAGGACCGATCAGCACCAATTGGCGTGAAGTCCTGGGGCGGGGTTTTGCAGGAGATTGCGCGTGCCTATGCGATGACTGTTAGACGGCGAAACCAAGGAGGAGCGCTAGGAATAATAATAAAAAAAAAAAAAAATAGACACATTTATTATAAAAAAACCCACACAAATAAAACAAACAAAAAAAATACACAAACATGCCAGCAGGGACGGTGGCGTAGCTAAGGAGCTATGGGCCCTGGTGCGAGTTTCACATTGGGCCCCCCAAGCACTCTACACATAACAAATGATATGGTGCGTCAAAACTTGCAGAGGACAGCCACTATGTCAGAAGTGCAAGGCGGGGGTGGGGAACAGTTTGTTAATGATTACTACTATTCAAAGCACCTCTAGAAGTGATTATTACAAGCACAGGACCAATAAGGAGCTAAAATTATGGTTGAGGGAGGGCCCTATGGGGCCCCTCTGGCCCGAAGCGGTTGCAACCTCTGCAACCCCTATTGCTACGCCACTTGGCAGGGATCAGAGCCCACCAACAGTGCTTGCTGAAAAGAGGGGGAGAATCACTTGTGTGCTGAGTTGTATGGCCCTGCAGTGAGCCCTTAAAGCTGCAGTGTCCCGAATTGTAAAAAATAGCCTGGTCACTAGGGGGGTGTAAGCCTACAGTCCTTAAAGGGATACTGTAAGGGGGTTCCGGGGAAAATGAGTTGAAGTTACCCAGGGCTTCTAATGGTCCCCCACAGACATCCTATGCCCGCGCAGCCACTCACCGATGCTCCGGCCCCGCCTCTGGTTCACTTCTGGAATTTCAGACTTTAAAGTCTGAAAACCACTGCGTCTGCGTTGCCGTGTCCTCACTCCCGCTGATGGCACCAGGAGCGTAGTGCGCAGGGCCAGTATGGTCTGTGCCTGCACCGTGCGCTCTTGGTGACATCAGGGGAAGCGAGGACACGGCAATGCAGGCGCAGTGGTTTTCAGACTTTAAAGTCTGAAATTCCAGAAGTCAACCGGAGGCGGAGCCAGAGCATCGGTGAGTGGCTGCGCCAACACAGGATGTCTGCGGGGGACCATTAGATTCCCCAGGTAACTTCAACTCATTTTCCCCGTAACCCCCTACAGTATTCCTTTAAGTGGTTAAAGAGTACACGAGCCAAAGCTCGGGTACAAAATAAGATACGGTACTTACATAAAGAGGGTAAAGCCTCAGGATCCTATTGAGACCTCTATTGATGCTTCTCTCGTTGCTTGCTGAGCGCCCTCCTGGAAGATTAGCTCCGTGCTGCTGCGCATGCATGGGCAGGCTCGCACGGGTTTGGCATGGCCACGCTGCAGGAAGAGGAGCTGTGCAGCCCCGATGTGGAGGGGGGCCGCGATCAGCAAGGGGGGCATTGGACCACCAAGGGAAGCCTCAATAGGATCCTGAGGCTGCCCTCTCTTTAAGTTATTATCTTATTTTGAACCCAAGTTTTGGCTCAGGATCAATTTAGGCCGGTTTTATACTGAATATTGCCGGTAGCCGGGCAACCACCGCCAAAAACTGCCTTCCGGTATTCCCGCATTAGTAATCCTCGTCTGGGAGCTGGCCATGCGGGAAGCGACACTCACTTCCTGTGGCTGAAGTGATTACGTGCACGGAAATGTATTGCTAAATATGCTTCTGTGCATGCGTAAAACTTGCTACGGTCTTTTCAAAACACGCGCGTTTCCAAAGACTTACATGATTTTTTGGTCCGCCGCAGGACGCCACACGGTAATGTAGTTACGCAGTCGGGTTGGGTATGCAGCGAAAACGTCACTTCCATCACATCGCGCCTCACTGCGTCAGTATGAAAGGCCCCATAGACTAACATTTCTCTACCGGTAGGCTGTGGTAAAATGTCGCACCACGCCAGGGTGAAAGGGCCCTTAAAGTTTTGAAAGCTTGCAATAAAACTATGTACAGTTATTAAAGGTATTTCCTGAATCAACATTTGTCAGTTTCATGTTCACAGATTGGGCATAGTACTGTCTGTATACACATGCATATAAGCCGACCCGCGTATAAGCTGAGGTACCCACTTTTCCATCAGAAACCAGGAAAAAGTTGTTGACTCATGTATAAGCATCCTCCCCAGTATAACTCCCTCCACAGTAGCCAGATGTGCCCCCAGAACATTTCAGCCCCCCTCCCCATAGCCAAATGCAACCCAAGGATGATACAGCTGTGTCTCAAGACGCCACTAGATGTCATAGATATGAGACACAGTGATTGCCACACAGGAAGAATCCCCAATCATTGCACTGCTGATATGTTGCTTGCACACTCCCCTCCACAAACCAGGGGACACAGTCTTGAGCAGCGCACTCTAAACACCATGTTGCAGGGGATGGGGACCACAGACAAGGCAAGGAGCCAGCTGGAAATAGCAGGATCACTAATGCATGATCCTTATGCTCCTCTGTCAGTAACAAAATCTTCTCCACCATCTGTTCTGTTCCACTGACTCGCATATAAGCCAAGGGGGTAACTTTTCAGCACATTTTTCGTGGGGTTTTTTAGGCTTATACGCGAGTATATAAGGTAAGTACAATTTGGTTGATAAAGGGTGTTTCATTAAAGTTTTTTTTCACATTGTAACAGTTTCCTTTTCTTGTTTGTTTTTATGTTTGGTTTGAATCAAAACTTATTAGACTCACTTTCTTAAACACAGAAGTTTGCCTTCCTTCAATACCAAACTGGAGCATTTGTAGTTTGTTACCTACCATATAATTCCTACTTTGCCTGCACTAACCTGTTCTGCCTCAGCTGAGGCTCAATATATTTACATTGCCATACTGTTGTTAGCCATACTGAGCAAGAGTTTGGTTGCACTTAAAGGGACACTTAAGTCAAACAAAAAAAAAGAGTTTTACTCACCTAGGGCTTCCAATAGCCCCCTGCAGCTGTCCGGTGCCCTCGCCGTCTCCCTCCGATCCTCCTGGCCCCGCCGGCAGCCACTTCCTGTTTCGGTGACAGGAGCTGACAGGCTGGGGACGCGAGTGATTCTTCGCGTTCCCAGACACATTAGCACCCTCTATGCTGCTATATGGTATATGATATATGCTATAGCAGCATAGATGGCGCTATTGTGGCCAGGAACGCAAAGAATCACTCGCGTCCTCAGCCTGTCAGCTCCTGTCACCGAAACAGGAAGTGGCTGCCGGCGGGGCCAGGAGGATCGGAGGGAGACGGCGAGGGCACCGGACAGCTGCAGGGGGCTATTGGAAGCCCTAGGTGAGTAAAACTCATTTTTTTTGTTTGACTTAAGTGTCCCTTTAAAGAGAACCAGAGGTGGGTTCTAAGAACCCTAATAGCAGACAGAGGCTGGCTATGCATATAATTACCAGCCTCTGTTGCTATATATCATCCCTCCACGGTCCCCCTGCGCTCTGCTCTGCCCCCATAAAAGACAGCCGCGCTGTGGACACGCAGCGTGTCACAAGCCGACTGTTTACAATTGCCTATCAATCTCCGCCGCTCCCCTGCCTCCTCCATAGCTCCGGTCCCCTACCGCGTCCCTTCCCTCCCTGCTGATTGGAGGGAAGGGACACGGGCAGGGCCAGGAGTTATGGAGGAGGCGGGGGAGCGGCAGAGATTGATAGGCAATTGTAAACAGTCGGCTGGTGACATGCTGCGTGTCAACAGCGCGGCTGTGATTTATGGGGGGCAGAGCAGAGCGCAGGGGGACCGTGGAGGGACGATATATAGCAACAGAGGCTGGTGATTATATGCACAGGCAGCCTCTGTCTGCTATTAGGATTCTTAAAACCCACCTCTGGTTCTCTTTAAACTACATTGGATTTAAACATACATCTGCTCACAGGCTTCCTTGTTGTCTGTTACAGAGTACCCAGCAATCTCATGGTGAACCAGAACAAGGAATCAAACAAACCTCTTACTAAAATGTTACCGTATGCAAAACAAATGTTTGCCTTCTTAAAACAGAAGGTATTTGCAATAATTCAGCATGGAGTGAGCATTTGATGTCTCCCACGATGCATCACTGCTGAATATGCAAATCATCCTTTGTTGTCTGTTGAAAGTGAACTCGCCACTGTAACAATCATCTGATGTCTATGGGGAGCTCCAGACTAAATTACATTGTTTTCTGCTACCTTCACCTAGCTATTGATTCAGCTCATGTGTCCTACTATTCAATAACATTCAATAATAACCCATTACTGCTCCGAAGGGTTGTGTTGCCAGAGGCTGACAACGGACCTCTTTATGTCGGTCTCTATTAGACTTCAGAGATATCCTTTGTGGATATGTCACTGCTAGTACACGTCTCAGAGATACATGGCATTGGAAGACTATCTGTCAGAGCCAGTCACAACTCAGCCAGGAACTCAGTATTTCAGCTAACTGGCATATCATTCATAGCTCTTTACGGAACATAGTGATCTCTGCTAATTGTGTGCCTTTTGTATGACAATACAATACATACAATGATAGCGTTACTGGATGAAGCAAGGATTAATGCATTATAGAGAGAGGGCTTATTATTAAAAAGTAGAACACAGAATAATTATAGCAATAATGATTACCACTATGAGCACCATTTTTTCCTGCAGTTTCTCATAGCTATAGCAACTGCCATGCCCCACCCACCTTCTCTCTGCCCTTATATATCCAGGGGAAAGTGTGAAGATAGCATCTGTGATTTCTCTGAACTCTTTGAAAGGCCACCTTGCTAATGAAAGTTTTTATTTGCTCTCTGCCAAAGTGTGCAATGAAATAATTACTTCAGTCCTTATCTGCCTTAAATTTCTGTGGTCTGGCAGGCCATGCATTCCACATACATAGGGTAATAAAAGCCTCTACTAATTTTTTTTTTTAATTAAGGAGGCACATTGTTAGCATGCATTTTTAATGTGCTATTGAGAAGCCCTTGGTGCTAAAAATGATGCTCTGTTTCCTTTAAAACACATAGGGCTTGATGCACTTAAAGCTGGTAATTTTACCAGTACTTACACCAACAGAGTACCATGCATTGTGCAATCAGTGTAACACGCCTTACTGTAGCAATGCTTGCATTACCCATGTATCGCGGGTCGCACTGAATGTGCAATGCATAGTACTCTGCTGGCGTACGTACTAGTAAAATTGCCTTCCGTATCTTCATACAGCAATATTAGTGCATCAAGCCCATATAAGGGTGGAAGGAGGCCCTTTGGTGGGCGTGGTTTCAGGGTGGTCCGACTCCTGACTACTGTATCCACTAATGCTATGCCATTTGTTGCCACTTTAATGATAGCAAAGTGATTCTTTACCTTAGTTAACATTACATCTTGATATTTGTGAGCCAACCCTGGAGATGTTTGCACAGTGAGTCCTACCCTGGCATGAGGAAGATTTACTGTCATTGCTTTTCTCTGTTTACATGTAATGACCTTAGACGCAGTTGGCAGAAGTGTGTAACACCCTTTAGCCTTTCCTTCCACTTTTCCTTTACTGAAAACTCTGCATGCGATGGCGAGTTGCATCGTCTTTGACTTTTTGGGGGTGAAACTTGTTTGGAACCCCTACAAGGGATATCACTGTGTTCTTGCCTAAGTTCATTGTTGCTTATCTATACAAAACATTTTTTTTGAAGCTAATAATAGCAAAGTGGCGATGGGGCCCCGCATCAAAACTTTGATTTTGCTGTTCACACCCTTCCCTTGCCTCCCCCTAGTAACCCTCACTGCCTGGGTGCCCATCTTGCAGGGTCATAAAACAATTGTAGACATCATAATCTTCACCCCCATAACAAGTGTAGCCACAAAAACATCTGATCTGAAGGATGAACCCCTTTATCAGAGGGAGTGAAGTAGTATTTGGGGCCCCCTGGAGTCGCAGGGGCTGATCCGCTGTAGTGCTCCCTCTGTAGAATAGTGCCGATCATTTTCAGCTGATCAGCACTTTAAAGTGAACCTGAGCTCAGAACTTACTGCTCTAAAAGATAAGCAACAGCATAATAACCTTTAGGCCTCTTGCATACTGGCGCACTGTGTCACACCGATGTACAAATCTAGTGTAAAACCCACCTTAGAGAAAACCATTTCCTTGTTACAGCTTATAAAACTCCTACTGAGATGTGGGAGTGCTGGAGTGTAGTCACTTCCTGGTTTGCTGGTGGCACAGAAAGGGTTAACCTTCTGTGTTTACATCTTAGATCACAACTCGCTGGCATCTCAAATTACACTGGCTCATTACTTGCTGAGAAGGGCGAATTAAACAGGCTGTTCTCTATAAACACACACAGGGTGGACACAGGGCAGATTTCTCTGTGTTCTCCTTCTACCCTGTGCAAGAATTCAGGTCCACTTTAATTAAAGTCTAGTGATACAGAGTGCCATAACATTGAAGAAATAACATCACTTCTCTTGCTTTATTAACATACCACACAATGGGCTTGATTCACTAACTAAAGCGTGCTAACAGAGTTAGCACGCCTAAAAGCTTTGCACGTGCAAACTAGGGTGCTCAGTAGTTTGCACGGGCAAAGCTGTTACTGATCGCATGCTATTTGGTGCGCACGAAATGTCGCACCGGCGTGCGCAAAACGTCGCACCGTCCGCATGCAAAGTACGCTTATCAGGCTATTTTGCACGCGGACAGTGTGACGTTTCGCGCACACCGCTAAACGTTGCGCATGCAAACTTTTGCACGCATTTTAGTGCATGCAAAGGCACTTTGCATGAGCTAAGGGGCTTTTCACTGGCGTGCTAACACTTAGCACGCTTTAGTGCATTAAGCCCAATGTCCTTAAACCTCTTATATTCAGGAAGGATTAGCGCTCTCAATTTGCATTTCTAGAATTCAAGATTAATTTCCTGCTTAGGACGCTATCAGCATGGAGTGTCCTCCCATGGTTTCCTCCCCAACCCAAAAACATACCAGTACGCTAATTTGCTCCTCTCTGAACATTGGATGTAGACTTTGATAGTGATATTAATTTGTGAGCTCCTTTAAAGGACAGTTAGTTTAATTAATGATTTAGTATACTCTGTAGCACTGCACAGATAAATACACTACCTGCCCCCCTCCCCCCCCTCCCCAAAAAAAACCAAACAAAAACAAACCAAAAGTGTCACGCTCTAATATTTTGTTGGACCACCTTTAGCTATGATTACGGCATGTATTCACTGCAGCATCATTTCGGTAAGCTTCTGCAGTGTCACATTTATTTCTATCCACAGTTGCATTCGTTTTTTGCCAAGATTTTGCAGAGATAATGGGGGAGTCAGACTGCTACACAAATTCTTCTCCACCAAATCCCAAGATTGTCATCTGGGATAAGGTCTGGACTCTGTAGGGGCCAGTCCATTTGTGAAAACAAATAAATTCTAATGCTTCCTGAAGCACTATTTCACAATTTGAGCCTGATGAATCGTGACATTATCTTGGAATATGTCCGTGCCATCAGGTAAGAAGAAATCCTCTGATAAAATATCTTGGTTGTTCGGTGTGTTTAGGTAGTCAGCTGACATCATTCTTTAGGCACATAACGTTGCTGAACCTAGACCTAACCAACTGTAGCAGCATCCCCCCCCCCCCCCCCTAGCCTATTTGCTTTGTTATAAGACCACTGTCACGAAAAAATGTAAAACTTAAAATACATGTTAACACAAATAAGAAGTGCCTTTCTTCCAGAGTATACTGCGCCATAAATTACTTTTCTCCTATGTTGCCGTCACTTACAGTAGGTAATAGAAATCTGACAGGACCGACAGGTTTTGGGCTAGGTCATGGGGTATTCTCAGCATTGCTTTTATTTTTTATGAAGACAGCCCCTGCAAAAGATTTATACAAAGATGCTGGCCAGCCTCCCTGCACACTGTACACGTTTTTGGCAACTGCCCTTCACTAAATACTTTTGTAATTAAAGAAAACTCTGAGAAACCCCCCCCCCCCCCCCCAGTGGAGATGGAGTAATCCAAAACCTGTTGGTTCTGTCAGATTCCTGGTCTACTGCCTACTGTAAGTGACAGCAATATAGGAGAAAAGTAATTTATGGCTTATTTTACTGTGGAAGAAAAGTACTTCTACATGTTTTTAAAATTTTATGATTTTCAAGATAGTGGTCTTTTAAATCCAGGTGATGACCTTTTCTTGGACAGATAGTGTATGTTACGGACATGCATGTGATATGGACAAATAAGAGCAATACTGTATGGATGGATCAAAACATAGTTGTATAGCAGATCTTGTCCTAGATTCACAACAGGTTAGGAAATTTTACGTACGCACATAACATGCATAAATTGTACCTGCATTTATGTAAGGCAAGCAGTGTAGTGTGAATGGCCTAAATAGGGCAACTCGTGTTTAACTAACACCACGCATCATGTTGTGTACACATCATGCATTGCGCTATTTAGCCAACACATGATGCATTCCTTGTGTAAACCTTGGTGCCGGCATGGACAGATTGCTAAATGATGATCGTCGAACAAGCTCAAACACAGTTCCCATTCACCGACCTAAGCGCCTGTGATCAATGATCACCGGCATCAATGAGATACCGGTGGTCATTGAGTAAAGTGAAAGTAAAACATACACTCATTACTTCCTCTGTGTACACACAGTACACGGGAGGAATAAACGAGGGGGGGCATCTAGTGGCCAAATAGTAAATTACACCCTAATACATTAAATTCACCAAAAATACATAAATCCTCATTAAATGTAACCCTTTACCTCCCCCACTCTCCCATAGTTACCAAAATAAAACATTTGTATATAAAAAAACTGACATTAAAAAATACATAAATAGTTACCTTAGGGGCTCAACTTTTTTAATATGTAGGTCATGAGGGTATATTACTTTTATTTTTGCAAGTAAGGGCTTGTTGTAATTAGTGATGGACGCAAAACTGAAAAAATACAAATATTGTCTCCATACATTGTGCTAGGGACATCATTTAAAGGTTGTAATAACCGGGACAAATGGGCAAATAAAATGTGTGGCTTTTACCCAGAGTAGCACACTTTAATTTAAAACTATAATGGCCAAATATTAAGAAATAATATTTTTTTTTATTATTATTTCGGTTAAAATGCATTTGGAATAAAATAATTCTTAGCAAAATGTACCACCCAAAGAAAGCCTAATTAGTGGCAAAAAAAAAATCAAGATATAGATGATTTTGTTGTGATAAGTAGTGATTACGTTATTGGTAAATGCAAGGGAGGAGCACTGAAAGGATACAATTGCTCTGGTCCATAAGGGGAAAACTACCTTACAAGCTAAAATGTCCTCAGAGAGGAGCTTGCCTGAAAACATGCCTTAAACATAACGAAACATGGGGGTTGATCTACTAATTTACGTTATTGCTGTGTGCAGAGGGCACACAGCAATAATGTAATTTAGGCTAAGTGCACAACGCACTATAATGCTATTTACATCATATAAGCAACAAAAGTGTTCAACTCACATTATGCTACTTGCGGAAACACCAGTAATATTGCCGAGCACCATCGGAGCCAATTTTACCATAGGATAGTGAATCAGCCCCATGTATGCTATATAAATGCATAAAAATAATAAACACCCTCCAGTATTGATGTTTGCCATTCTTCTCGTATGGAAAGCCTCTCCATTTGCCTCTTTTTTATACAGTTTAGAGATGTCACCACTGACAGCTCCTCCATCCTCTCTCATTTACAGGGTGGGATTGTAGTGAAAGCTCTGTAACTGCTGCTGAGATTCCGAGGAGAACTGAGATAGCGAGGAATGGAGCGTCTCCATGACCCGGGCGCCACAAATTATTCTGGAAGAGTATGACTATATTGTCATTAGCATGTCATTAGCGTTTGAATAGGCGCCTCAATTCAGCCTGAATAGAATTTCATTTGCTTCTGAATACCATTTGGTCTTAAAGTGTTAGTGTACTTCTACTTAAAGTGACTCTCCGCTTTTACCGAAAATTGCTGCAAACATATTTTAATACTTCACATATTTTACTGCTTTGTAATTCAGTGTTATTAGTCTGTATGTATAAACGGCGCTACAGAAACAAAATAAATAAAAGTTCACTAAAGTCCACTTTCCCTTTAACAATTGGTGTCCTTGCGTGTCTGCGCTTCTTGCTGAGTGTAGCTGCACCCTTCTAGAAATGTCCAATATTGTAGAAAGCGCTCCACTTTACTTGATATAAAAATACTGGGGTGTCCCTATAGGGACTGCACTCACCCGTCCAATTTGACCACTGCGAGACTGGTCAAAATAAGCAGTAATGCCTTTCCCGTTCAGGCTCCTCCGCTGCTTGGCGCACACCACTGTAGGTAGAAGATCCGTCCTGGGTAGTTCCTCTTCGGGCTAATTGCCTTTCATTTACCTCATAGAGAATAAAGGCATCCCATAGCGTAACTCCGTAAAAACTGATAATAAGTTTATTCAAGCTTAAAATACTCACAAGAGTAGGTGAGGTTAACAGCCTTTAGAGTGTATAACGGGCTCTCCCCCGTGCCTCCCGGGTAAGGCCGACTTGGCGCCCCTGATGAGTCACTCGGAGTGACGAAACGCGTAGGGTGGAGCCGTAGGACAAACCAGGACAACTAGAAAGTGTGCAATATCACATGAGCGGCCAGCCAGATAGCGGAATAGCGGTGCCACCAAGTCGGCCTTACCCGGGAGGCACGGGGGAGAGCCCGTTATACACTCTAAAGGCTGTTAACCTCACCTACTCTTGTGAGTATTTTAAGCTTGAATAAACTTATTATCAGTTTTTACGGAGTTACGCTATGGGATGCCTTTATTCTCTATGAGGTAAATGAAAGGCAATTAGCCCGAAGAGGAACTACCCAGGACGGATCTTCTACCTACAGTGGTGTGCGCCAAGCAGCGGAGGAGCCTGAACGGGAAAGGCATTACTGCTTATTTTGACCAGTCTCGCAGTGGTCAAATTGGACGGGTGAGTGCAGTCCCTATAGGGACACCCCAGTATTTTTATATCAAGTAAAGTGGAGCGCTTTCTACAATATTGGACAATTCAGTGTTATTGAAAAGTATCTTTCCGTTTCAATTTTCAGCTAGCTATACATTTCCAAAACTTAAAGGGACCCTGAGCAGTCATTAAAAATGAAATTGTGACTTACCTGGGGCTTCCTCCAGCCCACCGTAGGCCGCAAGGTCCCCTGGCGTCCTCCAGGCTCCTCTCCCGGTCCAGCTGGTGTCTCCGTTATTGTATGACTTCGACCTGAAGTCATCAGGGCTGCTTCCTGCTTTGCCTATATGTGTCATCATGCCGACTGGCGTTGCATCATCACGCCAGTCGGCATGAGAGTCCTGCGCATGCGCGGTTCTCTTATATTGATATTTAATATTTTAAACAAGATTTAACCCTGTTCAAAGAAGCACAACTTATTTATATTAAACAATAAAGATGCTTTCAGAATTTGAAGTGACACTGAAGGGAAAAAATGTTTATGATACAATAAGTTGTATGTGTAGTACAGATAATTAAAAGAAGATTAGAAGCAAAGAAAAGAGTCTTATATTCAGGGGCGTTCCAAGGATCCTGAGAGATCCAGGGCACTTTTGGGCACACCACCCAAAAATGGGTGTGGCCACACACCAAAATGTGAGTGTGGTCATGGATGGAGCCAAATTTACCTGAACTTAACAGCAGTCTAAGTAGGCCTGGAGCTCTAGCTTCTGATTCCTTTTCAGACACTAAGGGCTGAAGCCCAGAAAATATCTGCAGAATCTGGAGACCAAGTGACTGGAAATGAGTACTGCCGCCTGTCTCTGCCTGGGGGGCATATGGGGCACTCCTGAAAAGATCCAGGGCATGTGCCACTGATCTTTGGGGCTAGCAACGCCCCTGCTCATATTCTTATTTTCAGTTCTATAGCTTTATTGTATAACACTGCATCTTTCTTTAATATTTGCAGTTTACAAATTACACTCCGGCCCATATGCAATTAACTTTTTCTTCCGAGTTTTTTCCTAGGAGATAATTTTTTATCTACAATTTACAATAACTTTTCAGGAGTTTGCAACTGAAAAAGTAACACAAAGTAGGTGGAAAAGTACTATCAATCTATGCAAAGCATTTTCTTACTTGCTGGTGATTTAAAAGGCATTTTATTGGCAAGTTTAAAAATATCACTTAGGAGAAAACTCTGGAGAAAAAGTGAATTGCATATGGGCCTCTGTATTTTAAAATATGGAGCAGAGCAGAGCTAATGACCCTTTAAACTTACCTGTAGTAAAACCGTAAACAAACAAGAAACAGTGAGAGACAGTTTGAGATAAGCCTAGATTGTAAGCCTTTGGCAGGGCCCTCTTCCCTTGTGTATCATACTTGACTGTGTGCCCTTTACCCAGAATTTGGAACTGGTAATTTTTTACCACTACCATTCCAGTTTATGATCTGGCATTGTACTATTATCTGCATTGTGTTGTGTATCTTATTGCTATTACCTGTATTGTTGTATCTATGGTCCGTTACCTGTATTGTTCTGTCAACCCTGTTATCATTGTCTGTAAGCCTATTTATTGTACAGCGCTGCGTAATATGTTGGCGCTATATAAATCTAATAAATAATAATAATAATAATAATAATAATAATAAAGTGCTTCTGAAAACAGCACTGTACCGCTTGGTTGGAGAGCTCAGAGAACCTTTTTTGCATAGATAACAACTGAAGTTTCTTAACTCTTCCTGTACTGGAAACAATATGAGACTCATATCTGATCTGTGCTACTAATGCCCAGTGCCAGATTTGTACTTTTTACCACCCTAGGCCTGTCACCAGCCACCCCCTTCGGTATAGGTAGCAAGATTACCCCTCCCCCTTCCTTCCAGTATTGGTAGCCAGATAGCCCCTCCCCCTTCTCTATAGTATAGGTAGCCTGATGACCCTCCAGTATAGGTAGGTAGCCAGATGACTCCCTTAATCCCTCCTTTCCCCACCCCCCTTCAGTACAGGTAGCCAGCTCACCTTCACACTGCAGCAGCCATCAGTTATCACTAATTTCTCCACTTGTCTACAGTGCAGGAGCTTCCTCTTCCTTCCTGTCTCCAATGCTGCCAAGTCCATAGCCACTGGACACAATGCAAATGTGCACAGAGAGCAAGATGGCTGCTGCACAGGCAGCTGGCAGCAGAGTACCTCGGTCAGGCACTCGCCTGATCTCCTTGCATTGCAGCATTTGCAAGCTTGCAAATTCTGCACCAGTTTAGTCTGCTGCTTTGGTGCCCTTGCTCCTGTGGTGCCCGAGGCCATGGCCTAGGTGGCCTTGGCCTAAATTCGGTCCTATTTCTTAGCTTACACATACAAATCATGATCTTATAAGTTTGTTTTCACTTCAGATTAACTTTAACAACTTTAATTTCTGGTTCAAACCTCTACATGAATTTGTAAACATCAATAAAAGCAATATCAAAATGTTCAGCCCATTTCTCAGAGTCCCAGATGATGAATTTATACAATATTTTCCCATATAAGCTTGCTAAGCGACTGGCCAGATGCTCTCCCTTTTTTTCCCTTCCAATTACTGTGGTTCCTGAACAGTGGAGAAAGGAACATATATCTACCGCCCAGTGGACTCCAAATGTAATCTTACAGTTTCTTCTTCCAGATGGCCCGTGGATTACTGGATTAGAGGTCTTTATGAATGACATAAGGAGCTGTAGCTCGAGCTAAGCTCCGAGATTGGGATGGGAATTCAACAATATAACCATTTATGCTCTGCTAAGGGAAACTGCTCGGTTATGGCTTTGGACTCCTGAAAAATAATTGAGTCTTTTCAGCACAGCAGTAAAGTAAAACCGACAACTTTACAACTATTTGTGCTGGAAACTGTAAGCACGTAAAATCGGGTGTTGAAGTTGATTATACGTCTTTACAGGCATTATGATCTGATTAATCCACTGCTGTCTATATTTCCACGGGTGATCAAGTTGGATATTCATGGCAGTAAAATGTGGCTTTTGATATGTTGCCTGTATTATACTTAGGAAAGTTAGAAGACGTCGCTAGTTCAATGGCAGCTCACAAAGTTATGAGATATGTTTGAAACGAAGTCACAGCTAAATAGCACCATTTTGGACATAAGCTCTTTCTCTGATGTGACTCTACAATTGTCCACAGTGGACAGTGGCTTAAAGCGGTATTGTCACCATAAAAATCAAATTTCAACAGCAACTGGTCTGAGTGTATTAAGTGATAAAGATGCCAATCCTGCATTCAAAACTTGCAAAACTTTTTTTGCTGTTATGATTTGGAGTTATCACATACTTTAGGAGCACTGGCCTTTTAGTAGTCAGTGCCAAACAGTTGCATGCTGGGGATTCTTTTTATCTATAATATATTCCTCCTCTTCCATTTATTTCCCTGCCTAGCCTATCTGAAACACGATCCCCTGCTCACTTGTGTTTACAAGCAAGGCTGAGGTGACTAAGCGATTGGAGGAAAAAAAAAAGACAGTTCCTAGTATACACCTCAGTGGGAGTGTCCGAAGACTCTGGGAAGAGGGCAGCTAATGAATACACAATGAGCAAGAGAAGGGAGGGGGAAACAAGAGTCAGGAAGGATATGATGTCAGTGTTAGCTTAGCAAGATGGCCACTGCCTAGAATAGGATTTTCTGCTTTTCCTTTATAAAATGCATATGAATCATTACGTGGATAGCACAGTACATCTGCTATGTAAGTAGAACTAGTATTTATCTACTTATATATGTGTTTTTTCTTTCTAGGTTAGCATGGGTGTCGCTTCTTCTTTAAAATCCAAGCAGATACTGGCAGCATAATTATTATAAATTTATACAAACCTACCACCCCACTGTGGGAGGGGTCTCACCACAATATCAGCCATACAGACGTCCCTGATGATCTATTTGAGAGAAGTTAAAGACTCCTCCTGGGAAAGGGGGTATCAGCTACTGATTGGGATGGAGTTCAATCCTTGGTTACAGTTCCTCTTTAAACTCTGTCCCATCACTCTGTTGCTGGCGGAGAGCCCAAACTGATGGCGGTCACCTGCCACTTTCTTGTAGTGTCGGTACAGGATCCTCAGCTACCATAGTGTAATTCCTTAGATGAGAGACAGAAAGGCCAGCTGCTATTAGTCAGTAGTCACATGCAGTGGATGCATTCCTTCTCAGTCATGTCCCGTTAATTGCTAAAACCTTGAAGACAGAGCAGCATTACAGTTCTGCTTTGCTGTATGAAAACTCATTTCAAATAATGATACTAGAAGTCATACATAACTTAAAGGGGATCTGAAGTGAAAATAATATAATGACTTGTATGTGTACCCCAGCTAAGAAATAGAACATTAGTAGCAATGAAAAGAGTCTCATATTGTTTCCAGTACTGGAACATGTAAGAAACTTCAGTTATTATCTATGCAAAAGAGCTGCTCTGATCTCTCTGACCCACTTGGGTCAAAGAAAGTGCTGTTTTCTGAAGCACTGTACATCAAAGATACAGTGAATGACAGCTTCAGATAAGGTTTTACTGCAGGGAAGTTCAAAGGGTCACTATCTCTGCTCTGTTTCATAGTTTAAAATACAAAGTGTAGATTGTAAACTGCAAATATTTCAGAATAATGCAATGATAGAGATATATATCTATATCTATATACAGTGGCTTGCAAAAGTATTCGGCCCCCTTGAAGTTTTCCACATTTTGTCACATTACTGCCACAAACATGAATCAATTTTATTGGAATTCCACATGCAAGACCAATACAAAGTGGTGTACATGTGAGAAGTGGAACAAAAATCATACATGATTCCAAACATTTTTTACAAATAAATAACTGCAAAGTGGGGTGTGCGTAATTATTCGGCCCCCTGAGTCAATACTTTGTAGAACCACCTTTTGCTGCAATTACAGCTGACAGTCTTTTAGGGTATGTCTCTACCAGCTTTGCACATCTAGAGACTGAAATCCTTGCCCATTCTTCTTTGCAAAACAGCTCCAGCTCAGTCAGATTAGATGGACAGCGTTTGTGAACAGCAGTTGTCAGATCTTGCCACAGATTCTCTATTGGATTTAGATCTGGACTTTGACTGGGCCATTCTAACACATGGATATGTTTTGCTTTTAAACCATTCCATTGTTATCCTGGCTTTAAGTTTAGGGCCGTTGTCCTGCTGGAAGGTGAACCTCCGCCCCAGTCTCAAGTCTTTTGCAGACTCCGAGAGGTTTTCTTCCAAGATTGCACTGTATTTGGCTCCACCCATCTTCCCATCAACTCTGACCAGCTTCCCTGTCCCTGCTGAAGAGATGCAACCCTGAGCATGATGCTGCCACCACCATATTTGACAGTGGGGATGGTGTGTTCAGATTGATGTTCAGTGTTAGTTTACCGTCACACATAGCGTTTTGCATTTTGTCCAAAAAGTTCCATTTGGTCTCATCTGACCAGAGCACCTTCTTCCACATGTTTGCTGTGTCCCCCACATGGCTTGTGGCAAACTGCAAATGGGACTTCTTATGCTTTTTTGTTAACAATGCCTTTCTTCTTGCCACTCTTCCATAAAGGCCAACTTTGTACAGTGCATGACTAATAGTTGTCCTATGGACACATTCCTCCACCAGAGCTGTAGACTTCTGCAGTTCGTCCAGAGTCACTATGGGCCTCTTGACTGCATTTCTGATCAGCGCTCTCCTTGTTCGGCCTGTGAGTTTAGGTGGATGGCCTTGTCTTGGTAGGTGTACAGTTGTGCCATACTCCTTCCATTTCTGAATGATCGCTTGAACAGCGCTCCGTGGGATGTTCAAGGCTTTGGAAATGTTTTTGCAGCCTAAGCCTGCTTTAAATGTCTCAATAGCTTTATCCCTGACCTGTCTTGTGTGTTCTTTGGACTTCATGGTGTTGTTGCTCCCAATATGCTCTTAGACAACCTCTGAGGCCGTCACAGAGCAGCTGTATTTGTACTGACACTAGATTACACACAGGTGCACTCTATTTAGTCATTAGCACTCATCATGCAATGTCTATAGGCAACTGACTGCACTCAGACCAAAGGGGACTGAATAATTACGCACACACCACTTTGCAGTTATTTATTTGTAAAAGGTTTTTGGAATCATGTATGATTTCCGTTCCACTTCTCACGTGTACGCCACTTTGTATTGGTCTTTCACTTGGATTACAATAAAATTGATGCATGTTTGTGGCAGTAATGTGACAAAATGTGGAAAACTTCAAGGGGGCCGAATACTTTTGCAAACCACTGTATATCTATCTATCTATCTACAACAACAACAAAAAGATATATAAAACTAAAAATAAAAATATGAGACTCTTTTCTTTGCTACTAATGTTCTAGTAATTATCCGTACCACACATACAATTCATTATATTATGTTTTTTTTTTCGATTCATTGTCACTTTAAAGAAAAACTCTGTCATTGGATTGAGAGCTGAATGAGAGCTGTAGTTTATAGTATTTTATTGCTCTGTAAAAGTTATTCATTGTAAAAGTTTTCGATATTTTTCAGTGTCTCTCTCCAACCCGCTTTCCGATTACTCTTTAGCTGCTTAAAGTACACCTGAATTGAGAGGGATATGGGGGCTGCTATATTTATTTCCTTTTAAACAATACCAGTTACCTGGCAGTCCTGTTGATCTCTTTGGCTGCAGTAGTGTCTGGATTACACACCTGAAACAAGCACATGGCCATTTTAGTCGGGCTTCAGTCAGAAACACCTGATCTGCATGCTTGTTCGGGGTCTATGGCCAGGAGTATTAATTAGAGAGGGAAGATCAGCAGAACAGACAGGCAATCTGCATTATTTAAAAGGAAATAAATATGTCAGCCTCCGTATTCCTTTCAGGTCAGGTGTTGTCATAGTTCTCACCATTGAATACCTGCTGGTGGCAACATTTTGGACTTTGCATGAACTTCCGCTGTCCACCAGCAGGTGTCTCTACTCTTGGTTGTAATTCTTCTTCAGTTCTTGCAGATGGAACTGTGGGGACATTATGAAGAGTCACATGACCGTTTTGCACTATTTAATACTACTTTTAGCAGAAGAACATTACTAGATCACTGTGTGCTGGTATCCTTGTGATTCTGGTCATCCTGTCTTGTTCCTTGAACCCTGATCCCTGCCGTAGTATCTGATTCCTTAATATCTGACCTCCTGCCTAGCTGACTAATCTCATTGCCTCGTAATCTCATTGTTTGGCTCGTACACATGTCTGATCAAAGGCTGATCGCTCCGGCGGATCGCTCAGAAACAGCCTTATCAGTCCACCGACAGACTGTACACACGCTGTACTGTCTGCTGAAAAACCGCCTAGTGGGAGGTGACGATGGACCCGTCGTTGCCTTTGATCAGACGTGTGTACGAGCCTTAACTGTGTACTCTGATATTTGATCTTGGCTTGTCTGACTGTTCTCCTGTGTGTCGATTTTGCTATTACTTTCCTGCACATATCGGGCTTGATTCACTAAACGGTGATAACTCAAATATCACACCTTATCAAAGATAACACACGTTATCAAAGTTAACACACCTTATCAGAGTAGCATAGCGAGCGCTACGAACCCGCAGGGGCTCAGGGTAGGACGAGTGTCATTGCCAATTAGCAGGCATAAGTTCGTAGCACTCCCTATGCTACTCTAATAACGTGTGATAACTTTGATGACGTGTGATAACTTTGATAAGGTGTGATATTTGAGTTGTCACGGTTTAGTGAATCAAGCCTATCGTGTGATCTGTGTTCCTGTGAGTTGCCATTGTATATATTGTATGATTCATGTCCTTGCATAATTGTTGATTTAGTTAGATAGTTAGAGTGGTTCTGTGTGTAGTGTGGGGTAGTGTGTGTCACAAATTGTTTGATTGCACGTGTATTGTAGTTGTATATGTGGTAATGCTACACCCTTATAAATAAACACGGTGCAGACCTCAGTATTTCCTGTGAACTTTTGTTCCTGTTTTGTCTTTTTTTTTTATACGTTTTATTAATAAAAATAGCAATGACAGTTTGTCGATAATTTCTGTATTTTTTGGGACTATAAGACTCACTTTTTCTCCCCCAAAAGTGGGGGAAAACAGTCTCTACATCTTATAGTCCAAATGCAGAGAGTTCCTGACTTGTGAACATCTACCGATACGAACCTCCAACACGCCGCAATGTCAGGGACTCCCTGTACTGTGCCCATGCAGAGGAGGACACAGGGGGATAAACGGAGGGCACAAGGGGGCACAAAGGTGCATAGAGGAGGACATCAAAGGGTATAGAGGAGGACACAAGGAGGACAGAGGTGGACACATAGGAGACACAAGGGGGACAGAGGAGGACACAGGGAGACAAGAGGTACAAGGGGGCAAGAGGTACAAAGGGGGCATAATTCACAAGATGCCCCTTCACCATTTTTTTCCCCTGGTTTTTGTCCTCTAAACCTAGGTGCGTCTTATGGCCAGGAACGTCTTATAGTCCGAAAAATACTGTATACACATCTATCTGAAAGTATTACAGAATCGTATCTAATAAAGTAGTCCAAGCTAACTAGATCACATTCTGTAACGATTGGCGTCAGCACGCAGAGAGAATCTGATTATTGGTGATCTGCAGTATCACCAAGAATGCAGATATATACCTGATTATTGATGATCTGCAGAATCACCGGTAATCAGATATATTGCTAACCTCTGGACACATATAGGTATGTGAGTGTTTGGTGTAACAGTAATACTTTGAGTAATGCACCTGCTGAGCAGGCGATATAGACAGTAAGGAGACACTGCTCTGGGAGCACAGGAACCTTCCAGCAGCCTGAGGCTCTCCAAGGGGAGGAGTCAGGCTGGAGACAGGAAGGGCCAGAGAGTGAGTGACACCTGAAGGTGGATGTCACTAACTGATCTGGAGACTATCTCTTAAGAGGAGAGATAGCTCTCGAGGTCGGGCACGCCTGGTCGGTAACACACTGACAGATAAAGTACAAAGACGGAAGGCTGATTCGGTATCCTAAGGTAAGCAGGGTCTGGCAACGGAATATCAGATATGCGAGGTACCGAATCAGAAGCCAGAGAAGTAGTCAGAAAAGCTATAAGTCATAACATATATCAAACAATGTCTATTCTGGGTGCGAGGTCCTTGGTCTCAGCACCCCGGAACTAGTCTGAAGTATACACAGATGGTAATACAATTCCCTAGACTGGGTGCGAGGTCCGTGGTCTCAGCACCCTGAGACTAGCTTGAAGTATAACACAGATGATAACACAGTTCCCTAAGCTGGGTGTGAGGTCCTTGGTCTCTACACCCTGGAACTAGCTTGAAGTATAACACAGATGATAACACAGTTCCCTAAGCTGGGTGTGAGGTCCTTGGTCTCTACACCCTGGAACTATCTAAAGCATAAACCGAATACAATTCAAATAATCTGGCTAAGTGTGGTCCACCTGGTTCAAACACACTGAAGGATCTGACTAGGTCTGAGTGCTTCCACGTAGTGATCGCAACGGAAGACAACTTGCAAGTGACCAGCAGGAACTATATATGGAGTAGTGCTCTCCAGCACCACCCCTAATTGCTCAACCAATAGTATCCTACTCTGGAGTCAGCTGATCGGCGTGGTCAGCTGACTCTTCCTGCTTAGTATAAGAGTTCTGCCTCTCAGCGAGCGCGCGTGTATTCCTAAGCCTATGTGCACTAACAGACTCAGCCACACCAGACACACGCTGCCGCGTGCAAACCGCCGCGCTGGACGCGGAACCAGCCGCCTTACTGTTGTTGCATGCGGCGGCTTTTTCGCGTTCTGCCCTGCTACCAGACACACGCTTCCGCGTGCAAACCGCGGCACTGGACGCGGAATCAGCCGCCTGCTCAGTAGCACATACGGCGGCTTTTCCGCAATCTCTCACACATTCTGAATCAAAAAGAAAAAATACAGCATATATTAAATACAAATTCATTATACAAAAGAATGAAATAGATTATCATATGCAATTTAGACACTAAGGGCCTGATTCACAAAGCGGTGCAAACACTTTGCACGCCTGTGAAAAGCCCTTTATCACGCCTAAACTTAGTTTAGGCGTGATCTGAAGGAATTCGCGCGAACTCCCGCACGCAAAGTTTTGTGTGCGCAGCACACCGCGCTACGCGCGCAGCGCACCGTGCTTCGCGTGAAGCGCCCATTAAACCCTATGGGACTTTGCGCGCGGGAGCTTCGCGCGAATTATAGCACAAAGCGGTGATAACTTTGCTAGTGCAAAGGTTATCACGCCTAAAGTCTTTTAGGCGTGATAACTGAGTTATCACCACTTTGTGAATCAGGCCCTAACTGTCATTATCCAATGATTGCAAAGAGGAGAAAGAAAAAAATTAACCGTTAACCCCCCAAAAAACCCATATCATCTATATAGCACATCTGCTGGACCACTCCAAAACAGGGCCAAGAAGAAGAGATCCACTATCCATATAAAACATTTAGAGTATACCACAAAATTAGTGAGGGCAAGTAATTAAACACTTATAAAGACACAGTTGTATCTTTGACGTCTAACCAACCCTGCCAAATTCTGGTATGCTTAGTGGGATAATTGCGATGAATACTATATAATAATTTGCAAGTGTCTCTGCATCCCATGTCCCTGTGTCAGTGCTTTTGTGCTACTGCACATGTGCCGCACTGACAGCTGTTGGGACAGGACGCGAGGACTTGTCAGGGGGCCGGGCGCGCGTGTGTGCGCTGACATGTGGTGACAGACCTAGAGCCCATTTTTAAATGGGCTTAGGTCGCCTAGTATACAATAATTGTTCAAAACCCACAGCTTCGTTAAAGGACTTATGAGCCCAAAAACTTTAAAAAAGTGAAGTACCTTAATCACGTTAAAATGCACGGAGGACGTCATCGCTACCTTCGTGCAGTTCCGCCGGGTCCCCGCAGTGTAATAGCCCCCTGTGCCGCTCCCGACTTCAGACGGGGTCGGGCTCTCCTTCCTCTCCTAATATGGCCGCCGGAGCTGGCCGCGGCTGCGCAGTCCGCATACACGTGAGTTCGGCTGCGCAGCTCTAGGGCCTCCCCCCATGATCCACGCTACTGTGTGTAGATCGGGGGGAGGCCCTAGAGTTGCGCAGCCGCACTCACGTTTATGCGGACTGCGCAGCCGCGGCCAGCTCCGGCGGCCATATTAGGAGAGGAAGGAGAGCCCGACCCCGTCTGTGAAGTCGGGAGCGGCACGGGGGGCTATTACACTGCGGGGACCCGGCGGAACTGCACGGAGGGCACGGATGGCGTCCTCCGTGCATTTAAACGTGATTAAGGTACTTCACTTTTTTTAAGTTTTTGGACTCGTAAGTCCTTTAACTAAATTGAGCCACATGGCAAATCCTGTTTTGTATTGATCCTTACAGGTGTGCTTTAAAGCAAACTTGAAGTAAAAATAAACATAAACAAATGGTCCAAATGACAGGATGGCAGAGGCAAGAGGATTATTATTATCACACCATCGAAATTATGTAATTTAAATATCCTTTTATTATAACAATATAAAAGAGGTTACAAAACATGATCATTTTAAAAGAATGTACAAATAATACTCCATCACAAATGTTGTAACGTGATACTGCAAAATGATATAGGATTGTACAATGCATACAAAAATGTAAGTGGTACTGTACTACTACTGTATGTAGCACAATGCACTGTAGATATAACAATGGTTATATAGTGATGTACAAACAAGTATTGCATGTAGTTTTTGCCACCTAGAGGATAAATTACCCTTTATAAGTACAAACATGAAATTAGAACTCTTGGAGCGCACAAAATTAAAATAAACTGATAGAATTAAACAAATATAGCACTGCGTAATATGTTGGCATTTTATAAATACAATAAATAAGTACAAATAAAAAAATATAGCCTTAAAAATAGGCACTTTCCTGAAATCTCATAGTCTTATTTCATAATTAAAGGTTAAAATCTGCTTTTTAAAGTTTTGACTGTCTCAGGTTAGATGGCAGTTTTTTAAATGTTATTCAGCTCCCATACAGAGAAATCTTGACCTATTGGTTACTATTTGTGGCTTCTGATGAAGCGGGGGATCCCGTGAAACGGGGGTCAGGCTGTAACCCTCACACGGCTAATTGTATGTGCTGACACCGGTGTCAATAAAAGCGCCGTCAGGTAGATTGGTGCCCTATCTACGCTACTCTTTGGATTTGAATCTTGACCTACTGAATTTGTTATTTCCGCCTTGCCATGCATGGTTTTACAGCCTCTAATTACTAATCTGTGGGAGATAAGCTACAGTCGGAGGGACTGCAATTCAAATGTTATTGAATTGAGAAAGTGTCATTTAGCGCTCCGGATTCGTATCCCTCCAGAGATGAAAAAATGCATGATTCCAAGTAGGAGAAACAAGGGGAGGAAAGACTCATCACTCTGTGCTTGATGGCAATATTATACAGCAGTCAGTGCCTACTCACCACACCACAATGCAGGCTCAGTGAAGAAAATATGGAAAAATAGGAGGCGCCCTTGTAATAGGTTATATCTTTGAGTTGCATAAATTTGTATCAAATGATTCTTGCCTACCTTATGTAAGGAGACTTCCACTTTTGTAAGGATATAAATATTTCATTCTAAGTAAGCACTTCAGACACCACGTTTCGCAGCTCAAACTGCTTCCTCAGGTCAATTAGGGTGCTATAATCAGATATGCAGAGCCTGGGTGCCAAGACTCAGTGAAGGTTCAGATGTGCTGACATGGAGTAGCAGAGGAAATCTCTAAAGGCACACATACAGTATAACATACAGAAGTCCAGGCACCAACCAAACAAAAGACTTTATTTTATCCAATATGCAATATAATGACAGCGCACAAGGATAACATAAGCTATTATGCAGGAAAATGGCAGTATTCTTCCACCAAGTAACTCCACAGCAGATTCCAGGTCCACATCCAAGAAGGCAACCTTCAGACTATTTTGAAGCAAGATACCACCACCTCACCCTCAACTACACTTACAGCTGACTACACCTATCCAGCAGCGTGCTCCATGTCCTCTGTCCATCTTCTCTGTCCATCTCCAGCCACTCCAAACAGAAGATTCTGCCTCTCTACACACTCATACCCCCCAACTTTTTGAGTTGAAATGGACCTAAACTCAGAATGTCCTCTCTGCTCTAAAAGATACACAACAGTATAATAACCTTTAACTACTAGCTGACCGCGTCACGCCGTTTGGACCGCCTAACGCTGATCGGCGTAAAGTCCTGGGGCTCTGTTTTGCAGGAGATCGCGCTCAGGCTGTGCGCGCATCTACTGCTTGGTGGGCGGAGCGGAGAATGTAAGACGCCATGTATTTACCCATACAGCACCCATACAGCACTGCGATCGACAGCAGCGCTGTACTGGGGACAGCCGTGTGACACGGCTGTCCCCCTGTGTCCCACAGGAGCGATCCGCAGTCAATCACTGTGATAGGCTGGCCAGGGGAGGGAGGGAGGGTAACAAAAAAATACATATACTGTATTTCTAAAAAAAAATACAATAAATATTTATTAAAAAAAACAAACAAACCTGGAGGTGATCAGACCTGGAGGAAAGGGGAGGAGGGGGGGAATCTCTTGTGTGCTGTGTTGTGCGGCCCTGCAGCTTGGCCTTAACGTTGCAGCGGCCTATTTTACAAAAAAAGGCCTGGTCTTTAGGGGGATTTAACACTGCGGTCCTCAAGTGCTTAAACAAAGAACGTTTCTTTGTTACAGCTGATACAAATCCTAAAATAAATCTCCACTGTTTCTACTTCCTGATTCATGGAAGCAGACATATTGTTTACAGCCTGTGCTTTCAAATGGGCTTATCTGCCATAGGCACTCATGTGACACAGGGGAAGATCAAATTACAACTAGTGATTAGACACAAATGAGGGGGAATTACAGGCTACATTCTCTAAATAAATACAGGGTGCATTTCTCTCTGTTTTCCTTTTGTCCAGTGCAGGAGTTCAGATGCACTTTAAGAAAGGACATTTTAAGACACGCCCCTGCTGCACCTCTAGCCATGCCTAGCCACACCCCTAGTCCTGCATATCACTAAGAATTCAAAAGCAAGAGATTTTTTTTATCATTCAAACCATGCTAGCCCTATCTATCATCATTAGTTTTATTTCATAACATTTAAAAGTAAGAAATATACTAATTTAAAGGATGAGAATTAACGGCTGATAACGGCTGAACGCGCCAGGAACTCACTGCTTTTGAACTACAAGACTTTTTTCCCCCACTTTTGGGCGAGAAAAAGTGTGTCATATAGTACAAAAAATACAGTATCTATCGAGCTGTCTATCTGCCCAAAAAACTGATGGTGTATTCCCAGCATTAGAGATTTTTCCTACCATAATAACACAAGAAAAAGTATGTTTTTCAAGAAAATCTAGACCAGCTTATCTCAATCAATAAATCAAATAAATACTGCTGGTAGGAGGACATTCTGACGATAGTTCCTGTGAAAACACATCATTCATTCATTGCATTAAATATCAAGGAATATCCGCCCTTGACCACCACTTAGAGTCTTGGACTGATTCAGTAATTTCATACTCAGAGTGTTACAAATAGGAGAAAATCTACCACCCATTACAGACTAATGACACCACAATGCAAACACAGAGTATATTGATGATAACTGTGATCTACGCCATGTGGGCTTTCAGGCGCCTCGCTCCGAGGATGTGGCTGAGGATGTGAGTTTGAATAGATAACCTGAGTGCTTTAATTACTTCTTGGTAGCCATAACAACCTGGACATCATTTCCAATCCAACGTACTGACATCGTAGACACAGCTTGCATTCATTATTGATTGGTGGGGTGGGAAAGCATTGAGAATGTCAGAAAAGTAAAATGAAGCGCATATAGATGACACGAGGCCCCAGGGTAAAATCTGAACAGGGGTGTTCTTTAAAACATATCTAAGACTTTCGCCCTTAGGCTGTCACTATTAAGGCAGCACTATAGCTACGATATTCGCTGATTGATTTTTTTTTTTTAACATTAAAGGGCACCTGTAGCATGTTCAACAACAAATTTGCTTTGTCCCACAATTTGCAGTAATGCAGAACTGGAAATTAAATAGTAATTTAACACACCTGATCGCCCATGAATTAGCTAACAGTCTGAAACCTCGCCTCCCTTGGCAAAATCGGCATGGTGGTTTTGCCTGGAGCCTTGCTGAACTAATACCAGCCCTGTAGCCCACAGCTATGTTGGACTAATAGGTGGGGTTTCAGATACTTAGGCGATTTACAGGTGAGAGTGTGAGTTAAATGACTTTTTAGTTGCCTTTTCTGCATTAATGTGAAACGAGGAACACAACGAAATTATATGTTCAGCACGCTACTGGTGCACTTAAAAGAGCACAATACATGCTTCAAGGAACTCCAACTGGTCAGAGTTATCTTAGCCAAGAAGCTAGCATGTGTACAGGTGTCCCGCAAGGTCTCTAAAGCCGCATCTACACGCGTAGATGCGGCGGCGATGCTCCTTATCAATAAGGATAAGATCCGACAGGACGGATCTCCGCACCGCCGATTCCCTGCTCGCTCCCCGCGAGGGGACAATGGCAGGGAATCGAGCGGAAGATAAGCGGCGCCGGCGGGGACGAGCGGGGAATCGAATCCGGCGCACACGCGGCGAGCGGGGACGCGGTGGGAATGCGCGGGGATGCAGAAGAGGCAATCCGGCGGCTAATCGAGCCGCCGGATCGCCGCCTCATCTACCCATGTAGATGAGGCTTTAAAGTTTCAGAACGCCTGATCTTCTAACAACAGCGAAGGCCGAGAGCATTGTTCCCCTTATCCTGTCAGTCGGAAGCCTCCCATCTCCATGGACACAGTACCCAGGCCTTGTCTCTACGCCCTGCCAGCCAGGTAACCACCAAAACAGGGCGTAGATTTCAATCACTTTGATCCTTAAAGAGGAACTCCAGTGAAAATAAGGTAATAAAAACAGTGCTTTATTTTTACAATAATTATGTATAAATGATTTAGTCAGTGTTTGCTCATTGTAAAATCTTTAGTCTCCCCGATTTACATTCTGACATTTATTACATGGTGAAATTTTTACTGTGGGCAGGTTATGTAGCTGCTGCTAGCTGTTTTGGCTGTTAGAGACAGCTGTAAACAGCTATTTCCTGTCTGTGAACCTTGTTACATTGTGGCAAACTGTCATAAGTACCACGGTCCTCAGAGCTTCTTGTGGGAGGGGTTTCACCACAATATCAGTCATACAGCGCCCCCTGATGGTCTGTTTGTGAAAAGCAATAGATTTCTCATGTAAAAGGGGGCATCAGCTACTGATTGGGATAAAGTTAAATTATTGGTTGGAGTTTCTCTTTAAGTAGTTAAACTTTGTCCAAATGTTTCTGGGTGAAACTGGGCTTTCATACACTAAGGCGCCAGCAAAGAACTCCCACCTCCTTGCGCAGTGCCACACTACAACAAACACATGCTGGGAGTATAATATCATTCATACTCCAGCCCTGGTTTATTTCAATGCCTCCTATGAGTTACCTCTCCACTTCTGAGCACAGTGATGACATGACCAGCTGGGAATTCCACCACACGAGAGCCAAGCGCAGCTCTTGCGTATGAAACCCTTCTGCCGAAAGTCTCAGCCTATTCGTATGGGGCTGACCCCGGAAAGCAGCTTAGATGACAGGACTGAGGCTAAGAGGTTATACCCACAAACACATACTACCCCTTAGAAAAAAGCGAGAGCGGAATGCCTTGGCCAAGCTTCCAGCAAAACTATGCAGCTATTTCAACTATTGATTTCAAAACAAGGTTTTAAGTGACACGTGCAAACAGGTTATATTTCACTTCTTTCAGCAAAGAAATAAACCCGTCTCATTGCTCATGATAATCTAATACAACCCTTTTCACTCGTAGATGGTAAAACTGAAGACCCCCGAGAACATGTGGCCACTGACATCTGTGCTTACAGCTGCTGCATGCAGTCACACTCATTGTCAAAGTCAAAATGGGCACCCTTCATATACAAATTTTAGGTGTACCACCATAATTTTTTGTACCATTATTATTATGCATTTTTATGGTTCTGACATTTTTTGAGAGGCGGCTCACTCCCCTCTCCAAGTGCCTCACTCCCTCCTTCCCTATGCAGAGTCCTGATGAGATTGTAAATGAGAGGTTACTCACCCTGCTCTCGGCATTCCAGTGACCAGATCTCCTTCCAGTCCGGGGTGCCTCTAGCTACTTAATACTGAGGGTAGCTCTAGCTACTTAATACTGAATGTACTTCTGGCTACCTAATACTTGGGGGCAACTCTAGCTACGTAATATTGAGGGTACGTCTGGCTACCTAATACTAAGGGGCACCTGTAGCTACCTACAACGGGCAAGGGAAGTAATGGAGTAGTGAAAGCTGGGCCAGCCGGAACGCTTGCAGTGCGGTTCAGCAGGGTTTGTAGGTTCATGAAGGGCAAAATGTAGGGTGTCAGGACATCTGTGGCTATAGGCTTCTGTGATGTAAATGGCCTGGGAACATTCCCTGTGACCACAGGGGACTCCACATCTGTGGGTGTGGGCTGGATGGGGGCCCAAACTACTGACCCTTTCTCCTTCAATACAGAGTTCCAGCCTCTAGAACACATTATTGTGGCCATAACTGGTTATGGATGGAGGGCCACACTTGTTACATGACCCCTGACAGATGTCCACCAGATTGTTGGGGTCACCAAAGATGAAGGGAGAAAGGGATGTGAATATTGGGAAGCTCTGTCAAAGTCTTCCCATGATTTGTAATTATGCCCCTGTCCCTGACTGTCTGACTAAAGAGCTTGCAGTCCACTACCACAGTCGTAAGTCGAATGTCCCTACTAGTCTAAAGCCAACTTTGGGCCAAGCATAAAATGACCTGTGGCCCTGACATATGAAGGTTGAAGATCAGTGAAGTACGTGTGTGATTCAGAACACTTCCCTAGATTTTTTATTTTTTAAAGTAGCTGCTATTAGGTGGCCTATATTACCAATACACACGTGTGTCACAGGGCTGAGGAGTCGGAGTCGAGCAATTTTTGTGTATGTGGAGTTGTAGGTTTCATAAATTGAGGAGACGGAGTTGGAGTCGGATGATTTTTGTACCCACTCCATAGCCCTGCAAGGGCTGTGGAATTGGAGTCGAGGAGTGGGAGCAATTTTTGTGTACCTGGGGCCATATGCAATTCACTTTTTCACCTGAGTTTTCTCCTATGAGTAAACATTTCATTTTTGATTTAAAACAATATTTTACCACTTTGCAATGGAAAAAGTATCAAAAGGTAGGGAAAAAGTACTGTCAAGACTATTTTGAGCATTTTCTTGCTTGCTGATGGTTTAAAAGTCATTTTATCAACAAGTTTCAAAATATTACCTAGGAGAAAACACAGGTGAAAAATGGAATTGCATATGGGCCCTGGAGGCATCACAGCTCTGGCTATAAGGTTAAGGAAACAAAAGCAAAAGCTGTAATTAAAATGTACATATTGTAGTTGGAAATTCTCTTATAATATATCTGGGTAGTGCTCAATTTTTTTCAAAAACATTCCTGGTGTACAGTAGGTGTACGTATGTTCACAACCATTATTTCACCTATGTTTTAGCATTCCTCACTATGATCTCTCATGACAAAAGGTGAGAGTTGTGATTTTTGGAGACACACTTTTTAAAAGAATTCAGTCCAGATATGCTGAATGACTTGGGTTGTCCAATACTCTCCAAGCTTTGCAAACAAGGCCAAAAGGCTTCTCTTCATGTGGGATAGATTAAAGAATACAGTATATATTTTAGACTGCTATGGCTGTGATACAGCAGATAAAGGGCCAACAGCTGACCACATATGATACAATGATGATCCTAATGGAAGATAGGCAAATGTGGGGTGTATTTATAAAAGAAGAGTTTCCCTACTTTTCTCTTCACTTCTGTTTTTTTTTATTCATTTTAAAAATTGATGAGTAATTTTTCCATATATTTTTTGTTTGTTTTCTAGTTGACGAGCTTTGACAAGAGTTGCCAACTGCCAAGCATAATTTCTGTATTTCTCCTAATATGACAAGAATCCTGTGTGAAGAGGTTTGACTGTTTAGATGTGGAAAGGGACCTTCCTGTTTTTGTTGTGAACAAACTGTTAACACTAGTGGCGAAATTAATTAATCAATAAAGAGGAGTGTGGAATACAATAAAAAATAAAAATGTGAAGTCCCCTTAGAGTTTCCAAAAACCCTTCTTCAGGAATGCAGTCTTGTGATTGGCAGGAAAATGGACCAGGGAGCATGTCACCCCATTTACCAGCACGCCAGCCACCCAGCTCACTTGGCTTTCAGCAATAATGGGTGTCACCTTAGGGGGGCAGCGTAGTAAGCACTTTTTCCAAATGTCGGGGCTAGGTTCACAGTTGGACATTGTGTTGTAAAGTTGCAACGCAACACAACAAAAAAGTGGTAATGCAGATGAACGCTGTGTTACCGTCTCATACTGTAGGTTGTCATGATCGGTGTCAGCACGCAGAGAGAATCTGATTATTGGCGATCTGCAGTATCACCAAGAATGCAGACGTATACCCGATTATTGATGATCTGCAGTATCATCGATAATCCGATATATTGCTAACCTCTGGACACCAGCAAAAGAACACAATATAGACAGTAATATATCTGATAGTGTGGAAATGTCCACCACACGGCAATTCCTCAGAGGTGTGGTTACCTCTGAAATGGGAACCCTGTGAGTGAGATCCTCTAACCAGGCAGAGTGAGGATCTCAACCCCCAGCAGTAATCGTCTGCTTGGGGCAGGCGTCTCGGAGAGGCAAGCCTCAGAGATAACCCTCCAGTGGGAGACGTTCCACTGAAGGGAGAAAAGTCAGACAGGCAAGGGTTCGGCAACAGAGATGACGGCAGCAGTACAGGAGCGAAAGGCAGAAGAGTAATCGGTAAACAGGCAGAGGTCGGCAACAAGGATCAGATAGGCAAAGGTATAGGATCAGCAAGAGATAGAGTAGTCAGGGATAGCAAGAGTCAAAACACAGATCAATATACAACAATATTCCTAAGCTAAGGTGTGAAATACTTACTATCAACACCAGGGAACTGCACTAAGGTCTGAGCGCTAACACTGAATGTATTCCCGACAGCAGACAGTGAGCAAATGACATCTGTGGGCTTAAATGCAGAAGCCCTGTTCCACCAGCCCGCCCAGGGGGCTGGAACCAAGGTCAGCCTGTGATTGGTTGGCTGAGGTCAGCTGATCACCGGATCAGCTGACCCGTCTACGGAGAAGGTAAATGTCCTGCCGCCTTGCGCGCGTGCGCATGACCCTCTGCCTCTGCCCATCAGTGAGGCCAGGTCCCCGGTCAGCGCACGCTCGCGCACGGAAGTCCACTAGCTGGATTGCGGGGCCCGCCGCCATATCGTCAGGCGCGGCGGCGTCTGCCCTGCTCTGTGCCGGCGGCTCCGTCTGCGAGTCGGAAGCCGCCGGCTGGAAAGCGGAGGCCGCCACCATGCTGCCCTGCGCGGCGGCGGCCCCGCTATTCCTTACATAGGTACAGTGAGGCATACAAGCAATGAAAAGTATGCTTCCCTGTACCTTTTAACATGTGCGTTTGGAGGTAATGCACTACAGCAGTGTGTTACCATAATGCTAGGTGAGTATGTAACTTTATACCCCCACAGGTCACAGGTATGCTGTAAAGCAAACCTGAAGCAATTTTTTAAAGAGAACCCGAGGTGGGGTTCTAAGAATGATATCCATACACAGAGGCTGGGTCTGCCTATACAGCCCAGCCTCTGTTGCTATGTAGTGTCCCCCCAGGCCCCCCTGCAGTCTGCTATCCCCCCATAAATCACAGCCGCGCTGTCCACACGCAGTGTCGCAGCAGGCTGCGTTTACCTATGTAGTGTCAATCTCGCCGCTCCCCCGCCTCCTGCATAGCTCCGGTCCCCGCCCACATCCCTTCCCTCCCCGCTGATTGGATATGCAGGAGGTAGGGGGAGCGGCGAGAGTGACACTACATAGGTAAACACAGCCTGTTGTGTGTCGACAGCGCGGCTGTAATTTATGGGGGCATAGCAGAGCGCAGGGGAGACCTGGGGGACACTACATAGCAACAGTGGCTGAGAAGTATAAGCAGACCCAGCCTCTGTGTGTGGATATCATTCTTAGAACCCCACCTCGGGTTCTCTTTAAAAAAAAACTAAAACTTAAGGAGGGGGAATGCTCTGGGTCCTATTGAGCCTTCCCATTCCTCTCACGGTCCCCTCATTCTAGCGTTCTCCCTCGTTGCCCGAGTGCTCCTGAAGATGTAAAACTTTATATTGCGCATGCACGAGTGCCCGAGGGAGTGCACTCACACATGCACAGTACAGAGCCGCCCGTTTTCTTCATCGGTCTAAGACTTCTAACGGGAGGGACAGCACTGGAATGAGGGGACCAGGGGAGGAACGGGAAGGCTATATAGGACCCAGAGCCTTCCCTCTCTTTAGATAGGTATCTGTTCTTTTATTTCAAAATCGCTTCAGGCTCCCTTTAATGTAGTTAAAATGTTTTAAAATGAAACCTAATCAATTATGCAATATTGTTGATAATTCAGTTACGCACTACTTGCCAGTTTAATTATACACTATATTACAACATACCTCTTAGTTTTACTCTGATTTAAAATAGTAACAAAATACCAGCATCATTGTTTATGCTTAGAAATGAATTATCATTAGTCTCAGTGCGTGCTGAAGAGCAGATAAAATCTGCAGAGGGGTGATAAGTGGTGGCGAAAAACATAAGTGAAACATGGTGAAAACCAGAAGCAGCATGGAACAATCCGGAAACTCAAATTTCAAGAAGGAACCAGCACATGCTACAGCTATCTTAGCAGATTAGCAGCATACACAAGTGAATGCTGGAGGTGGCATTAAAGGGGCTAAAATTAGTGATGTAAGTATGATGCATTAATGATCAGGGCTTAGATGTAAGACATTTTAAGCACACTTAAATATAAGTACACTGCACTGTAAGCTCAGTACAGATATGTACAGACTGTTGCCCTGTCTGGTCATTGTAACATTCAGATATCTATACAGCCCAACCCACATACCATCACTCACCCTGCCTGGGGGAGGAAAAGTGATCCTCCTGCTGAGATTTTGAGTTAATACGGCTTTCATGTTTCCAAAGCTGAAAGAAAACTAAACTTTCAGTGAAAGAGTAAAATATAAGTGTCAGGGGCGTAACTAAGCCCCATCGGGCCCCCCTGCAGAATTTCTGAGCGGGCCACAACCCCCCCCCCCCCCGGGGCCCGCTCGGAGCCGTTTTGTGAGGGGGTGGAGGGGACGCAGCGTGAGGAGAAAGCCATGGCCACATTCGGCGGGGAGGGGGGACATTCCCCCCCCCTCCCTCACCTCGGGGCTCTCCCCTCTGTGCTCCCCTCCACTTTAAATGAGAGTCCGGGCAGCAGACAGATACATACCTTCCGTGCACTCCAGCATGCGTTCCTCTCTCTAGTCTGACGCGACTTCCTGTTACACATGCTGTGTCCCCTCCAACCCCCACAAAACGTCCCCGAGCGGGCCCGGGCCCCCCTGCGGGAGCAGGGGCTGCAGGTCCTAATGTTACGCCAGTGATAAGTGTTACACTACCCCCCTTTTGTAATTTAATCTGATTAAAGAGGAAAGAACAGGGGGAAAAGGGGAAAGAAATAAAGCATTGCAAAGTGAAAAGAAAAAATAGACGAGAGATCAAGAAATGATTGATATTCGCCATGTAATTTGTTCATGCTGTTTTATCCACAATCAGGCTGCACGTCATCATCTTTACTACTGGCAGACAAGAAAAAAACTAGAGAGCACCAACTGCCATTATCTATAACCACACCCACTAACAATGCTATAGGCTAAAAGATTGATTTTTTTTATAGCTATACATATGCAGTGAGGGAAATACTGGTTGACTGGCAGTTGGAAACCACTGTTATTTCCCACAACGCAACAAGGATCACAGACAAGGAACTGTCAAGACCATGGTCCTGACATCACACTGTGGGAGGGGTTTCACTACAATATCAGCCATACAAACACCCCTGATGATCTATTTGTGAAAATGTAAAGATTGTTCGTGGGAATGGGGGTATCAGCTACTGATTGGGATGAAGTTCAATTCGTGATTACAGTTTCTCTTTAAAAATAGCCTGTTCTGCGGCGAGTTATGATTTTCCACACATGGCAGGTGATTTGAAACATGCTTAGTTGCAACCATGACAGCAGTGCACTGTTTAGTGATCTGCACACCTAAAACTTTTTACATGCTCCAAGCAGGTCGCCTGCTCACGCAACCAGTTACCACTTCCTGTTCAGGTGTTCGATCAGCTCAGCTAATTCACACATTGGGGATGCATCACAAAGCTTTTTCACCTGTTTTCATCTTATCTAGGTTACATTTTTAAGCTCCGAAAGATAAAAAAAAAAAATTAAGGTAAGAAAAGTAATATTGAAATGAAATTAATCAGGAACAACTTATTTTGATTATTTTGCTTGTACAGTATATGTGCTGAAAGGTTTTTATCATAGGTGAAATATAAGTCAATAGGGTTTGTGGTTTTAAATTTCTTTTTTGCAGCTTCCAGAATGCGGGTGATAGGTGAGTGGTTAGGGAGGGGACTATTGTGGGACCAGTGCCTGCACGGGGCAACCCTGCTAGCGACGTAATCGACAATTACGTCCGACCAAAGCCTCCCACCTGAATGCTGCTGAATTTATGCAATTCCTACTACATTTGATACGGCAGACAAAGGGTGTATATGTGTGGATCAATTTGGTCAAACACATTTGTACCCTCCTGTCTGACGGGAGTCCCTCTGTTGTGCGCTGTGCATTCCAACAGAACACACGGCTGCTGTCCGTGAATGAGTATGGCCGCACTGTCCAGGCGCAGAGCACACTGCATGGAGCGGAAAAAGCTGTTCAGCCGATCGGCTCCGAGCTACTGAGCAGCCACAAGGAGTCCTGCAACCAGTACAGTGCGGCTGCACTTCTATCCGCTCAACAAAGCCCTCGTCAAATGGGTTCCGGGGATCCCAGTGCTTCATCGGTGGAGGAAAGGGGGACGGGGGCGCCACTGGATTATCCAGAGGCATCCCTCTACTGAAGTAAGTACACATTGTGGGCAATTGTTTTCCATTTAGGTACACTTTAACTTTTGAGGCCTCTTTTACACTAGCAGGGTAAACCTGCGTTGCGGTACCCTATTTTGCGCTAGGGGCCACAAAAGCAATGAAAGTCTAGGCAGACTTCCACACTTCTTGACGACCCTTGCGGTGAACCAACGGCATAAAATACATTTCCAAGACTGTTTTAATTCCCACGAAAATGTAGTAATCTTGTGACAATCCATTACATATTTGTGAAGTTACACAGTCACATTCTTGCATAATAACGCATCATACTTACCATTATGTACAAAATTATTTTTCAATAGTTTGGACATTTACGGTTTTGCCTCATGATGGCGAACTGCGCTGCATCATTACTTCATCACTAGTCAGTAATATATTGTACGGAGTGCAGCAGTGCCAGGAGGTCATCCTATGAAGAAATGTAGATAAACTTAGGTGACAAGACAAGTCACAGAACATTTATAGCATGCTTTTCTCCTGGTGGACTCAAATTGCCAGAGCTGCAGCCACTATGACACGCTCTAAAAGCAGTAGCAGTGTTAGGGAGACCTGATGAAGGCGAGGATTCGCCGAAACGCGTTGTGACGCTGCCAGCACGCACCAAGTCCCCAGGGTCAGCCGCCTCCTGTCCTTTCCAACTGGACCACGATCTCCGCAGGCCACGGAGTACGTAGAAGGCGGCCCCCCTCCCAGGGATTCAGGAACAGGGCTTTGCCCTCATTTGATATGCTTATTTGCATCTGCTGTCTAGTAAGTGCAATTGTTTTATGCGCAATTTTATTCAAATGAATCAGTTTTACACTATGGAGCGCTCCTCCGCTTTTCCATTTTGCAGTGTTAGGGAGTCTTGCCCAAGGTCTCCTGAATAGGTGCAAGCGTTATCCATAACACAGATGTGGAAAGACTAGCGCATGTAACAAGACAGCTGAGCTGTTGAGAAACACGCCAGAAGTAAGTTCATGAAAAAGCTGGCTGTCTGCTTTGAAAACATTCAGCCATTGCATCATGGTCTGCTGCATGTGCAGAAAGAGGTTCTGAAAGCCAACTCGAACAAAAGGTGTATTGTTTCACTGGATGTGCCTTCCCTCACACTGCCAATGTTTTATCAGCCATGCATCAACAGGAAATAGAACTGCGTTACGTTTCAAGGAGACTAGGGGAATCCTCCATCTAGAAGCCAACCAAATCCGGGTGACTCTGCTTTATATCAAAGGCTACAGCCACATTAAACGTAATACATTGCTATTGACTACTGCAATTCCAACTTTTTAATTTGCACATGCTTGTTATTGGAAAAGTATAGCCTTTTCTTGGACAGTTTTCAGTTGTAAAGATGTGATTTTTTTCCCCAAGTGTACCTGAGACTGGAGGACAAGTTGCATTTTACTTACCTGTCAGCAGGTGAGTATGCCACTGTGCTGCCTGTGGGCAGCAAGGTGGCGTAGTGGTTAGCACTCTTGCCTTGTAGCGCTCTGTCCCCGCCTCCCCGGTTAGAATCCCAGCCAGGTCAACAACTGCAAGGAGTTTGTATGTTCTCCTCGTGTCTGTGTGGGGTTCCTATTGGAACTCCAATTTCCTCCAACATCCCAAAAACATACAGATAAGTTAATTGGCTTCCCTCTAAATTGGACCTAGATTATGATACATACACTACACTACACGATATAGACATATGACTATGGTAGGGATTAGATTGTGAGACTCTCTGAGGATAGTTAAGTGACAATATACTCAGTACAGCACTGCAGAAGATGATGGCACTATATAAATACTAAATAATAATAATAACAACAACCTGGTACTTCTTCCAATGCCCATAGCCTTACAGGACCCTTGGTTTCCTCACTACACTGTGCTGCTGTGCCTCTCCAAAAGTTCGCCAACTGGACCAGGTGCAGTGCGGGCTACTGCGGGCACAGGAGTGTGATCGAGAAGGCCGCACATGATGTGCAGTAGCCCACGACGAGAAGGAGGGGCGGAGTGGATCGGGAGGAAACTGAGGGAGCTGTAAGGCTATGGGAGGCTGGAAGGAGCCAGGTAAGTAAAATACAACTTTTCCCCCATTTCAGGTTTACTTTAACTTCTGTACCTCCCAAATATAACCTGTTTGTAAGTAGGGGACTGCTTGTATATAAAAAAGTGGCAAACTGTTCTCACTTATCTACTTTCCAAAGCTTGATCCCATTTCTGTAATCTACAATTGTAAAAGAAGTAGCGGACCGAACCTTGGGGAGACAAGTCTCATTTGCTAGCATCACAGACTTTTGAAGTGTTGTGTTCTCTGGATTTGATTGCATATACGTTTTCATATGCCTCTGAAGAAGCAGCTTCTATCTGCGAAACATGTCAGGTAATCTGTGAACTCTGCATATGGAGCTACATGTCCATGTTCATGTTGTATGAAACAGAAGAAATCTGTGATAAAATGAATGTGATGCATTTTTTACAGGGCTGTGGAGTCGGAGTTGGAGTCGAGGAGTCGGGGCAATTTTGGGCACCCGGAGTCGGAGTTGGAGTTTCAGAAACTGAGGAGTCGGAGTCAGATGATTTTTGTACAAAATCCACAGCCCTGTTAAGTATTAGACTAAGGAGTCGGAGTCGAGGAGTCAGAGTCTGAGCAATTTTGGGTACCCGGATTCGGAGTTGGAGTCATGGTTTCAGAAACTGAGGAGTCGGAGTTGGAGTCGGAAGATGTTTGTACCGACTCCACAGCCCTGATTATTTATACTTAATACGACTTTACATCTGCTGCATTTATACTCCTATATGGGATTGGGAATTGTTTAGCATTGTATAAATATATATATGAGGGGGAGGAGCTTATTGTAACATGGTCTGTGTTTTATGCAGGGCCGGTTCTAGACATTTTTCTGCCTGAGGCAAACCTGTGAAGATGCCCCTCCCAGTGCTGCTGCTGCCTGCAAGAATGGACAGGCAGCAGACAGTGCATGCACGGGCAGCCAGGACAAAAGAGTCACTCACCATCACACTGGCGGGGGCAGCGGTTCACCACCCATGACCATCCTGGCGGGTGGTGGCGGGCCGCGGCTCATCATCACTGCAGTCGGACGGTAATAGGCAGGGCTGGACAGGCAATGTGTCGCCCGCCGTCATAATGTGGGGAAGGGAGGCCCAAAGAAGCCGGCAGCCAGGGTGGTGCGCAGGGGCTAGGGGGTGTCAGTCTGGCCGATGATGTCCAGGCGGGTGGCGGTAAAGCGGGAGGCGGCAGAGGCCAGGCGCACTCACTTCCTCCTTCATAAATCATCAATTGATGGACACGATTAACAACTGGAGTTATATCCAGAAGAGGGGACTTCCATTTGGAAGCAAGGTATGAAAGGGCAACATTAGATAAGTGCTGAAATAAACGATGGGTAGGACGTCTCACTGAACTAGGCTTGTTACCCAAGAACAGTACTGAAGAATCTAAAGGTAGTGATTTCCATTGACCTGGGAAATCAGACCAGTTACCCCAGTCTAGAAACTTGAAACAACAGGACAACTCCACCACGTGAGCGAAAAGCTGATATTTATTTTTTGACAGACCTCAGCTTAGTAGATTAATTGCAGAAAAGTGAATAGGTCGATTAAATAAAAGTTGTTTAGATGAATCTTTAACAAGCTTAGTCTGCTTTTCTTTTTTTCATAAATTCGGAAAAACTTTATTGAGCTGACATTTCTTATCTTTTATTAACATTCCTGTATGGGGCTTGTCAGAACATTCTCCCTGCGGCAAATGTTCACCTTTTATTTTCTTCTCAAGCACTTTTCATTACTCCTTAGCGGAAATTGTCCTGTCTCAAAAGTCTAGGCTCTCTTTCCCCAAAGCTGAAAGCTCTTTGTCTCATTGTTTGGCAGGATAATGTTCTCCATAATCTGCACACGGGGCTCTGCTTGTTTCAATGCTCGGCCTCTCCGAAGGAATTTTGGAACAAACACAGGAAAACAAAGAACTTGCGAAAATGTTCCTTCGTTTTCAATGAAATTTCTGGAACGCTTACTGGCTACCTCTTGCCGCAGCAGCAATCCGCGGGGAAATCTCCACTGAGGACAATTACATAAGACGCTGATTATGTATTAACGTAACTTTTATAATGGATGATGGCTTTTATTCGTGTCTATTTTTGGAATGCATGGTTATTCCTTTTTATGTGTCGGGTCTAGTAGGAAACTTCATGTGAAGATGTAATGGAAAGTCTGCCAGCTTTGGCTCCAGCCTCCACCATGGCATAAAACTCAGTGGGGCATACCGTTACAGGGAAATTCCACTTGTGTCAGGACATTTTTTTTAATTTTAGAAAATGCCAAAAACGTGCCGGGTAGCTGCCCAAGTCATTCGGGGCCAGCAGCCTCAGGCCGCCCATGAGGTGGGGTGAGGCAGGTTCTTCAGGCGGCACTCTTGGGGGGGTGGACTGCCGAGCTGGAGGGAGTAGTAGCCAGGAAGGGGGGCAGTGGGAACAGTGTCAGGGAGGAAGGTCTGACCCTCCACCTCCCTCACCTGGGTCCCCCTTTCCGCTCTCTCCCACTATAGCTAATTGCGCAGCTGGCACACACGTCAGGCAGTGGGCAGGGGAGCATTTAGTCACCTCTTCCTTCCACGTTCCAGCGTGCATACCACCGTGCATACCACCGCTTGTCACTTCCTGCAATGCTGCCTTCTTGAGCGACATTGCAGGAAGTGACGAGAGGCAGTGCGCACGCTAGAACATGGAAGGAAGAGGTGAGTAATTGCTCCCCTGCCCGCTGCCTGATGTGTGTGCCTGCTGCACAATTAGCTGGAGGGGGAGAGTGGACTGTGGGACCCAGGTGAAGAAGGGGTCCGACCCCCCCTCCCCGCCGCTGTGCCCGCTGCCCCCCTTCCTGGCTGCTGCCCCCTCCAGGCTACCTGTGGACAATTATACTACTGGGAGGAGGGGGGGGCGGCATCCTCACAAGTTTGCCGCAGGTGGCAAAAAAGTCTAGAGCCGACAATGGGGGCCAGATTCCCTAAAGTTATTGTGGGCAGGGAGAGCATGACAATTTTACTGTTATTAGCAGAAGGGGAGCACTGGGAGTTAACCCAGTAGCGTCACGCCTGTCACCATGGTAATGCTCATTACCATAGCAACGCACATGCTAACCCGGTAATGTATTAATGGCTGGTGCTGCTCCTGCGCCTGTAATGGTAAAATTGCCAAGCACTCCCCGCGCACTGCAACTTTACCAGAATTATGTTCATCGGGCCCTTAATATTTTACTTGATTGGGTGTCTATAAACATGGGGCCGCCAGCAAAACTTTGCTGGGTCCCCCTAATGACACATCCCATTACTCCTGCACTCTTGGTGACCCCCATCTTCAGGGATCATATAACCCCCATTCATAACAAGTGTGGCCATCATGGTCCTCCATCCAGTGATCAGCCAAGAAGTATTTGTCAGAAATGTCTCTGAAATGTCTTCTGCACCTTCTACATGTACTCTTACCAAGGACTAGTTTTGATTGCTATTTAACAGCTACTCTGCAGCTATATCCTAAGTTTAGTTAAAATGCATCTCTGGTGTACATAAAAAATAAAACAGAAGTATGCTAATGCTTAACCACTCTACGACCGCCTAAAGCAGGATGGGGGCCGCAGAGTGGCTCTCTTGTTCCTCAGTCACACCAGGAGTGACCTTGCGAAAGCCAAGATTTGCAGGCAACGAGCACTTGCTCGAGCGTGCATTCCCTGCAGTAAACAGAGCGGGCCACTGCGATCAGCCTGCCAGCCGCAATCGGAGCAGGCAGGCTGAAATTAACAAAAAAACGGTGCATGAGCAGCACTGTACAGAGGACATACCTGTCACTTAACTGTCCCTACCAACGGCTCACAATCTAATCCCTAGCTGATGCCTATGGATGTGTAGTGTAAAGATTGCGGACTAGGGCCAATGTAAGGAGGGGAATAAAATAAATCATATATATATATATATATATATATATATATATATATATATATATATATATAATGTATCTTTTTTAATTAATAATAATTAAAAAAAATTAAATTGCAACAGCAATCAGAGACCACCAAAAGAAAGTTCTATTAGTGAAAAGGAGGCAAAATTAATTTGGGTGTTACGTTGTATGAGTGATCAGTAAAGTGAAGTGCTCAATTGCAAAAATGGCCTGGTCACTAGGCTCTGGAGCTCAAGTGGTTAAAAGTTAGACTGTCCCAAAACATTGTCTGTTTAACCTTCTTGTCGGTTATCCCGAGCTCAGCTCAGGGTAACCTGCGCAGAAGGATTTCTCCGGCCCTGCTGGACCGATTGTCAAAATGGTTTTTTTTCCTGCACGCAGCTAGCACTTTGCTAGCTGCGTGCATATTCCGATTGCTGTCGCTTGCCGCCGATTCGCCACTACCCGCCGCGCCGCCCCCCCCAGACCCCTTGCGCAGCCTGGCCAATCAGTGCCAGGTAGCGCTGAGGGGTGGATCAGGATTCCCTCTGACGTCATCCCGTCCGGTCGCCATGGCGACCGGGGAAGCCCAACAGGGATTTCCTGCTTACTCTGATCGCCAAAGGCGATCGGAGTGGGTAGGGGGATGCCGCTTGTCAGTAGCTATCATGTAGCGAGCCCTGGGCTCGCTACATGATTTAAAAAAATGTTTTTTTAAAAAAGTGCTGCACTGCCCCCTTGCCGCCAGAATTAGAACGGCAAGGGGGTTAATCACTCCAGTGCCCAGCGGCCAGCTACAGCGGCCGCTGGAAGTGAAACTGAGCCTCGGTGGGGGACCGGAGGATCGTTGAAGACCAGCATGGGCACAGGGCAGCTGCAGGGGGCTGGCAGAAGCCCTTAGGTAAAAGAAACAACTTTTTTTAAAGATGCTTCAGGTTTCCTTTAAGGATCAGAGACTGCTGGTACAAAAACAGGGCTTACCGAAATCACGTCGCACATTATTGTCACTCTCACCGTTCGCACCGCTCACCCATCACTGAAGCCCACTTGCTCTGCCGTTGCTATGACAGCAGAGCTCTGTGAGCTAGTCAGGAGCCGATTTCATTGGCTCCAGACCCTGTGATCACTGTGAGCCAATGCAAGTAGTGCATTACGCTACTTGCTCAACACATGTAACCTTAGTAAAGTTCGCGTTACCAATATACTGCAGGTTGAACAGATTGCACAAAACGTTGTACTCTGACGGTAGTATCTGTAAAATTGCCTTGTGCTGTCTGTGCACTGCGATATTACCAGCTTTTAGGGCCTCAGGGCAAATGTCAAAAGCAGTGACGTGACACTATGAGCTATGGACGTTACAGCAGTGTCCAGCTGTCAGAGTTTCCTTTAAGTAGACTGCCTGAGTGCGGGATGTCACCTTTTGCATGTGCACATGTGCTTTTTCACACAACAGGCCCATGCACCTGCCCCTAAGAGCCAAACACCAACACATCAAACATAGCTCCCAACTGTCCCTGTTTGGGAGCCCTGTCCCTCTTTCCTCATCATTTGTCCCTCTTTTAGGACTTTGTCCCTCTTTCTATGTAAATATATATATTTCTCTACTAAAATGTGTTTGATTGACTCAAAACTTTATTTCCATCCTTTAAATGTATATATTATTAATTTTAAAATGTGAATATGAAGGAAAATGAACCAGGATATAAAGGACCAGTGTGGTTTGTATTATAAAACAATTATACATATTTTTCTTATGAAATCTTTATGGTATGCGTGATTAGGGGTGCGATGGGGGCGTGATCAATGGGTGTAATAGGGGCGTGGCTTAAGTGTCCCTCTTTCTCATCTCAAAAAGTTGGGAGGTATGCATCAAATACAGCATCTGTTACCAATACAGTACATGAGCCAAAACACTCTGAAGCGAGTCTAAATTCTATCTAAATTTTTAACATGCAGTCATGTTAGGAACTATAACCCCTGCTAAACCGCCGCAATCCCGCAGCAAACGAGGGGTTTATGCCCCCCAAATCCCCCCTGCAAAAGCCACAACTTTCTTGGTCGTGGATTTTGCTGCTCATGGAGGCAGAGCTTTCAGCTGCAGCTCTGCCTCCATGCGCGTCAATTGCCGCACGGATCTCCGCCTCTCCCCGCCCCTCTCTGTGAAGTAAGATTGAGAGGGGCGGGGAGAGGCGGCGATCAGGGGGGATTGACATGCTAAGAGGCAGAGCGATAGCCATAAGCTCTGCCTCAAGCAGGAAGCACTCTACTGAGTTAGTAGAGGGGATTTGGGGGGTATAAACCCCTCGTTTTGCCGAAGGATAGTGGCGGTTTAGCAGGGGTTATAGTGCTTAACATGACTGCATGTTAAAAAAGTGGTGAATTTAGACTTGCTTCAGAGTCTGTTTAAGAAAACAATGCCCTGCAATGTGCACATAGGAACCCACATGTACCCCCGACACTGCTAAATATGTACTGTATGACACGGGGTGTGTGTAGGGGGTTCTGTAGCAGAATACAGCGTTATTATTCCCATTATTATTATCTAGTATTTATATAACGCTGTACAGAGTATATTGTCTTGTCATTTAACTGTCCCTGAGACAGGCTCACAATCTAATCCCTACCATAGTCCTATGTCTATGTATCTAGGCCCAATTTCGGGGGAAGCCAATTACATGATCTATATATACAGTTTAGATGACTAAAGAAAACCTGAGAGCATGAATAAGAAAGATTTGATACATACCTGGGGCTTCCTCCAGCCCCATGAGCACTGATACGTCCCTCGCTGTCCTCCCGGGTGGCTTTGTTCGGCCACATTCAGCCCCGTTCATCTGGCTCGGTCACACCAGTCGGGCTCTTCTGCGTATGCGCGGCCATCTTCATAACGAGCCCGAGTGTTCCCAAAATTGGACGGCTCCGTAGTACGCATGTGCAAGCACGCTCTCTCGGGCAGTTGCGTATGTACAGTACGGAGCTGCCCCTCTCAGGGAGCACCCAGGCCGGAGATTTAAATGGGGGAGGCAGCACTGGAATGAGGGGATCGTGAGGAAACGGGAAGGTTCAATAGGACCTGTTTAAAATAGGTGCCCACAGTATAGGTTAGCCAGGTCTGGTTGCCCCCAGTATAGTTAGCCAGCTATAGGTCCCCCCAGCACAGGTAGCCAGGCATAGTTGCCACCAGTATAGGTTAGATAGGTAGGTGATCCCAGTATAGGTTAGCTAGGTAGGTGCCTCCAGTATAGGGTAGCCTGTATAGTTGCCACCAGTATAGGTTAGATAGGTAGGTGCCTCCAATATAGGTAGTCAGTATAGTTGCCCCCAGTATAGGTTAGATAGGTAGGTGCCCCCAGTATAAGTTAGATAGGTAGGTGCCCAGAGTATAGGTTAGACAGGTAGGTGCCCCCAGTATAGGTTAGATAGGTAGGTGCCCCGAGTATAGGATAGATAGGTAGGTGCCCCCAGTATAGGATAGATAGGTAGGTGCCCCGAGTATAGGTTAGCTAGGTAGGTGCCCCGAGTATAGGTTAGCTAGGTAGGTGCCCAGAGTATATTTTAGCTAGGTCACAGGCTGCTCAATAGGACTTACTGTGCATGCACAGCACTGTATGTCCAGGTCAAAGGGCGCCAACCAGGATATACAGAACGGGAGGCACAGCGAGCAAACCATAGAAGACGATGGGCCACACAGGGGCAAACCCAGGATTTTCAATGGGGAATTCCTGAAAGGTCTCCCTCAGCCACGTACAATACAGTATAATAATATGGAAGGACATCAAGCTGGGTACACAGAATGCAATATCCCGTCCGGCCGACCAACAACTGGATTAATCAGGAGCAGTTTGGATACAGATAATAATGAGGACAGCCAACATTGCTAATGAAGGGGAAAGTAAAGCATTCAAACAGTAGGGCACAGGGCTGTGCTCATACCTGACTTAAGTTCCCAAGAGCTGTGCAGAACTCTGTACACACACTGCTGCTCCATGCTCTGTACACACACTACTGCACCATCCTCTGTACACACTGCTGCTCTTTGCTCTGTACACACACTGCTGCTCCATGCTCTGTACACATGCTGCTGCATCATCCTCTGTACACACGCTGCTGCTCCATGCTCTGTACACACACTGCTGCTCCATGCTCTGTACACACTGCTGCTCTTTGCTCTGTACACACACTGCTGCTCCATGGTCTGTGCACACGCTGCTGCTCCCTGCTCTGTACACACCCTGCTGCTCTATGCACTGTACACACGCTGCTGCTCCATCCAAAGTCAACTGTAGCAGGGAAAGAAAGGGGGCGGTGCTGTAAGCTGCAGGATACCTGCAGATATTCTGGTGTCTAAACTTGTGCCTGTCCCCAGACACTGCACTGGCCCTGGCCCGAGGGGGGATTCTGGGCAGCTGTAATCCCCCCCTGCGTTTGCCTATGCCACGGGAGGTGCGGTATGCCTATGCGAACCTCCACACACACACACACACACACACACACACACACACACACACACACACACACACACACACAGGGTGTCATTTTTAAATTTTAGTTAGAGCTAAGGTATCCTTAAGCACAGTTCAGGTGTGATTTAATAAAACAGCAGGGAAATATTTGCAGAAAAGGTTACAGATAATAAATGGGGTACTTGTGTTACCAATACCAAGGAGTACTTGGTAAGCAAATGTTTTACAAAAGGGTTCATACCAAAATAATATTGAGAACCACTGCTATACACACGTGACTGGCATTTATTATGCGTACCATTACAGGTTGAATGCCTCTCCCACTGACACTTGAGAGATTCCCGCCTTGCTGTGAATAGCAGCAGCCCTTCATGCAGGTCCCACACAGGCTCGTCCATGGGTGATTCTCTGCAGCATGCTCAGCTCTCCTCCTCCCCGATCCCCCAAACACGCCGCAGGACCCCCCATCCTTCTCTGTCATGCAAATGAGGCATTCTACAAGCCCCTCCCTCTCCTCCTCCCTCAGATCTCGGCATTCCAGCGTTTCCTGAAGAGAGGAGGCTGCGAGGCTCACAAATATTTGGGATTGTTAGAAAGTGAGGGGCAACAGGCGAGAGGCAGACCCCCCTCCCATCTGCCAAGCAGGAGGGGCGTCTGGGGCAGCCTCTAATGATTCTAATAGGCACACAGTATGACTGATGACCCTATTGAAATGGTTTTACAGCAGCCCCGGAGTTGCTACGACAACCAGTGCTCTCTTGGCTTTCATGTGGCCATGTGACAGCGAAGTTGACGTCAAGTAGAGGCAGAGCCTGTGGATTAAGCCACACACAGCCCAGAGGCTTGTGAATGTGCTGCATGGTGGAGCGCCCATCTCTCTCCTCTGCTGTCTACTGCTGCTGCTGCTTCTCACGGTCCGCAAAGAGCATGGACTACTAACTCCTCTCCCATTCAGCATCGTATCAGGTAAGCAGCTCCCCCCTTCTGCCCCTGGACCCCCCTCTTCTCTCCCTGGGGATCCCTGGCTTAACTCCTGATCCATATTCAAGCAAAGCAGAGCAAAGTTTGCAGTGTGGTCACATGGAAGCTCATCAGTGATCTCTGTGCAGCACACTGACGCATTGTAGCTCATCAGTGATCTGTGTGCAGCGCACTGACACATTGTAGTGAATCAGGATCTGTGTGCAGCATACTGTCAAATTGTAGTGCATCAGGACTGTGTGCAGCACATTAAAAAAATTGTAGCGCAGCAGTGATCTCTGTGCAGCTCACTGACACATGGTAGCGCAGCAGTGATCTCTGTGCAGCTCACTGACACATGGTAGCGCAGCAGTGATCTCTGTGCAACTCACTGACACATGGTAGCGCAGCAGTGATCTCTGTGCAACTCACTGACACATGGTAGCGCAGCAGTGATCTCTGTGCAGCTCACTGACACATGGTAGCGCAGCAGTGATCTCTGCAGCTCACTGACACATGGTAGGGCAGCAGTGATCTCTGTGCAGCTCACTGACACATGGTAGCGCAGCAGTGATCTCTGTGCAGCTCACTGACACATGGTAGCGCAGCAGTGATCTCTGTGCAGCTCACTGACACATGGTAGCGCAGCAGTGATCTCTGTGCAGCTCACTGACACATGGTAGCGCAGCAGTGATCTCTGTGCAGCTCACTGACACATGGTAGCGCAGCAGTGATCTCTGTGCAGCTCACTGACACATGGTAGCGCAGCAGTGATCTCTGTGCAGCTCACTGACACATGGTAGCGCAGCAGTGATCTCTGTGCAGCTCACTGACACATGGTAGCGCAGCAGTGATCTCTGTGCAGCTCACTGACACATGGTAGCGCAGCAGTGATCTCTGTGCAGCTCACTGACACATGGTAGCGCAGCAGTGATCTCTGTGCAGCTCACTGACACATGGTAGCGCAGCAGTGATCTCTGTGCAGCTCACTGACACATGGTAGCGCAGCAGTGATCTCTGTGCAGCTCACTGACACATGGTAGCGCAGCAGTGATCTCTGTGCAGCTCACTGACACATGGTAGCGCAGCAGTGATCTCTGTGCAGCTCACTGACACATGGTAGCGCAGCAGTGATCTCTGTGCAGCTCACTGACACATGGTAGCGCAGCAGTGATCTCTGTGCAGCTCACTGACACATGGTAGCGCAGCAGTGATCTCTGTGCAGCTCACTGACACATGGTAGCGCAGCAGTGATCTCTGTGCAGCTCACTGACACATGGTAGCGCAGCAGTGATCTCTGTGCAGCTCACTGACACATGGTAGCGCAGCAGTGATCTCTGTGCAGCTCACTGACACATGGTAGCGCAGCAGTGATCTCTGTGCAGCTCACTGACACATGGTAGCGCAGCAGTGATCTCTGTGCAGCTCACTGACACATGGTAGCGCAGCAGTGATCTCTGTGCAGCTCACTGACACATGGTAGCGCAGCAGTGATCTCTGTGCAGCTCACTGACACATGGTAGCGCAGCAGTGATCTCTGTGCAGCACACTGACACATGGTAGCGCAGCAGTGATCTCTGTGCAGCACACTGACACATTGTAGCGCAGCAGTGAAGCTCACCGACACATGGTAGCGCAGCAGTGATCTCTGTGCAGCTCACCGACACATGGTAGCGCATTAGTATTCTCTATGCAGCACACTGACACATTGGGCTCTATTCACAAAACCATGTGCGGTAACTCTTTTTTGGGTGAAAAATTACCTCCAGTTATAATTCACTAAAAATAGTGAAAAAAGTGAGTATTCACTAAAAATGTACCAAGTGTGATAAATGTTTGATAAAAGTGCGGTAAAACAGGTGATAAAACAGGTGATAAAACAGGTGATAAAACTGTCAGTAATAGGTACGGAAATAAAGCTTTTTTGACCACTGTAGGGCAGCCCATATACTTGCCACCCATTACACAGAGATGACCCAGGAAAGCCTGTCACGTTTAAAGTGGGACCTCAACTCTTGCACAGGACAGAAGGAAAACATATATAAATGCACCCTGTATGTATATAATTTAGCCTGTCCTTCCCCCTCATCTGTGAATAATCACAACTGTAATTTGACCTCTCAGCTTTGCCAGCTGGCTGCCTCAGCAGAGTAGCTAATGTGTAAACACAGGATGTTAACCCCATGTCTGCTTCCATGAAAGCAGGAAGTACATACACTGGAGATTGTTTGCTGGATTTGTATCAGCTGTAACAAAGAAATGTTTTTCTTTAAAGGTAATTATGCTGTTGCTTATCTTTTAGAGCAGAGAAGAATTTCCTCCTCGGCATCTATTAAATCATCTAAAAGACTGTACGAGGTCGGAAAGTGCGCCTTGAGATTAGACACACTCGTCTTTTCTGCCTTCTATGTAAAACTGACATAAACTCGAGCAAACAAAGCTCAATAGGCTCCATCCTGAAGGCCAAAAGCAGAGAAGTGATAATTATCACCTACCATTTGTAGGTGATAAAAACATCCTTAATTAACACCAACTTTTCAATTGAGAATCTCAAATTGGAGATAAATTTGAGGTAATTACCACACTTTTACCTCACTTTTACCGCATGAGGTAAAAAAAAATTGTGAATTTGAAAATGGAGATATTTTGGTCGGTGTTTATCACTACCTAATTTAACTCATGCGGTAACTCATTGAGAATAGAGCCCATTGTAGCGCAGCAGTGAAGCTCACTGACACATTGTAGCGCAGCAGTGAAGCTCACTGACACATTGTAGCGCATCAGTGAAGCTCACTGACACATTGTAGCGCATCAATGAAGCTCACTGACACATTGTAGCGCATCAATGAAGCTCACTGACACATTGTAGCGCATCAATGAAGCTCACTGACACATTGTAGCGCATCAGAGATCTCTGTAACTCACTAACACATTGTAGCGCAGCAGTGATCTCTGTGCAGCGCACTGACACATTGTAGCACATTACCCAAGGCTAAAGGAAGTGACTGAATTGCTTTTTCTTTTGCATATTGTTTCCTTTTTGTCCTCCTAGTATAAGCTGTTTGGAGGTGCAGCTATGGTTCTGTCAGATTATCTGGCCGCCTGTTGATTTTTTGCACAGAGTAACGAGGCGATGGATCTCGCCCCGTGGTTAACACTTTCTTCCCTCAGGTCCGGTGACCCATGCCTAACCTTTCTATGCTGCCTCCCGCCCCATGCCTAACCCTAACCTCACCCTTCTCCTGTGCTTAACACTGACGGCAACCCTTTCCTATCCTGTTACGCCCTCAACTCTCAAATCCCTACCACCTTTCTATACAATCATTTCTTGTCTGTAGTTTAGGGCTTGCCATACATGTATTGATATTCGCGGCTGATTTGATGGAAGCTGTTGCCCCAACATGCACAACTGTTGATCAGTGTTGGACAGTTTATCAATCAAAAGGGTGAACAAGCATTTTGGAGTATCTTTGTCAAAGGTTGGAGAGTAATCAACAGCTGCATAACATTGTACTGCATCAATCCGTACAATGATCATTCGTTTCTTGACTGGATTTCTCCTGAAGATCAAGTAAACACTAAAATCCATCACTATTCTCCGATTGGTTTTCAATCACGGAGTAGTCAAATGCTTTCTATATTGGGCCGATATTGACTCATGTATGGCAATAAGCAAGCACCTATACTACCGTCAACCCCCAGCTCTGCACCTAACCCTAATTCCTCACTCTCCACTGCCTTAAAGTGCCTATTTACAGTGGGATTTTTAGTGAATGGCCATATTTTGGATCCGATCATTCAGATCGAATTGTATGGCAACAAAGTAGCTCATTGGCCTCATCAATCCTAAACAATCGTATTAAGCCTGGTACACACTTTCAATTATGATTGGCCAATTGCTGACTAATAGCACATCCATGTAGTATGAGAGTTTACATACACAATCTGCTCATATTATTCAATATTTGTTGACCCTCCTACTCCGTGGAGTTGATGATAAAATTGGTCAGTGATTGGCCAATCTTAATTGAAAGTGTGTACCAGGGTTTAGTCATTGTTTTGGTTGATCAGCTTGGTGGATTTTTTTTTTATATACGACCATAATTAGATTCAAAGTTGTGAATAATTTGGATCTGTTCATATTGTGGACCTAATAATAAAGGACTTTCCATTGGATCTGAATGACTTGATCGAAAATAATAATCGGTCGCTGAAAATGGCACCGTTAACTGGCACTTTAAGATTTTGTGAAACCTTTTTCTACCTGTTACTCTGCCCATGCACAAGATCCCTAAAAACGATTCGTTGGAGGGCTGAGAAATATTGATCTAACTGAATTGCATTTTGAAATATTCACACGATTGTTGTATATGCCTTTGCGATCATTATAACATTGACAATTAGAGAAGATTGCATTTGATTGTATTTCTGTGTGGTCAGTGGCACACTGCCCTATCTCATAGTCTGTCATTAACCCTACCGCAGTACTTTCACCTAATTTTAACCGATAAACCTAACTGAACCCTTACAACCCCTCAGCTTGACATACCTGTCACCCTAGCAACCCATAATGATGGTTAGGTATTAGATCGCCTTATATACGGTAGATGGATATTTGTATGTTAGCTGTTTGTTTTTTACGATTTTTATTCTGGCTAATTTTTTGCAAGGTTAGCTGTCTGTATTGAGAGTTTTCTTTTATCTTGCCTCATTTCTTTTTACTGTCATTGCTATTAAACAAAGGCATTGCGTAAGAAAATATAGCAATTAAGTTGATCCAATCAGTAGTCGTCTTAAGCCTTGTACACACTTACAATTATGATTGGTCATGGTCAATCACTGACCAATTTTACCACCTCCATGTAGTATGAGTGTTGACAGATATGCTGCAGATTTTGGATTGCGGATGCGTTTCTGCCTCAATGTTAAGTATAGGAAAAACGCATACCGCTCTGAAAAACGGCACTTCAGAGCGGTTTTCCAGGCGTTTTTTGTTACAGTAGCTGTTCAGTAACAGCTTTACTGTAACAATACATGAAATCTACTACACCAAAAATGCTTCACAAAAACGCAAAATGCTAGCTGAAACGCTACAGGAAAAATAAGAAAAAGCGTTTCAAAATCTGCTAGCATTTTGCGGATCTGCTAGCGGTTTTTGGTGTGCACCAGGCCTTACAGAGTACTATGAGCAGCTTGTGTGCAGAAAGTCTGTACCAGGCTGAACTGTTGAGCAGAAAGCCGGTTGCTGCTGTTATTGCACTTTAGTACGCTATCTCTTGTCTCGCTGCATGGGATAGATGCACGTCCATGGATTGGGTTAGCCTAAAGCCTTGTACACTTTTTTTCAATAATGATTGACCAATATCAACATCTTCATGTAGTAGGAGGGTCAATAGATATTGAATACTATGTGCAGATTGTGTAGGGAAACCCTCATACTACATGAAGGTTGTAAAATGGGTCATGATTGACCAGTCATAATTGAAGGTGTGTAATAGGCCTTAAGGTGGCCATACATCAGGCGACTTGGCGGCAGATCGACCATCTGAGTAGATTATTATAATCGGAATTGGATGAAAATTGGGCATGCTCTTGACGGCACCAATCGACAATGTAACCAATTTCGGGCTGAAATTGATCGCATTAATCGGTCGGACTTGCTGCAAGATGATTGGGCCGACTTGCTTGAACATGTGTGGGGTGGTGACAGCGAGCGATATCAGGACGAGTGACGAACATGACAAGACCCCTGACGCTGTCCCGCCCCTAATGTGTAATGGACCCCCCTGGTACCCAGTGCACTATACATTTCCTGTCCGTGGCGGCCGCTTGTCCTCCGCTGGCCCCGGGCGCACTCCTCGCTCCATACACGCACCCAACATGGTTGCTGGAGTAACGAGGCATAGGCCTAAATGATAAATCGAATTTAAACCAAGATCACGATTTCCGCAATGACATCATTTCCGCATGAAGGATGCTTGAAGAAGCAGCTTCAAACTTCCCCCAAGTCCCGGCACGTGCGGTCTGCACATCGGCAGTGTTGGACATACCTTCCGACACGAGTCCAGCGCTGTCTGTCCTCTATTACCATCTGCCGACTCTTGTGCATGGCATACTTCCTGGTTCCTGTATGTCACATGATATACAGGAAGTATGCCGTGCATTCTAGCCTGCAGGAGGTGAAGTGGCTAGACAAGCATCACTGGACTTGTGATGGAAGGTATGTCCAGCACTGCAACAGCTTGGGGGACAGAGGGGGCTCAGAGAGAGGCACAAAGAGACACAAAGGGGGAACAGAGAGAGACTCAGAAGGGGTGCAGAGGAAGACCCGGAGGGGACAAAGAGAGACACAAAGGGGGCACAGAGAGAGAGAGACCCAGAGGGGGCACAAAGAGACAGGGGGACAGAGAGGCACAGAGGGGAAACAAAGCTTGATTTGAAGGAAATCATGAATTGAATCAAAATCGCGATTAAAATTTTTTTCCTAAAATCGTTCAGGCCTAACGGGGCGCATTTGTCACATCACACACACACACCTGTGTTTACGCTAGCAGCCACATGGGGGCGCGTGTATGGAGCATGGAGTGCGGCGGGGCCAGCGGAGGACAAGCGTAGGCCACCGACAGGTAATATATAGAGCACAGGGCACCAGGGGGGACGTCATTACACATTGGGGGTTGCAGTCCACAAGCCCGATTCTGGATCAGTTTCTGCATGATATTGATCAGGAATCAGCCTGCAGTGTATGGACAGCCGACAGATCGCTTTCTAATCAGATTTGATCAGACAGAGATTTGTCTTTTGGTTGCATCTGCCCATCATCGCCTGAGGTTTAGGCACCTTTAGTGTGTCGGAATTGTACTTCTTTCATATGTGCTAGATCTGCGTAAGCATGGTGTTTGGAGATCTGTATATCTGCTGCTACGATTGCAGATTTCCCCCTCAGTAAAATGCAGACTTGAGTTAGACTTGTGAAAAATGAAACAAAGTGAAAGTATTACAGGGTGCAATGTGGGCGGAATGTGATAGAGATATGATGCAATCTGGCGACGGAAATGTGTGCTTATTCTGGGCTGCAGCTGCATAGCTTATGTACTGTGCTTCAGCTGTTGCATGTCTTATGGGGGATAATGCTTACAGAGTGCTGTATTAAAGGGCATCGCCACCTTTTCTGTAAAAAAAATAAATTATATTTTATGGTGGAACAGTGAGATAATAAACTTTTTGATTGGCATTCTGTGTCTATTTTGTTGCCATGTGCCTGTACAGTCTCTTGAAGAGTCTGCTACACCCAGTGACAATTGGTCACGTTTTTGCTTCTTAACAAGGGGGCGTGTCTGTGGTTGCTTGACATTTCCTACTAATGTGTGTGTGTGGAATAAACACGAAGCACATTAATACAATGGGTGGTTTACAAAACTAGGAGGACTGTTGACTTTGTGTCAGGAAAAGTGCGCATCCACCTTTTTTAAGGTTCCACTCACATGGTTAAAATGTATCTGAGGTGACATGATGAGATAAACATGTGTTTTGTATACAGTGCAAAACCTTAATAACAAGGTGTGTGTGACTGTGTGTGTGTGTGTGACTGTGTGTGTGTCTGTGTGTGTGTTTTTCTCTTCTGCCTGAAAGGGTCAATTTTTAGGCATGGAAGTGGCAGCTTCTGTCTTGTCAGTAGCTTGGTGGGGAATATAGTAAACATCACTGATAAGCAAATTACAGCCATAAAAGTTTTTTTTTCTGGCAGAACACAACTTCTGAGAGCAGGGGAGGGATAGAAAAGGTCAATAGTTCATGTATTTTCACTTAGGGACACTTAATAGGCTGTCACTGAGCAGAGATAACAAAACGGTCAATCTACTTTGTAAATGTTTAAATATAACATAAAACCATGAGATATCTAAAGAAGTGTGTTTTAGGAGTAGGAGGATAAATTCAATGATGAATCTAATCAGTTTATTTTCACCTCAGGTTCACTTTTTAAAGAGGGTTTCTCACTGGAGATTCCTCCTGCATAGGTCTGCATTGTTTGGCTGGTGGCTCTGTGTGCCTTGTGGCAGCCAGGGCTGTGGAGTCAGTCAGAGCCATTTTGGGTACCTGGAGTCAGAGTTAGTAGTTTCATAAATTGAGCAGTCTGAGTTGGAGTCGGAGGATTTTTGTACCGACTCCACAGCCCTGGTGGCAGCCACAACTGTGTTTGGGTGTGACTGCTGCCATTGATTGTCTTTCAGTATGTCTTCCACCGCCTGTATGAATGGGAAAACCCGGTGTGAAAGATATGTATGTGCTGCCAGAACAAGCCACTTGAAAAATTGAATTCCAGTTAGCTGCTTGTTATTATGATCTCCTGCCTGCAATGATTTCTCAGTGAGACATAGCAGTCATGCAGTCAGATGAGGAAAAATTGCGTGCATGAAATAGTTACATAGTTACATAGTTACATAGTTATTTTGGTTGAAAAAAGATATACGTCCATCGAGTTCAACCAGTATATAGTACAACACCAGCCTGCTCCCTCACCTATCCCTGTTGATTCCAGAGGAAGGCAAAGTCCGACAGCTTTCGGAGGGGCACAGCAGCTGAATGCAGCAGATTGGGAAGGACTTGGAAGGACTACCGGTGTGTGTGTGTGTGTGTGGGGGGGGGGGGGGGGGGACCTGAAAGACTACTACTGGGTCACTTAAGGGAGTACTGTAGGGGGAGAAACGGTTGAACTTACCCGGGGCTTCTAATGGTCCCCCGCAGACATCCTGTGCCCACACAGCCACTCACAGATGCTCCGGCCCCGCCTCCGGTTCACTTCTGGAATTTCCGACTTTATTTAGAGTCGGAAATCCACTGCGCCTGCACGGCCACGCCCTCACTGATGTCATGTGTATTGTGCAGGCCCAGTACAGTCTGCGCCTGGGCAGTACGCTCCTGGTGACGTCAGCGTGAGCGAGGACACAGCCGTGCAGGTAGAATGGTTTTCTGACTTTAAAGTTGGAAATTCCAGAAGTGAACCGGAGGCGGGGCCGGAGCATCGGGAGTGGCTGTGCGGGCACAGGATGTCTACGGGGGACCATTAGAAGCCCTGGGTAAGTTCAACTCTTTTTTTTACCCCTACCACTAGGCCTGAAAGATAAATCGAATTTGAATCGAAATCGCGATCACCAAGATCACAATTTCAGAATCTTCAAAGCGGCGAATATCGCGATCACGTCATTTACACATGTGGAAGTTTGAAGAAGCGCCTTCAAACTTTCCCAAAGTCCCAGTGCGTGCGGCCCACAGCGTTGGACATACCTTCCATCCTCTATCGCGCTCTGCCGCCTCTTGTGCTTGGCAAAACGTTGGGTTCCTGTATGTCGCATGATATACAGGAAGTATGCCGTGCATTAGAGCCTGCAGGAGGCAAGGTGGATAGACGTGCATCGCTGGACTCGTGCTTGAAGCTATGTCCAGAACTGATGCAACTTGGGGGACAGAGGAGGCACAGAGAGAGACAGAGGGCGCACAAAGCAGAGTTGCCAACTCAACCCTTTAATTACTGACACATATGAATTATACAGGTTTTGTGGCTAGGTAGATGCAGTTAAGGCACTGAGTATGTGCAAATAACCGCAGAACCTGTATAACTTAGATGTGTCAGTAATTAAAGGGATGAGTTGGCAACACTGGCACAAAGAGGGACACAAGAGACACAGAGGGGGCACAGAGAGAAACAGAGTGGGCACAGAGACACAAAGGAGGCAAGAGAGAGACCCAGAGGAGGCATGAAGAGTCAAAGGGGGCACAAGAAAAGACAGGGGGACAGAGGGTGAACAAACAGGCACAAAGGGGGGAACAAAGATTGATTTGAAGGAAATCGTGAATCGAAATCGTAATTTTGGACAGAAATCGTTCCATTCAATTTTTTCCTAAAATCGTTCAGGCCTACCTACCACCCTACAGGACTCCTTTAAGCTTCCCTTTTAGTTTGAGTTAGGCCTGAACGATTTTAGGAAAAAATTTGAATTGAGCGATTTCTGTCCAAAATTGAGATTTCGATTCACGATTTTCTTCAAATCAAGCTTTGTGCCCCGTCTGTGCCTGTTTTTTGCCCCTCTGTCCCCCTGTCTCTCTTCCAACACGAGTCCATCTAACCACTTCGCCTCCTGCAGGCTCTAATGCACGGAATACTTCCTGTATGTCATGTGACATACAGGAACCCGGAGCTTTGACAAGCACAAGAGCTGGAGGACGGACAGCGTTGGACTCGTGCGGAAGGTATGTCCAATGCTGCGCCCGCAAGCGCCGGGACTTTGGGTAAGTTTGAAGCCGCTTCTTCTAACTTCCCCATGTGGAAATGACGTGATCACGATAATCGCCGCTTTGACGATTCCGAAATTGTGATCTTGGTGATCACAATTTCGGTTTAAATTCGATTTATCTTTCAGGCCTAGTTTGAGTACACTAACCCATTAAATGCAGATATATAAAGTAGTGTGAAGGGCGCTCGTGCGCAGCTATGATCAGTGCAGCCTGAGTGGGTGGAGCAGAAGCTTCCTCAGCTGCTGCTAGTTACTGGGTTCAGTGAACCTTATTAGAAACGCTTTTGTGGTGATGACTGGTGTTTCCATACACAGGGCAAAGCAGGTGAACGGTACCTGTGGAGAACATCTAATCACCTGTGTTCCAACACTCTCTACAGGACTTCTAATGGAGCCCATAGCTTGGCTTGTCTGTAGCAGCATTATGCAGGGCAGGGAGTGAATCTCAAAAACAAAAGGATGTAGATAATTGGCAGTACTGTACCACATTAGTTATTATTGTGTATTTAGATTCTGCTGACATCCTCTTCTGCGCTTTATAAAGTGTGTATATATAGTCATGTCTCTGTAACTGCCCCTGACTGGAGCTTGCAATTTAATCTCTGCCAAAATCATAGTCCAGGGCCATCATTAAAGGGAATCTGAAGTGAAAATAAACTTGTGAGATAACGAATTGTATGTGTAGTACAGCCTAGAAATAGAACATTAGTAGCAATGATAAGAGTGTCATATTGTCTCCAGTACAGGAAGAGTTAAAGGGGCACTACAGCGAAAAAACTGTAAAATTGAAAATATGTGCAAACATATACAAATAAGTACATTTTTTTTTTTCCATAGTAAAATGAGCGATAAATTACTTTTCAGTTACTCTTTAATGCCCATAAGGTTGCCTGCAGATCCCCTTGTGCGCAGCAGGCCTTAGCTGATGGGGATTATTATTGTTTTTTATGGTGTAGTTGTAATGAAAACAAGGACTGATTCCAGGGACAGATCTCCATTGCCAGGGATGTTTGGCAGCTATGCTGATCCACAGAGCGGCGGTGAAGCCTGCCAGTCTCCTAGAAAGATGTGATTTATGGATATTTTTACCCCTATAACTTCCTCTGTGCACACGCACTAAGCATACACATTGTTTATCTTTGCATCGCGGTGCCGCGGCCGGACTGCGCGGACGTAGGAAGTGTAAAATTAGAATACATCCGTTGGGAAGGAATTCAGGGTGAAACTTGGAGTGCCCTGTGAGCTAATACATTTTTAAGCTGTTTGGATTGTTTACAGTTATTGTAAGGGACTTCTGCTTTTTAAGGAACCTTTCACCCCGGTGTCTGCTCAGCCTGTCGGAGCCGGATCATTAGCGTCCCCTGTGTCACGCAAACGCAACTGATCACAGTAATAAGCTCACATGGCTCTATTGTGTGCCTCTGCTGGGAGAGCTCATTGATTGGCCTGTGTGTGATGCCTCCTATCGCAACGGGTACTGAGGGCACTGCGGAGCACTGATTAGCATGGAAAGAAATCATTATAGTATTGTAATGATGCCTAATAACTATTTCCCAGAATGCTTTAACGTGGCCACACATCTAGCGACTTGGCAGCCGATGGAACATCCAATTAGATAATTATCGAATTGGATAAAAATTGGTGCCGCCAAGTGCATGCACGATTGACCTGCTTGGCCCAAAATTGGTTGCATTGTCAGTCGGACATGCAGTAAGATGTCAGGCCGTGGTTGTCGATCGGGTGCACAGCGGTAATGTGAGCAATATTGGAAAGAGCGACAGACATGACAAAACCGCTGGCGCTGTTCCTCCAGTGTATAAATGTATATGCGCATTTATACATTACCTGTCCTGTGTCGCGTTGCTCGTCTGTCTTCCGAATCTACCGATGTTCTATTAGCAAAGTTCACGTTGCCGGTGCATAGCAAGCAGCGCGTGTGACATGCGCGCCACGCCGGTGGCGTGTATATCGCTATTGGTAGAGTGGCGGATTCCAAAGACAGATGGACACTAGACAGGTAATGTAAAAATGTACACTAGGGAGGCAGCGAGGATTTCGTGCTGAAATTAATCAGGAATCGGTCGCAGTGTTTGGATGGCCGACAGATCTTTCTCTAATAAGATTTGATCAGAGAGAGATTTGTCTCTTGGTCCAATCTGCCCATCATCACCTAAAGCCTCATCTACACGCGTAGATGAGGCTCTGATCCGGCTGCTCGATTAGCCGCTCGATCGCCTCTTCCGCATCCCCACGCGTCCCCCGGATTCGAGTCCCCGCCGGCGCCGCTTATCTTCCGCTTGATTCCCTGCCATTGTCCCCTCGCGGGGAACGAGCAGGGAATCGGCGGTAGCAAGATCCGACCTGTCGGATCTTATCAATCGAGCCGCATCAGCCGCTCGATTGATAAGGAACATCGGAGCCTCATCTACGCGTGTAGATGAGGCTTAATGTATGGCCACCTCTAAAGATTCTGTAGCCATGGGCCATATGCAATTCCTTTTTTCACCTGAGTTTGGGAGTTTGGGTGTTATTGCTCACTTCAGAAAACACACAGCAAGCAGACATTAGGCCATGATGCTGCTTGCCAGCTGTAAGGATGTTGTCACCTGTGATACATTTAAGAATGATGATCTGGGAAAGGAAAGATTTTACAATGGGCGAACACTGACTAAATCATTTCTAAAGTAATATAAGTAATGTTATTCATTAAGTGACATTACATCCAGTAAAGTTCCTCTTTAACCACTTCTGGACCGCGCTGATCGAAATCTACGCCCTGTTTTGCACCTGTTATCTCTGACAGGGCGTAGTTTTCAATTCTCCCAGTTGCACACTCTTGCTGATCGCCCCGCTCTCTTTTATAGGGACGGCAGAGCAAGCGGGCTACAGCGATGGGACATCAGTGTGAAAGGTGGTAGAGGCGGATCAGTGCGGCTTGACGTCGGTAAGCGCCATTTTTTTAAACCAGCAGTCTCTGGTCCTTTAACCTCCTTGCCGGTTATCCCGAGCTCAGCTCGGGGTAACTTGCGCAGGAGGATTTCTCAGGCCCCGCTGGGCCGATTTGCATAATTTTTTTTTTTCTTCACACGCAGCTAGCACTTTGCTAGCTGCGTGTAGTACGCGATCGTCGCCGCCGATTCGCCGCTACCCGCCGCGCCGAGCCGCCCCCCCCCCCGCCCCAGACCCCTGCGCAGCCTGGCCAATCAGTGCCAGGCAGCGCTAAGGGGAGGATCGGGGTTCCCTCTGACGTCACGACGTCTGTGACGTCATCCCGCCCGGTCGCCATGGCGACCGGGGAAGCCCTGCAGGAAATCCCGTTCTCAACGGGATTCCCTGCATACTCTGATCGCCGAAGGCGATCGGAGTGGGTGGGGGGATGCCGCCGCTTAGCGGCTATCATGTAGCGAGCCCTGGGCTCGCTACATGATTTAGAAAAAAAAAAAATTAAAAAAAAGTGCGGCGCTGCCTCCTTGCCGGATTTTTTAGACCGGCAAGGAGGTTAAAGAAAACCAGAGCTGTTCTAAATAAAACGTTTTATACATACCTGGTGCTTCCTCCAGCCCCATCCGCACGGATCGCTCCCACGCCGCAGTCCTCAGTCTTCTCGCAGCTCAGATACCAGGTCCCTGCACTTCCGTCAGTCGGAGCCAGTCTGACGTAAGTGAAGTGCGCTGTTTGCGTATCTCTTCAGCAGCAGCTGTTGGAGAGATATGTAGAGGGCGCACTTCTACTGCGCAGACTGGCCCGACTGAAGGAAATGACGGGACCCGGTATCGAAGCTGCGAGAAGACTGAGGACGGCGGCGTGGGAGCGATCCGTGCGGATGGAGCTGAAGGAAGCCCCAGGTATGTATAAAACGTTTTCTTTAAGGGGCCAGAGACGCTGGTACGGAAGGGGTTAAAAGACAACTAGCGAGAGGTATGTGGAGGCTGCCATGTTTATTTCCTTTTAAAGAGAATCTGTATTGTTAAAATCGCACAAAAGTAAACATACCAGTGCGTTAGGGGACATCTCCTATTACCCTCTGTCACAATTTCGCCGCTCCTCGCCGCATTAAAAGTGGTTAAAAACAGTTTTAAAAAGTTTGTTTATAAACAAACAAAATGGCCACCAAAACAGGAAGTAGGTTGATGTACAGTATGTCCACACATAGAAAATACATTCATACACAAGCGGGCTGTATACACCCTTCCTTTTGAATCTCAAGAGATCATTTGTGTTTCTTTTCCCCCTGCAGCTATCTTCCACTGAAGTGTCAGGCTGTTTCTTCCTGCAGAGTGCAGACAGCTCTGCCTGTATCTAATTCCTCAGTATGTGAAAGCCCAGCCAGCTCAGAGGAGGATTTATCCAGCTTGTAAAAGATAAGAGAGAAGCTGTCCTAATCTAAATAATACACAGGCAGTGTGCAGAGAGGGGCTTGGAGGGGGGAGATGCATCACAGAACCACAACACTGAAGAACTTGGCAGCCTTCCAGACACAGTCTGACAAGAGAGAGATAAGTTGATTTATTACAGAGTTGGTGATAGTAGAACATGCTGCAGTAAGCCAGAACACATTAGAATAGCTTTTGGAACTTGTAGGATGATAAAAAACAGGATGCAATTTTTGTTACAGAGTCTCCTTTAAGCAATACCAGTTGCCTGGCTGCTCTGCTGATCCTCTGCCTCTAATACATTTATCCATAGCTCCTGAACAAGCATGCAGCAGATCAGGTGTTTCTGACATTGTCAGAGCTGAGATTAGCTGCATGCTTGTTTCTGGTGTGATTCAGACACTTCTGAATCTAAATAGATCTGCAGGACTGCCAGGCAACTGGTATTGTTTAAAAGGGAATAAATATGGTAGCCTCCATATACTTCTCACTACAGTTGTCCTTTTTAAGGCCAATACAGGTAATTTTGTTGGAGGTGGTGGTTACAATGTACCTGTGTGCTATTTAGGGTGTAGATAAACCCACACAGACTCCAGGAAGAAAATATAAACTCCATGCAGATAGTGTCCTGGCCCATATTTGAACCAGGGGCCCAGTTCTACAAAGCGAGGGTGCTGTCCACTGTTCTACCATTCTTCTCTGTATTTGTTATCCATATGGCCAGGCTGAAGTCTCACATTTATTCTATCCTTATTTTTTGATCCTTGAAGTTTGAGTGCTCATGTTTTCTGCCTAACTCTAGTTTTAAAAACACACGATTGGTTCGCACGATGGCCAGGGGCCCCGGACCTCTCTCACTGGCCGGGGCCCCAAGGCCAATGCGCGATACCTGGAGGGGAGTGCAGGTGGGCCTGGACCTCTCACACCCAGGCTCTGGACCTCTCACATTCAGAAAACCCACCAGCACTGCCTCCATACTGAATGCTAAATTCGACACACACAAGCAATAGAACACAGCAATACATGCATGCAGCTACATTTGAGTCGTCAGCAGGTGCTCGTCAGCCAATCAGGATGCACTGTCATACACCCTTTACCTGCCATACCACATCTAGCAGCCATTAGCATTCAGGTGGGAGGCTTCAGTTGGACGCAAATCGCAAGATTGCGTCGCTAGCAGGACCGCCCCGTGCAGGCATCCCTCCCACAGGGGTCCCTCCCTAACCGCTCACCTGTCCGCCATGTCCTAGAGCCTACCACCTGAATGCTAATGGCTGCTAGATGTGGTATGGCAGGTAAAGGGTGTATGACAGTGCATCCTGATTGGCTGACGAGCACCTGCTGACGACTCAAATGTAGCTGCATGCATGTATTGCTGTGTTCTATTGCTTGTGTGTGTCGAATTTAACTCTAGTTTTAACCATGTAACCTTTTGCAACATCGGTATGTTGTTATCAGAGGTCTGGCCACAATAGGTGTGCCCATACACACCGTACCACATCCCCTGCACGTGAACCACATCTGACAGCAGACTCCTCTGTAAGGGCTCATTTCCACTATCGCGAATTCGCATGCGTTTTTCGCATGCAAATTCGCATAGCAATACAAGTGAATGGGACTGTTTCCACTTGTCAGGATTCCTTTGCGTTTTTCTGTGCAGAAAAAATTCGCATGGCAGAGCCATCAGAATTCGCATACCGCATACCGCTATGCGAATTGCATACAATGTATTTAATAGGAAATTCGCATGAGGTTTGGGTATGCGAATTTTCATGCGAATTCGCATAGAAACAATGGAAAAGCACACCAGCAGTGCCATGGTTAAATTCGCGTACATCGTCCATGCGAATTCGCGTACGAATTTGCATGAAAATTCGCGATTCGCACCGCACAAGTGGAAATGCAGCCTTAAGAAAATTTGCTAACTATCACTCTAAGTAGAATCACATGATCAGCTGTTAACAGAATTTGATCTCAGAAAGCATAACAGAATTTTATCCCAGAAAGCAGACATTGGGAGCTTCTGCGTGCAAGCTACACTGACAGAAAGCTGTGTGCTCAGAAAAATAGCAGTGCGATGCTTATAGATTAAACTGGATATTACATCATTATACAGTATGGTTATTTACAGTACTGTGATGAGATTTGGGAGTGTGATTTTTCACACAGGCGACATTACTTTGATACAAAGGCATGTGGGATAATTATAAAGGCAGTGAGATGGGAGAGCAGACAGGTTTACAATGGCATGTTGTGCCAGACTGTAATTCTGCTTTTACAAAAAGGGTGATTGGTCCAGGGATTTAAAGATTTGTGGTCTATCTTTCTTACGTGGCATTAGCTCTGCTCCTGGCTCTGCGGGGGTTAACGGAGTGCAATCAGCTGAGATAAATTTTTCCTGGCCAGTTTCCCCCTTTCCTTTTCTGAGATAAGCCGCCACTTGGTCCATTTCGGTCTCTTCCCGCTCAGCTAGGAATGCACATCGTCCACAAATCTGAGCATATGTCTTCCTAAAAAAGATCAGTCTATAAGCAGATTAACTTAGTTTTCATTCAGGCCATCAGAAGTCCGCTGATAACTGAGATATCGGACTTGGATGTGTTTAAAGAAAGCAGAAAATCTACACAAGCACTTCCTAAATTATTATTAATAATAATAATATTATTTTTTATAAAGCGCCAACATATTCCATGGCTTTGTACAAAGTAAGAAACAAACATTGGGTACATAATGATACAGACCATAGTGTACACCAATATACAAAATACAGAATCTGTACAAAATACAGAATTGGTAATTACAGTGAAATCCCACCTGTTCAGTTTGGCATTTGCAGAAATATAACTTTTGTTGTGTGAATACTTCATCCTACTACCAGCTACTGAATCTGAGAGAGCCTAAGCGCTTTGAGTCCTATGGGAGAAAAGCACTATAGATATGTTATTGTATTGTACAGTGCCAAAATTAATATGAATAAATGTGTAACAAATTCCAAGACATGGGGATGATCAATGATGAGATGCAAATACTTTTGAGTTTATGCAAATTTATGTACATTTTTTTTGTAAATATATGCAGCTTGAAATTGGACCAATCAGTTTAAACCTGGGTGAGACTTGATTGGTCCTTTTTTTTTCAAGCTGCATATATTTTCATAAACATTTGCATAAACTCTGAAGTATTTGCATATCATTAGAAGACACAAAAGGGTGAAAGAGCCCCGTCCTTGCAAGCTTTTATTATTATTATTGATTTATAAAGAGTCAACATATTCCATGGCTCTGTACAAAGTAAGAAACGAGCATGGGGTACATAATAATACAGACAATGGTGTACACCAATATAAAAAGACACATAATTAGTGACAAAATATACTAAAATGATGCAATTTACAGAATACAAAATACAGAATTGGTAATGACAGTGATAAAAGTAACATGATAAATAAAATGTATAATAATTTTCAAGACACAAAAGTGGGAGAGAGCCCTGCCCTTGCGAGCTTACAATCTAAAGGGAAATGGTGGGAAATACATAAGCATTGGACTGCAAAACCCAAAAACTTAGCAGAAAACCGTACTTGTGCACAAATGTACAGCTATCTATTTTCCCCCAAAGTGCATTTAAAGAGTGACTGTAACCCACCACTTAGGATGTGCAGACCCAGAGGCCTGGCCACGTCACCCTGGTGCACCTCCAATCCTCAATCTTCATGTTATCCCCTGTTAGGTGGTGGTGTGGCCTCTCATCATAGGGGATGTGAAAAGGTAGGGCATGGGTTTGTGTATGGCACACAGGTTTGCGATCTGCAGTCTTATGGAGCCGCTGAGCTGGAGGGGTTGGGGGGGGGGGGGGGGGGGGGGGGGGGGATGGTGACCTGTCAATATGGGGAAAGCGAAAAGGTAGTGAATGGGTATGTGTATGGTATACAAGTTTGTGGCTGGGAAAGATAGTGGGTGGGTTTGTGTGTGGTATGTAATGCGGGTTTGGGACATGGCCTCCTCTAAAATCTTATAGAGCTGTTTGGCTGAATTTCCACTACAAACGAGTGTTAGTTTTAATGCCGTGAATTAACACTTGCAAAAAACGCATGCATTTAAAATCTGTGGTCCGTTTCACAACTTTTAACTTTTTTTTATCAAATGCACTTAAAAAGCTGCATGCAGAAACTGGAGGGCTAATGGAAATACAGCCTTGGAGTAAATGTAATGCTGTACATACTACTGATAAAGTCAAGTGCTCATATCACCGCAAAAGATAGCTGATTCATTGGGATGAGTTTACGAATTTGGAACGGTGTTGCAAATGCTTTGGTCTGTGGCATATAACCAGAACCTTACATATGCGGGCCGTTGCAGGGGGGGTGAACTCACCGTTGCCTCTGCCTGTTGTGCTCCATGTCGCATCCCATCTCTCCAATACTTCCCCCTTCTGGCTGTTTAAGAGAAAGTAATAAGGCTGCTTTCACAGTGGAACGTTACAGGCGCTCTGTTACAGCAGCCAGTAACACAGCCCAACTCACAGCAATTAAAAATCAATGGGCTGTTCACAGTGCCCACGTTGCATAGGCGTTTAACGCTGCACGTTAAATGAAAGTGCAGCATGCTGTGCGTTATACTCCTATGTGGCTGCGTTAGACTGCTTGCACATGCTCAGAAATGTATGTCAGGAGAGGAGGAGGGGAGAGTCGCTATTGTGTCTAGCCACATGGCTAATTAATATTCACTGCACTGTAGTGTTGTCCAGATCATGAACGTTTCGGATCTTTTTTGTGAGTCGAATCATCCGGATCATCACAATGAAGGATTCAGTTCACAGTGGATGTCTGGAAGAAAAAGGAACTGCAGCTTCTGTGCACAAGCACAATCTTCCTGCTGCATCTCTCCCTCCCCCATTAGCACCCTCAATGTGCCCTCATTCTCCTGCACCTCTCACTCTGCTGCACCCCTGCTTCCCTAGTAAAATGATTCAAAGATTCGGTTCAAAGATCCGGATCTTTTCAATGATCCGATTCGAATCATCCGAATCATTGAAAAGATCCAGACTTCCCAGTATAGAATGTAAACTGTGCACCAAGAGCCGCATAACGCGGCTCAATCTGACGTCCAACTTCAACACCACCAGGCGTTGCGTTAGGGGCACGTTATGCGATCTTTACGTCCCCTAAAATGCAACGTCTTGGTGTGAAAGAGGCCTAAGAGAAATGGAACGTGATGTGGAGCACAGCGACAAGGGTGAGCTAACCCCCCTGCAGCAATCTTCATACAGAAAGGTCCTGGTTCTGTGCCAAAATGTTCGGAACGCTGTTCCAAATTTGAAAGCTCATCCCTATTCCCTACTAACACGCCCGCCCTTACCGAGAGTCTGTTGTTAAAAATCTTGCCTGCCTTCCTTGTCCTTACTGATGTGGTTTCCTTCCTTTCTCCTGTGATCACAATTGCATTTATGATTTTCTACATCACATTTCAGATTAGTAACGTAATAAGTGAAGGTTAAAAATAGAGCAGAGGTATAATGGAAATGTCAGTAAATTCACACGGACAGCGGTGGTTAGCTTAGATTAGCAGTCTCACCTTCCTGACCACGCAGCATTTGTACATAGTTGTGCAAAGCGGTTGTCAGGCATGGAAATGCAGACAGCACCTTCACCAAACCCCATACACCAAACTTAAAGCGGACCTGAACTCAGAGCTTCCTCTCTACTCCAAAAGATGAGCAACAGCGTAATAACCTTTTAAAGAAAAACATTTATTTGTTACAGCTGATATAAATCTGCAGTGTTTATACTTCCTGCTTTCATGGAAGCAGACATAGGATTAACCTCCTGTGTTTACAAATTAGATGCTCTGCCAGGGCAGCCAAGATTCCTGAGCTGAGAGATCAAAATACAATTGTGATTAGTCACAGATGAGGGGGAATTAGGCTAAACTCTCTTAATACACACAGGGTGCATTTCGCTGTTTTTCTTCTGTCCTGTGCTCTGAGGCCTCTTTCACAGTACGACGTTAAAGTCGCACATTAGAAAATGTTCCAACGCAGACTAACGCACAGCAATACTAAGTCTGTGCGACATTCCCAGTGCACACGTTGCGTTTGTGTGTAACGTGTAGTGTTATTAGAAAGTGCTGCATGCTGTGCACTTCTTGAGGTATTTCCTGCTCAAGTTAGTAATTGACCTTACTAGTCGGTAATTCTAATTTCCTGTGCGGTAATAGGTTTTGTGAATTGGCTTTTGGCAAGGTGGTCTGTAAAATCAGCTGTTTTCTGCATTACCGAATGCAGTAATGCTTAGGGAATTGAGGTCAATGGGCTTGATTCACTAAACCGTGATAACTCCTATCACGGCCGCGCTCGCGGTTTTTGAGTGCAAATATTCGCAATGGCGTGCAAAACCTAGTGCGGCCGTGATATGAGTTATCACGGTTTTGTGGATCAAGCCCAATATGCGCTGTTTTGTACTGAATTGAGCTGCACATAGGGAGGTCTATGCAGATAAGGTGTGTGTTGTCCATATTACATGTGCTGTTGGTGTTTGTGTGCCAGTGGGTCAGACCTTTATGTGCCGTGTTGTACTGACGTGAACCATAGATACTGTAGATGGATGGATGGATGTTGATTCACTAGCATAATAGCGAGAGTAACCTCCTGTTACTCGTGCTATTTAATCAGTCTGCATGCTACTCATGCCACTTGCCGCATGCTCCTCATACTCTTGTCACTTGACATCACTTGATAGGCAGCGTATTGGGCCAATCAAAGTGGGCGGATCATGTCCTTTTTTTTTTAAGAGACTGGAGCATAGCAGCATAGCATGACTGATTAAAGAGACTCTGTACTGTCTGATTTGTACAATAAAAAACATACCAATCGAGTCACTGTGATCTCCTGGATCCCTCTTTGCCGTTTCTGGCGCTCCCTGCTGCGATCCTGGCTTTTAATCACCAGTTTTAGGCAGTGTTTACAAACAAAAAAACATGGCCGCTAACCAGGAAGTGTGTGTGTGTGTGTGTGTGTGTGTGTGTGTGTGTGTGTGTATATATGTGTATATTATGTGTATATATGTGTATATATATATATATATATATATATATGTATATATGTATATATGTATATATGTATATATGTATATATGTATATATATATGTATATATATATATATATATATATGTATGTATATATATATATATATATATATATATGTATGTATATATATATATGTATGTATGTATGTATATATATATATATATATATATATATATATATATATATATATATATATATATATATATATATATATATATATATATATATATATATATATATATATATATATATAATGTTGCAGAATACTATAAGTTTTTATAACATAGTGAATTTTCTGCACTCCAGTCAGGGATTCTCATAGTTTCTCAGCATGGGCAGCTCCCTTCCCCCTCAGACAAGCTGAAATTGAGAGCAGAGACCTGTCTGTGACTAATAAACAAAGCGCGCACACACACACACAGCCTGCAGCGTGCATAACTTCTCCCTATCACAACAGAGGCAGGACATTCCTCTCTGGGTCGATAAAGCTTGACAAAGAAAAGATTAGACATATTACAGAGACAGTGCAACTAGAAAAGGCTGCAATAACCCAGACCACATTAGAACAGGTATAGGATAAAAGAAATAAGGCTGAAAATTTTGTTACGGAGTCTCTTTAAATAGCGCGAGTAACAGTAGGTTACTTGCGCTATCAACTCCTAGATAGATAGAACAAGCCCTTATCACTCACCTCCTCAGACAAGCATATAATCTGACCTAGTTACTCTCTTCACTCATCCACATCTGTTTCTTCTGTGCGGTCTGACTTGCTGCCTTACCTAGTTCTTCTACCCCCTCACCTTCTAGAACTTAAGCTCTCAAGGGCTGGGCCTCTCTCTGTATCATCTCTTGTTTTTGCTTTATATGTTTTGCTGCAACTTCTTCCATCCGTCACTGACACTTTTTTATGTATTCGTATTGCCCACGCCAGCCCCTTACTCTGTACAGCATGTCAAGAGATAATGGCACCATATAAAACAATAACATAAACACTCTCCTTTGAAGGGGATTGTGAAGGTTTCTGAAGGGCTTGAGGCTCTGTGGGCTCCACATCAAGACTGCATCGATCGGCAGGTCCTGCGGTGTTCTACTGAGAAGGTTGGGGGTGGCTGTTTTTCCTATTCACATAATGATATAACTACATGGGATGCACGGGATCAATAGAACATATCTTTCAGGCAGAGTTCAGTAGTGCTTGATTTATGATGGGACTTTGGTTGCTATATTTCTTTTTTTAGTTCCTCAGACACCAATGCTTGATCAAAGCTAGTGAAAGGTGTGAAATATGGTCTTTACAATTCTGACAGGAAGTTGTTTAGTGTTCGATAGGATATGTGGGGTTCTTGTTCCTGTCCTGCACACCTATGGCTCTGCTTACAATAGTTCCTGCAAAATTGGAACAATCCTCCTGCAAATAGTGCCAGGGTGTGCCAAACTACTTCTCAGTGCTATGGCTACGTTGCTGTGTGTGGGGTCTTATGTGTACATGTGTGTATGTGTTTGACCTCCCTATTGCCTCCTATGCACCTTGACTTCTGAATGTTACTGACCGCAAGGTGGATGTATACTTTTTGTGCCTCTAGGCCAAGTATGTTGTGGAGCCGTTTCATGTGCAAGCAGCGGCCCCTCTTATTCCATGTGTATCTTGCATTTATAGAAGCCCTTCATGAACAGCTCTATTGGACATCAGTTTCCCTTTTCCCATTTTCAGCCTCCTATTTCCTATGTAGCAACTCCTCTTTTGTGTTCAGGCGCCCCCCTGGGCTGCTGCCGCACAAGGCTTGGGCCTTTGTGGCCTTTCTAGAAATCCAGCCTTGACTGACCATCCCTGTTTGTCACCTGCCCCAAGCTCTGCTACATTTCTCGATCATCCAGGCCTATAGCCTGCCATGACCTCAGCTCCAAGTATGTCTTGCCTGTCTGCCCTGGCCTCAGCTACATCTCTGACTATGCACCTATCTACTCCTATCTTACTGTATAGATGTATTGTGGCTACCAGTAGAATGAACCTGGGATTTGCAACCCTGAAGTTACTGAGCAACAATGAGTCCAGGGACCATGTGGGGTTCTGGTATATCGTACCTTGTGTAGTGCTGTGTCTGGCCTTGTGGCTTGTGGGCAGGAGACTAGCTATGTGACCTTGTGCCCTTGAGACTGACAGTGTTACTAACCTCATACCTTTGAGAATGGCAGTGTGGTTGACCTCATGCCACAGTCTTGGCAGTGTGGATGACCTGGTGCACCCAAGAATGACAGTGTGGCTGACCTCCTGTCCATGAAAGGAGCAGTGTGACTGACCTCATGCCAGTATATTGGCAGTGTGTTTGACTTAGGTGAGACTAGCCGTGTGACTGACCTCATAGCTCCCAACTGTCCCTTTTTGGAGGAACAGTCCCTCTTTGGAAACCAAATCCCTCTGTCCCTCTTTCTTCCTCATTGGTCACGCTTTCAGGATTGATGTAAGATCTACATAAATATATATATTTTTCTACTAAAAAAATGTGTTGACTCAACTTTATTTCCATACTTTAAATTCATATTTCTTAATTTCAAATGTTAACGTGAAGAAAAACAACTGATGATAGAAAGGACCAGTGAGGATTGAAATTCTAAATGACATCCTTTTTTGCTTATACATTTTTTAGCGGTATCGGGGGCTAGGGGTGTGGTGGGGCGTGATTAGGGGTGTGACAGGGGTGTGTCTTAAAGTGTCCCTCTTCTAAAGCTCAAAAAGTTGGGAGGTATGCTGACTTCCTTCCCCTGAGACAATGTGACTGACCTTTTGCCACTGAGATTAGCAGTGTGACTAACCTCGTGGCCCTGAGGCTAGCAGCATGGTTAACCTCGTGTCCCTAATGGCCCACACTCACGGGCTACTTTTGTAGATTGTCGCTAGCACACGGGAGCGTGTGCGCGACAGCTCGTCGCCAGGTCCCTCCGCATACACACTGCGGAAGAGGGATTAGTGATGCGACGGAAGCTGTCGCCGACGTTCCTCCCTCCTCCCCCCCCCCCCCCCCCCCCTCCCCCGCCGGAAACTCAGTTCTCTGGTTATAAGGTTGCTGTCGCTAGTCCGCATACACACGCAGACTAGCGACAGTTGCGGCGGCAATTGCCTGGCGACAGGAGCGACTGTTTGGGGCGCGCACCCCATACTCACGGGCGACCTGTCGCCGCAACACGCGCGCCACGTGGTTGCGGCGACAATTGTAGCCCGTGAGTATGGGCCATTAGTCTAGTAGTATGACTGACCTGGTGCCCCTAAGATTAGCAGTGTGACTAACCTCGTGGCTCTGAGGCCGGCAGCGTGGTTGACCTGGTGCCCCTAAGTCTAGTAGTATGACTGACCTGGTGCCCCTAAGTCTAGTAGTATGACTGACCTGGTGCCCCTAAGACAACAGACTGGCTTTGTAGCCGGGCACTTTGTGAAGGTCTGAGGCAAACGGAAGGATGAAATGTTTCTTTGGGGAAAGCACAATGAGAAAGTTGTTGTGTAAGAGCCGTTGTAATATTTATAGTCCTGTCATTGATACTTCCTTGTTATTTGGAGCTGGGCTTTCCTCTAGTGTTTCTCCAACTTCAAAATAGATCCCCTCCTGTTTTGTAAACTTGAATGAACCTGCTAGTGAGACAGAACAACCAACCCATACTTGCTTAGCAGTCCCAGCCAGGTTAGGGGGAGTTAAAGCGGATCTGAACTCAGAACTTCCTCTCTGCTCTAAAAGATGCGCAACAGCATAATAACCTTTAAAGAAACAACATTTCTTTGTTACAGCTGATATATCCTGCAATAAATCTGCAATGTGTACTTCCTGCTTTAATAGAAGCAGGCATATTGTTAACATCCTGCGTTTACCAATTAGCTTCTCTGGCGTGCCAGTCAGCTGACACAGCTGAGGGATCAAATTACAACATGTGATTAGTCATAGATGAGGGGGAATTAGACAGGCTAAACTATCTAAATACATACAGTGTGCATTTCTCTGTTTTCCTTCTGTCCTGTGCAAGAGTTCAGGTGCACTTGAAGGCATTTACTGTAGAGCAGACAATAGCAAGCCATGATCAGGGCATTTATCTTTCTGACTAGTGATCGCTGTATAAAGTGTTATACTTGGCGCAGCTTAGCGAGCTGGTATTTCCAGTGTGGGGCAGGAAATCTCCTGCTGCATAAGCATACAATAGTGCTACCAGACTGCCAGTCCCAAATCCTCCTGACATTTGTCTCTAGAAGATGAAGATTGCAGGAACAGACCATGGAATCATTGTCTGAACAATGAGCCGGCAGACAATTTACTAATGTCAGTACAGTGCTTAAAGTGAACCTGAACTCTTGCACAGGCCACAAGGAAAGCACAGAGAAAGAAATCCACCCTGTTTGTGTTTAGAGAGAAGAGCCTGTCTAATCCCCCCCCCCCCCCTCATCTGCAAATAATCCCTAGTGTAGTTTGCAGGGCTGTGGAGTTGGAGTCGGGGCAATTTTGGGCACCCGGAGTCGGAGTTGGAGTCGTGGTTTCATAAACTGAGGAGTTGGAGTCAGAAGATTTTTGTCCCGACTCCACAGCCTGGTAGTTTGAGCTCTCAGCTGTGTCAGCTCAGAATTTTGGCACACAGCTTATATGTAAACACAGTAGGTTAACCCTTGCGCTGCTCCCATGAAAGCAGGAAGTAGACACACTGCAGATTTATAGCAGGAATTCAGTAAGCTGTAACAAAAAAATGTTTTTTCTTTACAGTTTATTATGCTGTTGCTTATCTTTTAGAGCAGAGAGGAAGTTCTGAGTTCAGGTCCGCTTTACAGCAAGCCCAAACTATGCTTCCTTTCACATGATCGCTCTCTGCCATGCTAGGTATATTCACTGTAAATGACAATTGCCATATGAACTACCTGGCCAAAGCTGCAGAATTTTCTGCCTTGCGGGGGCTGCTCCGAAACAGACTGCATGCATGTTAGGCTAATGTGGCTCTGTAAAATGTATTCGCTATAGGTTTACTATACACCAGCCGATCTGGATGTGCAGCCTTGATTTTCAGGGGCATAAAGAGATTATTTGCATAATTGGGATGCATCATGGGAAACCACAGCTGCTGAATTATTGCAAATGCCTTCAGTTTTAAAGAGAGTCTGAAGCGAGAATAAATCGCGCTTCAGACCTCATAAATAGCAGGGGCATGTGTGCCCCTGCTAAACTGCCGCTATCCCGCGGCTTAACGGGGGTCCCTGATCCCCCAAATCCTCTCAGGGGAGCGCTTCCTGGTTGGGGTAGGGAAACCGCCGCAGCCCTGCCCCACGCGCGTCTGTCAGCGCGTATCTCCGCCTCTCCCCCGCCCCTCTCTGTCTTCCTTCACTGAGAGGGGCGGGGGAGAGGCGGCGATGCGCCGCTGATAGACGCGACTGGAGGCAGGGCTGCAGCCGTTAGCCCTGCCTCCAGGAGCGACCAAGTCTGCGACCAAGTGTTGCAGTGGGAGGTTTGGGGGTGAAGGTACCCTCGTTTAGCGGCGGTTTAGCAGGGGCACACGTGCCCCTGCTAACTTTGAGCTCTGAAGCGAGATTTATTCTCGCTTCAGAGTCTCTTTAAAGTCAATGGGAACCGCTAGTTTACAAGAGAAACCGGATACTTACCTAAGGAGAGGGAAGGCTCTGGGTCCTAATGAGCCTTCCCTCTCCTCTCCCAGTGCCCGCAGTGCTGCGCTGTCCCCGGGAGCAGTATCTGACCAAATTGGTCAAATACTCCTCCTTCCGCCAGGCGAAGGTGACTTCAGAAAGTTTTTCTGGAGCGCCCTCTCTAGCGCACTTGCGTGTGAGCAGTATGGAGCCGCCTATCTCCGGGAGGACTCGGCTCCTGAAGACTTCTGAAGTCCCCTGTGGTGGGGGATTTAAACTGGGGAGCCAGCGCTGCACCAAGGGCACCAGGAGATGAGAGGGAAGGCTTTTCAACCTGTGGTACGCATATCACTGGTGGTACTTTGCTGTGTACACTCCGGGTTTTCCTGCCACTTTATTGCCTGCCTGCCTGCCTGCCACTTGTCCTGCTTCCACAAAGTTCACCTCCCCCTCGCTCGCTCCTGGCTATGCTGTCCTGCAGCCTACTTCAGACCTCGGTTCAGCAGTCAAGAGAGAGCCAGACGAACAATGCACACTGACAGCGTGTATACAGGAAGTGACATCCTGGCTCACTTCCTGTATTTGAAGTATACGTGCTGTCGCTGTGCACCATTCACCTGGCTGTCTCTTCACTGCGGCCAGGTTACCAATGATCTGAAGTATGCTGCGGGGCAGCACAGCGAAGAGTGAACTTTGGTGAGTCACTGTCCCGCTCTCTGGTGGTTGGGGGAGGCTCCCTATATTGAAGCAGGAGGGGGAAAGGAGGAACTTGAAAGGCTGCCTGTATTGGCAATCTACCTACAGATTGCCAATTATGGCAATGGAAACAGCCGAGCCTGAATGGGCCAATACTGTGCAGGCATGACGGTGGTACCGAACTACTATGCAGGCACACTGGTGGTACTTGAACATTTTTCAGGTGATAAAAGTGGTACAATTAAAAAAAAAAAAAAAAAAAAAAAGTTGAAAAGCTCTGCTCTATAGGACCCAGAGCCTTCCTCTCCTTAGGTAAGTATCTGGTATCTCTTTTTTTAAACTAGTGGTTCCCATTGACTTTGAGGCCTAGTGCACACCGAGCGGTTTTTGGAGCGATCCGCCGGCCGCATCTGCCTGTAAAAACGCTTGGCTAATGTATTGCAATGGGATGGTGCACACCGGCGGTTTGAGGTTTTTGCCAAGCCGCAAACGCGCCTCCTGCTGCTTGTTTGTGGTTTTTGGAAGCATTTCGTCCTCAATGTAAAGTATAGGAAAAACGTAAACCGCTCTGAAAAACGCTACTTCAGAGCAGTTTGCCAGGCGTTTTTGTTACAGAAGCTGTTCAGTAACAGCTTTTCCTGTAACAATATGTGTAATCTGCTACACAAAAACGCAACCAAAACCGCTAGGTGTGTTTAGAAAACCTCTCTAAACATACCTAGAATCCCTCTGAAATCAGCTCCCAAACCGCTAGCATATTGCGGATCTGCTAGCGGTTTTGGTGTGCACTGGGCCTAAGAAAGCAAAATTACATTTAGCTTTGTTTTTGAATAGAAATCTTTTTGGTCTCTTAGACCCTTATACTTCCCCAGTGGTTTTGGGTCACCATGAACTGCTTGGATTTTCCGGAGTTATGAGGGTGTTCCAGAATAGAATGATATGACTGTGTTTCAATAAATGTTGATTAATTTTTTTCCAAGAATAAATGTTTAATTTTTTTTGTTGGAAAAATAAGGCAAACCTTGAAATTTGCCATAACACATCTTTTGGAGTAAAAATTAATATACGACCCTGTCATATTTTCGGGGAAACACTGTATATTGGCCAACTACCTGGCATCGCGTCCCATTCTTTCAGTGGCTGTGCGTTCCTGATGTCAGAGGTACGCGGCGGTGATAATATAAACTCAACTGTGTACATTCTAGAATGTAAAGCCTGGTACACACCTTCAATTTTGATTGGCTAATCGCTGACCAATTTCACCACCTCCATGTAGTATGAGAGTTTACCTTCACAATCTGTTCTTAGTATTTAAAATCTGTTGACCCTCATATTACATGGAAGGGGTACAATTGGCCAATCAAAATGTAAGGTGTATACCAGGCTTTAGAATCCACAAAAACAACCATCTAGCACCTGCTTGTGTTTATCTCATGTGAGTGTGATACCTCTTTTCAATCTTCAGGGTGGCATGAAAAAGTAACCGGGTGGGGTGCAAGGGAAGAATGCAGGGCTTACAGCATAGGAGGAGGGGAGCTGATGACAGCCGGGTGTTCACCAAAATTAGCCGGGTGGAGCACCCAGCTAAAAGAGCCTAGAGAGAACACTGAATTACGTTATGATCATTGATGATGACAATAAAAGCATCAATCATTATGGAGGAAGAAAGGGAATTCTATTGCATTCAGTATTAGTACTGAGAGGCATTAGTCTTCCTGTGTCTAATATGAAACCTGGCCTCACCTGTTACTGTGTAAATTAGTGGTTTCCCAGCCTGTACGGCAGCTCAGGTGAGGTGTTGCCTCTGCTCAGCTGTTTACACTGCTTAACACTGTGACAATATTATGGTTTCTGCTTTTAGCACACAGGGCTGTGTGTCACAAACACTGCAGGTGTCTTGTCAATGTGTAGAATGGCCGGGGTGGAAAGGGGGGGGGGGGTGTGGATGGAGAATCACTTGTGTACATTGTTATAGGCTACTAATGTGGTACTTGTGTAAACATCTAAAGGCTGAGCATACCTGTTGGTTTATGGTGAGGGGAGCAGTGACTTAAAGAGGACCTGTAACAAGGATTGAAATTAATTTCAGTCAGTAGCTGATACCCCCTTTCCCATGAAAAATCTTTACCTTTTCTCGAATAGATCATCAGGGGGCTCTGTATGGCTGATATTGTGGCTAAACCCCTCCCACAGTGTGATGTCAAGACCCAGGTTCTGACAGTTTTCTGTCTGTGAGCCTTGTTGCATTGTGGGAAAAAACAGCTATTTCCAACTGCCAAGCAACCAGTATATTCCTCTGCACATATGTATTTCTATAAAAAACAACCTTTTAGCCTATCGAATTGTTAGTGGGTGTGGTTATAGATAATGGCAGTTGGTGTCTAGTTTTTTTTTTCTTAAGTCTGTCAGTAGTAAAGATGATTACATGCAGGCTGATTGTGGATCAAACAATATGAATAAATTACATGGCGGACATCAATCATTTCTTGATCTCACTTGTATTTTTTACTTCTCACTTTGCAATGTATTGATTAATGTTTTTCCCCTTTTTGCTAAAGGAATCTTTAACAATACAATAACATTTGTAGAGCGCTTTTCTTCCATAGGACACAAAGCGCACAAATACATCTCAGAGCAGTACAGGGTTGCAGGCTGGACGGTGTTACAGTGGAAATAGTCAGGTGTTCATAAATGCCAGACTAAACAAGTGGCTTTTCCGTTTGGACTTAATGCTTCCAGGGATGGAGCTGTCCTGATTGGGTATAGCAGGGCGTTCCAAAGTGTAGGGGCAGTATGACAGAAAGCTCTTTCTACAAAGATTTTGAGGTGGACTCTGGGGGTGACCAAGTTATTAGTTCCTCTTGATCTAACATTGCAGGAGGTGTGATGCAGTTGCAACAAGTCTTTCAGGTGTCCAGGGCTCAGATAGTGCAAGGATTTGAATGTCAATAATAGGCCTGAACGATTTTAGGAAAAAATTGAATTGAGCGATTTCTGTCTGAAATTGCGATTTCAATTCACAATTTACTTCAACTCAAGCTTTGTTCCCCCTTTGCCTGTTTGTTCCCTCTCTGTCCCCCTGTCTCTCTTTGTGCCCCCTTTGCCTCTTTATGCCTCCTCTGGGACTCTCTCTTGCCCCCTTTGTGTCTCTGTGCCCGCTCTGTTTCTCTCTGTGCCCTCTCTCTCTCTTTGTGCCCCCTTCGTGTCTCCTGTGTCTCTCTCTGTGCCCACTCTGTGTCTCTCTGCCTCCTCTGTCCCCCAAGCTGCATCAGTTCTGGACATAGCTTCAAGCATGAGTCCAGCGATGGCCATCTATTCACTTTACCTCCTGCAGGCTCTAATGCACGGAATACTTCCTGTATGTCATGTGACATACAGGAACCCGGAGTTTTGCCAAGCACAAGAGCTGGCAGACGGTGATGGAGGACGGACAGCATTGGACTTGTGCGGAAAGTATGTCCAACGCTGTGGTCCGCACGCACCGGGACTTTGGGGAAGTTTGAAGCCATTCTTTAAACTTCCCCATGTGGAAATGACAGGATTGCGATAATTGTCGCTTTGACGATTCCAAAATTGTGATCTTGGTGATCGCGATTTCGATTTATCTTTCAGGCCTAGTCAATAAGCAAATTTTAAACAGAATTCTCTATTTTATCAGTAGCCAGTGGAGTGAGCACAGGGTTGGTGTTATGTGGCAATGGTGGGGTTGGCTAGTTAACAGCCTTGCGGCGGCATTGTGTACTAATTGCAGGTGGTGCAGATCTTAGTTTGGAAGGCCTATATAGAGAACATTGCAATAATCCAGCCGTGATGTGATGAAGGCATGAACTAGGGTTGTAAGATCTGCTGGAGGTATATGAGGTGCTTAAAGGGGAACTGAAGAGAGAGGTATATGGAGGCTGCCATGTTTCCTTTTAAGCAATACCAGTTGCCTGGCAGCCCTGCTGATCCTCTGCCTCTAATACTATTAGCCACAGCCCCTGAACAAGCATATGCAGATCAGGTGTTTCAGACTTTAAAGTCAGATCTGACAAGACAAGCTGCATACTTGTTTCTGGTGTTATTCAGATACTACTGCAGAGAAATAGACCAGCAGGGCTGCCAGGCAACTGGTATTGATTAAAAGGAAATAAATATGGCAGCCTCCGTATACCTCTTACTTCAGTTCCCCTTTAATCCTTGCAATATTCCTTAGGTGAGAGAAGGAATGTTTAACAGCTGAGATTTGATTCCTGAACTATGGGTAAAAGAGAAAACTGCAATCGCCCAAGAAAAGCCTGTCTGATCGTAATTTCCCTGAGAAGGCTTGGTCAAGGGATGTGTTTGTGATCAGTGAAGGAGTGTAATATAGTTACACAGGGATTTCCCAGTTTGAGCAGGAATAATTGGTTGGGGCAATTATCAGCTGATACCTGTGGGTACCCTAAAACTGGTCATACACTGGTCAGTGTGGCCAACAGATTGATTATCTGATTGATTGAATCCCTCCACACACAGTACACAGAAAATCTGTGCGCCTTGTCTGTCTCCCCATGTATGTCCCCTCTCCCTGGGCTGTGCAGAGTATAGGCAGCAGAGCTTACACTCATCTGTCTGCCAGCATGTGTCTTCTCTCCACCGGTGGGTGCTTCTCTCTGTGTCTAATGGCCCATACGCATGGGCTACAATTGTCCATGGTCGCCCGTGAGTATGCGGCGTTGCACGGGCGCGCACCCCGAACTGTCGCCTGTCGTTGATGTCGCCAGGCGATTGAACTGCTCAATCGCCTGGCGACAGTCTCCGCCACAACTGTCGCTAGTCCGCGTGGGTACGCGGACTAGCGACAGCAACATACATAAAGGAATGCGGAGCTTCCGGCGGGGGGAGAAGGAACTTCGGCGACAGCTTCCGTCGCACCGCTGGTCCCTCTTCCGCGTGTGTACGTAGAAGAACCTGGCGAGGAGCTGTCGCCGGCCTGTTGCGCACACGCTCACGTATGCTGGTGACAGGCCAAAAGGTTGCCCGTGAGTATGGGCCATTACTCTAAGGCCTCTAGTGTTTGACCTCTAGCGTTTGTGACATGACTCAGGAAGTGAGGAGACTGGGAGGAGCACCTAGCAGTGGAGAGAATAAAAGCGCCTGTGGAAAGATAAGAGCAAGCGTCGCTGCATACACCGCACGTCGCTCATCGCAAAATTAAACGCCGCCAGCGACGTGCTGCTGACCCACCACCGATTGAGGCAAATCTTCCATTCAGCGTGATTGACCAAATTGATCAGTTTCAGATGAAAGTTGAAAGACCTGAAATCATTTGTGGTACTGATTTCTAGCAGATTGGATGGTTTGTAAAAAATAATACCTTTTAATGGCTAACTAATAGAATTAAATGATGCAAGCTTTCTGGGATCTAGTCCCCTTCTTCAGGCATATTTCCAGATGTAAGCTGAAGTAAAACACTGATGCAGATAAATGGTAAACACGAAGATGACAGTTGTGCTGGTTACTGTTTATCCGTTAGGTGTCAGATGATCAGCAGGCTGGAGCCAGTGAGTTAGTGCAACCATACATGAAATCCAGCAGGTTTCTGAAGATCATGAAGCCAAATCAATCATGATACATAAGGTGTCATGAATCCTGTTCCACAATTTAAACCTTCTGTTAATGTCTTGAACATTTTCATAAATTTGTACTCAGAAATTTTTCTTGATTGATCATTTTTGAAGTTACCCTTGAGAACAAGTACTTTTAGATCTTGCATGCTGTGTCCTGGTTCACAGAAGTGTTGGCCCACTGGTGTGTCCATTTTACCTTCATTGATTTTAAAGCAGTGATGGTTCATTCTTGTGCGCAGTTTTTGTCCTGTTTCTCCTATATAGATTCCTCTTGAGGGGCATTTCATGCAGCGTATCATGTATACAACATTGGATGACTCGCAGGAAAATTGGTCTGATATTTGATGATATTTCTGTGAGTTTGGTATTTGTATTTGGCTTTTGCTTAAGATATAAGGGCAGGTCTCACACCTTGTGTTATTGCAGGGTAATGTGCCTGGAGTCTCTGGTGTAGATAATGCACTTCTGATAATCATTTGTCTCAAATTGGGAGGTTGTCTGAAAGCAAGCAGTGGTAAATCAGGAAAAACATCCTTCAGGCGTTTGTCTTTATGGAGTATCGGTTGTAGGGCTTTCGATATCTTCCTCAGTGTCTTTAATTTTGGGTTGTAGGTTACCACAATTGGGATTCTGTCATTGGCTAACACGGTACTGAAACTTTTTTGCTACTAGCAGATTGGATGAAATGAGTTGTCTATTAGCAGTATTAAAGCAAAAGTGAAGCAAAAAATTACTTCTGATATAACGGATAACAAATAGAACATTAGTAGCAAGGATCAGAGTCTCATATTTTTATTTTCATTTATAGTTTTTTTTTTTTTTTTTTTTTTTTTTTTTATAACATTGCATCATACTGTCACAGTTGCAGTTTTAAAACCACACTCTGTATTTTAAGCTATAAAACAGAGCAGAGCTAATGACCCTTTAAACCTTCCTGCAGTAAAACCTTATCTCAAGCTGTCTCTCATGCTAGGTACACACCATACAATTTTGTGTTAGATAGATGCTTCGATAATTTCCGACATGTTTTCGATCATTTCTCTGATTGATTTCTCAAAGAAGTGAATGGAAATAGATAAGAAAAGATAACAGGATTGAATCGGAAATCAATCAGAAAACCGAATTGGAAAACCGATCAGATGGAAAATCGACAGCAACAACGCATCTTGTGTACCCAGCACCACTGTTTCTTGGCTGTTTAAGAGCTTCAGAAAACAGGACTGTATTCAACCCAGTGGTAGCTTTATTGCATAGATAGTGTTTTTTTTTTTAACTCTTCTTGTACAGGAAATCAGCATGACACTTTTTTTTTTCTTTGCTACTAATGTTTTATTTCTTGGCTGTACTCGGGGCCGGTCCGCCCATGAGGTGGGGTGAAACATTTGCCTCAGGCGGCACTTCTGTGGGGACGGCACCCGCCTGTCTGTGAGTGCGGGGGGCCAGCCGCCGAGCTTGAGGGGTAGCGGGCATGAGGGGGGTATTGGGCCTTGCGGCGGACTCCCTCGCCTGGGTCCCCTGATCTGCGCTCCCCCTCCAGCTTTAAAAAGTTAAGTTGCAGCCGCTACTAAGTAAGAGGCTCACCTTCCGCGTTCCAGCGCGCGTTGCACTACGTCACTTCCTGCAATGCCGCCCACTGTATTGTAAGTGGACGGCATTGCAGGAAGTGACGACAGTGGACCGCACGCTGGAACGCGGAAGGTGAGTTATCCCCGCCCAGTTATCCCCGCCCAAGCTGGAGGGGAAGCGCAGATCGGGGGACCCAGGCGAGGGTCGCCCCCCCCCCCCCCTTACCGCCGCTAAGCCCAAAACCCCTTCCTGCCCGCTACCCCTCCAGCTCGGCGGCCCCCCGCACCCACGGGGAGGGGGCTGGTGCAAAAAGTCTAGGGCCGGCCCTGGTTGTACTACATACCCAATTCATTATCTCATAAGTTTATTTTCACATCCAGTTTGCTTTAAAGCTAGCCAGATTAAAATTATGCTAGATAAGGTATATGATCAGTAATTTTCCCATATTCATCGTTCACCTGTTCTTCCACTTTGCATTATTGGATATTAGGCAAGATTATTGGATATTAGTCACGATTTCCACAGAAATCTTGTCTAATATGGATCTCTCAGTGGCTAGCTTTGTACGACCCAATGCAGTACAAAGCTGTGCAGATCACACATAGTGCTCCAGTCCTCAGCTTCTCCTTCGGTCTAGTTCTGGATATTAGATAGGTAACAAAACGCCAGCATACTGAAGAGAAATGTGTTAGATGCTATTTATCAGTCAGGTGTTTGGAGTCCAGCAGCCGCAAGTCAGTAAGTTCCAGTTAATTATGTTGAAGATGCTATGAAGCCTTCTGCATCCTTTAAACTTTTTATCAGTGTGTTAAAAGTGTTCTTGAACTTGGATTCAGAAAGTTTTTTACTTGTTGCTTCAATCTAATTAAGCACAAGAACTTTCCTATCTGGCCCGCTGTGCTCTTGTTCACAGAAGTGCTGCCCCACTGGGGTGTTGCTGGGATTCCCATTGATTTTGAAACTGTGAAGGTTAATTTGTCTGCATCACTGTCTTGTTCCTCCTGCATAGAATCCTCTGGAGAGGCACTTTGTGCAGAGTATCATAGAGTATCCTGTACCCAGCACTACAGGAATCAAAGCTAAATGTAAAATATGTATATATAATCAGTATCACACCTCTTACATTTTTTGTAAATATTGTATCATGTTTTCATGGGACAACACTGGAGATATGACACTTTCATACAATGTAAAGTAGTCAGTATACAGCTTGTATAAGGCCTCCTTCATATCATACGTGCTTCCGTGTGCATTTGGAAGCACGTATGATGTGGTGAAACGCAAGGACAGCAGAAGGGTATAGACAGCCCTTCTGCCGTTCACATCTACAGCGCTGCGCAGCAGTACGATGCGCTATTTATTTATTTATTGTATTTATAAAGCACCAACATATTACCCAGCGCTGGACATTAGTTTAGGTTACAGACAATATTTAGGGGTGGCATACAGCAATATGACTACATGAATACAAGAAAGACCAGATCACACAGCACAGTATGAGTACAAAGTAATGCTTAGTCAGTCACTGGAGGGGAGCATGGAGATTAGGCAAGTTAGGTTCACTCAAATGCATAGCATGGGAGCACAGTAATGGAGGTGCATGATCAGGTAGGACACAAAAGAGGACGACCCTGCCCAAAGGCTTACAATCTAGAGGGAGAGGTAGGGAAACGAGAGGTAGGGGACCAGAATTCAGCTGTGGGTTTAGAGCACTTGTGAGGGGTAGTAGGCCAGAGTGAAAAGGTGAGTTTTGAGGGCTTTCTTGAAGATGTTGAAGGAGGGGGCTGCCCTAATGGGTGGAGGTAGGGAGTTCCATAATGTTGGAGCAGCTCTTGAGAAGTCCTGGAGGCGTGCATGGGACTGGGTGATGCGGGGGGCGGTTAGGCGAAGTTCATTGGAAGAGCGGAGTGAGCGGCTAGGTATGTACCTCTGAGTAAGATCAGAAATGTAGGTTGTACAGGTTTTGTGGACAGATTTGTAGGTCAGACACAGTATCTTGAATCTGATTCAGGACTGGATAGGAAGCCAGTGGAGGGATTCAAGGAGGGGATCCGCCGTGGTGGAGCGATGGGAGCAGTGGATAATTCTGGCTGCTGCATTCATGATGGACTGCAGTGGGGCTGTTCGGGTCATAGGGAGACCAGACAGCAGGGCATTGCAGTAGTCAAGGCGGGAAATTTATGAGTGCATGGATGAGGAGTTTGGTGGTGGCAGAGGTCAGGGAAGGGTGAATCTTACAGATGTTACGAAGGTGGAGGTTGCAGGACTTTGTAAGGTTTTGGATGTGGGGAGTGAAGGAGAGTGCGGAGTCCAGGGTGACACCCAGACAGCGGGCTTGAGAGGTAGCGCTATGATGCGCTTGCGTACTGCTGCCTGCATTTTGCCCGCAAGCGCAGAGCTGATCCCATCGCTGTCAATGGATGGGATCAGCAGCGCAGATGGCGTGCGATTGTACATGTTGCATTCCGATCGCACGGCGATCTGCGTTGAAGAGATGTGAATGAGGCCTAAGGTTCCCTGCACACTGCATGCGATTCCGATTTTTCATCGGTTTTTACATCCGATTCTGATTTTTTTTTTGTTTTTGTTTTTTAATCATTACCGCATGCTGCGTTTTTCCTCCGTTTTTCTGGTTTTTGCATTCAGGGAAAATCGGAAACGGAATCGCAAAACGGATTTGCAGTGTGCAGGGAGTCTAACAGTGTATATTGGCTGTTCCATCAAACACACAGCCATTAATGTCTAAACTGCTGGCAACAAAAGTGAGTACACTTCTAGGGCCCCATACACACATCAGACTATAGTCTTTTGAAAATGAAAGATCACAGACCAATCTTACCACCCTTCATGTAGTATGAGAGCCATACCTACACAGTCTATTCTATGGAGCTGAACTCCACATCAGAAAAAAATCTTTGTAAGATGCTGCAAACACAGATGCTGTACAGACACAAAAGATCAGTATCTGCAAAAGATCTGTTCCTGCCAAAAATCCATTCCTGCAAATTGCAATGATAGTCTATGAGATCTGCAGATCATCATACACACATGATTTAACTGACATTTATCTGCAGATCAGATCCACCAGGATGGATTTTCAGATCTGCGGATGATTGCTTGATCTGCAGATGAATGTCAGTTAAATCATGTGTGTATGATGATCTGCAGATCTCATTGACTATCATTGCAATTTGCAGGAATGGATTTTTGGCAGGAACAGATCTTTTGCAGATACTGATCTTTTGTGTCTGTACAGCATCTGTGTGTGCAGCATCTTGCAAAGATTTTTTTCTGATGTGGAGTTCAGCTCCATAGAATAGACTGTGTAGAGTATGGCTCTCATACTACATGAAGGGTGGTAAGATTGGTCTGTGATCTTTCATTTTCAAAAGACTATGGTCTGATGTGTGTATGAGCCTTAAAGTGGACCCAAATTAAAAATACAAGATTTAAGAAATAAAATCTATTTTCTAAATTATAATAATAAATAGCAGCCTTTTTCAGCTGCATGATGACAAATATAAAATATTTTACATTTATTGGAGGAACCCCTCCCTTCCTTTCAAATTGCCGGGATTTTTCCGGCAAACTGGTGGAGTAGATGGTGTCTGGCAATGGAGGAATTGCTAATGGCTGCCCCCAGTATAATCCTAGCTATGAAAAGAGAAGGGTGAAAAGCATGCACTGAAATGATCATAGGTTTGAAGGAGTGTTTATTTATCTTTGTATGTGTCAGAGTGGTGCAACTAAATATTTTTAATTAAAAAAATGTTTGGTTTGGGTCCGCTTTAAAGAGAATCTGTATTGTTAAAATCGCTCAAAAGTAAACATACCAGTGCGTTAGGGGACATCTCCTATTACCCTCTGTCACAATTTCGCCGCTCCTCGCCGCATTAAAAGTGGTTAAAAACCGTTTTAAAAAGTTTGTTTGTAAACAAACAAAATGGCCACCAAAACAGGAAGTAGGTTGATGTACAGTATGTCCACACATAGAAAATACATCCATACACAAGCAGGCTGTATACAGCATTCCTTTTGAATCTCAAGAGATCATTTGTGTGTTTCTTTCCCCCATGCACTGAAGTGTCAGGCTGCTCTTTTCTTCTTGCAAACAGCTTTGCCCTTGTTTGTAATTCCTCAGTATGTGAAAGCCCAGCCAGCTCAGAGGAAGATTTATCCAGCTGATTAGAGCAGCTTCTCTCTTCTCTCTTATCTAAATAACCCACAGGCAGTGTGCATAGAGGGGCCAGAAAGGGTGAGTTCATAGCAGAACCACAACACTGAAGAACTTGGCAGCCTTCCAGACACAGGCCGACAAGTCTGACAGGGGAAAGATACATTGATTTATTACAGAGACTGTGATAGTTGAACGTGCTGCAGTAAGCCAGAACACATTAGAATAGCTTTTGGAACATGTAGGATGATAAAAAACAGGATGCAATTTTTGTTACGGAGTCTCTTTAAGTGAAGAATGCCAAATTCTGCCCAGTTACATTTTGTCCTGTTACTCATGGAGATCAGGCGTGTTAGATTAGGTGTCATCGCTCTCACATTCTCATACTGGTCACTGGAAGTTGAACATGGCACCTCATGAAGATTGCCAACACCCTAAGGCCTTGTTCACACTGCGTTCTGATCCCGTGTTCGACCGCGTTGGGCGCTTCTTCTTTTACGCGCTTTTTTTCCCCGAATCCCGGCAATTACTTGCGCTGCCTTTTTTTTGTTTGTTTTTGTAAAAGCGCTTTTCTAAGCGCTCTTGCAGAGTGATTGCGTTTTTTCACTTCCTGACGTCAGTCTTAAAAACGAGAACGCAGTCGCTGCACAGAGCGATAAGCGATATCTAATGCAGTTACTGCTGCACACCCGATCTAGCACTTATAACCAGAGATTTTCCAGCATGTCCAATCGATCCTTTTGACCGATTTTTCAGCTTGATATTGATCGAAACACCGATTAGGCAGACAAGTCGCGGCACCGATTTTCCTCCAAATCAGAACAACATTTTCTGATTTGGACTGCAAAACTGCCTGATGTATGGATGCCTTTAATGTAGGAAAAAAGCAAAAGATGCATTTTTTTTTCTTTCCAGACGTATCCTGAGTTGATTGTTGGTTTCGCCCTCAATGATCAGATACGCTTCTGCTTATCAGTAACCTTCTCTTGCTATAGATAGATTGAAGAGCTCATCCAATTAGTTTCAGCTCTTTCCTGTGTCCTCTTTAAGCAGAACTCCGGCTATAATGAGCTCTATTCCTATTCTGTGTAATGATTGCAGCCGTCCTGATTTCATGATCAGTTAAACTCTTACAGATGAATGGCACGGAGGCTGCTTCTTTCTTCTGCTTTTCTCACGTCGGCTTTTGGTGTCCCCCCTCAGCGCAGAGTGACACTGTCACAGGAAAGTGACAGAGCCGCAGGATTCTATTCTCCCAGGGATGCAGTCGGGTGTTAGATGTAAAAATAGGATGCCGAATGTGTGTGTGTTTATGATTAGCAAGCCTATTAGGAATGTAGGTTACCAGGAGTGGTTTTGGTGCTTTTTCTTTGTTCCCCGGGAGCTCGGCAGAGATTCACAGCTTTCTGCACATAATGGGCATATTAAAGAACCACTATGATAAAAAAAAAACATAACCTATAAAATACAAGGAGCTCCATAGCCCCCAAACATCATGGCAAAGCGAAGAAGTGTGACTGGAGCCCAGTCCACATAGAAATCGAAAAAGAGTGTCTGGCCCAGAATGCTTTGCTTATTTCTGAGCTTGTGTTAGCGATGGTCAAGTAGATGAAAATAACTTTGAGTTTATGCAGCTTGAAAATGAACCAATCTAATCCGGCTGAGGTTTAATTTGATTGGTTCATTTTCAAGCTGCATAAAAATTAGTATAAATTTGCATTAACTTGGGAGTTATTTGCATCTACTTGACCATCACTAGCTTGTGGTACTTTCAACCAGGGCTGTGGAGTCGGTACAAAAATCATCCAACTCAGACTCCAAGTACCCAAAATTACTCAGACTCCTCGACTCCGACTCCACAGCCCTGCCATCAACTTTGCAAAAAAAAGGCCCTCTACAGTGGCATCCAGACAAATGTGTCACTTTGCAGGTGTACAGGTTGCCCGGCAACAAGCTCCTTGTGAACCAGAACTGACACATCATTGCATTCCTATTGGTTCTCTAGATGTATTTCAGCTTTCAGGGACAAAAAAGTGATTTTCATATTCAGCAGTGATGCATTGTGGGCGACTTCATATACTCTCTCCAGGCTAAATATAATCGCAAATAACTTATTTTTTAAGAAGGCAAATTTCTGTTTTGCATAGCATTTTAGTAAGAGGGCTTTTTGTTCCTTTTTTTTTTAGCCCCTTACACACTCCTAGGAGTTCTGGGTCACCATGAGCTAGCTGGGTAGTCTGTAACTTTGGGCATTTCAAGTCCTACTCTATAGAGCCACATTAATCCATGCCATGCACTGATGAGGATCAACCAATCCAAAACAGTCTGTATGCATGTTGGATTATTGTGGCTCTGTACAATTAACAAGCTGACACATCATTGCATTCCAGCGGTTCTGGAGGTGTGTTTAGCTTTCAGGGACAACAATGGATGATTTGCTTATTCAGCAGTGATGCATTGTGGGAGACATCAAATGCTCACCCCAACCTGAATAATTGCAAATACCTTCTGTTTTTTAAGAAGGCAAATATCTGTTTTGCAGGTATGTGAACCACACAGATCTCCCATCACCTCTGGCCACAGTGCTATTTTGACGTGGGAGGTGCTCCTCCTTAAAAGGAGTCACACAATATTTTTTTTTTTTTTGTGTCATTTTGTATGAGCTTTAATACTTTTTCCTATTAAAGCATTTTATTTATTTACATTAGTATTTATATAGCACTGACATATTACGAAGCGCTGTACAGAGTATATTCTCTTGTCACTAACTGTCCCTCAGAGGGGCTCACAATGTATTGCATGCATCATAGTCTAGGGCCAATGTATGGGAAGCCAATTTATCTGTATGTTTTTGGATGTGGGAGGAAACCAGAGTGCCCAGAGTAAACCGACGCAGAAACGGGGAGAACATACAAACTGCTTGCAGATGTCGACCTGGCTGGGATTCAAACCGGGGGCCCAGTGCTGCATGGCGAGAGCGCTAACCACCACGCCACCGTGCTGCCCTATTTTACTACATCAAGCTATACATTTCATTTTGATAGTTAAAGCTCTAGTTCACCCTCCCCTTTTTTAGAATTTACAGAAATGCAGCTATAATAACATACATTTTAAATCCTATGGCAAAAGAGTTTCATTTTTACAGCATAACAATGAAACGCTGCTGATGTCAGTGGTGTCCAGGTCCACACTAGGAAGTGCTTGCAGCTTCCTCTTCCTCCTGTTCAGACTAATACCGGCCATATAGTGAGAGGTAGATCAGGTCATTCATTGTCTTCCTTACATAGATCATTTTCCTGTTCTACCATTTTCCATTATTAAATCGGACCTGAACTCAGAACTTCCTCTCTGCTCTCAAAGATATGCAACAGCATAATAACCTTTGAATAAAAACATTTCTTTGTTACAGTTGATACAAATTCTACTTCCTGCTTTCATGGAAGCAGGCATATTGTTAACATCCTGTGCTTTCAAATGAGCTTATCTGCCGTGGCAGTCAGCTGACACAGTGAAGAGATCGATTTACAACTTGTGATTAGTTACAGACAAGGCAGAATCAGACAGGCTAATCTCTCTAAATACATACATGATGCGTTTCCCGTGTGTTTTCCTTCTGTCCTGTGCAAGACTTCAGGTCCACTTTAAATATTAGACAAGATTTCACTGCAAACCTTGTGTAATATAATTTGCACTACCACCACTTACTTTGTGCTGCACAATGGGCTCGATTCCCAAACAGTGATAACCCAGTTAAAGACTTTAGGCGTGATAACCATTTTATCATGCCTAAACTCAGTTTAGGCGTAATAAGTTTAGATAAGTTTAGATCGCAAAGTCCCGCGCGCAAAGCAGCGCCATTAAACTGTATGCGACGTTTTGCGCACCAGACTTTGCTAGCGCAAAACTTTTGATCAGCTGTGCACTGCGGTGCTAACCCAGTTGGTGCTATACTTATCACGCCTAAACTTATCATGCCTAAACTGAGTTTAGGCGTGATAAGGGGCATTTCACCAGCGTGCTAACACTTTGCACCGCTTTGTGAATCGGGCCCATTGATTTTAAAGTACCACTACTGCAAAATCATTTTAAATTTAAAATGCGTGTACACATACTTATAGGACGTACATTTCTCCCAGAGTGCAATGCACTCTAAATTACTTTTCTCCTATATTTCAGTCAGTTACAGTAAAATCTTGACAGACCTGACAGATTTTGTACTAGTATATCTCCCCATGGAAGTTTATTAATATCGCCTTTATTCTGCATTGTAAAGCAGGGGTAGGGAACCTATGGCTCAGGAGCCAGAGGTGGCTCTTTTGATGGCTAAATCTGGCTTATAGTTAGGGGTTGATTCACTAAGCTACACTGCTCAAGAAGTGCAGCTTAGTGTTGCAGCGCAAGTAACATTTTCAATGTAGCCATGTTACTGCTGTAGCATGCACTACTAACTTACTTGCGCTCCCCAGCCAAAACAAACAGCTGCTCCAATTGTCCCACTCTAGAGCCTGTCAGGTCCAGTGACTTTTTAGAACAAGATCCCCTAACTTTGATTGGCCCAATAGGCTGCCTGTGCCTATCGGGCCAAAGTGCGGGGATCTCGTCCTACAAAGTGAATCAACTCCCAAGTCAGCTAGCCAATTGTACAAGCTGTTAGTCGATATTTCTCCTGTCTTGCTCTTGGGGAAATCGCTGATGTTGATTTAAACCCAAGAGAAGCTGAAGACGTGTCTGACACGTCCGCTGCTCGGCGTATCAACTGTGTACACATCATAATGGCAACAGGGACGCGAGCCCTCTGCGGCGCATACGAACTGGCCCAGATTGAAGCATATTGTATGGCTCTCCCAGAATTACATTTTAAAATATGTGGCGTTTATGGCTCTCTCAGCCAAAAAGATTCCTGACCCTCTCTGTATGGGATGTATACAAAGATGGTGGCCTGAGGTAATTTACCTCACATAAAATGTTTAACAAACAAGTCTTAAGGTGCCTATGCATCAGGTGACTTTGGCAGCCAATTGACCAACCAATTTGATTATTATCAAATTAGTTGACAATCAGTTCCACCAAGTGCAGGCCCGATCGACTATACGACCAATTTCGGGCCGAAATTGGACGCGTTATTCAATCACGCCTGGTGCAAGATGTCAGGCCGAAGTTGGTTGCTCAGTTGTACGGCTGATTTCGGAACGAGTGACGAAACCCCCGCCCGCTGTAATGTATAAATGTACCCCCCCATGTGTGCATTATACATTACCTGTCCTGTGTCAGCCTCCGCGTGGTGCCGGTAACCTCCGGGCGGCCTCCGTACACGCCACTTGCTCATAGCGTCCACCATCAGCGAGCGCATAGTGTCTGACGTGCAGACGCTATGCGCCAGTGGCGTGTATGGAGAGCTGCCCAGAGGTTATGGACAATGCATTGAAGGCTGACACAGGACAGGTAATGTATAAATGCACTCAGTGGGGGGCACATTTATACATTAGGAGGGCAGCAGCGTGACGGGCACAGCCAATTCCGTTAAGATTTGAAATCGGACAGGAATTGTCCTGCAGTATATGGGCAGCTTCGATGAACAGACAAATTTATCTCCAATTCGATTAGAGATAAATTTGTCTCTTTGTGGAATCTGCCCATAATCTCCTGTTGTATGGGCAACTTTATGGAATTGAGCCCAATGTTTGCCATTGATCCCAGCAATGTGAAGCTGAGCTTTGGGAACTGTGTGTTTCTCAACAAAAGCGTAATGTCCCTTTTACAGTGGGCTTATACAATTATGCCTCCTATTAATATTATTAGATATACATCTACTCAAGTAAAAGCGTTTTGCTGCTGTGTGGAAGGTCGGTGAAAGTGAGATACTACTTGCACTGTGTTAGATAATGCAGCCTAATTAATTCCACATCAAAGTTCCCAGCAGAGGCAGCGGCCATTGTTCAGCACAGGGCTTTCATGCTATTGAATGCTGCAGTCAGTAGAGATAGAAACATCACAGGGAATGTGGCTGCAGACCTCAGGGGCTCCCTGTGAATAGTGGAGGGTAATTGCTCTGATACAGTGCAGGCCATTGCTGGGCTAATTGTGTATTCCTAATATCTTGCTGCCAAGGGGAACGTCTTACCTATTCTGTGTGATGTATACATCAGGGCCCTTTCCCTGTGAAACGCAAAATCGCTTACAGCCTGCAGTGTGATTCTTCCAATGATTCTTCCAAATTAGGTGGACCTGAACTCTAGCACAGGACAGAAGGAAAACCTAGAGAAGTGCACCCTGTATGTATATAGAGAGTTTAGCCTCTCTAATTCTCCTCATCTGTGTCTAATCGCAACTTGTAATTTGATCTCTCCCCTGTGTCACCTGACTGCCACGGCTGCTAAGGCAGATAAGCTCATTTGAAAGCACAGGATGTTAACGATACGTCTGCTTCCATGAAAGCAGAAAGTAGACACACTGCAGATTTACTGTAGAATTTGTATCAGCTGTAACAAAGAAATGGTTTTCTTTTAACGGTTAATATGCTGTTGCTTATCTTCTAGAGCAGAGAGGAAGTTCTGAATTCAGGACCATTTTAACACACGTTTTTTTTTTCAATGCGAAAAGTTAAATTGCATAGCACTGTGTTTGGTATGAAGTTGTTTGGATTTTTTTGCATTCCCATTGACTTTTTTAGCCAGTTGCAATTGCACAAAAATGTCAGCATGTAATGCTTTTGGGGAGGAATTGAACAGCACATCCCAATTTTTTTTATTTTTACTTGCTGTCGACAAAACGCCTGTGTTCCTGAAAATCTGATGGGATTGCGCACAGTGGAAATGGTCCCTTGGGAGTTGTTCAGACATATGGGAGTATATTCAGTAAACTGCAGTAATCAGGATAGCGTGCCTTAAGTCTTATGCAGGACAAGTCGAGCATACGCCAATGTGGTAATTCATACACACGTTTAGTAGAGATGAATGCAAACAATGATAATATCGTGCGTAATGCATATGTAGTTTGTGTGTTACAGGTGCAAGCACACTTACCTGAGACATGGGTTACCGTATATACTTGTGTATAAGCCGAGGTAACCCCCTTTTCCCCCAGAAACCAGGAAAAAGCGATTGACTCGCATATAAGCTCCCTATCCAGTATAGTCTCCTCCACAGTAGCCTGATGTGCCCCCAGTACAAGTCAGCCCCTCTCTCCATAGCCAGATGTGCCCCAAGGATGATACATCTGTGTCTCAAGACGCCACTAGATGGCATCATAGATATTAGACACAGCGATTGCCACACAGGAAGAATCCCTGATCGTTGCACCGCTGACACGTTGCTTGCACGCTCCACTCCACAAGCCAGGGGACACAGGTAGTCTTGAGCAGTGCACTCTGCACACCATGTTGCATGGCATGGGGGGCACTGACACTGCAGGGAGTCAGCTAGCAAGAACAGGCTCACTAGTGCTAGATCCTTACTCATCGGCCAGTAACAAAACCTGCTCAACCATCCGGTCTGCTCCACTGACCCACATATAAGCCGAGGGGGTAACTTTTCAGCACATTTCTTGTGCTGAAAAATTAGGCTTATACACAAGGTATATAAGTTAATGTCAAAAGCTTTGTTCTCCTCACTCACCCCACCAGCCGCGTAACGCTCCTTGTGTGCTGCTACGTTGGCCCTTCTCCCCACTGCATAGTAACAGAGTGTGTTGCTTGCTTGGAGGCTAGCGGTGCTTCTGTACAGAGTCGGCCTGATTCCTCCCGGCCAACTTGCCTCGTATGTGTGTGAGAAGCTACTTCCTGTGAACTGCAGGTGCCACTCCCTCATGTAGACACATGATCTGTAATTCAGGTATGTATTATGGCATCTGTTGCTCCTCCTGCTTTGATTGTTACATGATCAATTTTGATAGACCTGCCCACTAGCTACTCTTAGGGGGAGGAGGAAATTTCTGCAGTGGAGTTTGGGAAACATGTTGGCGCTGGTGAAATAGATTTTGTGTCCACCATTCTGCAACAACATACTGTAATACACAGTATATATAAATATTAATATTAACTTGTCATCCTGATTGTTTTTGCAATTTGCCTTGATCAGTATTTTAGGTTTAGTACTCTGCTACACCCAGTAATAGTAATAAACTTTACAAGTACAGTCTACTTGTTGGGAAGATCCCTTTATGTAATAGCCTAGCCTATGTAATGACAATGACACAAAGGCTTGTGGATGACGATGGGAATGTGGAAACTCCCTTTTTTATAACCGTGTCATTTCTGCATTGTCGTCTGGAGAATTTACCTCCTTATTTCCCTTTTTATTGTCATGACAAAGAGCTTGGAGGGAAAGCCGTCACACTCCTGGCTGTCAGCGTTCTTCACGGTGCCTACGGCAACATGTAAATATGTGAATTTTCCAGAACAAAAAATAAAAAAACTTTCCACTTGCACTAAAGGGGTGACGACGCACGTCAAATGCAAATGTAGCGACATTCTGTGAGCTGCTGATAGTTTGCATGTTGTTTGCACAGGAATGTACATCTAATAGAGAGATTAATGTCATATTTGTAAGCTACTACAGGTAAATAAAATGCTGCTTTTAGGAAGTGTTTGGGAATTAACAGTGTTCTCCCCAGGCTCTTTTAGCCGGGTGCTGCACCCGGCTAGTTTTGGTGAGCATCCGGCTGTCATCGGCTCACCTCCTCCTATGCTGTAAGGAGAGTTGTGCACAGAAGCACTGGCCCTGCATTCTCTCATCTCGCCCTACCCGGCTACTTTTTCATGCCACCCGGCTACTATTTCATACCACCCGGCTGGAAAAAAATTCTGGGGAGAACACTGGATTAACATGAGCGGGCATTTGTAATGATTTATTGTTTTTGTTTTTCTTTTATTTAAAGAGACTCCGTAACAAAAATTGCATCCTGTTTTTTATCATCCTACAAGTTCCAAAAGCTATTCTAATGTGTTCTGGCTTACTGCAGCACTTTGTACTATCACAGTCTCTGTAATACATCAACTTGTCTCTCTCTTGTCAGACTTGTCAGACTTGTCAGCCTGTGTCTGGAAGGCTGCCAAGTTCTTCAGTGTTGTGGTTCTGCTATGAACTCCCCCTTCCAGGCCAATCTATGCACACTGCCTGTGTGTTATTTAGATTAGAGCAGCTTCTCTCTTATCTTTTACAAGCTGGAAAAATCGTCCTCTGAGCTGGCTGGGCTTTCACATAGTGAGGAATTACAGACAAGGGCAAAGCTGTTTGCAGGAAGAAAAGAGCAGCCTGACACTTCAGTGCATGAGAGATGCAGGGGGAAAGAAACACACAAATGATCTCTTGAGATTCAAAAGGAAGGCTGTATACAGCCTGCTTGTGTATGGATGTATTTTCTATGTGTGGACATACTGTACATCAACCTACTTCCTGTTTTGGTGGCCATTTTGTTTGTTTATAAACAAACTTTTTAAAACTGTTTTAACCACTTTTAATGCGGTGGGGAGCAGCGAAATTGTGACAGAGGGTAATTGGAGATGTCCCCTAACGCACTGGTATGTTTACTTTTGTGTGATTTTTAACAATACAGATTCTCTTTAAAGCACTAGGATTAGCCATACTATGCCAGGGAATAAAACACATATATAAGTAGATAAATACTTGATCTACTTACATAACACATGTATTGTACTGGCCATGCTTTGATTTCAGTGAATTTTATATAGTAAATGAAGAGAATTCTGTTCCTGGTGGGAACCATGTCTTTTGCCCACAGTTTGAGGCTAAATACTGATGTTGTTTCTTCCCTTAACTTTTTTTTTTTTTTTACTTTTTTTCCTCTAATCGCTGAGTCACCTCAGCCTTGCTTGTAAACACAACTGAGCAGAGGATCATGTTTCAGCTAGGCAGCTGGGCAGGGAAATAAAGGGAAGAGGAATATATTATAGATAAAAAGAACCCTCAGCATGCAACTGAATGGCAATGGCTATTAAAGGGCCAGTGCTCCTGTGTGATGACTCCAAACCATAACAGCAGAAAAAGTTTTGAAAGTAGGCTTAGCATCTTTATCACTTAATACACTCAGAGCAGTTGCAGTTGAAATTTGATTTTTATGGTGACATTCCCGCTTAACACACCTGGATCCACTGGGATATGTGCGGGTTCAGGATGGTATTTTTTTTCCCACCCAAACGAATTATGTAATTATGTAGTTTTAGTAACATAAAAAATAAAAACATTTTTAAAGGATACCTGATGCAAAGAAACTTAGAAAAAACAGGAGAGTTCTCCTCTCTAGCCTATCATAATGTAAAGCCCCCCGGGACCCTCTTACAGGTCACCAGAGTCAGGCTTTACTGAGCAGGCGCTGGCCGGGCTATACGTATCCTACAACACGTTGCCGAGAGCGCTCTGAGGATGCTTGTGATGTCATGCACATGATGTAGTGATGTCATACACAGAGCGCTCCCAACCACGGGCACGCACTGTAGGATGCGTGCAGCCCGGCCAGCGCCTGCACAGGAAAGCCCGACTCCGGTACTTCCCCCGTCTCTGCGCATCTGATATCCTTGAAAAAGCGTGTCCTTGATCTTGCGGCTCCACTAATCAGAATCAGAATTTATTTCGCCAAGTACAACGTGAGTTGTACCCGGCATTGATTTTGGCACATACAGGGTCGGTGATGGTACAGTAACATTTAGCATACAGTAGGTACAATAGCTATACAGTAGATACATACAGTTTCTGCCGATACATACAGTAGATCCCTTGTAGAAAGGTGGACCCAGGAGAAAGGACACACTATATATGGTTTTTGGAGGAAGCGGTTGGTGCGGACCACCTCTGCTGAGAATCTAACGTGTTTACAGCAGCCACCGATCCCTGTAAGTGAACCAGTGAGTGATCTGCCTGTCAGATTGTCACGGCCAAATTCTGGCTAAGTGCATTGATGTCCTACTGACCCCAGCTGCTCCATGCCTCTCCATAGTGTGCCATACTCTGCCTTCCTCCCCCTACATGGCAACCAAATGCACTGCTAGCCTACAGACCAGCGACGTATATGTACACGGTCCGTCACTAACTGTTTCCCATACTTTATAAGCCCCACACCTCACCCTACCCATATGTTGTCCAGGTACAAATGTTTTTTTTTTTTTTTTTTATAGATCTTTTGTAGGCTGTCAATAGCAGATCTTGTTTAGGTCTTTGCAGAAGCTCCTTGATAAGTCGATGTCCAATAACAAACCTGAAACTCTGTGATCAGTTCAAAGCAGTGGCGGCGCCAGGGGGGTGCTCAAGCACCCCCTAAATTTGTCCAAGCACCTCCTGGCGTGAACTGACTTCAGGCGTCTAAGAGACGCTGAGTCAGTTCACAGCGGCAGCCCGGAGCAGCAGGCAGGGCTACGGTAAGATGGCCGCCCGAAGCCCTGCTCTGCAGGCTTGGAGTCTGCAGTGCAGGGCTTCGGGCGGCCATTTTCCCGTAGCCCTGCTCGCCGGGTAATTCAGGCTGCTGCAGGAAGGGAGAGGATCGTGGGAGCTGAGCTGCGCGCCACAAGGAGGTCGGGAGAGGAGGAGGTCGGAACAGGAGGTCTTCTGACTAGGTGAGTAAATGGGGTTTTCTTTTTCAGGTGGTGCTGCTGATTGTGGTCAGAACTGCTGAGCATTGTGCATATTGGGGTCAGATCTGCTGAGTATTGTGCATATTGGGGTCAGATCTGCTGAGGATTTGGGTCATAGCTGACATATTGTGGTCATATCTGATAAGGATTGTGCATATTGGGGTCATATCTGATAACGGTTGTGCATATTGGGGTCATATCTGATAACGGTTGTGCATATTGGGGTCATATCTGATAACGGTTGTGCATATTGGGGTCATTGAACGTGTTTTTTGTTCAAATCTGCTCACATTACGTGTATTTTCTTGAGAAAACCTGCACAATTATGTGAATTTTCTGGGGAAAGGGTCACCAAAACTTGGGCCCTCTGTCTTTGCGTTGCACTTTTTAAAGGGAACCCGAGGTAAGAATAATATGGAGGCTGCCATATTTATCTCCTTTTAAGTAATACCAGCTGCCTGGCTGCCGTGTTGGTCCTCTGCCTCTAATTCTTTCAACCATAGACCCTGAACAAGCATGCAGCAGGTCAGGGGTTTCTGACAATATTGTCAGAACTGACAAGATTAGCTGCATGCTTGTTTCTGGTGTAATTCAGTTCACTACTGCAGCCAATAGATCAGCAGGGCTGCCAGGCAACTAGAATTGTTTAAAAGGAAATAAATATGGCAGCCACCATATCACTCTCACCCTGGGTTCACTCTAAATTACAGTTAGCCCCGCCCTCATCCGGTCATGACCACGCCGGTTGTAGCCACACCCATTTTTTTGCAGCGTCGTCAGCTCCCCCGGAAATTGGTCCAGCACCTGCATAGGACCCCCTAAAAAAAATTCCTGGAGCCACCACTGGTTCAAAGGGGTCGTTATTGGCAGATTGCTTCAGCTATTGTTCTAGCCGCTCACTCAGCTTCCGCATGCCGTTACTCCTGTGCTGCTCTGTCAGCCCTCTGTCACCCATGCATAGCACCAGGACATGTCACTAGGCTGTAGGCCTATCACTGCATCTGTACAGCCTCGAACCTCGGGTCACGAACCTCACCAGGCGACCTGCTTCATACGTGTACCGCGGCCCTAAGAAGTGGATGCTGTGCAACCTCCCTCTTGTATCCGAGGTTGCACAGCAGTAGAGTCATCTGACTAGATATTGTAGTAGAAGACCCGGTGAGACCTTCCTGAGGGCCAAGGTTGTATAAGCTCTGCTGGAAAGCGAGCAGCTATAACTTTTTGACCATGGCACAGTTGCAGTGTTCTCCAGTTGGCATTGGCACTGCAGTGTGTCAGAGTAGATGAAGATACTTCAGTGAGTAAATCCTTGCCTTGCTGGCTGAACACTGAAGTAGTCTCCTTGTGCTGCTAGTTATGCGACTTCTCTCCCTGCCAACATACACAGAGGATCTGTCAGGGCTTGGAGTGGCTGACCTCAGAAACATTCTAAGGAAGAGACGGATATCTTGAGAGCGGATTCAGTTTCCGCCAGGATAACCGCTACAGGGCCGTGCCGATGCTCAACCAGCCGAGGATAAGGAAGAGACATGATCATACATTCCGGATGCCAGTTTTTGCTGGGAGTTAAAGCGGATAAGTACTGTAAAGCTGCCTACAGACATCGGAGGGCAGTTGTAGAGGCCAACAGGTTCTGACCACCCTCAGAAGATCCTGAACACTAGCAGCTTGACTAACAACTTTAAGCTTGACTGAGATTTCCAGCTTATGCTGCAAGGAGGGCACATCTGAGTCAAGCGCAGATAGTACCAGCTTATAACAAGGGATTAAAGTGGCATAACACTCAGAATTCCCTCTTCCAGTAGATTAGCCACACCATTAGGACTTCTTCTAAGATCAAACTCCTATATTAACAAAAAGTGTCTGAAAGAGTTAATAGGTGTACATTAATTTTGCCTTGGAAACTTTATTAATTAAAGAGCCACTAAACCAACTTCTCTCCCCAGGATACAGGGAGTTTGCTTTTTGATATCTGTGCAGAAAATAAGGCTTATTTATAGCAGGGAGCTTCTGTGTGCAAGCTACACTGATAGAAAGCCATTTAGTCAGGAAAGTGATGGGAGGTTTGTGATTTTTACACAAAAGAAATTACCTCTGGCCAAAGCCAAGTAGAGTAACTGTGGGGCATTACAGATTTGGAGGGCAGGGACATAAATTCAGGTATGCAAATTACACTTCCTCTCTATTTTGACTTAGTGTTTCTCTCACTGATAGCTAATTACAAGCCATAGAACTCTTGTCTGGTAGAGAACAACATTTTGAGTGAATACAATAGATAAAAAAAAAAAAAAAAAAAGTCAGTTTGTAGATTGTGGCTCTGGAACACTAAATCACTGCATTATTTAGCTGAGAAATAAAAACATTAAACTATTTTTTTTTTTAGCTTAAAATTTGTTTTTCTTCTCAGTTTATTGTCTGCTTTAATAAATATGCAACCTGGAAATGAGCGTTAAAGATGACATCACTTTCTCACAATGCACCTAACAACTTAGGTTCCCTTTCTCAGTCAGAACCTGATGGAAGCAGTAGGGCTCCTTTTTCTACTAAGGAATCCCAATCATTCGAGATAAAATAGGTTTTTTGTTATGTATTTTGATGTGTCAGCTTGAACGCTGGATGACTACAGTATCTCTCCTCCCACTTTTTCCCTGCCTGAGTTTTATGTGGTCCACTGACACTACTACCACTATTTTCACTGACTAGTAATGAATGTAGTGCTCCTCTTGTCTGATGTTTGGCCCTTGTATAAGGAATGCATAGTAAGCAGGTGAGTGAATGATGAACACTGGCCTTAATGAAGAAAAGCAGAAGCATGCAAGGCCTGGATGTTTTTCAGGTCATACTCATTTTAGAAAACCACATCAAACCTAATAGAGCATTTCCTGTAACTGTATCTGGTGCTCAGCTCAAAGTGTGGTGCTTGCAGCTGCAGTCTTAGCATTGGCTTTTCTGTGCTCCCGGCCACATCTCTATGTACTGTTACAGGTACCACTGACAGCATTAAAATAATACTAAAACAAATGATTTACTGCTCAGTGAAAGGATAAGGGGTTTTTTATTGTTTCAAAAAAAAGCAAGCAATCGCGACAGCCACATGCAAAGGTCTATCAGAAATACTAAAAACACAAGGCCTAAAGCTAAAAACACAGGGCCTAAAGCTAAAGTGCCAAGTTGCATAAGAAAGCTAGCATGCTGCTCAGCATTAGATGCTAAGCCGACATCACATACACCACTACTAGCACGCAGCCACCACATTCACTCTCACGAGGCCATGAAGCTTAGGCAGGCAGAAACTTCAATGTTGCGTAAGCTCCTACTGTGCAGTGATCTTCAACCAATCAGCAAAACTGTAATTGCCCGTATAGCCTTTATCTTTATCACAGAGCAGGAAGAAAATGTAATCAAGAGAGATCTTACCAAGTCCATGGGATGGTAAACTCTGTGGGTACCCACTCCTGGCATCAGCAACAACGGCAATATTCCAGCTCTATGTACAGGCAAACAGAGGTGCCAAAATGATAAAAGTCGATAAAAAGTTTAAAAGTTGGGGGATTTCCCTCCTCCAAGTAGACACATCAAACTGGCTATGAAGGGAGCATAAAACTCATGTAGGTCTAGTACAAAGAAAAGCGTCTGTGTGCTACATGAGTTTTATGCTCCGTTCATAGTCTTAAGGTTGTGGGATATGCCTGCGAAGCGCGTTGCACTTTCTGGAGTGTGTGAATAAATATTTGGTTGTCTATTTGGAGGAGGGAAATCCACCTCGGCCTCCCTCGACTTATAAACTTTTTATGTACTTTTATCCTTTTGGTGCCTCTGTTTGCCTGTACATGTTCTAAGTCCATCCTTGGAGGGGTGGTGCTCCCCTTATTTCTGATCTACAGAGAGCGACTTCTTAATCCTGAGTGGAGACAGGTCTGATCTCCCCACCTGCCTACACAGTGGTTGCCTGGAAGGTAACCCTTGTTTGTGAGTATTAATATCATATACTTTGTGGCACACCCATATTACCAGTACATACTACACTATATTGGGCTCCCTGTGTCTCTTTCAATATTCCAGCTCTAGGTCAGCACTGCTTCAGCAATGGATCAGCATGTCTTGCCTGAACGCCAGCCTGGAGAGGCAGTGTGGTGTGGCACTCAGGCCCATCTACGCGTTTCCTGTCCTGATTGGACAATTCATCAGGGTGTGGTTAGCTCATTTCGTGTATTGTTGCCAACAACGCTATATCCAGGCTGGTAGCACCACTGTGTGTACTAAGTGGAAGCAAGCCTGTAGCCAAAACCTTTTAGTAAGGTAAATGCATGTACACATTAACTACCCTGTTACTTTCATCTCAAAAACATTTGCAGAATTCATCCCTTCCTGTTACAGGAGGCAACTAAAATGTGTGTACATGCTTCAATTATATCATACCTTGACTACTGTAATCCCTTACTCTGTGATCTACCAAAAAGCAGACCGGCACCTCTCCAGTCCCTACTGAACTCTGCTGCACCGTCTCATCCACCTCTCCCTCCGCTCCTCTGAGGCAGCCCCTCTCTGCCAATCTCTCCATTGGTTACCAACTACTCAAAGGATCCAATTTAAACTCCTCACACTATCACACAAAGTTCCACACGAGTTGTCACCTATATTTCCTCATTAATCTCCAGGCACCATCCCTCCCAAAACCTTTGTCCTTCCAGGAGACCCTCTTGTCCTCTAGGTTGGTCATCTCGTCTCACTCTCGCATCCAGGACTTCTCACGAGCATCAACTTTCCTTTGGAACTCACTCCCAAAGCCTGTCCATTATGTGTAGACCTTCAAACGTACTCTCAAAAAACAACTTTTTAGACAAGCCTATAATTTGGCAGGAATGATTCTTTTTCTTGCTTTAGGCTTTAAAAGCACATGAGAAAAATTCTACCGCTTTTAGAACCTAAAATCAGGAAAGAGTCATACCGCCAGTGAGGTTAAAGGGAACTTGAACTGAGAGGGATATGGTGGCTGCCATATTTATTTCCTTTTCAACAATACCAGTTGCCTGGCAGTCCTGCTGATCATCCCGGCATCAGTACTGTCTGATTCACACACCTGAAACGAGCATGCAGCTAATCCTGCCAGCTTTTTGTCAGAGCATCTGATCTGCATGCTTGTTCAGGGTCTATGGCCAAAAGTATTAGAGGCAGAGGATCAGCAGGATAGCCAGGCAATTTGTATTGTTTAACCACTTGCCGACCGCGCACTCATACCGCGCGTCGGCAAAGTGGCAGCTGCAGGACCAGCGACGCAGTTCTGCGTCGCCGGCTGCAGGCTAATTAATTAGGAAGCAGCCGCTCGCGCGAGCGGCTGCTTCCTGTCAATTCACGGCGGGGGGCTCCGTGAATAGCCTGCGGGCCGCCGATCGCGGCTCGCAGGCTAAATGTAAACACAAAAAATCTAGATAAAGTCGGCGCTGAAGGGGTTCACAAGACCTGACTAAGCTGCACGTTCCTAAGAGGGGATCCCAAAACCCTCAAAATGGGTTAGAAATAATTTAAGTTTGAAGGAACACGCGCTAAAAAACAATTGATACTTTTATTCAAAATCTAAAAATACATGATACGACCATAAATCCAACATCCATCCAGTCCACACACACCAATCTCCCCACAATCTCACCCAGAACCAGTTTTTATCAGACCCAAATATAAAAATAAAATAAATCGTAGAGCTGTGTAATCAATTGATTGATCAATCCTATATGGATATCAAAAAAAAGTTCTCTTTTTTTCTTTCAATTTTAGGCAGTGCAAGCATCCATTCAGACAGCCGTCCAAGAAATGGAGCGGTGTTTCCAGTCCTCACGAAAAACTTTTAGCTTAGCCAGAGTCTCTGTAACTGTAAATGCTCAATCCAAATAGACTTGGTTTCTCTTTGCGGATATCAATACACAAGGCATGCGATCGATCAAGTTCTGTTTGAAATATATCTGCACAATACGGGCAGGCTTTGCAACAAAATACCTTTTATGTAGCACGCTCGCTCTCTCTTCAGCTAATTTCCGTTAGCCTTCTCCTGAAGAAGGCTAACGGAAATTAGCTGAAACGCGTAGAGGTCATCCTTTAGGACTATATCCCGTTTTTTAAGCGTTTAGGAACTCAGCTGGCCGCGATAGCGCTTAGCGGCCATCTGAACAAAGCAAAGTTCCTATACCTTTTAGGTGACGTCACCACAAGTAACCGCTTCTAGCGGATTGGAAGAGAGAGCGAGCGTCACGCTGAACCTATCAGTAGGAAGTGACGTATGCGACCAACCAACGCCAGGAGCTGAACGGGGAAGAAGCTCTGAAGCACCCGGCGGCGTATACAACCCGTAAGACCGGGAGAGGAGAGTGCTACATAAAGGTATTTTGTTTAAAGCCTGCCCGTATTGTGTGGATATATATTTCAAACAGAACTTGATCGATCGCATGCCTTGTGTATTGATATCCGCAAAGAGAAACCAAGTCTATTTGGATTGAGCATTTACAGTTACAGAGACTCTGGCTAAGCTAAAAGTTTTTCGTGAGGACTGGAAACACCGCTCCATTTCTTGGACGGCTGTCTGAATTGATGCTTGCACTGCCTAAAATTGAAAGAAAAAAAGAGAACTTTTTTTTGATATCCTTATAGGACTGATCAATCAATTGATTACACAGCTCTGCGATTTATTTTATTTTTATATTTGGGTCTGATAGAAACTGGTTCTGGGTGAGATTGTGGGGAGATTGGTGTGTGTGGACTGGATGGATGTTGGATTTATGGTCGTATCATGTATTTTTAGATTTTGAATAAAAGTATCAATTGTTTTTTATCGCGTGTTCCTTCAAACTTAAATTAAATGTAAACACAAGCGGAAATTATCCGTTTTGTTTACATTGTACGGCGCTGATCGGTGATCCCCGGCCAATCAGCGGCCGGGGATCGCTTCCATGTGACGGGACGTCCTGTCACAGGCTGCACAGGACGGATAGCGTCCTGTGCAGCCCCGATCACCAGGGGGCCAGGTAGGAGAGGGGGAAGCAGAATTTCGCCGCGGAGGGGGGCTTTGAGGTGCCCCTCCCCCCCCCCCCCCCCCCCCGCCAGCCACACGCAGGCAGGAGAGATCGGACCCCCCCAGCACATCATCCCCCTAGTGGGGAAAAAAGGGGGGTGATCTGATCTCTCTGCCTGGTGTTTGATCTGTGCTGGGGGCTGTAGAGCCCACCCAGCACAGATCACAGAATTCAATGCTGGTCCTTAAAGGGAGGTAAAGGGTGGGTCCTCAAGTGGTTAAAAATTAAATGAAAATGCCAGCCTCAATATCCCTCTTCCTTCAGGTTCCATTTAAACTGACTGAATATACTTTGGACAGATACTTTAGGTAATCTCTCGTGTAACATAAAGGTGGTAATGAAACAATCTTGATTGTCTTAGTGGGCACCTTTAGAGCATCATTTCTTGTGAGGTGGATAAGACTTAAGCCCAGAGCCTCATGTGTGGAGAGTATTGGTGCTTGCTTTCCATAGCAACCAGTCCTATTCCTTGTTTCATTTGCAAATCAGCACTGCACAGTGACAGTTGGAAGCAGTACAAAGGATTAGGCGAATCAACAACGATTCTCACATAAACCGAGGGACACAAATACAGGATACAGAGCCAAAGATTTCTTGTTCCCTCATGAGAAAATGTAAACATGATTTAGAAAATCCACAGACCACAAATAATAAACACAGACAATATCTCCTCCTGCATTTTAAGATCATTTGGACGCTGGTTTAATTGATAAACGTTACACTACCCATGAATCACAAGTGTTCAAGGCCAGATTTATAATTTCTCTGCCTGCAGGCCTTCCTTTTTACTGCTCCTATTGCATGTGTGGCAGTCCCCCACCCATACCGTGTGAAGCCCCCTTTTCCATGTACAGCAGCCCCTTTATTTCACATACAGCTCCATTGGGCAGCAGTTTTCCATGTGTTGCACACCTCTTCTACAATATGCAGCAGCCCCTCCTCCCCCCATGTCTACCTGCCCCTTTGGACAGGAGCCACTTTAGGCCTAAGCCTGTGTGGCCTCTCCAGAAATCCCCTCATGTAAGTATTGTTGTAATTGGCCACATTGCTTGCAGATCTCTTACTATGTATGGGTAACCTAGCAACATTAAAATAATAATGTCTGGAAACGTAAACAGAATTTGTATTCAAAAGTACGTAATAGTTTATTTTTTTCTTTACAATATTCATAAATAATTTACTCAGTTTGCCCCTTGTAGAATCTTTTCTTTCCCTGATTTACTTTTCACAGATGGCAAAATCTTTGGTACTTGCAGATGATTGCTGTGGAATGTTTACGGAGAAAGAAAGATCTCTAGTCTCCCAGAATGCTCGGGAAGGAGGAGAATTCCACGTAATAGCCTAGGCTACTCCTCAGTGGGAGGGTGGGGCCTACATACCAATATACAGCAATGTAAAACTATAGGAAGTGTTTCTGATGCTGAAACCAGGATAATAGATAAAAGTAGGTATCCTGAATCATATACAGCATACTACTACATGTGGTTACAGTTCCTCTTTAACAATGCGGTTTTCTCCTGGTTTTTCCTCTTCAGTATCACACAATGGAGCCATCTGTGTGACTGACTGTGCTTTTATCTGTATGTAAGTCTATGATGGCCAAGCATAATACTGTAACTATGTAGCCTGTAATCCCTTTACCAAAATACAAGTGATGGAGAGGAATGCCTGGGAGGAGTGACTGCAAAGATAAGAGACACAAGAGGAAAACTTTCAGGTTTCGGTTGAGTTTTCTCCTTTTTTATGTCATGTCAAAAAGTATTAAAGAGGAACTTTAACTAAAGATTGAACTTCATCCCAATCCGTAGCTGATGCCCCCTTTTACATGAGAAATCTCTACCTTTTCTCAAACTGATCATCAGGGGGCGCTGTATGGCTAATATTGTGGTGAAACCCCTCCCACAGTGTGATGTCATGACCATGTTCCTGACAGTTTGCTGTCTGTGAACCTCATTGCATAGTGGGAAATAATGTGGGTTTTTTTTCCAACTGCCAAGCAAGCAGTATCTCCCTCTGTACATAGAACTCTCAGTAACGAACATTCCGTACAGATCACCTGGCAGAACTAAATATGTCACCACCAGGGATAACACGTTGGACTGTAAGTCAGTGAGTGGAAAGATTTTACAATGGCCAAACACTGACTAAATAATTTATAAATGAATATTGTTTGCTATAAGCAATTTTATTCATTGTTCTTTTCACTACAGGTCCTCTTTAATGCTGGGCTTACACGGCTCCATTTTGCCGCTCGATTCTCCCGCTTGATCGATTCCCCGCTCGATTATCTTGTCTACCGCTTGTTTTTCTTCTCTTTTTGCATTGTCTACAATGCAGAATCGAGTGTTGAAACGATCAGGCTGGAGATCGGACATGTTGGAAATGATCTATCGAGCCATCTAAATGGCTCAGAATCGAGCCGTGTATTCCCAGCATAAGAGTCATTTTCCTCTGAAAATCGTCATTGCAAAAGCACTTTGATGGGATAGCAATTTCTCCAAATTTTAGCGCTTGGTTTTCTATGGGGTTCCATGATAGTAGCAAAAAAGTTTCTCTACCGTGTTAGCCAAACAAATTATATAGCTAGAAAAAAAACGTTTTGTAAAATTAATACCTTTTTTTAATGGCTAACTGATAAAGTTAAAAAACCTTTGACTTTATCAGTTAGTCATTAAAGGTATTACTTTTACAAAACTTTGTTTTTTTTTCTACCAGCACTATGGCGTTTTATGCAATTTTTCTATGATTTCTATTTTTTTTAATATATGATTGTGTTTGCGTTTCCTTAGAAAAATAAAAAAAAATTCAAACATTGAAATTTTTTTGTGTGCGCCTGTTGACTTTAATCTAAAGACAATCGAAGAAAAAAATGCACCCGGGAAATTGTTACCTTTTTAAGGTTGTAATGAGTTTTCTGCAGCAAAATATCTATCTGAAATTTTGATCACATGACCAGAAGCCATAGAACACATTGACTGAATGTCAGGCTCAGTGGGTGGGACTGCTGATGTCTCAGATTGCATTATCCCCACTAGCAGCAAGGTGGAAGGCATAGACTGAATCTCTCTGCAGCCTGTAGTAGTTACTTGTGCCTGTTAAAAGTGCCTCATCATTACTGGCTGATGTTTGATTCTCCACTACTGAGGCAACAATCTAACTTTTGCATTTGTTTTTCCCTCAAAAGTTTGCTTTAAAAGCAAATGTCCCCAGCTGGAGTTTTTTGCGGCGGACACTCAGCCCCATTCACCTGTATTAAATGGGCACTCACCGCACAGAGGTTAGGAGGCAATGCCTATTACCGTGCATGTGTCTGCTGTCTGATAACCCTTAGGATCGGTTCACAGTAGACCCTGTGTTAGACTGATTACCAGATCGGATGACGGTGCTTTCCTATGGGGTTTTGGGAAACCGTGCTTTCCTATGGGTTATTGGTAGTCCGTTGCAATACTGCAACAGACATTCCCAAGCTGCTTAATCTCAATGGACAGCAGATGCTGAGTGAGATATAGTTGATACATGGCATGTTCCTGTCCCTCAAAGTGAGAACACCTCAGGGGCTCAAGGATAGTTTACTGCAGTGGCTGGATAGTGTACTGGTTAAGGGCTCTGCCTCTGACACGGGAGACCTGGGTTTGAATCTCTGTTTGACCTGAGTTTTGAATCTTGGGTTTGAATCTCGGCTCTGCCTGTTCAGTAAGACATCACCTATTCAGTGAGGAGACCTTGGGCAATAATCCCTAACACTGCTACTGCCCATAGAGCGCCCCCTAGTAGCTGCAGCTCTGGCGCTTTGAGTCTTCCAAGAGAAAAGTGTGATATAAATGTTCTGTGTTAGTGGAGCTCCAGCACAAGTATCGCATAATTGTTTAGCCCTGTGGAGTCGGAGTCGGGGCAATTTTGGGTACCTGGTTTCATAAACTGAGGAGTCCAGAGTCAGATGATTTTTATACCAAATCAACAGCTCTGCTAAATATTAGACTAAGGAGTTGAGGAGTCGGAGTCTGAGCCAGTTTGGGTACCTGGAGTCGGTGGTTTCATAAACTGAGTAAGAGTTGGAGTCCGATGATTTTTGTACCGACTCCACAGCCCTGGATTTGGTTAGCATTGGGGTTGGCACACTGTGCTGCAGCTTGGTCTGTCGTAGTCTGAACCTAGCCTTGTAGTGATGAATGGGAGTGGACACATGTAGTGCATGTTAAGTAAGTTTTCATGTTCTCCATTGCAGACTTGTGCAGAATCCTGCATCTGCCGGCTTCTCATTCCCCTCCCAATATTATTGCCTTAGGAAACACATAATGCACTTATAGATGTGTTTTACAAATCTTGGGCCACAATATGTTTCTTTACATACTGCTGTGACTGGATTGATGCAGCAGTGGATGTTCTAGGAACATTCAGGACAAACATGAGGTTGTCGACCTGTAGTAACACAGAAGGGTTAAGCATGCAGTTTATGGTATGATCCTGAATGGTAAGAGGTACTGGCACTTGTATGCAGTAGGGATATCCCTAGACTTAGTCTTACCGCTGCTAAGTCCTGTGTGTGTGTCGCGTGAGCTGGAATTACCATGGATAGTGTAGTCACTCATGTGGCTCCCTGAGGGGGGGATTAGTCAATCGCAGTCTGGCTTCCGTCCTTGTCATATTGTAGGGCACAGGCGGATTTGGTTCAAGAAATCCTACAGCTTTGTTGCAAGTCGCTTTTTTCTTACACGGTTTCCATTTATCTCTGTCAAGGAACTCTCCTCTTCCTTCTTGGAGAGATTCACACAAGCAGGTTTTCAAAATATATCAACCAGATCCAATAAAATCGTGTAAACCGGATTTGAAAGACTTCTATTTGTTAGTTTCAGGATTCAGTGCCTGGGAGGCATTATTGGATCTTGCTGTCACAGGGAAGGTTCCTCTTTGCCTCGGGTGATGTGATGGGTTCTGTAGGCTCAGGCTGGACTTGCACTGTGTGAGTTGTATAACACACGCATTATGGTGAATGTGAACCGCAGTGAAGACTGGACATAGACTTTAATCCAGGCCCCTTTCACGCTAGCGCGTTGTATTGGCCAATTTGGCAGCAGGTCAACGCTACGCTTATGTAAGTCTATGGGCATTTCCTACCTAGTGCGATGCATTCAGCCGGAAGGGCACGATTCAACACGAGAGCAACAGCCTGTTGTGGGGCAACTTGCGTGGCGATGTGTGGCGAACTGGAAGACATGTAAGTCTATGGCGATGCAGTTTTAAAAAAGAATCTTTGCATTACGGCGCACGTGCGTGGAAGCATTTTTTTTTCAAAACACTTCAACGTTATTCAAATCTCGGCCACAGGAAGAGACCACTGGAGAGCATCACTTCCTGCCTGGCCTGCAGCCAAAATGGAGATTACCACGCACTGCTGCAGTAATCTCCAAAGGCTTTTTTGGTGTTGCGGTGCGATCAGCCAATCACAACGCAGGTTATCGGTGTGAAGCCGGCCTCAGAGTCTGCGTGCAGCAAGTTAGTCAAATGTGATCAGATACAACACAGAAGTGTCACCAGCCCCATAGAATTGTATGGGGAGTCGACATGCATCTACAACGCAACGGACGTAGTGGGAAAGGGCCCTTAACCACCCTGGCGTTCTGATTAAATCGCCAGGGTGGCTGCGGGAGGGTTTTTTTTAAATTAAAAAAAAACTATTTCATGCAGCCAACTGAAAGTTGGCTGCATGAAAGCCCACTAGAGGGCGCTCCGGAGGCGATCTTCCGATCGCCTCCGGCGCCCAGAATAAACAAGGAAGGCCGCAATGAGCGGCCTTCCTTGTTTTGCTTAAATCGTCGCCATAGCGACGAGCGGAGTGACGTCATCGACGTCAGCCGACGTCCTGACGTCAGCCGCCTCCGATCCAGCCCTTAGCGCTGGCCGGAACTTTTTGTTCCGGCTACGCTGGGCTCAGGCGGCTGGGGGGACCCTCTTTCGCCGCTGCTCGCGGCGGATCGCCGCAGAGCGGCGGCGATCAGGCAGCACACGCGGCTGGCAAAGTGCCGGCTGCGTGTGCTGCACTTTATTTGACGAAAATCGGCCCAGCAGGGCCTGAGCGGCAGCCTCTGGCGGTGTTGGACGAGCTGAGCTCGTCCAGACCGCTCAGCAGGTTAAAGCAGTATAAAACCCTGACATAATATTCAATAAAAACATATTCCTACTTTTTATATGCCATACGGTTATCATATTTGCATTTGTGCATAAGTAGTATTATTCATTTAGAAATTACAAGTTCCCAAATGTACAGTTTTTTTGCTTTGAGAGCTGACTTTGCATTTAATTCAGAACTGGTTTTATTCATTATGTATTGAAGGTAGAAATGCTTTGAGTGTCTGTCTGTGTCCAGGCGCTTCTGCACAGTCAGAGAATGTGTCACATTCCTCACTTGATACAATTAAGTAAACACAAGATAACATTATCTAACCTTCGGATGCGTCCAGATTGCTCTGCACTGAACATTCAAGTCCTGTGTGTAACCCTTTGAATGCTGTTCTAGTAAAAAAAAAATCCTGGTTGTTTATAATATACTGTAAATATTTTTTGGAGCAAAGAAGAAATGCTGGGTTTCATTCCGCTTTAAGCAGGTAAACGTCACATTGAAATTGCGTTAATTTGTGAATTTTCAAATGCGTTTTTTTTCTGCCTGCATGGGCCTGTGTGCGAGTCACATGTGATGAAAGTATATGGAAATATAAATACTGATCCAATGTAAAAATGTCACACTATAAATCTATAAAGCTACAGCCAAAGTCCAGTTCTCAGCAAAAACTATTCAAAATACTATCCAATACTTCCAAAGCAGGTGTATATACGCCATCACCACACCGAAAAATGGAAACTCTCACCAGATCCTATAGACCCACATTATAACCTTATCTGTTCTGAGCCCTGTATAGACCTTATAATGTAGTTCTATAGCATACAAGTCAAACTCTGGCCCGCGGGCCAAACCTGGCCCTCAGAGCCATTAAATTTGGCCCTCAAGTGGTTTCCCCCACGTTGCATTATGTTTGGCCCACTCTAGACCACCAGGGAAGCTATATTGGAGGTGAAGCCCTAGAACACCAGGGAAGCAATATGGGGGAGGTAGGGGGAATGCTCGAAACACTAATGAACTGTGTAGGGGAGGGTGGGGGCCTCTAGACACCAGGGAACTGTATAGGGGTTGGAGGGGGGCCATAAGACACCTGGGACTTTTTCTAATGGAGGATGGTGGCCAGTAGAGGTTGAGGTTGGCCCGCAACTTGGTTCCAGTGTACAATTTTGTCCCACTTTGTCTGTTTGATCTGGGAAGAGTTTGCATTCACTATGCAAAAATGTACATGCAACTTTGAAGTTTATTGCATAAAATTTCATGTAAATTAACTTCATTGGTATACATGAAAAACTGAATACATAAAACATGCCCATCCTCTCCACAAAATGCAAAGATGAAACATTGCAGTGATAAGTATGAAGCTGCCTAAATAAACCCACTTGTGTATGTCTTTTTACCATTTTACAAAAGTGATTCCTTTTATAGGACATGCATGTTTCGTGAATTACTGCCTGGTGCAAATATGCCGTTCACATGCACTGGGCTGTTGTACCCAATGTGGTCATTGACGGTCATGAGCACTTCAGCTCCACTTTTCACCAATCAAAACGTCTTGCAGGGAACATGGGTGTTTGTGGGGTGTGTCTCTAAACCTACAGGGACATGGTTGCTTCAGATAAGTTATAGGAACAACACCCTCTTTATCATTTCTTTAAGGCTTAGTTTAGATACCCTTTGGAGCATGCAGACAGTTTCCCAGCCTCCTCTACATCTGCTCCCTTCCCTCTTGCAAAAATTAAATCACACATTTTTTTTTTCATTTGTTAAAATTATAAAATGGAATACAAAATAGAGGTTTGAGATGTAAATGAGGATCAGTCTAGAAACAGTATAAATGGGTGGCGTCACTCACAGGTGTTTCTTCCAGCGAGAGTACTATTGTTTGCATATTAATTTACTAGAACAGTGGTGAGCTGGCATAGAAAGGAACAGAACATGAGAAATAAAAATAGAATTCTCTTTGCTCAAGTTTAACTATCATTTTGACTTGAGTTCCAAGAGCCAGATTGACACTGCCCAGCGACACAGGTCATTTGGGTGTCGTGTAATTGGGCGCTACCGTAGACCACAATTTTTAATTGGAGCTATAGCGGCGAGTAGTGTATAATTTGGGTGCCAGACATAGGTAAAACTAATGAGCAGGAGGTGACTGTTGGTGTTAGGCATAGGGTAGGGTGAGGGTTTGTGTTTTGAGTAGGTCGGGAAAGGGTTAGTGTTATGCATTGGATAGGGGTAGAGTTAGTGTTTTGAGTAGGAAGGGGAAGGGTTAGAGTTAGGCATAGGGTGGGGAGGGTTTGTGTTTTGAGTAGGTCAGATAAGGGTTAGTGTTATGCATTGGGTAGAGGTAGAGTTAGTGTTTTGAGTAGGTTGGGGGAGGGTTAGTGTTAGGCACAGGGTCGGGGAAGGGTTAGTGTTAGGAGTAGGTGGCGGTGTAGAGTGAGAGTTGGGTTAGGTAAACTGTTAGTATAATATCGGTAGTATTGCATGTAATCTGCTAGCTGTTTCACCCAGTGCCCAAACTTCCAGGCACCCTTTTTAAATGTATGCCTGCCCAGACCCTGCAAGGGCAGATAAACTATCAAAGCAATGGTTAGATTTTTGTGTGGGGGAGGGGAAAAGGAGTCCCCATGTGAAGTAAGAAATCAAACAAGTGGTTTGGAAGTTGGTTGTATCAAAGGATGCAGAGAGTGCAGGCATGGCGAAATTAAAGAGTCAGGCCCTGTTTACAGTGGTCAATTGGGTTGCAGAATAATTCTGTATGTCAACTCACTGCCCATACAATTCTATGGGCCTGTTCACAGTAACGTATCGCGTTTAACTCCCTGCATGCAGGCTTTGTATTCAAGTCTATGGCCAGTCTCCGTTGCAGCTCAGTCATTATAACGTGAGCGTTATGCAACTGACCTCTGTGAACCCAGCCTAAAGAAAGAATAAATGGTATAGATTTCAGTCCAGTTTTTTGTGACCCAAGAGCATGATTACACAATCTTATCAAAGGTCACAAAACTGTGTAAGAATGTCCTGAGTCATTTCAAATGAGTATTTTGGATTTATATAGCGTCAGTTGCGACACCGAGTGTATATTTTGGGCGCCGGACATAGCTGAAGGAAAGAGGAGGGGATGATTAGTGTTAGGCGTCAGTTATGGGGAGAGTTAGAGTTAGGAGTTGGTAGGAGTAGGTTTTGGGTGGGAAGGAGGATGTGTAGTGATAGAGGTAGGTTAGGTAAAGCATTCATAGATTATCAGCAGTATCAGTATGTGAAATCCACAATAACGGGGCAATGAAGACCTCTCGTGACCACCACTGGTACGTGATCAGACTACAAGGTGTATCGTGGACTTCTAGGATGCTACATAGACCCTGATGGTGCAGATTACAGACAGCGAGGTGAGATTAGATAGACTCCCCGCAGGGAACGCACTGGGGTATGAATGATCTATTACACAGGAAATGAAATGGCGGCATATGACCTTTTCGGTTTATTAACACAGCTGTGCCTGTAGTCCGGATTTAACACTTTACAGTTTTTGGCACTTTGAATCTCCGTGACAACTAGGCCTGTGCAGAGCAGCAGGGAGGGGGTGCACCTGTTATAGGAAGTGGTATTTCTAAGATGGAGGTCTTTGGGTGATGGACATTGCACTCTCTGACCTCTGGATCATAGATTTTTTTTCCAGAGTGCTCCTATAACAGCGACAAACTTGGCTTCCCCTGACTTAGCTGTTAATTGATATTTACATTAAAAGCTTTGGAAGTGGGTACAGTCTGCTGGATACTGTGAGGAATGTGACAGGCAGGAAGGCCACAGACCCGCTTCTCTGTTCCGGCCAGCCTTGTTTGTCTCTACTTATAACAGACAATAGGAATTGATTTCTCTCTAGCTGGATCGCTCTGCTCTGTCAGGATTAGGGAAGTGGAGGAAGATTGTCCAAGATTCATTTCGCTGTATGATTGGGGGTTGCCATGGCGACTGTTGCAGGGATTCTGAACATTCTCGCTTCCAAAGCAGCGATGGGGTTAAACTGCCAGAGATTAAAGTCTCCTCGAGACGATGCAGAAGTAATGCAAGCTTGCTGGAGATTTTCTCTTGTTCCTCAAGCACAGTTTCATTCCATAACAATAAACGTGACCTTTGTTTAAAGTTCCAGGTGAACATTCAAAAACAAAATCGACGATTGTGTGTGTGTGTGTGATCAGACAAAACGTTAAAATCATCTACTTAATATTGTGCCACTGAAACAGCTCTGGCCCATTGAAGCACAGCTTCCACAAGACCTGCGATATTTGGCCCACAAGCATTAGCAGCAAGTCCTGTGAGTAGCAAAATGGGGCATATGTGGATCAGACGTGTTTATTATTTCAGAAGGCTCCACTGATGAACAATGCAGGTTGGATTAGACCAGAGCACAGTCTTTGCTCCCAACATGCATTGCACTGAACCTTGGTGGCCCAAGACCCTGTCGTTTGGTCACTTTTCTTTTCCTCCCTTGGATCACTTTTCTTTTCCTCTCTTGGATCACTTTTGGTGGGTATTTACCACTGTGTACTGAGTACACCTTACAAGTCCTGCCATTTTGCTGATGCACTTGTCTAGCCATCACAGTTTCACAGTTTGGCTTGTTTCAGAGTAGCTGTGATCCTAAGGACCCATTTCCATTTGATATATGCTGGCACTTGTGTAGATGGGAGTATGCCTTCACCCTTGCTGCGAATGGACCTCCGGAACATGTTATAGTGGCCCCGCTCCTAGCTATGTACAAATGTGGCCATACTCTGCATGAGTGGCTCTTTGCTACTGCACATGGGCAATGCTCGTGCATGAGAGAGTCATGGGCAGTGGTGGTAGGGGAAAGGAGGACATTGGGAATCTCTGGAACATGGCTGCGATCTTCCAGAGAGTCTTCAAGCAGTGGAATTAGGGGTGAGAACACTGGAAGGTTTTGGAGCATGGCTGCGAGTTTAGTGCCGATAGGGGCAAGGAGGACACTATGAGGGACATTTATCAAGAGTGTCTGAGACAAAATATTGGTAGGTTTTAAGAAATCCATGAACTGTCTCAGATATCTTAAGAAATAACTAGATAGTGCAGTTTCCTTCTAAAACTGTTGTGAAATAGAATTTGGGAAGGTCTCTCAGACAGTGCAGTGTGTGTGCGAGGAATTGCCATTTCTGAGGTAACCAATAATGCCAGCACTGAACAGCACAGAACAGCTTCACAGGACACCTGGCAGCAGGGGGAGGAGTGCCTCACAAATAATGTCTAGCCTGTACTGCTGCACTATCTGTAGAACTGCTATTAAGCTCTTCTTAATCTGCAGAAGTTTAGGAATGGATTTGCACTTTTCTTAACTGTAGTGGAGTTCAATTCACACTAACAAACGGTCACTATTAAGTAGGATTGAAGAATATTCTTATTATCGTGCAGAACTGTTCCCCTACTGGTTAGAACTGTTTAAGAAGAAAAAAACTGTTGGTAATGCTTTGATAAATCTGACCCTGTGAGTCTGGTGCATGGCTACAATCTTCCATAGAGACCTTAGCAGTGGCGTTGGGGGAGAGGAGGACACTGGAAGTTTCTGGAGCATGCCTACGAGCTTCCAGAGGGTCCTTAACAGTGGCATTAGGGACAAGGACACTAGGAATCTCTGGAGCATGGCTGCGAGCTTCCAGAGGGTCCTTAGCAGTAGGAGCAGGAGCAAGCGTCCATCTGGAGCATGGCTACGATCTTCCAGAGAGTCCTTAGTAGTGGAATTAGGGGCGAGGAGGACACCGGGAGTCTCTGAAGGATTCAGATGCTTCCCTCAAAGGCAAGACTCCCTAACGCAGGGTGGCCGTTTTTTTTTTTTTTTTTTTTTTTTTTTTTCCTTTTCGGTGCACCCTTAGTGGCTGCAGCTTTCAAGCTCTTTGAGTCCGACAGGAGAAAAACGCTCTGCAAATGTTAGCATTGTTATTATTACACAGGGCCGGCGCTACCATTAAGGCAAAGGAGGCAGCTGCACCAGGGCCCCAGAGCTTGTAGGGGCCCCCAGTGGCTACAAGAGGAAAAAAACATTTTTCAAATCGGCCTTATAGTTTTTGAGAAAATCGATTTTAAAGTTTCAAAGGAAAAAAAATACACATTTAAAAACCTGCCGACTTTAATGGTTAATAGCAAATCCACCTTAAATGCTAGAAACCCTAAATGTGCAGGATATGTTAAGGAGATCATTAGGAATAAGAGGAAAAAACTATTTTTCAAAAAGACCTTATAGTTTTTGAGAAAATCTATTTTAAAGTTTAGAAGGAAAAAAGTATACTTTTAAATGCGGTAAATGTCACTTTTAGTAGCAAAGCTAACGGTAGTGTAATTTTACATGCATCAAAAGAAAGAGCAATACATTTCCTGATGGGGTTTCCAGGGGGTCTATACGCAGCCGCAGCGCTTTGGCCAGGGATCGCTATACAGCCGCAATATGGCTGTATGAAGATCCCTGGCATTTTTTCCTATTTTCCCAATTTTTTTTTTTATGTTTAGAGTGTGGGAATTAAAAAAAAAAATTATGTGGGGTCCCCCTCCTGAAACTTTTTAACCCCTTGTCTCCCATGCAGGCTGGGATAGCCAGAATGTGGAGCTCCGACCGATTGGGACTTCACACCCTGACTATACCAGCTGAAACAAAGGTCCCCTAATTCCGATTTTTGTTCCGGGGTATATGTTGGGGGGGGGGGGGGGGGGCCCAGGTTTATTTTGCCCTGGGGCCCCATTGCTGCTTAAACCGGCCCTGTTATTACATGTACGGTATAGACTGTTTGCAGATAGATTACAGAAGGCCACATCTCAGGACCCCTCTGTAAGAATTGCAGTCTCTTTGCTACACTGTTGGCGCATCTGTCTTATTTCTCATCGGCTGAAAATATTCCTGTGCACATAATTGGAGGCAGAAAAGATGGCTCATTAGATTGCTTCCATATGTCCAACCACTCTCTTGTGTCTCCAGCTAACTTTAGACTAAGGAACCATCATTTTTCAGCTTTCAGATGTGAAAGTTTAATTACAGTTCATGTCCATACAGAACGTCTCTCGAAGAAGATAAGACTGTCCTTGTCCAGGTTGTGGCGCGTCGGGGACTGAGCTGTACACATCGGTGTCAGGAAATCATTACGATGTGACAGCTGGCTGAAATTATTGGAAAGGAACACTGGGGCTTAAGTTGGCAGAAGACAGGTGGACACATTCTAATAACCTCGGATGCTTGTACCCAGCAGTCGTTAAATGACAAAGGCATGAGTGATCACCACCCGTCAGCCAATCTATCATCTTGATAAGTATTGGTAAATCTCATTAGTGGTTGTATCCTTGAAGCAAGAGAGGAGGCGATTTTAGCTTTTTAATAGATTTCAAGAGACGGAATTGTCATTAACACGAGCTAATGATTGCGGTGTCCACCTTGCCCCTCAATCAAGCTTAGGAAAAAAGCTAATTAACCTTTTTGAAAAGACAAAAGGCCGTAAACTTTGCTTGCTGCAAAATGAGTTAAGTAAAAAGTTTTGATGATGTATATTTACATTTAAAGGATACATCTAAGGAGAATAGAAAACAAAAATTCACTTACCTGGGGCTTTTTCCAGCCCCTGGCAGCAGTCCTGTGCCCTCGCCGCAGCTCCAGTGGCTCCCGGTCTCCTCCACTGCAGATGCCGACCCCATCAGTTCGGCTTCCATGTCGGCTTCTTCTGCACTCCGTGCGGCGCACATGGTCGCGCTGACATCATCAGGACTGTACTGCACAGGACAGCTGCCAGGGGCTGGAGGAAGCCCCAGGTAAGTGGATTTTTGTTATTTATTCTTCTTGGATGTATCTTTTAAGGCAGAGTTCCCCAACTCTATCCTCAAGACCCACCACCAGTACCAGTACATGTTTTGCAGAAAACCACAAACATCCACAGGTGAGGTAATCAGAATCTCAGCAGAGCTGATTAACTGCCTCTTTGGATTTCCACAAAACATGCACTGTTGGTGGGCCTTGAGGCCCGGGTTTAGGAACACTGTTTTAAGGTGCCCATACATCTAGTGAAGATGGGTAGTTCGACCAAGAGACACATTTCTCTCTGATCGAATCTGATTAGAGAGAGATCTGTTTGCTGCCCGTACACCGCAGGCCTATTCCTGATCAATTTCAGCATGTAATCTCTTGAGCATCGGCCAAGCCTGTCTCATCCACTGCCCCCGGCACTGCCCCCCTAGTGTATAAATGTGCCCCCCATGTGTGCATTTATACATTACTTATCCTGTGTCGCCCACCTCGCAATGTCCATCCATCTTCGGAATCCCACTGCTCTATTACCGCTATCCCTGCCGCTGGCATTAAGCTTGTGTGTAACGTCACACCATGTGCTATACGCTGGTGGCGTGTATAGCGCTAATGGAGCAGCGGGATTTCAAAAATGGATGGGCATTGCGGGGTAAAGTATAGTTGTTTTGTTGTGTTCATTGCTCCTCCCGATATCGCTCGCCGATACCGCTGTTCACCCAATCCATCATGATGGTCCAACATTTTGCAGCATGTCCAATCGATACTTGCAACCGCATTGTTGATCGACCATGCTCTTTTCATCCGATTCAATAACAACATCCTAAAGCAAAGGCATCTTCCATGTTCCCTGTAGCTAGATATGGTCAATAGAAGTGGTGTAAGGCTTTGTTCACATCTGAAATCAAAATCACTGACGGCTGCGTTTTGCCATTTTGAGAGTGATTTCCCTCCCAGTGCTTACCTGCGCGCTACGATTTTGCGTAAAGCACTTTTCAAAGCGCTTTTGCAGAACGATTTCTTTTTTCACTTTCTGATGCAAGTCAGGAAGTGAACTCTTTGATCTGGAAAAGCATAAATACAATGGGCCTGATTCACAAAGCGGTGCTAACAGTTAGCACGCTGGTGAAAAGCCCTTTATCATGCCTAAACTCAGTTTAGGTGTGATAAGTTTAGGCATGATAAGTTTAGGCGTGATAACTATAGCACCAACTGGGTTAGCACCGCAGTGCACGGCTGATCAAAAGTTTTGCACTAGCAAAGTCTGGTGCACTTCGCATAGAATTTAATGGCGCTGCTTTGTGTGCGGGACTTTGCGCGCGATCTAAACTTATCTAAACTTATCACGCCTAAACTGGCTTTTTACCAGCGTGGTGCAATGGTTATCATGCCTAAAGTCTCTAACTGGGTTAACACCGCTTTGTGAATCGAGCCCAATGTATTTATTCTTAAAAGCGCGAACGCAGTCGCTGCAAAATCGACCTTGTGAGCGTTTTGCGTTTTTCCTATACCTTCCATTGCAGCAAAATTGCCCAAAAAATCATGCAGACAGCGCTTTGGTCAGCAGAAAGCTGATGAAATGCGCATATATGAACAGTCCCATAAGCATTGATTGCACAAGCGCTTTTAAAGAGAATCTGTATTGTTAAAATCGCACAAAAGTAAACATACCAGTGCGTTAGGGGACACTTCCTATTACCCTCTGTCACAATTTCGCTGCTCCCCGCCGCATTAAAAGTGGTTAAAAACAGTTTTAAAAAGTTTGTTTATAAACAAACAAAATGGCCACCAAAACAGGAAGTAGGTTGATGTACAGTATGTCCACACATAGAAAATACATCCATACACAAGCAGGCTGTATACACCCTTCCTTTTGAATCTCAAGAGATCATTTGTGTGTTTCTTTCCCCCTGCAGCTATCTTCCACTGAAGTGTAAGGCTGTTTCTTCCTGCAGAGTGCAGACAGCTCTGCCTGTATGTAATTCCTCAGTATGTGAAAGCCCAGCCAGCTCAGAGGAGGATTTATCCAGCTTGTAAAAGATAAGAGAGAAGAGAGAAGCTGTCCTAATCTAAATAATACACAGGCAGTGTGCAGAGAGGGGCCTGGAGGGGGGAGATGCATCACAGAACCACAACACTGAAGAACTTGGCAGCCTTCCAGACACAGGCTGACAAGTCTGACAAGAGAGAGATAAGTTGATTTATTACAGAGATGGTGATAGTAGAACATGCTGCAGTAAGCCAGAACACATTAGAATAGCTTTTGGAAGTTGTAGGATGATAAAAAACAGGATGCAATTTTTGTTACGGAGTCTCTTTAAGGTGATTTAAAAAATGGCGAAAACGCCCTAGGTGTAAACAAGGCCTAACCGTCGTTTTAGCTATAGGTGTTCTGTGTTTTCACAGCCCTTCGCCACAGACGTGTAAAGGCATTTTAGTAGAAAACTATTTTAGTTCAAAAATGTCTATATGTGTTTTTGCTTCTCAATATTGTTTCTCAATATTCCGTTGCCACTGACCTCTAGAAGGCATTTAGTACTAACGTTTGGGCTCAGTGCCAACTTTTTTTTTTTTTTTTTACTTTACTTGGTCTATGCAAATAATTCTGAGAGTATACAGACCCATGCAAATGTTACTGCAAATCTGTGCAGCCTGAAAATGGACCAGTGAAATGCTTTCACTGAAAGATCTGATTAGTCCATTTTACTATAGGTTTTAATACTAATTAGCATAATTCTCTATCATCATAATTAGCAAAATTCTCAATCATCTCAAATTTATTTGCACTTTAATGTCATCCCTAATCTTTAAGTGGACTTTGGTACATGTAGCATGGAGCAACACATTTCAAGCATAGGAGCAGGGATGAGCTCCGGATCAAATTCAGATGAAATCCTAATGAGTTTCATTCAGATTTCATCCTCGTGTGTGTGTGTGTGTGTGTGTGTGTGTGTGTGTGTGTGTGTGTGTGTGTGTGTGTGTGTGTGTGTGTGTGTGTGTGTGTGTGTGTGTGCAGGGCTGTGGAGTCGGGCAATTTTGGGTGCCTGGAGTCGGAGTCGGGAAAAAATGCACCGACTCCGACTCCTAATGAATTTGTAACTGTAATTAAAATAGAAAATATGATAAAATGTTCTATTTCTCAGATAATAGTCATTAAAAATAATGTGTATATATATATACAGTATATATACAGTAATAGCTATGCTTAGTCCACAAAAATGAAATAAACCAATCAAAATTAGTTACTTGTGCTGCTTCAATAAAGCAGTCCCCGTATTTTTAAGGTCAGATATACATATCTGATTGTGACTGTATATATGATTTGTACACAGGAATCTCTTATATATACTAAATAACATCTATGCTGTAAGAATAAAGCCTGATGTGTAGCTGTGTCACTAATAGAGATGGTCAACGAGATGGAAATAATTCTGCATTGATGCTGATTTATGCAAATGTATGCACTCCCTTTGCTGATGAAATCAAATAATTTGATATGTTATTAAAATTTGGTTTGGTGACTACAAATTAAAGGGTAACTGAGACGGATGAAAAGTAAAGTTTTATACATACCTGGGGCTTCCTCCAGCCCCCTTCAGGCTAATCAGTGCCTCGCTGTCCTCCACCACCCGGATCTTCTGCTATGAGTCCTGGTAATTCAGCCAGTCAGCGCTGTCCGGCCGCATGCCGCTCCCACAGCCAGGAACATTCTGCACCTGCGCAATAGTGCTGCACAGGTGTAGTATGCTCCTGGCGGCGGAGTGTGTGCATGCGCACTACGCCTGACTGGCTCAAGTACCTGGACTCATAGCAGAAGATCCAGGTGGTGGAGGAGGACAACGAGGGACTGATTATCCTGAAGGCGGCTGGAGGAAGCCCCAGGTATGTATAAAACTTTAATTTCATCTGTCTCAGGTTTACTTTGTTACACAGTAGTACTATACTCTACATATGCACTCCCCACAGAGCTACAGGGAATCCACTGAGAATGCTGTGCACATTGAACACAGAGGTGTTGTCTGTTTACAATCTCCTCATTCCCCTGCAGAGTACCTGCACATCATTCTTACATGTACCCACACTTACATTGCCTAGGGCCTGATAGATGTTCTTTGTTCCGGTTTGTACCTTTTACAAGTACTCTTACCAAGGACTAGTTTTAGTCTAAAGGGAATAAATATAGTAGTCTACATATCCTTCTCACTTCAGTTGTCTTGTAAAATTCCTAAGCGTTGGCAGTTAAGAGACAAATTTCATGTTACATACTTTTAATCAACAAAATTGTAATATGCAAATTAGAGGAGTCGGAGTCGGTGGAATCCTAAACTGAGGAGTCGGAGTCAGTGGATTTTTGGACCGACTCCACAGCCCTGTGTGTGTGTGTGTGTGGGGGGGGGGGGGGGGTAAAAACCCCTTCTTTAACCCGTCCCACGCTGCATTCCAAGCCGCGTCACGTGACTTCTACGCTTCCTCCTTCAAGGAGGAAGTGTTTGTAGTCACGTGACCGCAGCTTGGAACGCAGGTAAATCTGACAGAAAATCTTACAGAAAATTGTATGGCGTGTACTTGGCATTAGAGGCAGAATTATCGGTATATAATGTACTCATGTTGTGTCTTCTTTCTTAACAAGTTTTTGGTGGCAGCCAGAACAGACCATATGATCAGCACACTGAATATGAGCTGGCCTTTCTCTGAGTGGAAAGCAGGAGATGTTATCATTTGCTACAAGATAACATGTGATACAGATATAAATCTGGAAGGACTGTGTGTTACCAGCTGAGGTCATTAACAAGTTCACACTGTGCAGTGAGAGGGATTTACTGACATTCCTGGGCCAAAAGTTCTGTGGCGTTCCAGCTTTCTAGAGCAGCCTTTCCCGACCTTTGTACCCTGGAGGAACCCTAAAAATAACTTTTGGATCTCAAGGTACCCGGCAAAATTTTTTTTTTTTTTTTTATCTCAAGGAACCCCTGCATTTATTTTGCAAGAGGCATGGTCTTAAAAAGTAGTTGAGGCTGTTTTATTTTATTACCTCCTATTACACTGCCACTCATTTTACTGTCTCCTTATCCTAATACTTTTGATGTGCTCATTATTATTCTGACCCCCTATTTAGTGCTTATTTTTACAGGCATCCAAGAGAAATCGCCGCTGGGAGACTTGGGGGCAAGATACAGCCGGTATGGCTTATCCTGCTGCTGCACAAGTTCCAGCGGCGTTAATTACTGTTCCCCCTCCAGGTCCGCGTGGATAGTGGGGAATAATGTAATTCCCCATGTGGTACACTGAGAAGATAGAGGTGACACAGAGAGGGGGTATAGAAGGGGTGCAGGGGACAGAGATGGCACAGTGTTTAAGAATAAACCTACAGTCTCTATCCCGTTTGTTAACTCTGACATCCTCATTCTTGGTATAATGACCTCATTGCCTTCTATGTGACACCATCACATTTCTAGAAACTGCAGTCTTGTTACTGTTTGGTGTGTGTCTTGGGGGTCAGTGTCTAGAAGAGATTAGCTTAAAATTCAACTTTTTCCTTTTTCTCTACAAAAACAAAGGAAACAAAGTTAGTGGGGGTTGAACGGGAATTTTGCACAGAGCTAGTCATATTCAGAAATAATTGACAGCTTGGAAGAAAATCATTAGGTTTCCAGATTTACTTAGCCCTGTGCTGAGGTCTGTGTAAGCCCCACTAATTCCAGTTCATGTAGTGGGCGGGGCAGGGTACGCTCGCTAGTAAAATCGAATACACATTGGTGTATGTGATCCCTGCTGCCTAGGTGACACACTGTGCCCGTATAACTGTGGGGGTTACACTGGTGACTGCTCACAGCATTCCGTGCTATTTATAGCGTAAGCGAAGACACGAGGGGGGTTTCCAGTTTTATTTAAAGAATGCATTTGTGTCACAGGACCAGGGCAGGTGGAATGCAAAAAGAACTCAAGACACTCTGTAATTGCACTTCTATGATGAAAGGGATGGGGTTCTTTACAGTATAGTAGATTTTACGCCTTTTTGCTGCCATATAATGCAGCGTTGGAAACCCTACATGTGTCCGGAGATATGTGGCGCCTGAGCATGGCTGCGCTCTGATGTGACTCCATGTGGTGGCTACCTCTCCTGTGAGCAGCTGACAGGCAGCGAATTCAGGTGAAGGAGGCCTTATTCTGTTTTTGAGCTGCTGGTCGCCGACAGTGCGTACACACAAAAAAAAGAAGACAAACACTTATATAGCGCTTTTCTCCTGGCGGACTCAAAGCGCCAGAGCTGCAGCCACTAGGACACGCTCTATAGGCAGTAGCAGTGTTAGGGAGACTTGCCTAAGGTCTCCTGCTGAATAGGTGCTGGCTTACTGATCAGGCAGAGCCGAGAATCGAACCCTGGTCTCCTGTGTCAGAGGCAGAACCCTTAACCATTACACTTTCCAGCCACACGCACTACAGTCTGCTGAAAGTCCGCCCAGCGGGAGGGTCCAACGGACCCGTCATTGGCTTCTGTAGTATGTGTGTACGCACCTTTAAACTTCACACATTCCATTCCACAAGTCTTATCAGGTAGACCTATAGTTCAATTAGTCATGCAAACACTTTCACCCTCTCCTCCCAGAAAATTCTCACCTTCTCAAGTTTACTGTGCAGAGAAAACCTTGCTACCACTATGACCCACTGTTGTAAAATTACAACATAGAACTAACCAGCTCTAAATCTCCCAATATCAGTCTATTTGATGATGTCATTAAATCTGCATGATCTACACATATTAGAAAAAAATATTTCAAGCTTTTTATTTACTTCAGTCTTGCTGTATCCCGTCCAATACAACAAGATGATGTACTGCAAAGCAGGTCACAGGGTTGTATGACTTCATGGCCAAATAAACAGACCTATTTATACATTCAACCATCCAATAGTGTTGCAGAGCTAAACAATAGGACCTATTAGTAATGTACATGAGGTTTTAAAAATAAGATACTGGGGGAGGGTTTATTTTTGTAGCTTTAAATGTGATGTTGTAATATTACAACACTGGGGCCCATGTGCAATTCACCTTTTCACCTGAGTGATAATTTTAAACTTGTCAATAAAATGCTTTTTAAGCTACCAGAAAGCAAGAAAATACTCAAAATTATTTTGATAGTACTTTTTCACCAACTGTTTGGTACTTTTTTAGTTGAAAAGTGATGGAAAGTTATTTTAAACAGAAGATGAAAATTATCTCCTAGGAGAAAACTCAGGTGAAGAAGTGAATTGCATATGGGCCTGGGTCTCTGCGTGTTAAAGGGGGGGGGAGGCATGTATGGGAAGCAGTCCTCAAGCCCACCTCTCGTCCCGTTCTCCCCTGCCCCCTCCTTTTTCATGGGTGTAACTAAAGGGTAACAGCCCCTGTAGAATGGCCCAGAGCTGTAAGGGGGCTCCAACTACTACTTTACTACCTTCGATAAAGTGGTCCATCCAGATCGGGTGTTTTTTTTTGAAGCTACACATGTTATGGGAGTGAAGATGTGATGGCCAGACTTGTTTTATGACCCTCGCAAGATGGGACCCCAGGCTGTGAGGGTCACCAGGGGTAGGCAAGGGAAAAGGTGCATACATTAAGGGCCCCAACAAAGTTCTGCTAATTACGCAACTGCTTCTTTGTCACCTAAATGCTCCCCTGCAGCATCTCCATAGTCGGTGAGTCTGGATCCTCTCCTGGGATGAGATGATCCAGTAATCCAGATCTTTCTGGAGTATGGGCGTATTTATTAAATGTGTAGACAGCGCACCAGCTCAGAGGGTGGATAGTGTGCATAGGGAAACTTGCACAAGTCACGCAAGTTGGTCACATGATCAAACTGATCACATGCTTCGCCATGAGTTCCACCACACAAGAGCAACTCTTCTGATGTACTGACCTCTCTGGACTTCCTCACTGCTCTCCTCACCTCCACGCTGCTTCCCTATGGCCACAATACTGCTTGTGTACGTGAGCCAGCAGTGTGAGGTGTAACTATACAAGCTTGTATTATGCGCTGTTATCTTGTCACACTGGATGTTGAAATAGCTTTTTGTCTCGCTGTACTGTGTTCAGCCTTCTCCATGCTTCGTGCTTCGCTGCGCAAAGACAACCCCCAGCACTTAAGGGATTGAATGAAGGCCAATTATTCATTTATAGAGACGTTTAACAGGTGAAATCGCTTTGGAGCGCAAGTGCTGGAATGAATTTAATTAAAGGAAAACTCCTGACAAATTTTATAAAATACCCTTCAGTGCTTTTAGGGCTAAATGGCATGAGCACTTTTACTTTTTTCTTTTAACCTGTTGAGCGATTTAACCCATTAGCAGCTTCAATTTAATTATCTCGTTTGACCTCAGTCGGCAGAACTCATTGTGCTCTAAATTCTTGGAATGCTTTGAGCTCTCTCTGCTAGCAGAAAATATAGAAACTGAAAGCAGACATCCTCTGTTATTGTCTCACACTGCCCCCTAGTGACAAGTGTCCATAAATACTCATTACAGCAGTACTAATTAGAAGTAGGGAAATGTAACAAACAAGAATAAAAAAAAGTGCTAAAATAAATTGGCTCGAAGCACTTGCAAGCCTCTAAATTGGCTGATAAAGGGTTAAAGTGCATCGCAATCATCACAGTAATAAGGTGGATTGGCGGCAATACTATTCAGCTCTTACACTATTCAGAATTCAGCATCGTCCTCTTCCTCGTCTCAGGCTGGCCCTGGACATTCTCTGGGACAGTGCAAACCTTGCCCCTCCGCTCCTTTATCAGGTCCGCTACATGGGCACACACGCTATACAGAACGTGCCATTGCTTCCTATGCGAAATCGCGGCAAAAAATGCATGCGATTTCCCTATTAAATACATTGCCTGCGATTCACCTGCATTCCACACGCAATCGAATTCTGAGGGCTCTGCCGTGCAGAAAAATCCTGCACAGAAAACCGCTCAGAAAAACTGACAAGTGGAAACAGGCCCATCCACGTGTATTGGCTATGCGAATCCGCATGCGAATTCGCAATAGTGGAAACGGGCCCTAAAACTGCAATGTTAGGGGCACGTTATGTGACCTTAACGTCCCCTAAAACGCAAAGTCTTGGTGTGAAAGTAGCCTAAATGTACTCATCTTACAAGTAGAAAAAAAGGTTATTTTCTCCAGCACAGTGGATTTTATTACCTGTTACGTCTTTGCACAGTCACATTTTGTGGCTATTCAGGTTTCATAGAGCCGTAGAGGTGTTTAAAAGAACTTCTCTGAGGCCCTGTTCACAGTGGTCAGTTGCTTTGCAGAATAATTCTGGATGTCAGCTCAATGCCCATACTATTCTATGGGGCTGTTCACAGTGCTGCATTGTAACTGATCACATTATTCTAACTTGCTGCATGTGTCCTGTACCAATTTTCGGCTTTCATTGACTTATAGCCGACATTTGCATTATGCCTATGGGGGCCCCAAAATCATCCATTAGCTGCAGGGCGCCCAAATTTCATGATTTAGCAAAACCTGCTCGCTTGCCTAATTACCTGTTCTCACTATGAGCAGGTGATTCCTGCTAATTGCCAAAACGCAAGCACTTTTTAAAGCGCTAGCGCAATTATAACTATATGGCCGTGATCTCACTGCCGCGATTGCCGCTGATCGCAGGCGTTCTATGAATAGCGGCAATTGGGAAATGTGTTGCCTGCAGCATTTTGCTGCAATTCTTGAGCAATCGCAGTACAGTGCTTAAAACGAGCGCTGATTGCGATCGTCGGGCATCGTCGGGCATCGCGGGAGTGTTTCAGCACTAATCACTTACGCAAAATCACTTACGCAAAATGGTAGCATTAAGCGCTACCGTTTTGTGCTTTTAAGTGTAAATGGGCCCTAAAGGTGGCCATACACTTATAGATTTGCAGCAGATTCGACCATCAGATAGATTTCTGTCAGATGCCTGTCAAGTCGAATCTGACAGGAATCTGATGTGTGCCACACACCTGGAACAGATTTCCAATAGATTTCAGAATTAAATCTATTGGTTATCGATCTAAATGCATTATGGGACCATTAGATTGTAAGCCTTTGGCAGGGCCCTCTCCCCTTGTGTATCATACTTGACGGTGTGCACTTTACCCAGAATTATGGAACTTGTATTTTTACCACTAGCACTCCAGTGTATGATCTGGCATTGTATTACTGTATGCATTGTGTTGTGTATCCTATTGCTTGTTACCTGTGCTGTTGTATCTATTGTCTATTACCTGTATTGTGCTGTCACCTCTGTTATCATTGTCTGTAATCCTATTTATTCTACAGCGCTGCGTAATATGTTCGCGCTGTATAAATCCAATAAATAATAATAATAATTAGATCCAATGCAACTCTATGGGCCATTGATCTGTTGCCAGCAGCAGATCGATCTAGATTTTCCATCCTGTCAGATAAAACCGCAAATCGATCGATAGATTTGATAGAATTGATTTCTGATCGATCGATGGCTGAAATCGACCAGTGTATGGGTCCCTTGAGGCCCCATTTCATCTTAATTATTTTCTGCTGGTGGCATAGTATGCGCTTTGAGTCCTATGGGAGAAAAGCGCTTTACAAATGTTATTGTATTGTATAGGAAAAACAGATACTTCTGTGTTGTGGCCCTGCTGTTTGTGAAGTTGAAAGTAGGTAGAAGTGCCATATCTTATCTGCTAATGATAAACAAACACCTGCACAACACACTGCCAGACCTCAGGAGGAGAGGAGATGCTCCGCAGCACACTGCCAGACCTCAGGAGGAGAGGAGATGCTCCGCAGCACACTGCCAGACCTCAGGAGGAGAGGAGATGCTCCGCAGCACACTGCCAGACCTCAGGAGGAGAGGAGATGCTCCGCAGCACACTGCCAGACCTCAGGAGGAGAGGAGATGCTCCGCAGCACACTGCCAGACCTCAGGAGGAGCGGAGATGCTCGGCACATACAGACCTTACTAGACATTTACAGATCCATAGTCCCTCCTGGCTGTGTGCTGTGCCTGGGTTTGTTTATTCATCATTAGCAGATAACATGCTTGGCTTCCTCCCACTTCAACTTCACAAACCACAAGGCGAGAACACAGATATTATCAGCACAGTTCATAAAAAAATGTAATGGTATTTTAAATTATAATGGCTTTTCTTCGTATTACAATTCCCAGATTTACAAAATAAGGCATTAAAGCTCCATTGAAGGGACGTAAACTTGATATGTGTATGTATACTCTCCATCCCGCAGATCACAGTTCACCGCGGAGTGCTGTACAGACGTGTGCTGTTGCTGCAAAGCGGGAAAGTAGGAGGATGGACGGCACAGGATGTTGATGATCTGTTTTGTGCAAGAGTTCAGGCCCACTTACAGCCCCAAACTGTACAAGACAAATTTTATGAGGGGGATATGTGTCTATCAACAATATATAAAAGAAAACTTCTGGACAGTATGTCTTTTTCACTGGCCAATTGCGTTTCCCAATGCAGCTTGCTTCCTCTCCTCTCCTTTCAGTTGCCGTGTCTCTCGTTTCAGCTGGTGGGTAGGTCAAGTGTGATCATGTGATACTGAAACTAGGAAGAGCCATAGATTGCAGATAGATTTCCCAGCATCCCTGCATTATCATGGAAACTTAGGCCTAGTTTAAATTATAAATCGCTAGCCCAATTTCAAGTGCTAAGCGCTTTTGTGAGCGCTTTTGAAAGTGATTTTCCCTTCGCTTTCGTAGTGATTTACGCTTTGGTAAGCACTTTTTCTATGCTTGTCTTTTCTTCCTGACACATTGTATTTATTCTTGAAAGCACTGGGCTTTCTCTTTTCAAAGATTTCTCTTTTCAAAGCATTTTTCAAGCGCTTTGCGATATCCCTATACTTTGTATTGAAGTGCACACGCTCAGGAAATGGTGCAGGTGCTGCATTTGAGATTAGAAAGAAAGCTCATCGCTCATGTGAGAACACTCCCACAGAGCAACATAGCAGAAGCACTTTTAAAGCGTTTTTAAAAATTGCCAGCGCTTAAAAAAAAAAAAAGTGAAAACGCTCTTAGTATGAACAAGCCCTAAATGTTTACACGAGGAGGCAGAACTTGCAGTTCACACAAAGTAAAAAACTCGAGGTTGCTAAATCTTAAAGGGGAACTGAAGAGAGAGGTATATGGAGGCTGTCATGTTTATTTCTTTTTAATCAATACCAGTTGCCTGGCAGCCCTGCTGGTCTATTTCTCTGCAGTAGTATCTGAATAACACCAGAAACAAGCATGCAGCTAGTCTTGTCAGATCTGACTTTAACCACTTCACCACTGAGGGGTTTTACCTCCTGACCACCAGAGCAATTTTCACCTTTCAGCGCTCCTTCCATTCATTCGTCTATAACTTTATTATTACTTATCGCAATGAAATGAACTATATCTTGTTTTTTCCGCCACCAATTAGGCTTTCTTTAGGTGGGACATTATGCCAAGAATTATTTTATTCTAAATGTGTTTTAATGGGGAAAATAGGAAAAAATGTGGGAAAAAATTATTATTTTCAGTTTTCGGCCATTATAGTTTTTAAATAATGCTTGCTACTGTAATTAAAACCCATGAAATTTATTTGCCCATTATTCCCGATTATAAAACCGTTTAAATTATGTCCCTATCACAATGTTTGGCCCCAATATTTTATTTGGAAATAAAGGTGCATTTTTTTCAGTTTTGCGTCCATCCCTAATTACAAGCCCGTAGTTTATAAAGTAACAGTGTTATACCCTCTTGACATAAATATTTAAAAAGTTCAGTCCCTAAGGTAACTATTTATGTTTTTTTTTTTATTGTATATATTTATTTTTTTTCAAAATTTTAAAATTTATTTGTATGTGTAAAATGCATTAGGGTGTAGTTTACTATTTGGACACAAGATGGCCACAGTGAGTATGTTTACATGCGACCTGTAAGCGACCGGAAGGACGCTTACAGGAAGCAGTAGGAGGCTGGGAGACTCACAATGATCGCGCTGTTTCTGAAAGAAGCAGCAGATCATTGCGGGGGCTTAGATCAACGAACGGGAATGGATTTTCCCGTTCATTGATCTCCGGGCAAGCGGGCGGCGGCATGCACGAGCGGCGGTAGCGCGGACAGCGGCGGGAGCGCGGAAGGTACGGATTTCTCCGTCCCTGGGTTTTTTAGGAGGGAAAAAAGGGGCAGAGAAATTCGTACCGCCGGGGGTAAAGTGGTTAAAGTCTGAAACACCTGATCTGCTGCATGCTTGTTCAGGGGCTATGGCTAATAGTATTACAGGCAGAGGATCAGCAGGGCTGCCAGGCGACTGGCATTGCTTAAAGGGGAACTGAAGTAAGAGGTATACGGAGGCTGCCATATTTATTTCCTTTTAATCAATACCAGTTGCCTGGCAACCCTGCTGGTCTATTTATCTGCAGTAGTATCTGAATAACACCAGAAACAAGCATGCAGCTAGTCTTGTCAGATCTGACTTTTAAGTCTGAAACACCTGATCTGCTGCATGCTTGTTCAGGGGCTATGGCTAATAGTATTAGAGGCAAAGGATCAGCAGGGCTGCCAGGCAACTGGTATTGCTTAAAAGGAAATAAACATGGCAGCCTCCATGTCCTCTCTCTTCAGTTCCCCTTTAAAAGGAAATAAACATGACAGCCTCCATATACCTCTCTCTTCAGTTCCCCTTTAAAGCAAATCTGAAGGGAAAAAGAGTTAGATACTCGCCTAGACAGAGGGAAATCCTGTATTGCCTTCCCGGTCCTCTCTCTGTCCCCTCGTTCCACCACTGCCCCCCATTCAAAATTTGCACCAGGCTGTGTCTTTGGCCCTCCTCAGGAAGGCTTCGGAAATACTTGTACCCCAAAAGACTGACGCATCGGCACTGCACATGTGCAGACTCGTGTGCACAGTACAGATCCACTTGTCTTTGGAAGTACTCGAGGATGCAAGTACTTCTGAAGGCTACCTGAGGAGGGCCGAAGCGGTATTCGATCAAGCCAATCACAGGACTTCACTAGGGCCCATCGAAGGAATGAGGAGACAGAGAGAGACGCCCAGAAAGGCTCTATAGGTTCCAAAGCCTTCCTAGTCCTCTCTACGTCTCCTCGTTCTGCCGCTGTCCCCCATTCAGAGGCCCCCCCCATCTGTTTTTGTGACTTGGCAGCGCTTGCAGCTTTGGATAAGCCACCCTCGGTCTTCTAATCACATACGTCCAAAAACGGCAACGGGAAATTTGGGCGCAATGTAAAGCAGAAGAACTGCTCACCCTGCTCCTGCAAAAGTCACGGCAGCATTACTATATCCCCTCCAGGCCGCTATGGGCTCAAGGGAAAGATGTAATTCAGTTGTCAGCTGTAGCTGGCGGCCCACTTGCGCTGTTTGTCTAGTAATTTGGCCCCCCATCCTTTTGCCGACGACCAAATTATCCTCTGAGCGCAGCTATAGCCATAATTCACATTACAGCCTATGGTGGCGCCCCAATGTCTTGCGCCCTTTTTGCCTGACTCGCTCCCATCTCCCTGTCTCTACAGCAAGAACGCTCAACCACGTCTTCCGGCTTCTGAAGCCATCGGAGTAAGGAATGCCTCCAGGGTGAATAAGCCAAGTTTGCTGCATTCACCATCTTTCAGTTTCTATAAATACAGAATATATCTGAATGTTCATCTTGAGATTGTGAACACAATAAGAGGGCTGTTACATAGAAATGATCACATTCACATAGATAGCTGGGGGAAAAAAATGCAGTGTTTGTTTAATGCCGATGATGCTACAACAGTATTGACAGATCATGCAGAAGTTCCTGTTCATAGGGCGATAATGTTCCATGCCATGCTCTAGATGACGGGCGCATCACTGCAGACGAGCGATCACAAAGCACAGAGCCGCTGCACTGACAGAATCAGTTCATATTGCAATGCATAGTTAATGCACCGCTGGATGGCAGATCTACCAGCGCATCCACTGACCTCATTTCCACAAGCCGTAGGTGGACCGTTTAGAAAAGTTCAACTTCACAGCATTGTGTTATTCAGCAATCGTACATCGCTACTCTGACTTCACCGCAGCTTTTTGGCAACGTGGAATTAAAGCACAACCCCGCAAAGTGTCACTGATTTGGGCACTGAGTAAGAATATCATTAGTAGTTTATGCCTGTTATAGAGGAGCTTTTTGGCCTTCTAGAACAGGCGATCATCAACTGACAGTTGTTTTGGGACCTTGCAGGGGCATCCATCAAAAAAAGGCACATGGGAATTTGGACGCCAGGTAATCAGGATTGTAAAACATTGGTATGTAATACTGATATTCTACTTTTACAGGGTAAAATATCGGTATTCAATACAGATACTTTACTATGGCTAAACCTAAGCCTACTCTCACACAGAACTCTTAACCCCCCCCCCCCCCCCCGATGCTTAACCCTAAACCCCTTTCTCCCCCTTCCTAACTGTGCAGGGGGGGGTGGGTGTTAGGGTTAGGTGTCAATCACCCTGATGCCGAACCCCCCATGCACCCCCCCCCCCCCCCTGCACAAACACCCTAACTGATGCCTAATCTTTATCCAACTTCTCCCGTTAACCCCACTGCAAGTAAAAAAAAAAAACATAATTTCTCAGGCTCCACCATAGGCGCATATTGATATATCAGTATTGAGGCTTATTTGCCCATCAATCCCGATATTTCAAAAGGTGCCTATGGCGGCGCCGAAACTTCCGGTGCTAGCTGGTGGCGAAAATTGTCTGCTCGCTTGTTCACTTGCAGGATCCCCTTTGTCAAGGTGTCAAGACACAAGATTTTCTTCATAGGGGACAAGGGGACCCTGCAAAAATGCTGGAAATGATTGTCGGTTGACTCTGGAATGTAGTGTGCAGATCCTCCTCATTACCTTGGACCTCAGTAAATCGGGCCCCTTTCTTCATTGTGCTGGACGAACATGGAAGTCCTCAGTCTGAACGTTGAGCACGCTGGTATGCAAGGACGGCTGTAATGTTATGCACAACGTTATTTGCTCTTACGTCTGAACAGAGGGGTAGAATGAAGACAAATCCCATCGAGGCTCTCAGTCCGTGTCTGATCTATGGAGTGACATTGCCTTGTCATTTTCCTCCTCTACACTTTGAAGGCTATACAAAGCCCCTATCAAAGCCTTACTGGGGTGATGACAGAGAAGTGGGGAAAATGGCAGGAGCAGATGGGTAGTGACATTACGGGCTCTGGAAAATGACATCAGCAGAGGACTCTGCAGTCTTCTGGTAGCAGGCTGGCCTGTGATAGAATAACAGACCACACATAGCAGTCAGTCCTCACATAGTGAGAAATGCCATCAAATTAAGAGGGTGTTGTAAGAACTATACGGTTCCCTGCAAGTCAGTGCTTTTCAGAGATCCTTTGCTAAGTCCTCCTGTAGTTAACACATCGGATACCAGCAGGTCAGATTGCCGGAGGACTAAAAAGTAAGCCGGATTTCAGTTTTTTTTATGTTAACATGGTTATGTAGGTTTAGGGAACACGTGTCTGTCAAATTCAGCCTCTCGAGCCTCAATATACTTTGAAGTGAACCAAGCGCTATTTGTAGCACCCAGAGCATCTCAATAGCACATTAAAAAATGCTTGCCAACAATGTGGCTCATTATTAAAAGAAACCTTTAATTTTACCTCTTCTTTTTACATTTAAAAGTTTAGCAGAGGCCTTTATTGCCCTACTTCCGAGGCCTGCCTGACCACAGAAATTTCTGCCAGATAAGGACTGATGTAATTTATTTTATTTCACACATTAGCAGAGAGCAAATAAAAGCTTTCATCAGCAGGGGGGGTTGAGCGGTAGGACACTGTGCGTCAAAGATTTTAGAGAAGTCACAGCTTCACACCTTCCCCTGAGAAATAATGGGCAGCTAGAAGAGGATGGGGGGACATGGCAGCTCCTATAGCTATTAGAAACCAGGACAAACTGCAGATAAAAGTGGTGTTTGGTTCTCTTTTAATCCAGAGGCAGGAAAGGGAAACCATAAGACTGCAAATGGGGATCTCCTCCTCTCCCGCCTCTTCAATGATTTTCTCCAGTACAGTTTTAGAATTCACTCCCCTGACTGCTGTTTTAATCCACTTATTTTGGTGTTCCTGGGAGGAGAGGAGGTGAAGCTCGGCTCTCGTCATAAGGTTACCTTAAAACCTGCAGAGACTTCTGTTTGCCATCTTATAGCTCAGTGATCAAGGGACTGAAATGAGCCTCCTGCAGCTAAATATACTGACCTATAAGCAATTAATTTTGAGGGTCCTTTTACATTTGTGCAGAGCGATTTGGAACAATCACACGGCACCAAATTCGAAAAGTCACACCACGTGTTATAGCCGCAGTGCCACCCAAGAAGAAAATCCATGTAGCGTCCGCTGCACTTCCGAGGTTACTGCTGAAGTTTGCACGGTAACGCATTGCAGCTACAGCATTACCCGGAACACTTCCATTTCATCGCAGGCAATGTCATGTTCCATTGCCTGTAATGGCCATTGTGTAGAGCTGCAGTAGGAAAGAGAACCGCGATGCAGTGCAGTAAATGTAAAATTATCCTTAAAGAGGAACTTTAGAGAAAAGGGGAAAAAAGATAAATCCATACAATGCAAAGTAAGAAGTTAAAAACAGAAGAGAGATCAAGAAAGGATTGATATTTGCCATGTAATTAGTTCATATTGTTTGAACCACAATGAGCCTGTCTCATTGTGGATCAAACTTTACTGCTGGCAGACAAGAAAAAATAGACCGCACCAACTGCCATTATTCATAACCACACCCCCTAACAATGCGATAGGCTAAAAGGTTGTTTTTTATATAGATATTAGGTGACCTAAGCCCGTATAAAAACGGGCTCTAGGTCTGTCGCCGCCGCCACCGCAGCATTACAGCCCGCATGCGCCTGCCATGTGCGCGCACACGCCAGCCCATCCCATCCCCTGGCCCGTCCTGTCCCAATGACTGTCAGTGCAGGACATGCGCAGTAGCGCAAAAGCACTGACACAGGGACATGGGACGCAGAGACACCTGGATAATATTACATAGGATACATATGCACAGAGGGAAATACTGGTTGCTGGCAGTTGGAAACTGCTCTTTTTTCCCACAATGCAACAAGTTTCACAGACATGAAACGTTCAGGACCTAGGTCCTGACATCACACTGTGGGAGGGGTTTCACCACAATATCAGCCATACAGGCTCCCTTGATGATCTGTTCGAGAAAAGGTAAAGATTTCTTGTGGGAAAGTGGATATAAGCTAATGATTAGGATGAAGTTAAATTCATTTCCTCATTAAGAGTTTTCTCGTAGTAGATAATTTGTCATCTTCTCTTTATATTGCCTTTTAAGCTCTTTGCAATTGAAAAAAGTATCAAAACGCAGGTGAAAAAGTAACATCAAAATTATTTTGAGTATTTTCTTTTTTGTTGGGGGTTTAACCTCCCTCCTTCCTTCTGCTGGATTTCTGTGCAAAAAGTGGTTCAATAAATTTTCATGAGATATTTGACTGTAACTTGAGTCGAGCCAAAATGCATCAAGCAATGGTCTAGTATACATTTTGGGCATCGTAAAAGTTTCAAACACAAAATTATGTAAAAAAATAAATTTACTTTAATTTTTATTTTCTGCCAGGCCACAATTTCCCCACGCAGTTTTTCTCATGCAGTTTTTTATTTTAAAATTTGCGCTCGTGTGTGAATTATCACATGCAAATATCCAGAGTAAATTTTAAAGCGAAAGACACTTTTAAAAAAAAAAAAACCCTGCCTTAGAACTGCTGGATGGTTTCAGCTATTTTTCCCTGGATGAGTCAGGCTCATCAATACTATCAGGGAGTTTAAAATGTAATGTTAATCGTTGTGCAAGCATGATCAGTTTTTAGTTTGGGCCCGCTTTAAAAGATACCCGAAGTGACCTGTGACATGATGAGATAGACATGGGTATGTACAGTGCCTAGCACACAAATCACTAAGCTGAGTTCCTTTTTTTCTTTCTCTGCCTTAGAGTTAAATATCAGGTATGTAAGTGGCTGACTCAGTCCTGACCCTCACTGATAAGAAATTCCCCTTTTTATCTCTTTCTTGCTCTCAGAAGCAATTTCGTTAGTTGCTTTTTTTTAAACGATCGTCGTTTGAAATGATCAGGGAACGATCGTTTCAAACGACTATAGTCGCATGTGTGTACGCACCTTGAGTCAGGACGGAGTCAGCCACTTACATACCTGATATTTAACTCTTTCAGACAAAGAAAGAATAAAAGGAACTCAGCATAGTTATGTGTGCTAGGCATTGTACATACACATGTCTATCTCATCATGTCACTTTGGGTATCCTCTAAGAGAAAGCATAACACAGGTATTGTATGCAATAGTATTGGGATAATGATTTTGTGACCTAAAAAAAAAATCATGTAATAATAAGCTATTAAATTTCAGTCTGGCCGCATGAAATGCTGTATAGCCACATTACTTGGTGTGAATTTACGCTTTAAGAATGGCCTGTAAGCTGCGTGATTAATGAGTCATTTCAGAAGCCTCGCAGCTTGAATTTCACAATAACCATTCTCGTCCCGGCATCACGCTGAAACGCACGGCTACAATGCGGGCTGGAAAGAGTGTGCGCTTAGCCGGGATCATTTAAATGCTTAATGCAATTTTATAATTGTAGCAGCCTCTGGGCCAGCTTTATGCAATATTGAACTGGCGAAATGACATTACTGTGTTATGAGGTTGATGAGCAGATTGGATTATAGTTGCACTTGCGTACAAATTGGTCAAGGCTTGACAGTAAAACACAGGAACGCCTGGAGTGGAGCCGAGTGATTATAAGGAAAGGATGGGGCGCTTGTGCGTCTCGTACGACAGACATGCTTCTCATTAATTCTGTTCGTTTCAGTCTAAATGTGTCAAATTGGACTGTTACAAGCAAAGCTGCTGTGTTCATTGCTACTCCTGATTACAGCACACTGGCCCTAATCTACTGAGATTGGAGAAGATATGAGTGAGTGGCCCAGCAAACATGAATTGGATTGACTATCAGATTTAAAAAGGGTACTGTAACCAAGGATTAAACTTCATCTCAACCAGTAGCCGATATCGCCTTATCTATGAGAAATCTTTACCTCTTCTCAGACAGATCATCAGGAGGCTCTGTGTGGCTGATATTGTGTTGAAACTCCTCCCACAGTGCGATGTCTGCACCTAGCTACTGACATCACACTGTGGGAGCCTTGTTGCATTGTGGGAAATAACAGCTGTTTCCAACTGCCAAAAAAAAGCTGCATCTCCTTCCACAGACATCACCTGCCAGCAGTAAAAATGTCGCCATGTGATAAATCACAGAATGTAAATTAGGGAGAGGAATGATTTTACAATGGTTATTACTGACTAAATCATTTACAAATAATTATTGTAAAAATTGAGCACTTTTTTTCATTACATTATTTTCACTGCAGTTCCTCTTTAATGTTGCAATTTTTTTCATTTTGTTGGATAAATATTTTTGTTGACACTGTAACCATACACATATTACAACATTTGGTCGTATAAAGGCGTTACAACCAGTTCCATGCCATTTTGAAAAATAAACTGCTTAATAGTTGAGCTTAATAGTTAAAAGTTGAAATGAATTATATTGCTATTTTTTTAGTTGTCAGGAAACCTGCCACATCCTATATTGTTAAGCCACTGTTAGTAGTGACCAGTAATCGCCCAATTCTTTTTACGAATCCACTGTAACAACCAGAAGTGTCCAGTGGATGCATATATGTTGGATTTTAAATTTAAAGGATAAGCATAGTTATTTCTATGTATCTGTCTTCAAAGACCTGAACCTAATGGACTTTATTGAAAAAAATAAAAACCGCTTCTGATCTTCCAGCCACTAGAGGGAACTTTTCTGTTCATTAAGTTACTGTCTCTCATTCAAAATAATGGAAACCCAGTCTGTGCAACAGCAGATGAGCTCCCTTAGTGGCCACCTTAAAGTTGTCCTTATGTACAAAATATACAGTAATATCTTTGATATTAGACATTTTGTTGTTACATTTTACAGTGTTGTATAAACTGTTGTAAGTACCTTATATACTTGCGTATAAGCCTAATTTTGTATTGAGTAGTAGCGAAAAAGAGGGAAAACTTTACTTGTGTATAACGGCTCTAAAAGACAAATAACCTAACAAATTAACGCCAATAGCAGTAAACACTACTTCTGATGAAGAAAGTATCCGACTGTAAAAAAAAAAAAAAAAAAAAATTATATATATATATTGAGTAGTAGCGAAAAAGAGGGAAAACTTTACTTGTGTATAACGGCTCTAAAAGACAAATAACCTAACAAATTAACGCCAATAGCAGTAAACACTACTTCTGATGAAGAAAGTATCCGACTGTAAAAAAAAAAAAAAAAAAAAAAAAATTATATATATATATATATATATATATATATATATATATATATATATATATATATATATATATATATATATATATATATATATATATATATATATATATATATATATATATATATATATATATATATATATGTGTATATATATAATTTTTTTTTATTTTTTTATTTTTTTTTTTTTACAGTCGGATACTTTCTTCATCAGAAGTAGTGTTTACTGCTATTGGCGTTAATTTGTTAGGTTATTTGTCTTTTAGAGCCGTTATACACAAGTAAAGTTTTCCCTCTTTTTCGCTACTACTCAATACAAAATTAGGCTTATACGCAAGTATATAAGGTACTTACAACAGTTTATACAACACTGTAAAATGTAACAACAAAATGTCTAATATCAAAGATATTACTGTATATTTTGTACATAAGGACAACTTTAAGGTGGCCACTAATGATACAATTTGCTGAATGATCGTATACGAACGATTCTTTGTATGATCGAACGTAAATGATCGTTTGGGACCACTAATAGGCAAAAAAATCTCCTAACCATTCAAATCAAATTAATGAAATTGATCCAAACTTTGGTTTGATCCCATCCATCTGATTGGATTGGTTAGATTTATGTCCATTAGTGGCCCCAAGTGATCATTTATGATCGTTCATACAAAAAATAATTCGTAATTGATCGTTCAGCAAATTAGTGTCCACCTTTATGTGTATGAAACGTTGTAACTCCGAGTGGTTTGTTAGTTGGGGACTGCCTATCCTCAGAAACCAGTTATAATATCAGCTGCCCACATGTGGGGTCCTCACAAAGTATTTTCCCTTTGCCCAAAATGTAGAACATTCCATTACCTGCGAACATGCTTAGAAGCAGAACACAGTGTTTCTGGCTGCCCAATGGAATCTCCCTTCAGAGATTCTCTTTGATGTCACCGTTTCTCGTTCCCAGACAGCAGCTGTTTTGTACTTCACAAAGAAATCCCTTCTTTGTCTGCAGGGTATTTGTTGAAAAGGGTCCGTCTCCAAATGTTTAATGGGCAAAAAAAAGATCTTTCATAGCGTATTTATGGCTCCCTATTGCAGTCCTGTGTGCTACACAAACAATCTTACACAGCAAAAAGAGTGACCCAAAACGCTTCTCACCCGGCTACCTCTGTAACTCTCGAGTTATTGCCGACACCCGAATTACAGTTCCAAGCATATCTGATTGGCAATTGATTTTGTGCAGTTTATCACTAAAAAAGTATGATCAGACAAGTTGGACAATCTGTGTGATGAGCAGGGCCGAGCAGTGGGAGACAGAGCAGGAACATCCACCAGGAATCCGCTCCTATGCACAGTTGTGCTCAGTCCCCGGGAATCTTCAAAAGAAAAACCTGCAGACCATCCAAACTTACACCTTTAGGCTGTTTTCACAGTAAGACGTTACAGGCGCATGTTAGAGCATCTGTAACGCAGCCCAACTCACAGTAATGAAAGATCAATGGGCTGTTCACAGTGCCCACGTTGCGTTACATTGTAACGCTGCACGTCAAGTGAAAGTACTGCATGCAGTACGTTGTACACGGCTAAGCCGCGTTAGACTGTTTGCACATGCTCAGTAATGTTGTAGGAGGAGGGGAGAGTCCGCTATTGGTGCAAGCCACATGGCTAATTAATATTCACCGCACTGTGTGATGTGCAGTGCTTACTTCCTGGAGCGGCCGCTTTGTGCGGCGATTGGATGGCGGGACCACGTGATGCCTCATGCGTCAAAAAGTACGCATCACGGATGCATCAAGAGCCGCATAAGCGGTTTTAGATTTCGCACAAGCAATTTTTAAAATCGCAGGTGCTAAAAAAAATGCGCAAAACGCCCTAGGTGTGAACAAGCCCTTAGGGCTTTGTTCATATCATATATAGCCAGTGCTATCACAAGTGCTGAGCGATTTATTGAGTTTTCTTCTGCGCTTTTCTCATCGCTTTGTGCTTAGAAAAGCGCTTTTCTACGCACTTTTGGAAAGCGATTTGTTTTTCACTTACTGACGTCAGTCAGACGATGTATTTATTCATGAGAGTGCTGGGGAAATCGCTATACAAGAGTTTTGCGATTTCCCTGTACCTTCCATTGAGCCAAAACACCCAGAAAATGGTACAGGCAGCGCTTTGGTGAGCGGAACAGAATCGAACCGCTCAGATGTGAGCACTCTCATAGGGAATCATTGCACAAGCGCTTTTAGGGCAATTTCTGAAATTGCCAGCGCTTAAAAAAATCCCCAAAACGCCCTAGGTGTGAACCATCCCTAAATGGACAAAGAAACATTTAGTGTAGCCTCCTGTAGCTTCCAATATCAAGAAATGGACACCCTTTTGGCATAAACACATTCGCTTCTAGATGCAGTGCACAATGAGGGAGCAAGGCCTGCCACCTCCTAACTCAGGCACTCCCCTCAATCGCCCCTTCTAGTGCAGCTTTGCAGCAGCTTCACTGGTATATGCTTCACTCAATGTTACTACCAGGGCTTCACTTTAAGACCTTTCTAGGGAACTCAAACAAGAAACATGTGCAAAAGGTGGATCAGCGCAACACCAGGCCGCCTCCGAATGGCCTCCATCAGAGATGCGCTGAGCCCCCCCAGGAACTACAAACGCACCTTGAACCCAAACAGAAGCTCTGCATATACACCAAAAGCATGGCTGTTAAGTGGGAGCAGCTGACCAAAAACGAATTACATTAGTACATAGCAAGGAAATGAGCAGCGCTACTTAAAAACAGACTAGTGCCTACCTGCAAAAGAGTGCAAGCCCCACTTGTGGGGTCGAATACACACCGAGCATACACATGACCTGTCTACCACTAGAGGAGGATGTTGGTTTCCATTAACAGCTTGCATGCAACCTATTAAGTACTCGTCCCTCCCACTGCGAAGAAGTCAATCCTCCATGGGAGGGGCCTAACACTAACTAAATCCTAACCTATGTATATGCATAGCCTGGGTGCATTTTATTTGATTAGCCGCACCCAGGCTATGCATATACATAGGTTAGGATTTAGTTAGTGTTAGGCCCCTCCCATGGAGGATTGACTTCTTCGCAGTGGGAGGGACGAGTACTTAATAGGTTGCATGCAAGCTGTTAATGGAAACCAACATCCTCCTCTAGTGGTAGACAGGTCATGTGTATGCTCGGTGTGTATTCGACCCCACAAGTGGGGCTTGCACTCTTTTGCAGGTAGGCACTAGTCTGTTTTTAAGTAGCGCTGCTCATTTCCTTGCTATGTACTAAAGAAACAACATGTGCAAAACCACAAATTGAATTAAAAGGTTAAAATAATGCCCGTACATGAAACAAAAAATTCAATCAGAATTGAATATCACCTGGGTCGGGTGGATTGCATCATCCCGCATCACCTTCCCTCGTGTTTGGCTTGGTGTGTATGATCTTGGCTCAGGCATCCTAGGCAGGTGCTTGGGGCCTAGTGGGTGCCAAGAGGCCTGCCAGCCGCCTTCTTTGACCGCTTTCCACGTCAGCTTACCAAAAAAAAAACACATGGGGGCCCCAAACCTACTACCTTGCCTAGGGCCCCGTTACGTCTTAACCACTTCACTCCAAAGTGGTTTTTACCCTAAAGGGGCCCATACACCTAACGATTTTCCTGCCGATATACGGCCGATTCGGCTGTGAAATCGCCACACACGCCGCTGACAGAGCGATCGATTTCCGTCCGAAATCAATTGTTCCCGTCGATTCCGGACGATCCGTCCGTTCGGAAGATTTTTCTCGATCGCCGGCAGGTCGGGAGTGCGTCGATAGTGGCGTTCGAATGCCCGACGACCGACGCAATACAGCGGGTATACATTACCTGTCCCGGCCGGCGCGAATCCCCGCTGTCACTGCTGTCTTCTCCACTCTGGTCTGGTCCCCGGCATGCTTCACTTCTTCCTGCCCGGCAGGAAGTTTAAACAGTAGAGGGCGCTCTACTGTTTAAACTTCCTGCCGGGCAGGAAGCAGTGAAGCATGCTGGAGACCAGACCAGAGCGGAGAAGACAGTAGTGACAGCGGGACTCGCGCGGCGGAGCAGGTAATGGGGGGAGGGGGAGCGGTAGCGGCAGCACCATCACCACCACCACAGATTGTGAACGGTTTCAGGCTGAAATCGATTCACAATCTGTTTGCAGTAAAGGTGGCCATACTATCCCTCTCTGATCAGATTCGATCAGAGAGAGATCTATCTGTTGGTCGAATCTGATGGCAAATCAACCAGTGTATGGCTACCTTTACGGACAAGAGAGATTTTCACCTTTCACTGCTCATCCCTTTCATTTGCCAATAGCTTAATCACTACTAATCACAATGAAATAATCTATATCTTGTTTTTTTCACCAATTGGGCTTTTTGGGGTTGATATTTGTTTTTAGTAATTACTTTATTTTCTATGCATTTTTAAAGGGAAAAACAAGGAAAAAATGAAAAAATACACTATTTCTCCGATTTCATCCTCTATAATTTTAATATAAACGCTGCTACTGTACATAAAACCCACACATTTTATCTGCCTATTTGTCCTGGTTATCACAAGATTTGAATTATGTCCCTAGTGCAAAGTATGGTGACAATATAGTATTTGGAAATAAAGGTGTATCTTTTTTCTATGGTGTTCTTTGCACTGTTTGACTTATAAAAACGTCCTGGAGCCGTTAAGAGGCTCTAGCAGTCTGGTTGACATTAAATGGTTAAAGCAAACCTGAAGCGGAAAAAAAAACCTATATAATATCATGTATGTGTAGTAGGGATAAGGAATAGCACATTTAGAAGCAAAGAAAAGAGTCTAGTATTTTTATTTTCATTTATATACCTTTTTTGTTTTTAATGAGGTTTCATCATTCTGTCATATTTGCAGTTTACAAGCCACACTCTGTATTTTGAACTATAAAATAGAGCAGAGCTAATGACCCTTTGAACATTCTTGCAGTAAAACCTTATCTCAAGTTGTCACTGTTTCTTTGATGTATAAATGCTTCAGAAAACAGGACTGTCTTTGGCCCAAGATGGGTCCGAGAGCTCAGAGAAGCATAGATAACGGGAGTTTCTTAAAGAGACTCTGAAGTGAGTCAAAATCCATGTTTTTAACCCTCATAAACTCCTCATTTTGCTGCGGGGATGCGGCGGTTTATCACTAGCTATAGTGCTTTACATTAATAAAGGTAAATAAAAACATGGATTTTGACTTGCTTCAGTGTCTCTTTAACTCTTCCTGTACTGGAAACAATATGAGACTCTTTTGCTACTAATGTTCTATTTCTTAGCTGTACTACGCATACAATCCATTATCTCATAAGTTTATTTTCCCTTCAGGTTTGTTTTAATCCACTTCTGGTGGGAGATCAATAGCTCATAGCGTTGGACTGTATCGAGCACTACAAGGCTTGCGGTTCAATAAATGCCCCATACATGTATGCTGGAATCTAATGAAATTGAATTTGACAACTAGGGTAGGAATCAATCACTATCCAATCAAATTCTAATCGTATAGGGACCAATCAGCTTGGTGTATCGGGCAATAATTGACCCCTATATGGTTCGCTTTACAACAGGTCCTCGGCGTTCAGCTTTGATTGCTGTCTTTCTCCTCGCTATATGGGTCTGTATGGATGGATGCAATTAGCTGAAAATCTGCATTTTTGAAGGAGGCAGGGTCTATACTGCAGACTGAGGATTACCCTGATACAGACGTGTGACAGCTGTGCTGTGCATATTGTGGTTTCTGACAAGAACACTCGGGGCTTGATTCACTAAGATAAATAGCATGTCTTATCAGAATTAACACACCTTATCAGAGTAGCATAGCAAGCTCTACGAACTTATGGCTGCTTATTGGCAATGTCGAGAGCTCTATTCATCCTGCCCTGAGCCCCTGCGGGTCCAATGACTTTTAAAGGATATTATCCCTGCACTTTGATTGGCCCAATAGGCTGCCTGTCACTTGACAGGAAACTTGACAGGCAGCCTATTGGGCCAATCAAAGTGCGGAGATAATGTCCTTTTAAAGTGATTGGACCAGCAGGGGGTCAGGGCAGGATAAGTGGAGCTCCCGTCATTGCCAATTAGAAGGCATAAGTTCATAACGCTCGCTATGCTACTCTGATAAGGCGTGTTAACTCTGATAAGGCATGTTGTTTGTCTTACTGAATCAAGCCCTCGGAGTGGTAATCAGCGGAGAAGAATAACTGAGTTCTATGATCATCCCGTCTAATAAAAACTGCCAGGCTGAGATCACAGGTCTCTCGGGAGTCCATCGTTCCATTTTACATGACTGAACTAAGTGCAGAAAATGCGATTACCTTATACTGAGCATCGCTGCCAGTCGCTGCTTCTCCTTCTGCCGAAGTGTATATGCTATATATATAGGATATTGGCAGAGGTCTGCTCCTCCGCCGCTGCCGACACCGGCCATCCGGTTCCCTGCATGCTAGAAACACCGGTATAGCAATTTCAGGCACCCAAGAGCTACACCTGTTTGAATACCGTACTACTATTGATCTGAGGAAGCCACCTGTAGCGGCGAAACACGTTGTCTAGTGTTGCAATAAAGTCCTTTCTATTTTTGAGGTTTGAAGGGAGTCCCTATTGAAGGTAGGACCCGATGATACCTCTTGATTTCACGTTGGGCACCTCCTATCTACTGCATCACAGGCTAGAAATGGTTTGCAATAGACTAATGGGAATCGTCCCTCCCCAGGGAGGAGTCTCATTGGTTTACTCAGTAGTGGCCCATTGTTCAGGGAGGATTTCAATTGGTCTTTTGCAAACCATTTGTACCCCAATGGTTCTGATGAGGCCCTGGGATCAGTAAAAGGGCGTTTCTGGTGCAGAGACCCAGATGGATGGTGTTGGCTATGGCAGAGAAACATAGTGTTAGGTACTAAGTAGGTGGCGACGCAAAAACGGAGTGGTAAATCGAATGAAAATCTGTTGCCGGATGTAACAAACTTATCGGATTAAATTGAAACTGGATTAGTTTTTTATAGGATCAGTTTTCCATCCAGTAAAATGTGAACCCAGCCTAAATAGCATGTAGTGGGTGTCCACTTACTGGGCAGACCACATATTGGCTTCAATTCACCAGATGTTTCAGAACGGTCTACCGATCGTAAACATCAGAGTGCGGTAAATTAAATTTGATATTTTTTGCCAATGTTTTCTGGTGAATTCCAAACGGTTGGACGGTGGTCAAATTATTTGCGATGTTTGTGCGATTGAAATGCGGTGTTTGATCGGTATTGGTATAAATGGAATTCACTAAGGAAAAAAGGGGGTGTGACCATTCTTTATGTTACAGGTAGCTGGCGGTATGTGATTGATCACACAGCTGCAGGACTAGATGGAGCCCTTTGAGCTGAGTTTATTAGGGCTGGCAAGTATTTTAAGGAGAAGGAGGCGCTGGAGGAGGGTGTAGCCAGTTACTCCTTGAATTTATAGAGAAGGATCAATACTTGATGATTTCCCAGCAATGATCATCAAATTTAGTTTCTTTTTCTTTTTCTTTTTTTTTCTTTTTTTGTTTTTGTTTGTTTAATTGGCATTTAAATACTGTATGTAAGGACAGTTATCCGCCCTTTGGAGTTCTCCTTTATGCTAAACCTGTCCCTGTCTGCCACCTCACTTCCACCACCGCACGTCACACAGACACGCCCCACCATGGTACCTGGTGGACGGCCCGCGGCCAGGCAAAATTAATTGTTATAGGGTATTTGTTTGGGGGCCCCTATGGACTCTTAAACAGAAAAGGATCATGTGCAATGGGGCTCTAGGCAAGTACCCAGCCTTGATGGCCACCTGGCTTTTTTACAAAAAAAAAAAAAATTTGGTAGGGGCTAGTGTTAACCAGGCCCCTAGTCCCTCTTCAGGTCCTAGGCAACTGCCTAGGTTTGCCAGCTTTGCTCTGGGGTCAGAGGGCAATTGCTTTAATTATAGCACCAGCCCTGTTGGGGCGATATGGCCCACCTAATGTCACACAACTGTGCCAGCCCATTAACCCATTCTTGATTACCTGACGAGGAATAAATAATTAAAGGTTGTTTAGAATTTTGAATTGCCAGACTTGTTGATTAGACTTTTTTGATTAGAAATGGCCAATGAGATGCAAATAATCCCAGTTTGCATGCAAATTGTATGCCACTTAAAATGTACCTAGTCAAAATAAGCAGCAAGATTTGATTGGCCCAGTTACAAACTGTGTGGAATGTGCGTGAAATTAGCGCGCAAGACAGAACTGTTTGCATCTCATTGATCTTCTATGCTTTGTTTATTAAAGATTTCAGTTGTTGGAAAGAAAAAAAAAAACTTTATCGCTTGTCCAGTTCCATTACACAAGCGCGCCATTACCTCAGCACTGCTGGAGAGGCTGCCCATCAGACTGTGCACTGAGAAGGGCATTGTGCCGCCTGTCAGTCCAGGCAGAAAGCTGAGCTCTCCCTGTGGCAGCTGATGCCATTGTTTGTGTAATGTGGAAATCTTGCTGGATTTCCTGAGGAAGATTTCCTATTGCAGCGAATGACTCACCCTGCTTGAATATTTATACAGCCGAAAACAGTACAAAGCAGGAGCTGCTCTCTCTCCAGGCCTGATGGATGAAAGTTACAAAAAATACATTCATTTGCCTGGATGTAGCCGATGTGAAAAATAGATTGTTCCTAAAGGAGTATGCAAAGCTAAAGCTGGCCACACACATATAGAGTTCCAACCGAGGTTCAAAAACTATCGATTCTTTTCTGAAAAGCATCAATTCAGAAGGAATCGATTCCTACCAAACACTGCAATATCAATTTACAATAGATTCCAGCAGGGAATCTATTGGAAATCGATCGATCTGCAGATAGAGTTGCACTGTTAAATGCAGCGCAAAGCTATAGGCCAGTGATCTGCAAACTTGGCCTTCCAGCTGTTAAGGAACTACAAGTGCCACAATGCATTGCAGGAGTCTGACAGCCAAAGTCATGATTCATAAAGGCAAATGCATTGTGGGACTTGTAGTTCTTTAACAGCTGTAGAGCCAAGTTTGCAGATCACTACTATAGGCCATCGATCTGCCAGTGTTCTTGCCCCGCCCCCCGATTGTTTTATATTTTCAATCCGAACAGACTGGCGACAGACTGAGTGGCGCTTTTAAGCGCTGCTCTAGCTCTATGAAGACTTTCCAGAATTCACATCCGTCTGTATTACAAAATTGTTTTGGAAGTTTGCCCACATCAAGAAGTAAAATTCCATGGCTCCTCTTCCCACTCCTCCAGTTTATAGGGAGGGATTATGCTGGTGGGTAGGTTGGGAGTTGCATCGCAGTAGCGGGTGGCAACAGGGAGAGGTTACTGCAGTAGATCACATGCAGAGTAGGTGCTCTGGTGTGACCTATGGCAGCTAAAAATCTTGTCTAGAAACTTTCATCATGTGACCAAACGCAGCAGAGTACAGGTAGTCTGCTTCATGTTCTGTAGGTGGAGCTGTTGCTGCCTTAAAGAGGATCTGTACTAAGAAAAAACACCCTAGGGGGGTACTTGCTGTCACAGGTGCCCTCGTGGCTGACCGCACTTAGCCTTCTAAACGGTGCCAGCGCACAGATCGTGCAAACTCTGGTCGCAGTCAATGCGCAGGAACCGTTAAGAATTAGCCGCAGACAACTCAGAAGGGAGCCTGTGAGACACGGGTGATTACAACGTCACCTACTGGTTCAGAGTAAACTGCCACCACCGCGGTTACTATGGGACCGTGGGGCCCACTAACTGACTGACTAATCCTGCGAATAAAACGGTTAAACACACGATATTCTGTCTAGCTAACAACAAACAAACAGTAGCGTATCTTCAGAGACCCGGGATCATTTCTGTGTGTGCTGATAAGCAGGGTAGCGGAAAGTGAATGACTTGGAGAAAGTCGTTTATTCACGCAATATAAATAATTAATATATACAGACAATTATGAAAATCAACAATTATGAAAACAGTAATAGCCAGTATGAAAAATAAAAGAAGGGAGAAAATTACTTAGTTCCTGGAAAGATGTCCTTATTGTGGGAAGAATCATAAAGTCCTTGGTTTCAAAGTCCAGAGTTCAGACCAGGTGGATACCAGCATATCCTCAAGCTGGCATCTGATGAGTGCAAGATGGTTCAGTGTGGAGGACACAGCCCGCCTGCTGGCTCTGTGCTTTTGATGAAGCTGGTTTGGGGGTGTGGCAATGCCAGCCCCCTCTGAGCTACCAGCAAATGACAGTTCATTCCCTCTGAGAGATTTTAGAGCTAAACTTATGAATTGCTGTAACTCCTGAACCATACACGTTACATTTAGGGGGGTAACAGCTTCATACTTGGAGGAAAATACAGATTAATATGATACCTGACATGGCTAGTGCATCAGATCAGGGTCCTGAGTAGATTCATACCTGGGTGGTAGGGGCCCCGGGCCCCTCTCGACTGGTATCAAGAGATCCAGCATGACCCTACGGATCCAATGATACCGCTCTCATAACCACCCTATTTATTGTATTCTGTAAATGGGCAAAAGATTATATTGTACATTCATTTCTTCCTGCTAAGGCCGGAGTCAGCCTGACTGGAGTCCAGCTGTGTCTGCTTCTTGGCTATGAAAGGCCCTGTTGGCTCCTTCAATTAACATCTGAATGTGAAATCTGCTTAGACAACTGAGTTTACACCTCTGGCTTGATCAGCAGTCACAGGGCCAGTCTTCCTGCCAGCTGCTTGTCACCTTATACCTGATGGATGGGCCATCAGCACAGCTTGAAGCCAGGGACTCTCTGGGCCCAGGCTCATTAGCATATCAAAAGGGCCAACCAGCATTTGGAATGGTGCTCTCTTTGCTAAGAAAAGGACTGCAGACCTCCTACACAATAAATCCAGATTGTACCGATTTGAAGCGCAATCGACGCAGGAATCGAGTGCGATCGTTCTTTTCTTCACGGGCGATTCCAGGACGCGCCTGCGTCCCCGCAATCGTCCGTGACAGCCCCCCCCCCTTGTCCGTGGCTTAGCCACTCATCCGCAAGATGTGTGGCGGCGCCGCTAACCTGGCTGACGGGCCTCGAGTTGCCGGTACGGCGGGAAAACCTATTGGAGCCTGTGGCTCGGTTCCCCTGGACCGGTCGCGGTCGGCTACCCTCAGGGTTGACCCAACATGGACCGTTCTGGACAGGGCGTTTGCGCCACTGCAGTCGGACGTGGTGTCTGCCGGGACTGCGGACAACGGGCAGTGGGTTGGTTAGGTCAACAGCCAGCCCACGCAGGGTTCCCCTGCTGAGTGGCTGTGGACCTAAGGGAACCCCGCGGGAATCCCTGGACCTGCCCAGCTCCTGACAGACGGCACATGCCCTGCAGTAGTTTGCTACATCCCTGTTCATCCGGGGCCAATAAAACTGGTTCCGAATACCGGCGAGTGTCTTGCGGACCCCTGAGTGCCCTGTCAGAGGATTACCATGTGCGGATTTCAGCACATGTCCCCTGAACGCACTCGGGACCACAAGCCATTTGGTATTCGCGTGGGATCTACCTGTAGGGGGCTGTGCAGACTCACTGTACAGTCTCCCACCTTCCCAGTACACCTTGAAAGCGGCCCCGTCTGCGAGGGGCTCAGCGGCTTGCTGCATGAGCACCTCCAGGCTTGGGTCACTTTGTAGTGCGGCTGAGAATACGGCGCTGTCAGTTTCAGCCAACTGGCTCATGTCACACGAGGCCAGCGGCTGAAAGGTCTCATCCCTGCGGTCAGAGGAGGGGGAGGAGGCCGGAACCCCCTCCACCTGTTCTGAGCTCGGGTTCTGAGCAGTGCAGCTGCGCGGTATTGCTAGCACAGGTACACTGTCAGAATGGCACAGACGGACATTACTCGGATCATCATTGCATGCAGTAATGACATTGACAGGTATAGACATTTTTTCATTACAGACAGGTTGTACAGGAGACTCAGGTACAGTTACAGCATCATCACAACAGACAGTCTGTACCTCAAACTCAGGGGCCTTTGAAGCAGGCACTATTGAACCTGGTACCCTTGAACTGGGCACATTCAACCCACCTCCCCCTGGTGCTCCCCCAAGTGTATAAAGTACCTGGTGGTGGGTGGAGAGTCCGTCTCCTTCCGTGAGCGACAAGGCGGTCGTGGCAGGTTCATAGTAGGACACAAGCTTGCCCAAATCAGTCCCTAGCAACACAGGGACTGGGAGATCCTTCATAACCCCAACAGCCCTTTCGTGGACCCCTCCCACTCCCCAATCCAGCTTCACTCTGGCGTGGGCTATGTGGAAAAGGGTGCCCTCTACTCCAGTAAGGGCAAGGGATCGGCTGGAGCTGATGCTCTCCTTTGGCACAAGATGTGAGTGAACTAACGTGATGTCTGCTCCGGTGTCTCGAAATCCGGTGACAACTTTGCCGTTCACTCTAACAAGTTGCTGCTGGTCGGTTCGGTCGCGGATTTCCTGTCCGCGTGCAAACGGGACAAAATCCGATGATCCAGGCTGTGGTTCGCTGGCGGGTTGCCTCTGCTGTGGGTGAGGTGCAGGTGATGCAGATGATCCAGGTGCTGGTGGTGTCTGTCTCCGCTCCGGACAGTCGAATTTCATGTGTCCGGGCTGGCGGCAGTAGTGACAGGTGACCTCTCCAGGCGCTGCGGGCCTGGGTGCAGCAGCTGCGCTGGGTGGCCTCTGTGGCGGATGGCTCACAGGGGCAGGAGGGTCTGCCGAGGTATTGGGCTGACCTCCTCTCCAGCTGGATGGGACAGTTCTGCGTGTATCAGCCACCCGGGTAGTTGCAAAAGTCTCAGCAAGGTCTGCAGCGACAGTTGCTGAAGTCAGCTTGCGTTCTAACACAAATTGTCGTACATCAGCAGGGCAAATGTTCAGAAATTGCTCGAGGACTATCAAGTCCTCCAGGACGCCATAAGACCCTTTGGTGAGGCCTAGTGTCCACTGGCGGAGTGTGGTGAGCAAGCTGCTGGCCACATCTCGGTACGAATCAGAAGACTTTTTCTGCCAGGCCCTGAACTTCTTCCGATAGGCTTCTGGCGTCAGCTGGTACTTAGTAATGATAGCGTCTTTTATAGCAGCATAATCATTATCCTTCTCCGCAGGCAATTCTGCGAAGGCATCAAGCGCTTTGTAGCGCAGCAAAGGTGTCAGATGTCTGGCCCACTGGTCTTGGGACAGACGATACTGACGGCATGCTTTCTCAAAAGACCGCAAAAACAAGTCAATGTCAGTGTCTTTTTCGATAATAGCAAATTTAAATTTTGCACTTACTGGAGCGGCAGTCCCTTCAGCAGGGAGGCTGGGCGTTGAACTCCGGCTGGCTTGCTGCACTTTCGCCATGTTCAGCTCATGCTGTCGTCTCTCCCGCGCCTCTGCAGATTGGCGTTCCTCTCGCTTTTGCTCCGCCATGTACTGCAGGTACTTGTCCACATCAGTTTCCATCAGCTTTTGCAATGCCTGCTGCATTACTGGATCAACATAACTGGACAGTCCAGTACTGGCCGGTTCCAGGCGAGTACTTTCAGGGGTTCTGGGGTCGGGGATCACACTGACAGCCTCCTGCGTATCTGTTGCCGCATTGCCCGCGGGTTGCTCAACCTCGGTACGCACAGGATCTTCAGTCTCTGGTTCCCCTCGACTTGCGTTAGATGAGCCGGTGTCCTCCACAGTGGACACCTCCAGCGTCCGCAGATTCTGGCTATCCCATCGGTACAAGTCCGTTATCAGGTCCTGCTGTTTCTTGCCGCGGATGTCCATGCCTCTCGCCTCGCACAGACTCTGCAGGTCGGATAGGACCATGACCTTGTAATTCCCGGACATTTCCATGCCAAATAAAAGAAAACTTAGGGGAGGGGTACTGGTTACACAGTCTCTCTGTATATATGAAAAATATATTGCACTCAGTCACTACCAACGAATTAGTTCGTTTCTCGATAGGGCTAATTCGATAGCCCTACCTGAGATACTATCAGCACACACAGATCCCAAACGCTGCCGACCACTGTCACAGGTGCCCTCGTGGCTGACCGCACTTAGCCTTCTAAACGGTGCCAGCGCACAGATCGTGCAAACTCTGGTCGCAGTCAATGCGCAGGAACCGTTAAGAATTAGCCGCAGACAACTCAGAAGGGAGCCTGTGAGACACGGGTGATTACAACGTCACCTACTGGTTCAGAGTAAACTGCCACCACCGCGGTTACTATGGGACCGTGGGGCCCACTAACTGACTGACTAATCCTGCGAATAAAACGGTTAAACACACGATATTCTGTCTAGCTAACAACAAACAAACAGTAGCGTATCTTCAGAGACCCGGGATCATTTCTGTGTGTGCTGATAAGCAGGGTAGCGGAAAGTGAATGACTTGGAGAAAGTCGTTTATTCACGCAATATAAATAATTAATATATACAGACAATTATGAAAATCAACAATTATGAAAACAGTAATAGCCAGTATGAAAAATAAAAGAAGGGAGAAAATTACTTAGTTCCTGGAAAGATGTCCTTATTGTGGGAAGAATCATAAAGTCCTTGGTTTCAAAGTCCAGAGTTCAGACCAGGTGGATACCAGCATATCCTCAAGCTGGCATCTGATGAGTGCAAGATGGTTCAGTGTGGAGGACACAGCCCGCCTGCTGGCTCTGTGCTTTTGATGAAGCTGGTTTGGGGGTGTGGCAATGCCAGCCCCCTCTGAGCTACCAGCAAATGACAGTTCATTCCCTCTGAGAGATTTTAGAGCTAAACTTATGAATTGCTGTAACTCCTGAACCATACACGTTACATTTAGGGGGGTAACAGCTTCATACTTGGAGGAAAATACAGATTAATATGATACCTGACATGGCTAGTGCATCAGATCAGGGTCCTGAGTAGATTCATACCTGGGTGGTAGGGGCCCCGGGCCCCTCTCGACTGGTATCAAGAGATCCAGCATGACCCTACGGATCCAATGATACCGCTCTCATAACCACCCTATTTATTGTATTCTGTAAATGGGCAAAAGATTATATTGTACATTCATTTCTTCCTGCTAAGGCCGGAGTCAGCCTGACTGGAGTCCAGCTGTGTCTGCTTCTTGGCTATGAAAGGCCCTGTTGGCTCCTTCAATTAACATCTGAATGTGAAATCTGCTTAGACAACTGAGTTTACACCTCTGGCTTGATCAGCAGTCACAGGGCCAGTCTTCCTGCCAGCTGCTTGTCACCTTATACCTGATGGATGGGCCATCAGCACAGCTTGAAGCCAGGGACTCTCTGGGCCCAGGCTCATTAGCATATCAAAAGGGCCAACCAGCCTTTGGAATGGTGCCTTCTTTGCTAAGAAAAGGACTGCAGACCTCCTACACAATAAATCCAGATTGTACCGATTTGAAGCGCAATCGACGCAGGAATCGAGTGCGATCGTTCTTTTCTTCACGGGCGATTCCAGGACGCGCCTGCGTCCCCGCAATCGTCCGTGACACTTGCCTTGGGAGGGGGAGGCCTCTGAATCCTATCGAGTCTCCTCCTGTCCTCCTCCGTCCCACGGCGGCAACGATAGAGCTCCCCAAATAGCAGGGATGTAAATATTTACCTTCCCTGCTCCAGTGCAGGCACAGTAGCAGCTCTCGGCTCGGAAATAGGCGGAAATAGCCAACCTCTCTTGGGTCCGCTCTACTGCACAGGCGCAAGTCTCCGGCTATTTCAGTCTATTTCCGAGCGGAGAGCCGCAACAGCGCCCCCGCTAGAACAGGGGAAGGTAAATATTGCAGTCTGACAAATTGTCGACTGTGCTTTCCGTGGGCCAGAGCGAGACCGCCGTGGGATGGAGGACGACGTGGGAAGCCTCGATAGGCTCCAGAAGCTTCCCCCTCCCGAGGTGAGTACCCCCCAGGGGTGTTTGTTCTTAGTACAGAGACTCTTTAATTGCATCATCCTGCTGTCTGAGCCTGTAAGGGGTTGGGGCACAGACTGAATCTCTAGGAGAAGTTAGTAGCCGGTAGCAGTAGCAGTCTGTGAAGCAGGAAGTGTCTGGGCTTTAAAACTCTGACATCAGCTGGCCAAGCATCTTCTTTACAGGCACAATCAAGCCCTGCTTATGAGCGCCTTCGCAGATCTAGGAAAACATTTGTGTCGAAGGAGGACTTTATTAAATATATTTTTAGACTGGGTGAGTAACTTCCAAACCCCACAATTTGGACGGCGGTGTAATGTAACAGCGCAGCCTGCCAAAATCCTGCTTTTATTTTCAGCTTGTCTCAGCGACAGAGTCTGGGAGGGATTGCCAGCGTACCCTCTGTCAGCTGAACAGCAGGAGGATGGCTGGCTTGTGCCCGGTATTTATATACCGAAAGCCGATATGGGATGGGAATACGCCCTTAAACGCCGAATGCTAATGTCACTTGACGCGGCTTGTAAACACTTTGTCCCTGTTAAATGATAAATGGTATCCTGTTGTAAATTGAAAAGAATACGCTGCTTCCTTGAACGCTCATTGGGAAATTCTTATGGTACGTTACATAATTTTTGTTTTACTCATTTTTTACTTCTTCAAATATTACATGATGATGTTCAGTATTATTTTTAAACGATCTGGAATTAAGATCATTTTACAAATAATGCAATGAGTGTGGCAGACATAATATCACTAGGGGCCTATTTATAAAGAAGGGATAGATCAGTGCTTCAAGGGAACCTTGACTAACAAAACAAAAAGTTTCACTTACCTGGTGCAGGAAGCTTTTGCGGCCGTTAACCCTTACATTTTTACGAGTTAAAATGCGTAAATAACTTAAGCGTTGCACCTGTAATGCGTAAAAATGTACGTGTTAATGTCCGCTATGGCTTCCTGCAACAGTGGGAATGCGTGCAAAGGTACGCATGGTGGCCCGCCGACTCCGAGTCAGCAAACCGAAACTAGCTGGCGGCGGGGGACCGGAGGAGCCATGAGTGACTGCGAGGGCACAGGATAGCTGCAGGAGGCTGGTAGATGCCCTAGGTAAGTGAAACTACATTTTTTTGAGTTAAGGTTCCCTTTAAAGAACCACTATGGTGAAACATTTAAAATACATGCAACACATGCAAATAAGAATGTATGTTTCTTCTAGAGTAAAATGAGCTATAAATTACTTCTCTCCTATGTTCCTGTCACTTACAGTAGTTAGCAGGGGTATTCGTAGTATTTCATTTATTCTTTACAACAGCACTCCCTGGAAAGGATCTATACAAAAATGTAGGCCGCCCCTTACCTGTTTACATACTATTCTGGCAATTGGAATGAGCATCTGCTGTTTTAAGTGCTTTCGAAAATAAAGAAAACCTTGAGAATACCCCAGGAAGAGATGGGCTAGTCCAAAACCTTTCAGTTCTGTCATATTTCTACTACCTACTGTAAGTGACAGCAACATAGGAGAAAAGTAATTTAAAGTAAATTTTTCTCTGGGAGAAATGAACCTTTTATTTGTGTTTTTCATGGAATTTTTTTTTTAATTTTTCACAATAGTGGTCCTTATGGCCTGGAACCCACTGAAATCAGCAAACGCAAAACGCAACCGCTAGCGTTTTGTCTGAGCGGTTTGCAAGCGGATTCATGCGCGTTTTTGGTCGTGTTTTGCAACATTGTATTTTTTTGCCCAGCGGGTGCGTAGCGTTTTGCGTTTTTATCCTGATTGGTCCTGTGAATTATTTTTAATTTTGTTACAGTGTGCTGAACCGCAAAACGCTAGCAAAACCGCTCAGTTTAGGTTTCTGCTAGCGTTTTAATACTTTACATTGAAGTGCTAACGCTCCCAAAATACTGCAGGTCCTGCGTTAGCGTTTCTGGGAAACGAAAACGCTCCTGTGGAAGTTGCCCCATCCATTAACATTAGCCCAGCGTTTTGGCAAACGGCTAGCGTATCGCAGTGCTGCCAAAACGCTGCCAAAAGCGCTCCTGTGGGTTCCAGCCCTGAAAGATTGAACTTTAAGTTGAACTTTATTCCAATCAGTAGCTGATACCCCCTTTACCATGAGAAATCTTTACCTTTACTCGAATAGATTATCAGGCTGTATGGCTGATATTGTGGTGAAACCCCTCCCACAGTGTGATGTCATGACCAAAGTCCTGACAGTTTGCTGTCTGTGAGCCTTATTGCCTTGTGGGAAATAATGACTTTTTTTTCCAACTGCCAAGCAAGCAGTATCTCTCTTTCTGGGCATAGAACTCTCAGTAATGAACATTCCGTACAGATCACCTGCAGAACTAAAGATGTCACCACCAGTGACACATTTCAGAATGCAAATTAGGGAGAGGAAAGATTTTACAATGGCAAACACTGACTAAGTAGTCTATCAATGAATACTATAAACCATAATCAATTTTATTCTTTATTTTCACTACAGTGTTCTTCTTTAAGTTTAACTTCAAAGCATCGCAAAGTGCAGCATTTATTTGTTCAAGTATTTATATAGCACCAACATATTATGCAGCGCTGTACAGAGTATATTTTCTTGTAACTAACTGTCCCTTAGTGGGGCTCACAATCTAGTCCCTATCATAATCATATGTCAATATATGTATCGTGTAGTGTATGTATTGTAGGCTAGGGCCAATTTAGGGGTAAGCCAATTAACTTATCTGTGTGTTTTTTGGGATGTGGGAGGAAACCGGAGTGCCGCAGTCACGGGGAGAACATACAAACTCCTTGCAGATGTTGACCTGGCTGGGATTTGAACTGGGGACCCAGCGTTGCAAGGCGAGAGCACTGACCACTACGCCACCGTGCTGCCCATTGTTCTGTTTATAAGAAGCTTGCATAGTTTTGCAGTGTTTAACACAACTAGGAAGAACGGCAAAGGTCTGCTTCTGGCTGCCAGCAACCCATTGGCTTGAATGGGTCACATGGCATTAAAAACATAACTTGACCTGATTGACCAATAATAGAATGTGAGAATACCCCGCCCTTTCATTAAGAGGCTTCCTCCATTGGTGGCAGGTGATTGGCTGAGGATCATCTTCTGAGTGGGAGGTCACTGCCCATCACAACCTCCTCTGTGGTCCCATAAACTTGCCTTTGAGCTGGTGAAGCTATTCTTGTGGAGAGATGTGGTGTGCCTCATCAATTGCATTATTATAAATAGAATTCCCTCCTCTTGTATACCAGATTTCGAACATGCTTCACTCCTCTTCCGGAATGCCCTTCCACAACACCTCTGTCACTCTCCAACCTTTGAAATCTTTAAACGCTCCCCCAAAACCCACTTTTTCCGACAAGCATACTCTCTACCTTAGGCCATTCCCCCTTTGACCTACGGCCAATTTGCACTCCTACTAGATATCCTAAGAACACACTGCCTCGAAGTATGAATATTGTAAATGGTGTGTGTGGAAGACAGTGGAAATAATACCTGGTCTCTCAGAATAGTAAACAGCCTAGGCTGTGACATCACTGGGAGGGTGGCGCTACATACCAATATACAGCAATACAGTACATAGCTATAGGAAGGGTTTCTGATGGTGAAACCAGGATAATTAACCTAGAAGTGGGTATTCTGAATAATAATTACATTCTACCAGGGCTGTGAAGTGTACAAAAATCAACAAACTCCTCAGTTTATTAAACCTCTGACCCCTATGATGCCTCTTTAATGTTGCTAATTAAGCCACAACCTTATGCAAGTGCTGTACTACTGCCATCTACAGCTGTCTACAAACACTGCACTGAGAGTAAATAAACTAGGCCTAAAGCCTCTTGGGTTTGCAAATAACTAAGCACTTCAGTAGCTGAATACTTAGGAAGGACCACTTAGAACCACTATCGCAAAAATCGTAAAATGTAAAATACATGTAAATTGAAATAACTACATTTCTTCAAGGCCATAATTTACTTTTCTCCTATCTTGCTGTCACTTATAGTAGGTAGTAGAAATCTTACGGAACTGATAGGTTTTGGAGTAGCACATCTTCTCATAGGGGGGTTCTCCAGGTTTTCTTTATTTTCAAAAGCACTTAGCGAATGGTGCTTGCTACGTCTTACTGCCAAAAAGTTGTGAAGTCACCGTGCAGGCTGGCCAGCATCTTTGTATAAATTTGAGTGACCAGATTTTTGTGGGTCCAACCTGGGAGGGGGGGGGGGGGTGCGGGGAGGGGGACGTCGCGCGCGCCGCGCCAAAAAGTGGGGAGGACTGAGGAGCGCACAGCGATGAAGACCGGGGGGGAGCTGCGGCGCGCCGTGGCGAACAATGGGCGTGACCATGACATTGTATGGGCGGAGCTAACGTAATGATGTAACAGCGAGGCATAAGAAAGCAGTGTTTACGTCATGATGTGGACAAACGAGACTTTGCATCATGGGTGTGCAGAAACTGTGTGATGCTAATAGTATACCGTAACTACAAAGCAGCAAACCATAGCCATCTATGACCATTAAATAATAAATGCAGTAACAGTTACCCCGGACACCAGAAAAAAAAAGCAATGGACAACATGTCAGCACAAAATAAACGCAATGTGGGCAACATGTCAGTATAAAATAAATGCAATGCGGGCAACATGTCAGTACAAAATAAACGCAATGCGGGCAAACATGTCAGTACAAAATAAACGCAATGCGGGCAACATGTCAGTACAAAATAAACGCAATGCGGGCAAACATTTCACCAGAAAATTAATGCAATGCGGGCAAACCTTTCACCAGAAAATTACTGCAATGCGGGCAAACATTTCCCCAGAAAATTACTGCAATGCGGCCAAACATTTCACCAGAAAAGAAACGCAATGCGGCCAAACATTGCACCAGAAAAGAAACGCAATGCGGGCAAACATTTCACCAGAAAAGAAACGCAATGCGGGCAAACATTTCACCAGAAAAGAAACGCAATGCGGGCAAGCATTTCACCAGTAAAGAAACGCAATGCGGGCAAACATTTCACCAGAAAAGAAACGCAATGCGGGCAAACATTTCACTAGAAAGTAAACGCAATGCGGGCAACCATTTCCCCAGAAAAGAAACGCAATGCGGGCAAACATTTCACCTGGAAAAGAAAGCATTTACTCACCTGGCAGAAATCTCCGGCCTCTGCTCCCGGGACCACCTTCCTCCTGCTCATCTCCCGCTCCTACAGGGCTACGGCAAGATGGCGCCCGAAGCCCTGTACTGGAGACACAAATAGTCTCCAGTACAGGGCTTCGGCAACCATCTTGCCATAGCCCTGCTCACCTGCCGGTGTCGGAACAGACACCGGAAGAAGGAGGCTGGAGAGGGGCTGCGGGCAATGAACTGGCACGGCGTCTACAGACGCCGCTGCCAGTTCATGAGGATAGAGTGGCCAGAGTCCTGAGGCCGGGACGTCCCGCTGCTGAAAGCGGGACGTTTCCCGGGACCTCATGCACCCTGGGATAGCGGACCCCGAATCCGGGACGCGTCCCGGGCAATCCGGGACATCTGGTCACTCTCTATATAAATCCTTTTCAGTGAATGTCTTTATAAAGAATAAGAGCCTTGCTGAGAATCCCACATGGCTCAAAAGCCTAGCCTGTTCTTTCAGATTTCTACTACCTACTGTAAGTGACAGCAGTATAGGAGTAAAGTAGATGGTAGAAAGTGGTAGATACATAGGACTATAGTAGGATTAGATTCTGAGCTCCTCTGAGGACAGTCAGTAGAATGACTATAGACTCTGTAAAGTGCTGCAGAAGATGTCAGTGTTATATAAATATAGTAATTTGGTAGGACATTAGACTTTGACAGAATTAGATTGTGAGCTCCTCTGGGGACAGGACAGTCAGTGACATGACTATGTACTCTGTAAAGTGCTGCAGAAGATGTCAGTGATCTATAAATACATCATAATAATAATAATAATAATAATAATATGGTAGGACGTTAGGCTATGACTATGGTAGGATTAGATTGTGAGCTCCTCTGAGGGCAGTCAGTGACATGACTATGTATGCTGTAAAGTGCTGCAGAGGATGTCAGTGCTATATAAATACATAATAATATTATGGTAGGACATTACACTATGACCATGGAAGGGGTTAGATTGTGAGCTCCTCATAACATAGCCTATGTAAAGTACTGCAGAAGATGCCAGCATTATATAAAAGCATAACCATAATAACATGCCCAGATCCTGAATATTATTAGCATGCGCTCACTGATGGGTAAATAAAATATGGGTTCCCAGTGTGTAAACTTGCCACCTCCTTCTTCGCAGCTCTCTGCGCCGGCTCCATCTGTCACACCTCCCGGTAATACACTGCCTGTTACAGCAATAGTGATGAATTGTACCATGCTTGTGCCTGACAGCTCGGCTTGCCTCAGGATTCTCTGACTTCTCCTTATAAAGTGGCTGGGCAGCCTGTTCTTCCCAGTCTGTCTGCTCTTTCTTTTACCATAGGGGGAATAACATTGGCTAGGCTGTAAATAGTTTAATGCCATTTGTTTATAGAGATCACTTCCTGTGACCAGAGCATGCCTATAATGTAAACAAATCAATGATTTGCTTTTCTTGTTATACATGTTAACATAGCAAGCTTGTCTCTAGATGCCAAATTCCATGCTAAACCAATCCACCAAGGCACCCAGCCTTATGCCTGGTACAGACCATGCAATTTCCCGGCAGATAGACGGATTGAATAGATTATTTTTGAAATGTCCGAAATGACTTCCAATCGTTTTTCTGATCTATTTTACGATCTAATCAATAGGTCCGATCTGATTTCCAATCGTTTTTTCTCATCTATTTTGTTAACCTGCCTGGCGTTCTGATTTTTTTTTTTTTTTTGTTTTGCACATATTTTTTTTCTTTTTCATGTAGCTAGCCTAGCCATAGCTACATGATTCCCCCCTCCCTGCGCCATCCCTCCCACCCCTCCAATCGCCGCCGATGCAATGGCCCGTCCGGAAATCTCGTTCTGAACGGGATTTCCTGGAGGGCTTCCTCGTCGCCATGGCTACGCACGTCGTGACGTCACAGGGAGACCCGATCCACCCCTCAGCGCTGCCTGGCACTGATTGGCCAGGCAGCACACGGGGTCTCGCCTGGGGGGGCTCTGCATTGCGGCGGCGGCGATCGGGTAAGGCACACAGCAAGCAAAGTGCTTGCTGCGTGTTTAAAAAAAAAATATTCAAATCGGCCCAGTGGGGCCTGAGCGGTTACCTCCGGCGTCTCTGGACGAGCCTAGCTCGTCCAGAACGCTAGGGAGGTTAATTGGTTTGACCCTTCGATTTTGTAAATAATTCCAGTCGTCCATCTGATGGGAAATTGCTTGGTATGTACTAGGGATTAAGGTGATCTTATACTTTAAAGGAATACTGTAGGGGGGTCGTGGGAAAATGAGTTGAACTTACCCGGGGCTTCTAATGGTCCCCCGCAGACGTCCTGTGCCCGCGCAGCCACTCACCGGTGCTCTGGCCTGCCTCCGGTTCACTTCTGGAATTCCAGACTTTAAAGTCTGAAAACCACTGCGCCTGCATTGCCGTGTCCTCGCTCCCGCTGATGTCACCGGGAGAGTACTGCGCAGACCCAGTATGGTCTGTGCCTGAGCAATACACTAATGGTGATATCAGTGGGAGCGAGGACATGGTAACGCAGGTGCAATGGTTTTCAGACTTATAGTCTGAAATTCCAGAAGTAAACCGGAAGCGGGGACGGAGCATCGGTGAGTGGCTGCGCGGGCACAGGAGGTCTGCGGGGGGGCATTAAAGGCCCGGGTAAGTTAAACTCATTTTCCCCCGACACCCCCCCCCCCCCTCCCCTACAGTACTTTAAATGGTAGCGATAATTTAATTTTCACGCTCTTTAGTTTCCCACATTGGTATGTGCCTTGAAGGCTGACACACCTGTCTGATGGATCGTTTTGATTATGCAGCTGCCGCCGATCCCCGTATACAGCTGGTAAAGTCTTCGACAATCGTGTCAAAGACAGAGAGACAGGAAGAGGTTGAGCTCCTTTCTCTGCCCCACCCTTTTGCTCCCTATCTCCGCCTTCTCTCTTCTCCATGCTGGTCCCTTCATGTGCACTCCTGTGTGTGGCAAAAGTGCATGGGAGGATGCCTTGTCCTCTCCTATAACATACTGCAGGGAATAGATTATATGACAGGTAATGGGAAGGGTATAACCTGGACTGTCCTATACTCTCTCCCCTGCAGTGTGTTATAGGGGAGGGTGTGGCATGGACTGCTACTTGCCCTCATTTTTGCAAAACTGTAAGGGAAGGGGAGAGACCCAGCCTGCCACTTACCTTTTTTTGCCCCAGTATCCTGTGAGAGGGGGCATAGCCTGGACCACCAGGAGGGTGAGGGGACAAAGGTTCAATAGAATAACAATTACTGTAGTTCCACTTTAAAGTGTCCATAGGCATGATTCCCTGCTCAGCCAATTCATTGTGGTGGATTGCTAGAGAGGAGGCCAGCAGTTTAGGAAAAAGGTATTTACGGTGCATCATTTTACGCTGGGACAAATGTACACACATCTTACATATATGTGACAGGCTTTTCATCATAATGGGCCTTTAAAGCTATTTTTGGAACTGTTAAACAAGCCATCTGTTTCTACCAGTTCTCTTCTGTGTCTCATTCGCACAGCACGACTCAGTCAGCTGGTTGGAAGAAAAAAGCTTCAGAATATTTCATACTTCTCAGCTTAACATTTGAAGCAGAAAATTAATTTAAAACTTGTAAAGGGAACCTGAAGTGTAGAAGACACATGCTGAAGCAGAAGGGAGCCTCTGGATACCATAACTTTCCTGATCCTCGGTCTGTCCCGTTGTTCCTGTGCCTAGTTAAAGTTCTTCGACCTACAAGGTCAGATGGCTTTTTGATAGTTCTTGTGCAGCCTTCAGGAACTACTTGTGACCCTCAGCAGTTCCAAATAGAGGCCTGCATCGAGTCTGGTACACGCGGGTTACCCGAAATGTGGCAGTGTTTGTGGATGCTTACCTCAATGCTAGGAAGTCTCTGGATATCCCCTTCAAGCCCACTATTGTTGTCCAGGACCCTCTTCTACTGACTGTGTATGAGCGCATTCCGTCTAGGCATACAAGAGTTAGGTTCACGCTCGCACAGTAGAACAAATTATTCATATTCGTGGAGAAAGAAAGCTGTGCACAAGTGGCTTTGCTCTACTGGACATATCTGACCCTTACTCATGCTTGTTTAGTCGGGATGCGCTCATACACGGCAGGAGCATGCCCACAAGAAACACACTCTCGTCAAATATCTTCAGAGGTACCCAGCACTGGAATGGTGGGCTATAGGAGGACCAGGAGAGTCTCTGGACTGTTCATAGGCTTCCCACTGCTTAGGCAAGTATCATTTTTTTTTTTTAACTTTTATTTCACTTCAGGTAGCCTATAAGTTTGAAGCGTGATTTCACTTCAGTGTCTAATCCAGTACAATGTGATGAAATAATCTTTCAAAATAAAATTGATGTTTCAATAATTAGAACTGTTGTCAAAAATAACATCATACGTGGAAGATCCATGTAGGTGAGCAGTTTGCTTGTCACAGACTCACAGCCAGCCAGTGTGCCATTGTGTTGAGCTGCAGCATGTCATGTGAGAACGGTAACGAGTAAATTGTGAAGTGTTGTGCGATCATCCAAATTGGGGGTTGGGGGCGCATCCTCACAAGTTTACCTCAGGCAGTAAAAAGTCTAGAACCAGCCCTGGCTGGATGAGCTGGCTTTCCCGTGAATGTCTCCATGTTCATCCTCTGTGCTCTCTGCTCACCTGTCTGGGAGGTGGTGTGAGGAATGTGCTGAGCTGTGAGGCTGGTTAGCTCCTGAATTGCTGCGAATGATAGGAGACACCTGCTGGGATGTTATCCGAGAGGCGTCGCAGGAAATCAGATTGTCAGCATATGTTTTGGGAAGATTATTCCACGGCTTAAAGTGAGCTCGTCATAAACCTTCTCTGATGGCCATGAAACAGATAAGCGTTTCCGGCCACAGGCCAATTCATACACGGCGCAACATTGTCACTGATCAGGTCGCTGCCTAGACAGAAAGTCATCATTTTGAATCAAATGTATCTGTTTGTTAGAATTACACATTTTATACTTGGGGTATGTGTATAATACTCTAAGAAGCAGCCTGGTACTGCCTGGAGGAGAACTTTGTGTATAAAAGAATAAGCCAGATATAATTAATTTACTCCCCAGGGAAGAGGGGGAAGTATCCCTCCTGTGTGAGTCAGTCTACAGTGTGCGGGCAGCACAGTGGCGTGCTGCAAGGAGTTTGTATGTTCTCCCCGTGTCTGCGTGGGGTTCCTCTGGGCACTCCGGTTTCCTCCCACATTCCAAAAACATAGAGATATGTAGTTATTTGGCTTTCCCCTAAATTAGCCCTAGACTTCGATACATACATATGACTATGGTAGGGACTAGATTGAGCCCCTTTAAGAGACAGCTAAGTAACAAAACAATATATTCTCTGTACAATGCTGCGTAACATGACGGCGCTATATAAATACGAAATAATCTCAAATCAAAGCAACAGCTGTTTATTGAAGTTAAAGAAAACCTGAACTGAAAATTAAAAGTCAAAATAAGCATACACAAGTCATACTTTCCATTTAGTCTACTCCTCAGTGTCTTTCTCCTCTCCCGCGTCGTGTTTGTTCACTGTGATCAAGGGAATTTTCTTTCCTCCATTTTGAAAATGGCCATTACCCATAACAGCTTTCTGGTCGGCACACAGTTAAACTGTAACATCGCCCACTTGAGCCATAGGGAAACATGGACATTACCCGGTACATCCGTTTTCCTCTCAGCTATAACTGACAGCAACTGATATTTTACTGACAGCAACTGATATATTTCAGATCTGACAAAATATTGTGAGAACTGGAAGGGATTATTGTCAGAAGAAAATGGTGAGCTTCTGAGAGGAACTGATGGCAAGGTAACTATGTAATGTTCATTTGAAGTTACCTCATGTGTTTATTTCAAATATTTTTACTCAGTACAGGTTCTCTTTAAGAAGGTAATGGGTGTTTACTATGAGCCGGCAATCTGATACTGCATGTGGTAAATATGAATTATAGATCTGTTAAGAAAATATGAAGGAAAAAAATAAAAATTTTACAATGACTTCAGTTAACCCTCAGCACTATTCCTCTTACTGGGTTAATGCAGATAGGAAACGATGGGATTTAAGTGACCCGATACCCCCTCCCCCTCCCCTTCACATGCTTGTAGTTCAGAAAACATTGTCTTTCCATGACCCTAACGCAGAGTTTACTGTCCAGCAGTGCTTGGAGACAGATAATCTTCATGGACGTCACACGGATGTCAGTGACATTAGAGATACAGACCTTCTTCTTTCCTTCACAAGTGATATATAAACGACATACTTTTTTCTTTACAATAATGCGCTGTGGGAAAGACATCTGAATTGTCACAAATGTTGGCTAGTTAAAGCGGACCTGAACTCAGAATTTCCTCTCTGCTCTAAATGATACGCAGCAGCATAATAACCTTTACAGAAAAACATTTCTTTGTTACAGCTGATCGAAATCCTGCAATAAATCTCTAGTATTTCTACTTTCTGCTTTCATTTAAGCAGCCGTAGAGTTAACATCCTGTGCTTTCAAATGAGCTTATCTGCTGTAGCAGTCATGTGACACAAGGGATAGATCAAATTACAACTTGTGATAAGACACAAATGCGGGGAAATTAGCCTAAACTCACTAAATACATACAGGGTGCATTTCTCAATGTTTTCCTTCTGTCCTGTGCAAGAGTTCAGGTCCACTTTAAGGTTGTTTTGCCTGAATTAAACATTTCTAGATTTGTCAAGGCCTTGCATGCTGGTCATGCATGGCACCATAACCTAATCTGTATTACACATTATCACTTAATCACCCAGATCTTCAATTAAAAGACAAGACACTGAACATTTATGTCACACTTTTCTCCTGCTGGACTCAAAGAATTAGAGCTATGAACGCACTCCACGGGCACCAGGATCATTAGGGAGCCTTGCCCAAAGTCTGATTACTGTTTGGTTTGCAGCAGGATTTGATCCTGGTCAAAGGCTTAAATGCTACATCAAAAGCAGCCGCCTTACCAGTAACCTATCCAGCTGAGCTAAAAGATAAGTATGCTTCGATTATGGTGGAATCTTAAGGGGCCCATACACCTAACTATTTTCCTGCCGATATACAGCAGATTCGATCACTGTGATCGTTCTGTCAGAGTTTGTGCAACGATTTCACAGCAGATTCGATCGATTGTTCCCGTCGATCCGTCTGTGCGGAAGATTTTGCTCGATCGGCGGCGAGTCGGGAGTGCGTCGATAGCGGCGGTCGAATGCCGACGACCGATGCTAGCTGCAATACATTACCTGTTCCGCTGGCGCGTGTCCCCGCTCTCCCCGCTGTCTTCTCCGCGTTGGGCTCAGAGTCCGGCTGGCTTCACTGAACTTCCTGTCCTGGCAGGAAGTTTAAACAGTAGAGCGCCCTTTGTTCCCCGGACAGGAAGTTCAGTGAAGCCAGCCGGACTCGGAGCCCAGTGCGGAGAAGAAGACAGCAGAGACCGGGGGACTTGCGCCGGCGAAGCAGGTAATGTATAGCTGGGGGGGCCGCAGCAGCTTCACAGATGGTGAATCGATTTCATGCTGAAATTGATTCACAATCTGTTTGCAGTAAAGGAAGCCATACGATCCCTGTCTGATCAGATTCAATCAGAGAGGGATCTATCTGTTGGTCGAATCTAATGGCAAATCGACCAGTGTATGGCTGCCTTTATCACATCTCTCAGCTGTAGGTGGTAAAAGTGCATAATAGTGTGGTGCTCCCAGGGACCACCCCAAGAGGGCAGTGTTGCGAGAGAAGAGGATGGCTGTATTGAGCTGAATGAGAAGTCCTGTAATGTGATTTTGCCTCAGAATGTGTCGTTAACAGAGGATCATCATGATAACCTGGAAAAAGGGCATTTTCACAAAAAAATTATCAGTGACCATTTTTAACCACTTTACCCCCGCGCGTACGGATTTCTCCGCCCCTTTTTCCATCCTTTCACCCCCAGGGACGGAGAAATCCGTACTTTGCGCACTCCCGCCGCTGTCCGCGTTCCCGCTCGTAAACACGCCGCCCGCCGCTAGTAAACACGCCGCCGCCCGCTCGCCCAGAGATCAACGAACGGGAAAATCCATTCCCGTTCGTTGATCTAAGCCCCGCAATGACCTGCTGCCGCTCGGCTGAGCAGCGCGATCATTGTGAAAAAATAACAAAGTCCCAGCCTCTTTCTACTTCCTGCAAGAGTCCGGAAGGACGCTTGCAGGTAGCATGAAACAAATTGGTAATGTTGCCATCTTGTGGCCAAATAGTAAAACTACACCCTAACCATTTTCTACACACAAATAAACTTGTTTTACACAAAAAATTAACTCCTTACCTCCCACACTCCCCAATTTATTTTTTTTTGTAATTAAAAAAAAAATAAAAAATTTACAATAAAAAAAAAACCATAAATAGTTACCTTAGGGACTGAACTTTTTAAATATTTATGTCAAGAGGGTATAACACTGTTACTTTATAAACTATGGGCTTGTAATTAGGGATGGACGCAAAACTGAAAAAAATGCACCTTTATTTCCAACTAAAATATTGGCGGCAAACATTGTGATAGGGACATAATTTAAACGGTTTTATAACCGGGATAAATAGGCATATACATTTAATGGGTTTAAATTACAGTAGCATGCATTATTTAAAAACTATAAAGGGCGAAAACTGAAAAATAATAAATTTTTTCCTATTTTCCCATTAAAACACATTTAGAATAAAATTATTCTTGGCATAATGTCCCACCTAAAGAAAGCCTAATTGGTGGCGAAAAAAACAAGATATAGTTCATTTCATTGCGATAAGTAATGATAAAATTATAGACGAATGAATGGAAGGAGCGCTGAAAGGTGAAAATTGCTCTGGTGGTCAAGGGGTAAAACCCCTCAGTTGGGAAGTGGTTAAATAGCCTGTCTTTAACATGACCTATACATGCTTTGTTTAGGTTTATAGATTAGGTTCACAGGTTGCCATTAATTGTCAATTTTAATAATGAAAAATGTATGTTTACCTGGCTGAATACACAATAAACTATTTTAGGCATGTTTTACAGTAATTGTAGATTTTTATTTTTTTTCATAAAAGATTTATAAATCTACAAACGCACTGATGAAATCTGTCACCCAAACAATCACATGATCCACTTAAAGGATACATCTGAGGAAATTTAAAAAAAAAACGATCTACCTACCTGGGGCTTCCTCCAGCGCCTGGCAGCCGATCTGTCCCTCACTGCAGCTCCAATGGCCCGGGATCCCTCTATTGGAGATGCCGACCTCACCAGAACGGGATCTTCTGCAGCTGAGCAAGCGTATGGCGTGGAGTGTTCAGCGCAAGCGCAGTACTCTGGTGCCTGCGCAGAACACTCCAGGCCAGGTGATCGTGTGGCTGCACGTTTGCACAGGGGCAGAACATCCCAACCTGGCGAGGTCGGCATCTCCAAGGAAAATATTGAACCATTCAAAGCAAAAACAATGACCCTTTGAGCTTTCCTGCAGTAAAACCTCATCTCAAGCTCTCTCTGTTTCTTGGCTGTAACAGCGTAACTGTTGGGCATAAAATAAAAAATCAATTCTTTATTTTTATTTGGTAAACGAGTAATAAGGATGCTAACTGTAATAAATATGTGTTGGTTGCTATGGGCAACACTACACCTTTGTTCGGCACCCTATTACTGAAAGTGATAACTTGACACTCATCACAACAACAGCACCGGAGATAGAACTGCTTAAGCTGGCCATACACTGGCCCGATTTACAGCCGTTTCGACAGCAGATTCGATCACTGGGATCTAATCTGCTGCCAATCGTTGGCGCTACACGCCGAATTTCGATCCATTCCGTCCGATCGCGCCGTGCGGAAAATAACCGTCGATCGCCCGCGGGTAAAGAGCGCATCGCTAGCGGCGTTCGAGTGCCCGACGACCGACGCAATAGAGCCGCATACATTACCTGCTCCGCCGGCGCGACTGCCCCCGCTCGTCTCCGCTCTGGTCTCCGGCATGCCTTCACTTCTGCCCGGCAGGAAGTTTAAACAGTAGAGGGCGCTCTACTGTTTAAACTTCCTGCCGGGCAGGAAGAAGTAAAGCATGCTGGGGCCGGAGACCAGAGCGGAGACGGAGAAGAAGAGCGGAGAGAGACCCGGGAGTCGTGCCGGCGGAGCAGGTAATGTATGCGGGGGGGGGGGGGGGGCGCGGCGGCAGCGGCAGCAGCACCACCACCACAACAGATTGTGATCGGTTTCAGGCTGAAATGGGTTCACAATCTGTTTGCAGTAAAGGTAGCCATGCGATCCCTCTCTGATCAGATTCGATCAGATGGGGATCTGTCTGTTGGTCGAATCTGATGGCAAATCGACCAGTGTATGGCCACCTTTAGACGTCTTCACAGGTTCAGGAGTTTATTCAGAAAACAGATATACAGATGGGATCAGCAGCAATCTTATATCTTTATTACATGTTACCTCAGCAAAGCAATCGGTCTTTAGAATCTTATGCATTCCATGCAGACTTGGGCCATCCCTGGTGAATGGTCAGGCTTTATCTTATAATCCTATGATACGTTGCACTTAGCGTATATACAGCATACAGATATTGTAAGTAATGTAAGTTACAAGGAGTAAAGTAGAAAGTCAGCAGTCAGAAGTGAGAAGTGGTTCTCTGGAGCCTGTTGGCTGTTTCAATACCAGCCTATAAAGAGTAAAATGTGACATCTGAGCAGGGACGGTCTAGTCCTCACCGAATGCAATTGGCTGATATTAGCATGTGATGGATGACCCTATCTGCGCCTGCCCAGATGGGAAAAGCCAAATATGGTGTTTGCTCTCCTATTACCCAGAAATTAGGTAATATGTACCTAAAATTGTTTAATGTACTTGTGAGTTTCCATAACAATGGCTCATGTTTATCCCACTGCAGCCTAGAGGCCTGAACATCTCGGCCTGAGAAGCACTCCGGCCTTGTGTGAGACCCAGGACAATGTTCTACTGAAAATCAGAACTGGGTTTATTTCGCTGTATGAGCCTTAAAGAGACCCTCTGCCGAGCAAGTCTTTTTACTAAACCTAGTTAGGTAAAGCAACTGAGGCTTACGAATTCAAGCATATCATACTTAAATTCTAACACTAACCAGGTAATCCAAAAGTTAAAAATCACTCTTACTTTTCTTCTCTATAAAAGATCATTCCCCAGTTTCCCTGGCTCTTATTTGGTACATCTGCCGCACAAAGGAAGTTCAAAGAAAGGTCATGCTGGGTTTTCTTTTTTTCTTCTCTACTTTCCCCTCAGATATAACTAATGCAGCCTGATTGGCTGAAGCCTCTTTCCCTCCTGTTTTCCCCTTCCACACCTCTGTTCCTCTCTGATTGGCCAATATTTCTCATGCTGAGACAATGCACTTTCTAGAAAAGCAGCTTCTGAAATCAAATTCTGATCCACACAAATAACAATGACAATGCACTCTCTCTACTGCAGAGCTGGGTGGGAGTGTCTGAAGACATGAAGGAGGGCGGGCAATGCATACACAGACAGAGTAAGGGAGGAAATTATGTCAGGATTGACTTCATGATAGACAGAGTCAAAATGGAAAATCCTAAGAAGGATTTTCTCTTTTATTACTATAGAAGAATCAATCAAATCAAAATGTGGACAGTGCAATACATATGTTAACCACTTGAGGACCCAGCCTCTACCCCCCCCCCCCCCTCCTTAAGGACCAGCGCTGATTACTGAGATCTGTGCTGGGTGGGCTCTACAGCCCCCAGCACAGATCAAACATTAGGCAGAGCGACCAGATCGCCCCCCTTTTTTCCCCACTAGGGGGATGATGTGCTGGGGGGGTCTGATTGCTCCTGCGTGTGGCTGGTGGGGGGGGGGGCACCTCAAAGCCCCCTCCACCGCAGGATTCTCCCTCTTCTCCCTCAATGCCCCAGAGATCGGAGGCTGCACAGGAACGGATCTGTCCTGTGCAGCCTCTAACAGGCTCCTGTCTGTCATGTGACAGCGATCCACGGCCGCTGATTGGCCGGGGATCGCTGATCCGGTACAACGCTGCTACTGTTAGCAGCGTTGTACAAATGTAAACAAAGCTGATTATTTACGCTTGTGTTTACATTTAGCCTGAGAGCCGCGATCGGCGGCCCGCAGGCTATTCACGGAGCCCCCCCGCTGTGAATTGACAGGAAGCAGCCGCTCGCACGACCGGCTGTTTCCTGATTAATGAGCCTGCAGCCGGCGACGCAGATGTGCGTCGCTGGTCCTGCAGCTACCACTTTGCCGACGCGCGTTATGAGTGCGCGGTCGGCAAGTGGTTAATGTAAGTAGAGCAAGTATTTATCTAATTATATGTGGGGATTTTTTCTGAGATAGTAAGTGCTTTAGAAAACAGGACTGTATTCCACCCAGTGGGGGTCTAAGCTCTTTTGCATAGATTACACTGAAGTTTTTTAACTCTTCCTGTACTGGAAACAATTTGAGATTAATATCTGTGCTACTGATGTTTTTTTTCTGTACTACACATACAATTCTTTATATCCTAAGTTTATTTTGGTTTCAGGCTTGCTCTAATGACTTTTACTATGAGAAAATGACCATGTGTGGTGCTGACATAATGGGGTTATTTCACAAAACTTATTTCAGGAATGATCACTTTATATTTATTTTTCACCATACCTATAACAAATCCTGTTACAGAAGTAGAACCACTAGGATCTGTTTGTTATGGGCCACAGGGAACCTAAAGCCCCCACTACCCTACACTGAATAAGCACTGCAAAAACCAGCATTGCCTTCTGAGATCCCGGAGACTATTGTGCTGCTTAAAGGGAAACTGACACGAAAATAAACGTATGATATAATGATGTGTATGTGTAGCACAGCTGAGAAATAAAACATAAGTAGCAAAGATAAGTCTTGTTTTGTTTTCAGTGCAGGAACAGTTAAGAAACTTTACTTGTTATCTATACAAAATAGACACATTTAGTCCGCTGCAGTGCTGTTTTCTGAGACACTTCTACATCCAAGAAACAGTGAAAGACAACTTCAGATAAGGTTTTACTGCAGGGAAGTTCAAAGGGTCATTAGTTCTGCTCTGTTTCGTAGTTTAAAATGCAGAGTGTAGTGTGTAAACTGCAAATATTAGAAAATGATGCAGTGTTCTATAAAAAAAAGTTATATAACTGAAAATAAAAATATAAGCCTCTTTTCTTTGCTACCATTTAAAGCGGAATATAACCCGGCATTTCAACTTTGCTCTAAAACATTATTTACAGTATATTATATGCAACCAGCATTTTTTTTTTACTAGACCAGCATTGGAAGGGTTACACAGGGCTTTAAAGTTCCTGGAGATTTCTGCAGACGCATCCGAAGCTGAAATAGATACATTTTGTTTACATAAATGTATCTACCATATTTTTCGGAATATAAGACGCACTTTTTCTTCCCCAAAACTGGGGGGAAAAAGTGGGTACGTCTTATATTCTAAAGGTGCGGTATTTTGGCCCCCATGATATACTTACCGGATCCTGCCGCCGCGATCCTCTTCTCCTGCGGTATTCCAAGGGTCCCAGCTGTCATCCGAGGGTCCCAGCCGCCATCCAGGTTCATGCTTGTTTAGTATTCCAGCCGCTGGCTCCTCTTCGCTGCAGTTCCCGTAGGCAGACTGCAGCCTTTCTGTGTAGCCGCTCTGCCGATCCGCCGACATCCTCCATAGTTACGGCGTCCTCTTCCTGGTTACAGTTGCCCTCTACTCTGTGACGAGCGGCGCACGTGTAACGCATGACGTCAGGCGCACATGTACCGCTCATCACACAGTAGGGGGCACTGTAACCAGGAAGAAGACGCCGTAACTATGGAGGATGTTGGCGGATCGGCAGCGTGGGTACACAGCTAAGCTGCAGTGGAGGATGCATGGAGGATGTCTGCGCATCAGCAACAAGATTGATGCCCAGAAGAAGTCGCTTCTGCTGCAAATTGCGACGTCATCTGGTGCGGGTGGTGCTCGGTCTCTCCTCCTTTCCCTCATTCGGTAAGAGCCTTCACTTTAATCACGGCAGCCTGGGGTTGCTCTTTTGCTCACACAGTTTATTCCTTTGATGTGGGTAACGTTCGTTTTCCGATTTCCTCCTTTCTCACGCTGTGAGGTCTGTTCATTTCACACTCAGCAGCCTTGGGCTGCTTTCTTCATTGCACAGTGTCACTATTGTTGGTTTGGATTGCCATTACTTTACGGTTTCTCTTCTATGCACTTTATTTTTGGTACCTTTGCTCTAAATTGCACATTAGCACGCTTTGCACTTTTGGTTTTTCCATTTTCCTGCACTTATCAACTGAATATTTATTGTTATTTATTTTGCACTGGCTCTTTGTGCATTATTGTTCAGGTATATGTCAGGATGAGACGCCACTGCACCATAGACACACCTAGGTTTATGGCAGTTTATTTTTTAATTTTCCAGATTTTTGCCCTCTAAAACTAGGTGCGTCTTATATGCCGGAGCGTCTTATATTCCGAAAAATACGGTAAATGTTGAATGTGACTCATCTCTCTGACTGAGAAGGAGCTTGGAGGACAGCCAAAGAGTGTGTAACATTTATCAATAGATACATCTAACTAAATAGAATGTATCTATCTGAACTTCTGCATATCTCTCCACAGAACTTTAAACCTCTGTTTAACCTTTCCAATGCTGGTCTAGTAAAAAAAAAAATGCTTTTTGCATATAATATGCTGTAAATAATATTTTAGAGCAAAGTTGAAATGCAGGGTTATATTCCGCTTTAAGGACCAGCCTATTTTCCTTAGATCTGTGCTGCGTGGGCTCTCCAGCCCACAGCACAGATCGTAGTTGCAACAGGGCGACCAGACTGGCCCCCCCCCCTTTTTTTCCCCACTAGGGGATGTCCCGCTGGGGGGGGGTCGCATCACCGCCAGCTATCTCTGCCTTTCGGGGGGGGGGGGCTCCTCAAAGCCCCCCTCCGTAGCGTTTTTCGCCCTCGCTCCCTTTCCCTCCCTCCCCTCCTTGCTGTGGGCGGCACAGGACGGCGATCCGTCCTGTGCTGCCTAGGATAGGCTTCAGCCTATGAGACTGCGGTGATCCCCGGCCAATCAGAGGCCGGGGATCGCCGATCTGCTTTACGGCGCTGCTGCGCAGCAGCGCCATATGATGTAAACAGCGGGGATTTCTTCCCCGCATGTTTACATGTCGCCTGCGAGCCGCGATCGGAGGCTCGCAGGCTGTTCACGGAGACACCCTCTGTGAACTGACATGGAACGGCCGCACGAACTTCGAGCGGCCGTTTCCATGCAAAACCACTTGTGACCTGCCGCCACCTATCGGCGTTAGGCGGTCGTTAAGTGGTTAATGTTCTATTAATAATCAGTACTACACATACAGTTCACTATATAATAAGATTTTTTTCCCTTCAGTGTCACTTTAATGTGAGTCGCGGATTTGTGTCCCAGGATATCTCATCCATTTTGCTTATCTCCCTAAGTCCAGTGGAATTTTCATCTATGGTTCTTCAGCTGCCTGTTGCTATGCTAATGGGGATGTCTGCCAATTAGGACTTTGCATTGCTGTATATATATGATCCTTTTATATGATAATTTGGTGACTCTGTTTGCCTAGCATGCTTCAGGGGAACACGAGGAGAGATTTACATGAACAATACCATGCAAAATTCCGTGGGTGAGGATTCTCTTCATCTACAGAACAGTGTTGCTTATTATAAACCAGCTATCAGCAAGCAATTCCTTTCATCTCAGAAATGTGTGGTTTTACAGGAACACCTATGCAAATGAAATTCACCTGATTCTTAGTACTTAAAGAGAATCTGAACTCTAAAATTCTTACAATAAAAAGCATACCATTCTCTTCATTGTGTTCTCCTGGGCCCATCTGTGCTTTTTCTGCCACTCCCTGCTGCAATCCTGGCTTGCAATTAACAGTTTTAGGCAGTGTTTACAAACAAGACATGGCTTCTAACCAGAGTATGATAGGCTGAGAATAGCTTACTGTGTGACTCATGTAGAGCTTGGAGAGGGTGTGTAAAGCTTCTGCCAATGACGAGCAGTGCTGCACATTCCACACATTCCAGTCTGAGCCCGACAGAGCCGACAGAGGAAAGAAGATAAGATTTCTTACAGAGACAGTGCAACTAGTTCTAGAAAAGGCTGCAGTAAGACAGACCACATTAGAACAGGCATAGGATAGAAGAAATAAGGCTCAAAATTTTGTGAGTCTCTTTAAAGAACTGTAACCAAGGATTGAATTTCATCCCAATCAGTAGCTGATACCCCCTTTCCCATGAGAAATCTTTACCTTTTCTCAAGTAGATCGTCGCGGGGGTCTGTATGTCTGACAATGTGGTGGTGAAACCCCTCCAACAATGTGATCTCAGGACCTAGGCCCTGACTGTTTCCTGTCTGCGAGCCTTGTTGCATTGCTGTAAATAACAGCTGTTTCCACCTGCCATCTCTGTACATTTGCATATCTATAAAAAAATTAAAACCTTTAGCATATCGCATTGTTAGGGGGCCTACATGCCAATATACAGCAATAGATATAGGAAGTGTCTGTATTATCTACGGTATATATTTACCTTATTGTAAAAGTGGGTATCTATCTATATATATATATATATATATATATATATATATATATATATATATATATATATATATATATATATATATATATATATATATATATATATATATACGCAAAAAAAGTGGGATCAGCGCATCACCAGGCCGCCTCTGAATGGCCTCAGCTCAGAGATGCGCTGAGCCCCCCCAGAAACTGCAAACGCACCTTGAACCCAAACAGAGGCTCTGCATATACACCAAAGGAAAACTATTAAGTGGGAGCAGCTGACCAGAAATAAATCAATCAAACATAGCAAAGAAATGAACAGCGCTACTTAAAAACAGATGAGTGCTTACCTGCAAAAAAGTGCACACCCCACTCATGGGATTCAAATACACAATGAGCATACACATGACCTGTCTACCACTTGGAGGATGTTAGTTTCACTAACAATTTGCAATTTGTTAGGTACTTGTCCCTCCCACTGTCGAAGAAGTCTTTCCTCCATTATATATATATATATATATATATATATATATATATATATATATATATATATATATATATATATATATATATATATATATATATATATATATATATATATATATATATATATATAATAGAGTAAGTGCTTCAACCTTAAAGCAAGAAGAAGAAGTAGCGCCCTGCCCCTAAGCAAGAAGAAGGGGCTGGTTCAAGCAAGAACAAGAAGTAGCGCCCTGCCCCCGGGGCCGGTCCAAGCAAAAAGAAGGGGCTGGTCCAAGCAAGAAGAAGTAGTGTCATATCAAACCAAGGGCAAAGAGGGATAATTTGCATATTCAGTAGCAGTGCATTGTGGGTAACCACAAATGTTCACTTATAGCTGAATTATTGCAGATTTGCTTCTGTTTTAAGAAGGAAAATTACACCAAGCTTTGCTTTTTTTAGTAGGAGGGCTTTTTGGTCTCTTTTATCCTCCTATACATTCTTAGTAGAACTTTGGGTCACCCTGAGCTGCTTGGTTACTCTGTTGTACTGGTCCAAGCCCTATCTCATATAGCCATATCAATCCTTGCCATGTACAGATGAGGACCAAAAGTCTGAAATAGGCTGTCACATGTGGGTTTGATATGGCTGTGTAAAATTTAAAGCTATAGGCTTGCTATACACCAGTGGTTCTGGATGCTTGCTTGGTTTACTAAGGGTGAAAAGGGGTAATTTGCATATTTAGTAGCAGTGCATTGTGGGTAACCACAAATGTTCACTTATAGCTAAATTATTGCATATTTCCTTCTGTTTTAGGAAGGCAAATTACACCAAGCTTTGCTTTTTTTAGTAGGAGGTCTTTTTGGTCTCTTTTATCCTCCTATACATTCTGAGCGGTTTGGATCACCCTGAGCTGCTTGGTTACTCTGTTGTACTGGTCCAAGCCCTATCTCATACAGCTGTGTCAATCCCTGCTATGTACTGATGAGGACCAAAAGTCTGAAACAGGCTGTCACATGTGGGTTTGATATGACTGTGTAAAATTTAAAGCTATATGCTTGCTATACACCAGCGGCTCTGGATGCTTGCTTGGCTTACCAAGGGGGAAAAGGGGTAATTTGCATATTTAGTAGCAGTGCATTGTGCCCAATACCCCCTTCCTGCCCTCTACCCTCTTATGCAGCGTATGCTACGCCGCGGGTCAGCTAGTTCTGATTAATTTACTATGTTCTACTATATGTCACTACAGTGCCTCTTTAAGTTGCCCGCATTGAAAAGTTACTATTGTTCATCATGAAAAATATTACAGCAGCCAGGGGCATTGCTAGTCCCAAAGATCAGTGGCACGTGCCCTGGATCTATTCTGGGGTGACCTGGATGTCCCCCTGGCAGAGTCAGCTGTGGTGCCTCAATGGCGGGCATGCTGGGAGCTGTGGTTCTTCTATGGGGGCATGCTGTGGTGCCTCAGTGGGGAGAACGTGGAAAGGGGTCCACTAGAAAGTCAGGGAATGGTATGGGGGAACTGCCAGATAACCTGGCGGCAAGCCAGACTAGCCAACAGCACAGAAGCCAGGTAACTCTGCCTATTTATGTTTTAGTGACACTGCCTATTTATGTGATAAGCTGCATTTTTGTTTATTGTATTAATGGAGAGGGAGCTTCATTCAACATTTTGCTGGGCAGGCCTACTTAGACCGCTGTCAAGTTCATGTAAATTTGGCTTCACCCATGACCACACCCACATTCTGGTGTGTCGCCACACCCATTTTCTGATTGGAGTGCCCGGGATCTCTTATGATCCTAACATGCCCCTGACAGCAGCTCTGCACTGGGTTTCAGGTTTTAGTCAGCCTTTACAGTAATGACAAGAGATTTCTGGCTTACAGGACAAACTTTACTTTAAAAGCAAACTGCCTTTTCTTTCTGTGGGTTTCACTCTATTTATGACAGGTTTTTTTTCTTCCTGTACGTTGGCAGTTTTCACTGTACAACACTTATTATCACAGTCAGTTCAGGGGCCAGGTGTGAGGGAAAATGGAATGTTTGGACAGAATGTATTAAATATTCAGCGAGGCAGAGGAGGTGAGAATTTCATGAACATAACACTCAATGCCTCAGAAGAGTTATTAACTCGCTTTTGTATACATTTCAATGATCTATTACTTTTCACTTTCACTGTTTTATTTGTAACATAAAGTTCACGTTATGTATATAAAAAGTATATACAGTAGTATGAAAAGAGAAATGTTTCTTTGTTAAAGGGAACCCGAGGTGAGAGTGATATGGAGGCTGCCATATTTATTTCCTTTTACACAATACTAGTTGCCTGACTGTCTTGCTGTTCTATTTGGCTGCAGTAGTGTCTGAATCACACCAGAAACAAGCATGCAGCTAATGTTGTCAGTTATGTCAGAAACACCTGATCTGCTGTATGCTTGTCCAGGGTCTATGGCTGAAAGTATTATAGGCAGAGGATCAGCAGGACAGCCGGGCAACCAGTATTGCTTAAAAGAAAATAAATATGGCAGCCTCCATATCCCTCTCACCTCTCTCACTTCACACTCGGCCTCAGAAGAAGCTTGCTGGTTTACCCCGCAAATCGGTCGTAAGGCAATGCACCCTCCGGTGCCCACAGCTGCCTCCCCATCACTCATCCACAGCAATCACAGCACTGGATATACAAGTACACCTTTTTCATCAGCACTATTTGTTTTTAACTGCATTTTATAACCTCCGTGTTGCTTCACTGTACAAGCTGTATTTTTACTGGTTGCTGAAGTAAAACTATAGTGCCAGACTTTCATTGCCCTCTGTGTTTTGCATATGGTCTTGTCTTCTACAGTCTGGAGCACATAGTTTGGGTGATTGCATTGGTTGTTGTATCTGGGCTGCATTTTGGACTTTATGCAACACAGCAATCAGAGTGCCTACCTACCCTCTGCTGTTCCATCGATTTTAACTTACCTGAGGCTTCTTTCAATTTTTGTAGAGGAACTACACTTATTTAAAAGGTTAAAGCGGAATATAACCCATCATTACAACTTTGCTCTAAAACGTTATTTACAGCATATTATATGCAACCAGCATTTTTTTTTTTACTAGACCAGCACTGGAAGGGTTACACACAGAGCTTCAAAGTTCTGTGGAGAGAAATGCAGAAGCATCCGAAGTTTAGATAGATACATTTAAGTAAACACAATGTAACAAGTGAGGAATGTGACTCACTCTGACTGTGCAGGAGCTGGAGGACAGCCAGAGAGTGTGTAACATTCACCACTTGTTACATTGTGTTTACTTAAATGTATCTATCTAAACTTCGGATGCGTCTGCATTTCTCTCCACGGAACTTTAAAGCTCTGTGTGTAACCTTTCCAATGCTGGTCTAGTAAAAAAAAATGCTGGTTGTTTATAATATGCTGTAAATAATGTTTTACAGCAAAGTTGAAATGCTGGGTTATATTCCGCTTTAAACCTGAATGAATGAAAATGTATATGGCAAGTTTTTTTAATGTTCTTTAGTCTTGCTGTGTATTTATTGACTTTTGGGTTATCCCTTTGTATATAGAGCATATTAGTGTGCACATCGTCAAAGAATATCATTTTTAATGGCCTCTTTCTTGTCTCTTGCTCCATAGTTGAACGTCACCAGCAATCATGGGGAAACAGAACAGTAAGCTGCGTCCTGAGGTCATGCAGGACTTGTTGGAAAGCACGGACTTTACAGAGCACGAGATCCAGGAGTGGTACAAAGGCTTCTTGAGAGACTGTCCAAGTGGACACTTAACCATGGAGGAGTTTAAGAAAATTTACGGGAATTTTTTTCCTTACGGGGACGCTTCTAAATTTGCAGAACATGTATTCCGTACGTTTGATGCGAACGGCGATGGGACAATTGACTTTAGAGAATTTATCATAGCTTTGAGTGTGACGTCCCGGGGGAAGCTGGAGCAGAAGCTCAAATGGGCCTTCAGCATGTATGACCTAGATGGCAATGGCTACATCAGCAAAGCAGAAATGCTGGAAATTGTACAGGTGGGTTCCTCTGCTCTCATTGTCACATTTTTCTGTTCAATGGTATTGGTGACACTTGCTGAGCTTGTACATCCTTGCTTTTGTACACCAAAACTATCTTCACTGATATCCAAGGATCATTTGAGTAATTTGATTGCAACTGGACAGTGTTTTCTTTTCTTTTATAGAATGTATGCGAAGAGGGAGAGGAAATTGGGACTACAGGTATCCCAATAAATGCTAATATCCAACTGTATTCAAAAGTATCAAAACGTATTTATTGGACAAAAAATGTGTGTACTTAAAAAAAAATTGAATTTAAAAAAAACAACACATAAGACGGCCATCCCGCCATACTATCCCGCCACACTTTCACACTATCACACCCTCACAACCTATAACATTGTTGGTACTGGCCAGTCACTGCTAATAGGAAAACAGAGCACAGTTTGTACTGATTCTTCACACTGACACAGTGCAGTAAAGCAGAGTTCCCCAACCCTGTCCTCAAGGCCCACCAACAGAACATGATTTGCAAGAAACCACAAACATGCACAGGTGGGGTAATTAATGTCTCAGCAGAGCGGAGTGACTATCTCTGTGGATTTCCACAAAGCATGCACTGTTGGTGGGCCTTGAGGACAGTGGGATTCCCACAATGAACAGCTGATAAGTTAAGGCAAGAAACCAGCAAGTAGCCAAACAAAAATATATAGTTCCAGCAATCAACACTTCCAAGCAAGTGGCAGCAATAGAAAGTGTAGAGTTCCACCAAAAAAAGCCAGCAGGTAGCCAGACAGCAGCACAATTGCGGCAGGCAATGCTTATAAGAAATTGGCAGCAGTAAAGCATGTAGAGTTCCACATAAACAGATAATCACAGATGGAGATCTCACCATATTGCAGTCCTTCTGGATTTGATGATCCTGGTATTCAAGTACAGGTGGTATGTCCAGCAGCATGTATACAGGAACCATGCCTCAGGAGTGTGAATCCATGATGGCAGCTGAGGTGGTATGGCCCCGAAAGGGGGCTGATTCGCAAACACCTTGTGGCAGTTTTCTGTTCTAGAAGGTGTTTCATCAACATACTTAAAAAAAGGGCACTAGGGAAATTTGGGCGCTGGAATAGCCACTAGTAGAATAGTGATAAAATGACAGATCTTCTACCGTTGGGTAGTGTTAATTCCGATAAATTTTACTGATATTTTACCCAATAAAATGCACAAACTGTGGCTACTAATAGCGTCTCCGGCACCAAAATTTTCCCTCATGGCCGCAATTATTATGGGTGCCTATGGGGTGCCCAAACTTGCACGATGCCGGATTCCATCACTTTCCCATTCCCTCCTCTTAAATAGGAGCTGTCAGCCATACTATGTCAAAAAAAAAAAAAAATACAACACAAACTTGCTTTACTTAACATATGTATTGCACTGGTCACATTTTGATTTTAGTGATTTTTCTACAGTGAAGATAAAATCCTGCTTAGCATTTCCCATATTACCTGTAGGTATTTTGAAGCCCTTACTCTCCTCTGTCTGATTTGCCCGCCCTTCACTATAGAAAGTGCATTGTCTCAGCATGAGAAATATTGGCCAAACAGAGAGGAACAGAGGTGTGGGAGGGAAAGAGGCTTCAGCCAATCAGGCTGCATTAGAGAAGTAAAAAAGGACAACCCAGCATGCCCTGCAACTTCCTTTGTGTGTACCAAATAAGAGTCAGGTAAACTGGGGAATGATCATTTATCAATTAACAAGAAAAGTAATAGCGATTTTAACTTTTGGATTGCCTGGTTAGCATCCCTATTACTTGTTTACCAGATAAAAATAAAATGTAACTGTCGGGCATAAAATCAAAAATCAATTATTTAAGGAGAGTGAATGGGGTGATTCGGAGAAGGGAATGGGAGTGTGATAGGAGCGAACATTGCCACTAGCCTGCCTCCTCCTGTCTGAAAATCTGACTTCCGCCAAAAGTCATATTTATCAAGGAGTGATTACGGGGACTAGAAGGGAACAATGAGATGAATGGACAATCCCCAGAGGTATATTGATCTAGCATGAACATACCTCTGTGCTTATCTTGGGTAGCTTTGACTCTGGTCAGGTGTGCTTCATTATATTAAAATAGCATGTTTTGCACAATACAGTTTGTCTGGTTATCACTTTCTGTAACTAACTGAGCCTTTCCGGTTTTCTTTGTATCTTAAGCTAGATCACTAAACACACATGGCACCTGTGTTCCAAAATCTATAGTTTAAAAGCTAAAACACTTTATTGTTCTCTGGCAGGAAATCGATAGTGGCAGCCATAATGTATTTCAGGAGTGAGGTGACACAGAACCTTAAACAGGAAGCACAGAGACAGCAGGAGCCCAAATGGTGTAGTATGGCTCTGGAAAGGGGAAATTAATAGAGTAGTACTCGCAAAAGTAAGTTGCAGTAAGGGCAACCAACCAAACCTTTAGGTGGAGACTATAAACCCCTTCTCCACTCGGGTGTTCCAGACATTCCTGGTGTGAGTGAGTTTAAATATTTGTCGCGAACTGTTTGCTGAACTGTTCGCAGCAAACAGGCCATGGGGAATGACCTCGGGGTCATTTCCACATTCGTCATATTGCGCATAACTGCGCAAACGCTTTTGCGGCAGCCACGCGTCCTTGATTGCGTGTCTGCAGCCGGGAACATTCTGTGCATGCGCACAATGTCACACAGAGCACTCCCGGCTGCAGGCGCGCGATCAAGGACGTGCAGCCACCGGGAAAGTGTCTGTGCAGTAATGCGTAGTATGATGAATGCGGAAATTAACCCGAGGTCATTCCCCATGGCCTGTTCGCTGCGAACAGTTCGGGCCATCTCTAAACGTAAATACATGGTGTCTGTTGCAGGCTATGTAGCCTGGGACCAAAGTCCCTCCAAGGGGGTAAAAAGCGCCCGAAAATGAATAAAACTTAAAGGACACTGTTGCGAAAATATTAAAATTTACAATACATGTAAACACCTACAAATAAGAAGTATGTTTCTTTCAGAGTAAAATGAGCCATAAATTAATTTTCTCCTATGTTGCTGTCACTTACAGTAAGTAGTAGAAATCTGACATTACCGACAGGTTTTGGGCTAGTCCATCTGTCCATAGGGGATTCTCACCATGGCCTTTATTCTTTATAAAGACACTCCCCTCCCGCCATTCTTTCAAAACTACATGCAGTGCACATACAAGACAAGCAATGGCACTCTCCAGCGCCGATCTCTATGGCAACGGTGGTATCATGTGACCTGCCGTAAGTGCGTATCACACTGCCGTTGCTATGGAGATCGCCGCTAGAAAGTGTGGTTGGGTGAGTTAAACACCCAATCTTTCACCGTGTGCTCATTTTCCGAAGGGAGACAGACTCTCGAGCTACGGGCCACATTCTAGAGGAATGCAGCCCGATCCAAGAATAGTTTGCCCACCCCTGTACTAGGTTAATACAAAGAAAAGCTTATTTGGCACACTTTGCCTATGAAGGCAGCATACGTAAAGATAACCAGGCATTACACAAATGATGTACGGTACTTTGCATAACTTGCATTATAATGCAAAACTTAGGATGCTTGTACATAGATGTTGCATGTATAATACGAGTAACGCCATTGACACCTTATTTGACACATTCATGGATGCAGGTGACAGTAATGAATGGGTCATTATGTGTATATCTCATTTGCCTTGCGTCTGTCTGAGTGGTAGATTCCTCAGTGTTTTGTATACTTTAAAACCACATGGTGTAATCTGTCATTTCCCTTTTACTGGGGCTCTGAACACCATTTGCAAACCACACAGAAAGCTATTGGTGGAGAGCATCTGTTGCCTCACTTTCCAGTGACCTTTTCTCCCCTCTGTCACCTATTTTAATACTTTATGACCGGTCTGTTCTCCAGTTTGCGATAGCCCGAGATGAAGTGTTTATCACTGTGGCTGTACAGAAGGAGAGATATGACTACGGACAGCCACAGGGGGCCCGGGCTGTGGGAGGCCTCAATGTCTTACCTTCCCTCACACCCTTTGATATAAATCTACCCTTTCACTGCAGGTTTTGTCATGACTTGTTATGAGTAGGTGGAGTCATGGTGACTGTACTGCTATGAGTAGATGGAGGCATGGTGACTGTAATGCAATGGGTGGGTGGAGTCATGGTTACGGTACTGTTATGGGTGGATGGTGGCATGGTGACTGCACTGCAATGGGTGGGTGAAATCATTGTGACTGCACTGTTATGAGTAGGTGGAGTCATATTGACAGTACTGTTATGGGTGGGTGGAGTCATGGTGACTGCACTGCAATGGGTGGGTGGAGTTATGGTGACGGCACTGTCATGGGTGGGTGGAGTCATGGTAATTGTACTGTTATGGCTGGGTGGAGTCAGTGATGGTACCGTTATGGGGGGCAGTCACTCTTATTTGAACCCCAGCAGGTGGGCTCTTGGTTGTAGAGGTCACCACGGGGGATGGGGGGGATGAACATAAGTGGGGGCCACATCAGTTTACTGGAGCGCAGCATGATTTGTTGTTATGCCTCTTTTCACAAGGTCACTTCCTGAACCGGAAACTTACAAACCTTTTGAAAGCACATTCTATGGTCCAAGATGACCCAGAAACGAATCACAAAATGTTGGCACCTATTAGCAAACCTTTAACCACTTGAATACTGAGGGGTTTTTCCCCTTTAGGATCAGAGCAATTTTCACTTTTCAGCGCTCCTCCCTTTCTTTCGCCAATAAACTCTTGGCATACATATGAAAAATGTTCAGACCCTAAGTTAACTGTTTTATGTATTTTTTTTTTAAATTGTCAAATTTTGGGTACAATGGGCAAGTGTGGAAGTGAATGAGTTAATTTTAAATGTAATCCTGTGTCTTTTTATTAAAATAAAAATACGTATGTACTGTAGGTGTAATTTTACTATTTGGCCACAAGATGTCCTTGCGCATTATTTTCTGTTGCGTACTATAAGTACACTTATCTGGAAGTAATGCATTGACATGTTACTCCTTCATGCCGGCGGTCATTGACACGGGGACTTTGATCAATGAATGGGAACTGTGTTCCCATTCAATTTATCTCCATGCTAACCCGCAGCGACGTGAAAGAGCGCAGAAGACTATGGGGAGCGCGCACAACAGCAATGCGGCAGGAGCCGTATATCTACGCCCCTGGAGCAGGAACAGCCCTCCCCTGGAGTGTAGATCTACTTCCTTAATTCCACTAAGTGGTTAAAGGGACTCTGAGCACCTCTCATGGGCATGCCTTTAAGCCTGACAACTTCCAACAAAGTCATGCTATGACCCCTCTGGAGGAGCCCCTAGCAATGGCCATGCGTGTCACTTCCTCTTCCTGCTTCATTCAGTGATGCCCTTCTCTAACAGAGAAGACATGGTTGACCAGGAAGTTATAACATACTCAAGATGGCAGCCGCGATTCTTAAATTGAAATCGAACGAAACTATTTGGTGTAGAACGGCGATTCAGGCATCAAATGAAAGAGGAGAGCACAAGCTACAGAACGGTATACATCTTTAAGTACTTTGCTGTACTGGTCGGAGTCTCTAGGCATACCCATGAGAGGTGCTCGGAGTCCCTCTAAAGTGGTGGCCTACTTTAACTTGAGTTATAAGTAATACGGGTTAAAATAGCTTAAAATGGAGACCTGATCCATGATGCAAATTACTTGCATTATTTAATTTTGGCTTCTGCTTAAAGCAAACCTGAAATGAGAGATATATGAACGCTGCCATATTTATTTCCTTTTAAAGCATACACATTGCCTCGCTGTCCTGCTGATCATCTTCCTCTAATATGTTTAGTCAATAGTCCCTGAACAAGTATGCAGATCAGGTATTGAAAAGTCGGGTGTCTTGGCACCTTGAAAACAGAAGAACAGAGACAACGGGAGCCCAAGTAGTGCAATATGTAGCTACAAATGAAGTGTTATTGTAGATGTAGGGGAGTATTACCCACAAAGGAGGGCTGCACAGAGGGCCAACCAACCACTCTACTAAAGAGTACCTCAATTATAAATGACAGTTTGCTTTAAACCTAATAAGTTGCCAAGATATAGAAACTCACACATGGTAAAGTGTGATTTTCTCATCCCCAGGTTCCGTATTCCACATATGTTCTTGAAATTCTTGCCCTCAGTGTGAAATTGGGCCGTGTGCCTTTTTTTTTCCAAACCATAGGTGCAAAGGATGCTGGGGGGTTGATGTCCTAACTCCACCCCTCATGTCCATGTGATCTAATCTAGGCTGACAAGACAGACATCTGAAATAAGAATTATAGCAAACAGACATGATACGACAGACTGCAGCAGTTTTTCTGTCTCTTCTCTCTCCTACAAACTGTGAAAAGAGAAGTCATTTGATCTCCGTGCAGAGTATAGCGCGCAGTGGGCGTCTTTACTCACTTCCTGGGGGATGCAGATGTCGGTAGCCGTTTTCCTTCCTGTCCTCCGAGGCTCTGAATCACTCTGGTGAGATTGCTGTCAGTGATCTCACTACAGAGTTACAGCGCCACCTGGAGGACGGAGGTAGAATTGCAGCCTTGGAGCCCAGGGAGGTGAGTGAGAGCAGGGGCTGAGACTCTGGCGGCATGATTTTTTTTCCTTATTTTAGGGTCTGAAATGTTTTAAAAAGACCCTAAAATCTGGAAATAATCATACCGCCAGGGAGGTTAAGCAGGTGGAGATGCTTGACCCAACTCCACTAAGGGTGTCCGACTGGACTAGATGTGGTCGCTCTCTAGAGGAAAAAATGATCAATAGCCCTTGGTCGTATAGACCACATGAGGCTAAGACGATGCCCCTCCAGAACACAAGGGATGGTTGGGGAGGGGGATTTGCACAGCAAAGGAGAAGAGGCAGTATAATACTAGTATATAATACAGTATATACTACTAATAGTAGTATAATACTAAGTTAAAAACACTAAAATAGAAAAGGGGAGGTGGCTTACCTCAAAAATTATTGAAGCACAGGCAATGCGTTTTGCGGGTCTAAGCCCGCTTCCTCAGGACAGTACAATGCTGAAGGGATAAAAAAAGCCAGGGTATTGAGTGCCTCTGAGATGTGGCCACAGCATAAAAATATACAGTGGGTTGCAAAAGTATTCGGCCCCCTTAAAAAGTGGTGTACACATGAGAAGTGGAACGAAAATCATACATGATTCCAAACATTTTTTACAAATAAATAACTGCAAAGTGGTGTGTGCATAATTATTGGGCCCCCTTTGATCTGAGTGCAGTCAGTTGCCTCTAGACATTGCCTGATGAGTGCTAATGACTAAATAGAATGCATCTGTGTGTAATCTATTGTCAGTACAAATACAGCTGCTCTGTGAGGGCCTCAGAGGTTGTCTAAGAGAACATTGGGAGCAACAACATCGTGAAGTCCAAAGAACACACAAGAAAGGTCAGGGATCAAGTTATTGAGAAATTTAAAGCAGGCTTAGGCTACAAAAACATTTCCAAAGCCTTGAACATCCCACGGAGCACTGTTCAAGCGATCATTCATAAATGGAAGGAGCATGGCACAACTGTAAACCTACCAAGACAAGGCCATCCACCTAAACTCACAGGCCGAACAAGGAGAGCACTGATCAGAAATGCAATTAAGAGGCCCATGGTGACTCTGGATGAGCTGCAGAGATCTACAGCTCAGGTGGGAGACTCTGTCCATAGGACAACTATTAGTCATGCACTGTACAAAGTTGGCCTTTATGGAAGAGTGGCAAGAAGAAAGACATTGTTAACAGAAAGCATAAGAAGTCCAGTTTGCAGTTTGCCACAAGCCATATGGGGGACACAGCAACCATGTGGAAGAAGGTGCTCTGGTCAGATGAGACCAAAATGGAACTTTTTGGCCAAAATGCAAAACGCTATGTGTGGTGGAAAACTAACACTGCACATCACTCTGAACACACCACCCCCACTGTCAAATATGGTGGCGGCAGCATCATGCTCGGGGGGTGCATCTCTTTAGCAGGGACAGGGAAGCTGGTAAGAGTTGATGGGAAGATGGATGGAGCCAAATACAGGGCAAACTTGGAAGAAAACCTCTTGGAGACTGCAAAAGACTTGAGACTGGGGCAGAGGTTCACCTTCCAGCAGGACAATGACCCTAAACAGAAAGCCAGGGCAACAATGGAATGGTTTAAAACAAAACATATCTATGTGTTAGAATGGCCTAGTCAAAGTCCAGATCTAAATCCAATCGAGAATCTGTGGCAAGATCTGAAAACTTCTGTTCACAAACGCTGTCCATCTAATCTGACTGAGCTGAAGCTGTTTTGCAAAGAAGAATGGGCAAGGATTTCAGTCTCTAGATGTGCAAAGCTGGTAGAGACATACCCTAAAAGACTGGCAGCTGCAATTGCAGCAAAAGGTGGTTCTAAAAAGTATTGACTCAGGGGGCTGAATAATTACACACACCCCACTTTGCAGTTATTTATTTGTAAAAAATGTTTGGAATCATGTATGATTTTTGTTCCACTTCTCACATGCACACCACTTTGTATTGGTCTTTCACGTGGAATTCCAATAAAATTGATGCATGTTTGTGGCAGTAATGTGACAAAATGTGGAAAACTTCAAGGGGGCCGAATACTTTTGCAAGCCACTGTACATACCTGGGGCTTCCTCCAGCCCCCTCCGGCCTGATCACTCCCATGCAGTCCTCTTCGAACTTCCTGTTCGCTAGCAATTGGTCTCCGGTCCGGGGCCATCTGCTCGCCAGGAGCGCTATCCAACTGCGCAGTACTACTGCGCAGGTTCAGAACACTTCCGGCGACCGGAGTGAGACGGGGGAGTGCACCTGGCTGGACTGCACCTACGCCGACTGGAGGATTAGTAGAGGACTGTGTGGGAGCAGTCAGGCCAGAGGGGGCTGGAGGAAGCCCCAGGTATGTATATTTTATGCTGTGGCCCCATCTCGGGTACAGGAAAGCATCCGAGCCCCTTATAAATGCAAGTATAGAATGTGCCATGTTATGAGAAGCCAGATCAGTCCTGTCATCTAAGCTGTCCCTAGAGACATGTAAAGTATCTCTCTGCTGTCTCTTCTCCCTGAGAGGGAGGTCAGAAGCTGCTGTAAAATCACTCCTGGCTGAATCGCTGATTTCTCTGCCTTCACAGAAGGGGAAGAGGTTACAGAACAAGCAGATGAGATTAGGGCTTCTGCCATTCTCTGAAGTGCCGGTGATTACAGGGAATTGCACAGGGAGAAGAGGCAGAAGAGCTTCATACTTCATACATCTCTAGGGACAGCTTAGGTACCAGGAGATGCCTTAAAGCAGCCATACACTGCATTGTGCATGGAGGACATCTGGAGTCGGACCCTGCTCATAACTACGTTCCTTAAAGGATACCCCAAGTGACAAGTGACATGATGAGATAAACATGGATATGTACAGTGCCTAGCACACAAATAACTATGCTGTGTCCCTTTTTTTCTTTCTCAGCCTGAAAGAGTTAAATATCAGGTATGTAAGTGGCTGATTCAGTCCTGACGCAGACAGGAAGTGCCTACAATGTGACCGTCACTGATAACAAATTCCAACTATAAAACACTTTCCTAGCAGAAATTGGCTTCTGAGAGCAGAAAAGAGCTAAAAAAGGTCAATAGCTCATAGATTTTAGCTCTGGCATACTTCAATTAATGTGTGTTTGAGCAAAAACTATAAAACAGTTAAAACTTAAAAAGTAGATTCATACATAAAATAAAACTGGAATATCTTACAAAGTCATTTTCAGGAGAAAGAAGATAGATACAATCGTAGTTTATTTTCGCTTTGGGTGTCCTTTAAATGGGCCAAAAAAAAATAAAATAATTAAAGGGGTCCTAAATTCAGAACTTCCTCCCTGCTCTAAAGGTGCGTACACACGCACTATTGTAACAAACGACGGGTCCATCAGACACTCCCGCGGCGCGGTCGTTCTGCCGACAGTAGTACCTGAGTACAGGCTGTCGGCAGACTGATAAGTCTAAGACTGTTTTATCAGTCTGTCGACAGCCTGTACTCACGTACTACTGAACGTCCGCGCCACGGGAGGGTCCGACGGACCCGTCGTTTGTTATAATACTGCATGTGTACGCATCGTAAAAGATCAGCAACAGCATAATAACCTTTAAAGGAAAACATTTCTTTTTTACAGCTGATACAAATCCTGCAATAAATCTGCACTGTTTCTACTTACTGCTTTAATGGAAGCTGACATAGGGTTAACATCCTGTGCTTACAAATTACCTGTTCTGCCCTAGCAGATGAGATTCCTGAGCTGACAGAGCTGAGAGATCAAATTGCAGTTATGATTAGTCACAGGTGAGGGGGAATTAGACAGGCTGAACTCTCTAAATACATACAGGGTGAATTTCAACATGTTTTCCTTCTGTCCTGTACAAGAGGACCATCTGCTGCAGAGACATGACAAAAGACAAGACAAATCTACTACAAACTCTCACAACAGATAGTTAGCTGAGTACCACCAATCAGATAAATACTGTGTGTGCCCACCATGGCAAGGCACAGACCGCCAATCTAGGTTCATTATCCCTCCTCCACCATGAAATGGGACACACCTATCACTACACTAAGTTCCTATCAGGGCCTGTGTGTGCCATCCTTCACTTTGACAGGAGGAGAGGTATCAATCCCTACTGAGCCATTGTTTGTAGTCCCGGACTCCACAGTCTTAAAAGTCCACCCCTTCCGCCCTCAATTTTTCCATGGTGTAAACCAAATCAACCTTGGAGAACCACTCTTTCATCATTGTGACTCTGGGAAACTTTCAGCAGCGAGAGATCAGACTTAGCAGCATTGAGGAGGTGCATCAGCAGGGAGCTTGTATATGACTTAGAGAGTCTGAAGCGAGAATAAATCTCGCTTCAGACCTCATAGTTAGCAGGGGCATGTGTGCCCCTGCTAAAACGCCGCTATCCCGCGGCTTAACGGGGGTCCCTTCACCCCCAAATCCCGTCCGTACAGCGGGGGAGCGCTTCCGCATTGGAGCAGGGCTAACCGCCGCAGCCCTGCCCCACGCGCGTCTGTCAGACGCGTATCTCCGCCTCTCCCCCGCCCCTCTCAGTCTTCCTTCACTGAGAGGGGCGGGGAGATGCGGCGATGCGCGTCTGATAGACGCGCTGAGAGGCAGGGCTGCAGCCGTTAGCCCTGCCTCCAGGAAGACAAGATTTACGACCAAGGTTTGCGGGGGTGGGTTTGGGGGTGAAGGGACCCCTGTTTAGCCGCAGGATAGCTGCGTTTTAGCAGGGGCACACATGCCCCTGCTAACTATAAACTCTGAAGCGAGATTTATTCTCGCTTCAGAGTCTCTTTAAAGAGAACCCGAGGTGGGTTTGAAGAATATTATCTGCATACAGAGGCTGGATCTGCCTATACAGCCCAGCCTCTGTTGCTATCCCAAACCCCCTTAAGGTCCCCCTGCATTCTGCAATCCCTTATAAATCACAGCCACGCTGCTGACAAACAGCTTGTCAGAGCTGGCTGTGTTTATCTCTATAGTGTCAGTCTGCTGCTCTCCCTGCCTCCTGCAGAACTCCAGTTCCCGCCTGCATCCCTTCCCTCCCTGCTGATTGGAGGGAAGGGACGGGGGCAGGGACCGGAGCTATGCAGGAGGCGGGGGAGCAGCTGAGACTGACACTACAGATGTAAACACAGCCTTACAACACTGCTGTGATTTATGAGGGATTGCAGAGTGCAGGGGGACCTTAGTGGGGTTTGGGATAGCAACAGAGGCTGGGCTGTATAGCAGGGATGGTCGTAGTCAGCCAACTTCGCTACGCTGGAACTACGCGTAGTTTTACGCATTTACGCTTCGCCAAACTACGGCTTCGAAATCAAATATTCGCTTCGTAGGCATTTCGTAGAATACGCGTTAAAATACGCAATTACGCGTAGTGCGAAGCGTAGTGTATGCGGATGCTTATGCCTGTATGCAGAAAATTTAACGCATGAATTCCTCTTTAGATGCTTATCCCGGGAACTCTTCTATGCGTACATTCCCCTTTCCAATGCGTAAATTTGTAAGCATACAATCGTACGCGGAAAAATAGACACGAATAATGCATACGTAGTTCACTACGCAATACACATGTTAACTACGCATAGTAAGCTACGTGTAGCGGTACTTCGCTACGCGTAAATTCGTAAGCTTAGTTCTGCAACTTCACCTACGAACTACGATGCGTAGATGCAAACTACGATGCGTAAATTCGCACTGGCGTAGTTTCTGCTCATCCCTGCTGTATAGGCAGATCCAGCCTCTGTATGCAGATAACATTATTTAAACACACCTTGGGTTCTCTTTAAGCAACATATCGTTATAGTGCAAAAGAAACCTCATTTTGTCATATAAAATGGAGACCGAGAGCCCAATATAGTGTAGTATGTTAAGGAAAATGGATGAAAAATTAAATCGTAAGTATTATACTTTACAAACCTGGGTTGCCCCTAGGCAACCACTGTATAGGCAGGTGGGGAGATTAGGCCTGACCCCACTCGGCTAAGATGTCACTCTCGGTAGAAGGAAGAAAGGAGGGTTTGTCACCCTTCCACCAAGGGTGGTCGACTTGACGTATGGAAGTACAGAGGCGCCAATAGGATAAAATACGATAAAAGGCATAAAAATTTTTAGGTGGTGGACCAGCTACACTAAAACAGACAAAAAGCTGTTGAGTAAAGAGACAACAATTTATTCACATACTCCTAAACTTTTGTTTAGGCCTTTTATCGTATGTTATCCTATTGGCGCCTCTGTACTTCCATACCTCATTTTGTCAAACCGCACACTAGTGGAAGATCCCATGCATTTTTCACTCCCCTGTGCACCTGCAGGACTTCTGAAGAGCTACCCCCACCCTGTAGAACTCCATCCGTACCCCCCTTAGACATGCCCTCTTCCTTCAACACCCTCAAGCAAGCCCTCAAGACATACCACTTTAAAATGGTCCGAACCCCCCCACCCCCACAAACACACACGCTGCCCCTTAAATCTCTTAGCTGAGCACCTACCTAGTGTGTCCCTAACCCCCCCCCCCCCCTCCCCCAGTGTGTCCTTGATGTTGCAACCCCACCAATGACACCCTTCCCATGGACTAACTTGGACTTGAATTGCTGTAAAATCGCATGATTGCGAATCTGTCAGCACATTATAAATCAATAATAATGATCATGTATCTTATACCCTGTTTGCGTGTATCTTTATGATATGTTGTATGTTAGATAACTGTAACCTTCTACTACTTCGACACCCTTTTGTAAACACTGTATGTATCCCTATTTGTTGTCCCGCATTGCGTAATATGTTGGCGCTTTAAAATAATAATAATAATAATCCACGATTTGTAGTTCTACCCCTGGCTGAACTGCTTGATTGACAGTTGTGGAAAGAAGGGAGGCAGGTTCATGCCTGTCGGTGGGTGTCAAAGACAATAGAATAAGCATGGGCATGGTGGAATAGTGGCTACTGGCTAGCATTCTCGCCTTGCAGCACTGGGTCCCCTGTTCAAATCCCAGCCAGGTCACTATCTGCACAGAATTTGTATGTTCTCCCCGTGTCTGTGTGGGTTTCCTCCGGGCACTCTGGTTTCTTTCCACGTCCCAAAAAGATACAGATAAGTTATTTGGCTTCCCCTAAACTGGCCTTAGAGTAGTAGAAATCTCACATTACCGACAGATTTTGGATTAGCCCATCTTCTCATGGGGGGTTCTCATGGTTTTCTTTATTTTTAAAAGCACTTAGTGAATGCCAGTTGCTCCATCCAACTGCCCAAAAAAGTGTGCAGCGAACAGGGAGGCTGGCCAGCATCTTGTATAAATCTTTTTAAGAGAGTGTCTTTATAAAGAATAAAAGCCATGCTGAGAATCCCCCATGAAGAGATGGACTAACCCAAAACCTGTTGGTAATGTCAGATTTCTACTACCTACTGTAAGTGACAGCAACATAGTAGAAATTTTAAGATTTCTTTAACCTCCTTGGCGGTTAAATTTTTTCGCCAAGGAGGCTGCATTACACATTTTTTGTAAAAAAAAAAAAATTTCTGTTTCATGTAGCTACCCGAGTGGTAGCTACATGAAACACCACTAGAGGGCGCATGTGTCCCTCTACTCCGATCGCCGCCGGCAACAACAGCAAGCAGGAGATCGTGTATAGAACGCGATCTCCTGTTTGGCTTCTCCTGTTGCCATGGCGACGATCGGAATGACGTCATGGACGTCAGCCGACGTCCTGGCGTCAGGCGCACTCGATCCAGCCCTTTGCGCTGCCCGGGAGTGATTGGTCCGGGCAGCGCAGGGCTCTGGCAGGGGGGGCCCTCTTCTGCCGCTGCGTGCGGCCAATCGCCGGGCGGCGGCGCCAATCAAGCTGTACGCGTGGCTAGCAAACTGCTAGCTGCGCGTACAGCACTTTACCAAATTTAAATCGCCCCACCAGGGGCTGAGATATCCTCCGAGGCGGCTTACCCAAAGCTCAGTTCGGGGTTACCGCTAAGGAGGTTAAGGGCCTGAGCCCACTGACGCAGTTGTGTCCGCTTTTCAGTTAAACATCAGTGTAGAGATGCTGAAAAGCAGACAGAAGTGGACACAACTGCGTCAGTGGGCTTAGGCCCTAAAAACAAAAAAGTAATGACTGAGGAATGACGCTAGCTGCTGTATTTAAATCCAGCAGCCCTGGCAGACAGGGACATGTGTTAGTTTTTATAAACAGAGGAGCAGCTTTGTGTGAGTCCCCCACAGAATGAATGAGAGAGCTATTTATAGAGATCAGAGAGAGAGACTGAGATTTAAACAAACGTATTTCCTGTAAGGCTGGCCTTGCTTGTCTTCCACTTGCTTCATCTTCAGTCATAGCTGAGCAATACCCCCAGCACATCCCTGGAACACTGCGCATATCTGTGCCACAGCTCAGCCAACACAGTGTCTTGTTAGAATTAAAATAAACTTGTCACAAGAGAAATATGGGGGCCATCATCTCTGATGTCATTTCTAAATATGCAAGTGGTCTGCCCATAACAGTGGGCCTCTGGAGGTAAGATCCCTGAGTCTCTGATCTGCAGCAATTACACAAGCCACAAAAAGTCAAGGCTCTTAATTTGCATAATTGTTCTCATTTAATGACTTAAAGAGAATCTGTATTGTTAAAATCGCACAAAAGTAAACATACCAGTGCGTTAGGGGACATCTCCTATTACCCTCTGACACAATTTCGCCGCTCCTCGCCGCATTAAAAGTGGTTAAAACAGTTTTAAAAAGTTTGTTTATAAACAAACAAAATGGCCACCAAAACAGGAAGTAGGTTGATGTACAGTATGTCCACACATAGAAAATACATCCATACACAAGCAGGCTATATACAGCCTTCCTTTTTAATCTCAAGAGATCATTTGTGTGTTTCTTTCCCCCTGTTCTCATGCACTGAAGTTTCAGGCTGTCATTTCTTCCTGCAAACAGCTTTGCCCTTGTCTGTAATTCTTCAGTATGTGAAAGCCCAGCCAGCTCAGAGGACATTTATCCAGCTTGTAAAAGATAAGAGAGAAGAGAGAAGCTGCTCTAATCCTAAATAACACACAGGCAGTGTGCATAGAGGGGCCTGGAAGGGGGAGTTCATAGCAGAACCACAACACTGAAGAACTTGGCAGCCTTCCAGACACAGTCCGACAAGTCTGACAGGGGAAACATACATTGATTTATTACAGAGACAGTGATAGTATAAAGTGCTGCAATAAGCCAGAACACATTAGAATAGCTTTTGGAACTTGTAGGATGATAAAAAACAGGATGCAATTTTTGTTACGGAGTCTCTTTAAACAGGAACTCCAGTGAAAATAATGTGATAAAAAAAAAGTTCTTCGTTTTTACAATAATTATGTATAAATGATTTAGTCAGTGTTTGCCCATTGTAAAATCTTTTAAATCCCTGATTTACATTCTGACATTTATTACATGGTGACATTTTTACTGTTGGCAGGTGATGTAGCTGCTGCATGCTTTTTTGGCAGTTGGAAACCGCTTTAAACAGCTGTTTCCCACAATTCAACAAGGTTCACAGACAGAAAACTGCCAGGAATTCCATGGTCCTCAGAGTTTCTTGTGGGAGGGGGCGTGGAGAGGGGGCGTGCATAACAGATCAACAACACTGAAGAGTTGGCAGCGTTCCAGACACAGGGCGACAAATCCGACAGGCAGTGGCGGCGACAGGGGGGTGCTTGGGGGTGCTCGAGCACCCCCTAGAATTGTCCAAGCACCCCCAAAGCACCCCCTGGTGTGAACTGACTTAAGGCGTCTAAAAGACGCCGAGTCAGTTCACAGCGGCAGCCTGGAGCAGCAGGCAGGGCTACAGTAAGATGGCCGCCCGAAGCCCTGCTCTGCAGACTTAGAGTCTGCAGTGCATGGCTTCGGGTGGCCATTTTCCCGTAGCCCTGCTCGCCGGGTGCTGCAGGCAGCAAGTCATGTGGAGGAAGAGGATTGTGGGAGCTGCGCGCCACAATGAGGTCGGGAGAGGAGGAGGTCGGAACAGGAGGTCTTCTGACTAGGTGAGTAAATGGGTTTTTCTTTTATTTTTCAGGTGGTGCTGCTGATTGTGGTCAGATCTGCTGTGCATTGTGCATATTGGGGTCAGATCTGCTGTGCATTGTGCATATTGGGGTCATATCTGATAAGGATTGTGCATATTGGGGTCATATCTGATAAGGATTGTGCATATTGGGGTCATATCTGATAAGGATTGTGCATATTGGGGTCATATCTGATAACGATTGTGCATATTGGGGTCATATCTGATAAGGATTGTGCATATTGGGGTCATATCTGATAACGATTGTGCATATTGGGGTCATATCTGATAACGATTGTGCATATTGGGGTTATTGAACGTGTTTTTTGTTCAAATCTGCTCACTATGTGTATTTTCTTGAGAAAACTTGCACAATTATGTGAATTTTCTGGGGAAGGGGTCACCAAAATTAGGGCCCTCTGTCTTTGCGTTGCACTTTTAAAGGGAACCCGAGGTGAGAATAATATTGAGGCTGCCATATTTCTCCTTTTAAGCAATACCAGCTGCCTGGCTGCCGTGTTGGTCCTCTGCCTCTAATTCTTTCAACCATAGACCCTGAACAAGCATGCAGCAGGTCAGGGGTTTCTGTCAATATTGTCAGAACTGACAAGATTAGCTGCATGCTCGTTTCTGGTGTAATTCAGTTCACTACTGCAGCCAAATAGATCAGCAGGGCTGCCAGGTAACTAGAATTGTTTAAAAGGAAATAAATATGGCAGCCACCATATCGCTCTCACCCTGGGTTCACTTTAAATTACAGTTAGCCCCGCCTTTATCTGGTCATGACCACGCCCATTTTTTCGTGCGTCACTGGTTCTGACCACGCCCATTTTTTGCCGGTCGTCAGCTCCCCCGGAAACTGGTCCAGCACCTGCTTAGCACCCCCTAAAAAAAAAAAAAATTCCTGGAGCCACCACTGCCGACAGGGGAAAGATAAGTTGATTTATTACAGAGACGGTGATAGTAGAAAGTGCTGCAGTAAGCCAGAGCACATTAGAATAGGTTTAGACATTTTTGTTACAGAGTCTCTTTAAAGAGCTTGTTCTACTAAACTAAGAAAAAGCAGTGATGCTTGCCTATAGGCCAAGAGACAGAAAATGACCGTTTTGCGTAACAGAGTCTCAGCCGAGGCACCATCTGTACGGAGTTTGGATATTCTACCTGTGTCTGTGCGAGTTTCCTCCTGGTACTCTGGTTTACTACAACAGCCTTAAAACATACAGATAAGTTGATTGGCTGTCTTCTACATTGGACATAGAACTATGGTAGGGATTAGGTTGTGAGCTCCTGTGAGGGACAGTTAGTGACATGACTGTATATACTCTGTAAAGCGCTGCAGAAGATGCCAGCACTATATAGAAATACTAAATAACAATGAAAAAATATCCATGGAAAAAAAGTGCTTACATTTTAGCGATCTGTATCTTTTTCATTTAGGACAGCCCCTTATCCACTCTGTATCCCCCATACTGCACCAGTTTCCCCTACATCAGGTTGAATCAGTGTTGCCAACTGTCAGTAAATTAACTGATAGTCAGTAAAAAGTAAACAAATCTGGGCTGCCAGTAAAATCATTGAGAACTTTGTGGTGGCAGTAAAAAAACAAACCCCTCTCCCTTCCCCAGTAGATTACAGCACTTACTGCTTATCAGTTCCTGTGTTACTCTGGAATGTACACTGCTGTCTCTAAGGGCTGGTTCACACGGGCGTCTGCTGAGCTTTTGCTTGGCGTCGCGTTCAAACGCCAGCGTTTAAAAGCTAGCTTTTGAAGGCTTTTGGGAAGCGTTCAAGGCTAGCAGTTCTGGTCTCTGCTATAGTTTCCTGGCGTTTACCGCCTCTGAAAGCAACATGTTGCTTTCGAGACTAGACGCAACGCCGGGATCTACCGCCAGGCTTTCATGAAAGCCTGCAAAAGCCAGCTCTAAACGCTCCCATTCACTTGCATGGGATGGCAGTAGATCCCAAAAAACGCTGCGTCTGAAACGCTGCGTTAAACGCCACAAAAACGCCCGTCTGAACCAGCCCTAAAGGTGGCCAGACATCAGTAGACTTGGAAGCCTATCGAATATCAGATTAGATTATAATCAGATCTGATGAAAATCGGTGTGCAAAAAGCATATCTGATCGACCGGGTCGAAATTGGGCACATGTATCGAATGGACCGGCTGACATGCTTGATCGGGTGTGCAGTGGTAAGGGCTTTCAATAATAACGAATGCAATAAAAACTAAGGCCGCGTTCCCCAAATGTAGTTGTACACCCCCACCAGTGCCTGTGTGTTATTACTTTACCTGTCCGGTATCCACCGCTGTATCTGCACTCTTCTTCCTCATTCGCACCCCACACTTTGCCGGTGGCGGTGTATTGCATGTGGGGCGTCAGTAAAACAAAAATGTTCTGTCAGTACATTTTTTTTTTTGAGCTTTGTTAGTAAAAAAAAAATTCTGCTATGACTGTCCAGTGTATAGAGCTACCTTTGCAGCACCTCGATCATATATGCCAGTGATGACTAACCTTGGCACTCCAGCTGTGACAAAACTACAAATCCCATCATGCCTCTGCCTCCCCGAGCTATGCTTACAGCTGTCACAGTATTGCAATGCCTCATGGGACTTGTAGTTCCACCACAGCTGGAGTGCCAAGGTTAGCCATCACTGATATATGCTATGACTGTCTCATGTATAATGCTATGTTGCAGTACCTTGATCATGGGTGCTATGACTGTCCCATGTATAGTGCTATCTATTGCCAGAGTGGAAGCCTAATTCAAGTCCTGCATGACAAGCTGAATTATCGCAAATACCTTGTTTTAAGAAGGCAAATCACACTAAGCATTGCTTTTTAGTAGGAAGGCTTTTTGGTCTCTTTTAGTCACCTATACTTTCCTAGTGGTTTTTGGTTACCCCGAGCTGCTTGGTTACTCTGTTGGACAACACAGAAACTCCATAGACTGACTGTCAAAATGAATGCCTATTGAGATGGACTACATCCATTCTCACTGGTGTTTTTTAATTAATAAACAGACAGACATGGTAGGGGAAAATGGGGAGCAAGAGGAAATTCATGCCCATTTCCCCCTCTTCCCCAAGTTTGCACATTATTGTGGTATAGAAGGAAAGTATATTTGACACGTTGTCTAATATACTTTCCTTCATTTCTTTAATGTTGTTTTAAGAAAAAGTATACCAGACACTTTTACAGCAGACATCAAAGGTGACCGAACATAAGTGGATGGACTCAACAAACAAACACAGAACATGTATATTGCGCTTTTCTCTTGGCGGACTCAAAGCGCCAGAGCTGCAGCCACTAGGACCGCTCTATAGGCAGTAACAGTGTTAGGGAGACTTGCCCAAGGTCTCCTACTGAATAAGTGCTGGCTTACTGAACAGGCAGAGCCGAGTTTCGAACCCAGGTCTCCTGTGTCAGAGGCAGAGCCCTGACACAGAACTGTGTAGTATGAACCCATCCTTGCTCATGTTAAGTTTTAGGAAGCAAGAAGTTATGATAGAAGATACAGCAGAAAGTCAATAGGGAACTTGTCATAGGAAGGAACTAAGATCTGAGAGGTATAGTTTTGTGTTGTCTGCATGTACGGAAAATGGTATTGAAAACCAAACAATGTTATTAATTTGCTGAGACCATTATAAGTGGAGAAAAGAAGAGGACTAAGGACAAAGCCCTAAGGTACCACCAATTGTAGCAGGCGTGTGAATAGTGGGCGTGGTTTGAAGAAGAGAAAAAGACCTTCCAGAGAGTTAGGAAGGATATTCAAGTATACCGGACGATGAGTGTCAGAGGAACAGAGTGGTCAAAAGTATCAAACACAGGTGACAGATCAAAAAGGAAGAATATGGACAAATGACCTTTTGGATATAAATTTAAGGAGATCATTAGCAATATCTTGGTAAGGGCCGTTACCTTGAAGTGTTTGGAGTGGAAGCCAGACTGGAGTTGATCGAGAGGGGAGTTTGAAAAAAAAATGAATTAGTTAACCACTTCACCACTGAGGGGTTTTACCCCCTGAGCACAAGAGCAATTTTCACCTTTCAGCGCTCCTTCCATTCATTCCCCTATAACTTGATCATTACTTATCGCAATGAAATGAACTATATCTTGTTTTTTCCGCCACCAATTAGGCTTTCTTTAGGTGGGACATTATGCCAAGAATTATTTTTTTCTAAATGTGTTTTAATGGGAAAATAGGAAAAATGTGGGGAAAAAAATTATTTTTCAGTTTTCGGCCATTATAGTTTTTAAATAATGCATGCTACTGTAATTAAAACCCATGAAATGTATTTGCCCTTTTGTCCCGGTTATAAAACCATTTAAATTATGTCCCTATCACAATGTTTGGCGCCAATATTTTATTTGGAAATAAAGGTGCGTTTTTTTCATTTTTGCGTCCATCCCTAATTACAAGCCCATAGTTTATAAAGTAACAGTGTTATACCCTCTTGACATAAATATTTAAAAAGTTCAGTCCCTAAGGTAACTATTTATGTATTTTTTTAATTGTAAATTTTTTTAAAAAAAAATTTTAATTACAAAAAAAAAAAAAAATGGGGAGTGTGGGAGGTAATGAGTTAATTTTATGTGTAAAAGTCATTTATTTGTATGTGAAAAATGTGTAGGGTGTAGTTTACTATTTGGCCACAAGATGGCCACAGTAACTTTTTGTTTTAATGCGACCTCCAAGCTTCCTTCCGGAAGCTTGGAGGAAGAATAAGGAGGCTGGACACGTGAGTTTTTTCTCACAATGATCGCGCTGCCCATAGGAGAGCAGCGGATCATTGCGGGGCTTAGATCAACGAACGGGATGGATTTTCCCATTCATTGATCTCTGGGCGAGCGGGCGGCGGCGTGTTTACCAGCGGCGGGCGGCGTGTTTACGAGCGGGAGCGCGGGCAGCGTCAGGAACGCGGAAAGTACGTATTTCTCCGTCCCTGGTTGTTAAAGGATGGAAAAAGGGGCGGAGAAATACGTACGCGCGGGGGTAAAGTGGTTAAATCTGCATGGACATATCGTTCCAGCAGTTTGGGTGTGGAGGGGAGAAGTGAAGCAGGGTGGAGGCTGAAGAGGAGGGCGGCTATCTAGAGAATTGAAGTAGTAGTCTTAAGACAGCCTTTTTGAGGAGGGAGGGGGACGGTGAGAAGATGCCTGTAGAATGGAAAAGCTTAAAAAATAAGAAAAAGATGTTCGTACAGGGATATAGTATGGGGAGGAAAGAGGTTGCAGGGATTAGAAGCAAAAACATGGGTAGGTGGTTTGATTTGGAGATAACTAGGTGAGACTTTGTTCACAGGGTGGAGTGAGGGCTTATAGCAGTGAAGCAGAGGGGTACAGACAGAATTTGAGGGTGTATACCACATGTGTCGATCTCCAGGCCTGGAGGGCCAGATCCATGCCAGTGTTTAGGATGGACTGAGAAAGAAAGGAATGTCTTCTACCTGATGGACCACACCTATCCTGATTCAGACCCATCAATTCATTTGAGCTGTATCAAAAATGTATGAGGATCTCGGCCCTCGTAGGACCGGGTTGACATACCTGGTGTATACAGTACAGGTATAACAATGAAAGTGTACATTAGGTAACACCTTGTGATCCACTGTACATCCCACCCCTCTCTCCAGCACATGTGTGCAGTGGCGTAACTACATTTCATGGGACCACCAGTGAAGCTTTAATGGGGGCCCCCCAATATTCACACCCCTTCTCTTGACTCCCCTTAGTGTCCCTCATGACCTTGGGGCCCATCTCACAAGGGTCATAAAACAAGTGCGGCCATCATGATCTTCTCACCCATAACAAGTGTAGCCACAAATACACCTGATCTGAAGTATAGTCCGCTGTATCGGAGGAAGGGAAGGTTAGTAGTTTGAGCCCTCCACAGCTCTGCCCCCCCCCCCCTTCCCCTGCAATCGCAGGTGCTGCTCCCCTCAAGTTATGCCCCTGCATGTGTATGAAGTGTAATATCTAAACCAGTGGCGTAGCTAAGGACCTGTGGGCCCCGATGCAAGTTTTACATGGGGCCCCCCCAAGCACTCTATACATAACAATGGATATGGCGCACCAAAACCTGCCAATGACAACCACAGTGTCTGAGGTGCAAGAAAAGGATGGGGAACAGTGTGTTATTGATTACCACTATTCAATGTATCTATAGAAATGATTATTATGAGCTCAGGACCAATAGAAAGCTAATACTGCAGTTGAGGGAGGGCCCTTCGGGGCCCCTCTGGCCCAAGGGCCCCGATGCGGTCGCTACCGCTGCAACCCCTATTGCTACGCCCCTGATCTAAACTTTTTTGCATACTTTATAGTTATGTTGCCATAGTTATTTGAATAACCTTTTTATTTTATATGTATCACTTGTGCAATTTCCCCTGTGATCTTCAGTCATCTCAAGACAGTTGTGAATTCTGTTTGTCCACTATGTGGTGGTTTCATGTCCTGGGACGCAAAGTGATCCGTATAAATATAGGATATAAATATAGGATCGAGGTCTCGTGCTGGTTGCTGGGGTCTATGCTATGTAAATATATAAACTGGTTATATATAACTTACAAGGTCCCTTGATGAGTTCTGAATTGCCTGTGAATAACGCATGGAATGTCCACAGGCCTAATGTATGTCTTATCATGCAGGCAATCTACAAGATGGTCTCCTCAGTAATGAAAATGCCAGAAGATGAGTCAACGCCCGAGAAGAGGACGGAAAAAATATTTCGACAAATGGACACCAATCGAGATGGTATATAGTGATCCTCTCTTACCCTTCTCTTTTACTTCTGACTCCATTTTGAATAATACGTTGGCTTTTAACTTATTTTAACTTCTTTCACTTTTGCAGGCAAATCAAGTACTTTTTGCTATAAATACAGGTATATCTAAAATACATTTCTGTCAGGTTTCTTCCTTAGACAACTTTCTCTACCTTCTACTGGTACTAAAAGAGATGACCTCTTTGTTGTCAGCACTGCAGCTACTGTTCTCTGCTAAGTGTATAATTAAACTCTTCCTACACCCTTCCCGGTGAATTTATTTTAAGAAATTAGTTCTCACATCACAATGTTATGCCAGCAATAAACCATTTGTCATTGCTTAACTCTTCTATCAAGACAGAGAAGAGAGACAGGGAAGGGCTAACTTGTTGTTTTACTCCTTAAGCAGAAACAAGAAGTTAAATCTTTGATCAGCTGTAGAGCTGCAGTGCTGGCCACAAATGGTTTCACTCCCAGCAAGGGGAGGAGTTAGAATAGCTGCCTGACCAATAAAAATGCATTGTTGTCTCAACATGAAATGGAGCAACAGGACTGAGCTACCCAAAAAAGAAAAGTAGAGACCTAAAGTACAATGTGCATGCTTAGCTAATTTATGCATATGTATTTATAAAGTGTGAGGCTAAAGTGATGCTTCAGTTGAACATTTGAGATGTCTCTATTTCAAAATTAATCCGCCTTCCTCTTCTGTACAGGAAAACTGTCACTGGAGGAATTTATCAGAGGGGCAAAGAGTGACCCATCGATCGTCCGCCTCCTCCAATGCGACCCAAGCAGTGCCGGACAATTCTGAACTTTTTCTCTCGGTTTCTTTTTTTGGATAAACCCATAATTTTATTTGATTTTTTTTTTTGCCAAAAATAATTTGTTGTGGTGTTAACCTGTCACAGCCAAACATACCTACTTCCTCCTGTGGTATCTTACTGTCTAAATGGCAAGTATTGTCAAGTGTGGCGGGTGGATAGTTACCGTTTTACAATGCCTGGGTTTCCATTTTACGTGGGACGACAGCAGAGACCTCACTCACACTTGAAGAGAAATTGTTATTTTTATTTTTTCAAAGCTGATCAACCATTTTGATTTGGCTGTGGTAAAAACTATTGTTTTATTACTTTCTAGTTGCTTTAGTCGGTTTTGTTGGTGAAAAAATGTGATGGACAGCATGGATGGGTTGGAGGGGATTTCCACCAGCATAAATCTCTGGAACAATCGCTCACCTGTCCTGCAGGATTACATCGTTCTGTGGCAGAAGAACCTCCTCAGTTTCCTCTCATAGGAAGCTAACAGTTAACTACAGCTGCTGCCAATATGATACGTGACACACTTGCTATGAGTATCCTATTCTTCCTTTCCAATCCATGCATGCCTACTATGACTGTGTAGGAGCCGTGCTGTGATTGGCTACTTCTCAGCATGGACCTCATGCAGACACTACCTAACCCAAGCAATGTGTACTGTATCCATGGCAATGGTGGCAAGAAAATCCATCTTCATTGTGTTACTCTAATAGTTCAGAAGATCGTAGGAGACTCTTTTACAATGAGTGAGATGTTACTACGGAGGTCTGTGATGGTAGAAATCCCCTTTCAAGACTGGGAAGATTCACAGTGTGGTCATGCTTTTGAGTTGCACCACTGTTGTGTAGATCTTGTTTTTTTATTATTCTTTTTAATCTAGATAAGTATTATTGAACTGGGCCTGTTACAATCTCCACAGTGGGGCATGGAGCCATTTTGTGTCATGGTCCATTAGTCAACCAATGAGCGTTCTACAAACTGGTGGCAAGAGATCGGATATGTACTGTATCTGTGAGGTGACAACGCCTCTTGGGTACTGTTGGAAATAGTTTTAAGCTTAAAGTAAACCAGAGATGATTAAATAAAAAATTATACATACCTGTGGCTTCCTCCAACCCCTTTCAGACTGACTGGTCCCGTGCTGCCCTCCTGCGCTGCCTGGACCCTCTGCAATTTGGCCCGGTAATATCACTATATATAAAAGCTGAGAGATTTTGGACTAGTCCATCTCCTCATGGGGGATTCCCAGTATTAAAAAAAAAAAAAAACCTTGTTGGAAAGGATGTATACAAAGCTGTCAACTAGCTTCCATACTTATTTGCACGCAGTTGGACTGAGCACATTCAGTTCAGTAAGTGCTTTTGAGAAGATGGACTAGTCCAAAACGTGACCGATCTGTTAAATGTTCACTACTTACTGTAAGTGACAGTAACATAGGAAAAAAGTAATTTATAGTTAATATTACCCTCTTAAAATTTTTAATATGCATATATTTTAAATTTTAAAATTTTTCACAATGATTAGGCCCCGATTCACACTGGCATTAAGTGGCAAACGGATCCGTGAAACCGGTTCTGATTACCGGTTGTTTGGATCTGTTTTCACTCTGTTGTGGTTCAGCTGCTTCCGTTCCGTTTCCCCATATCACCCCCAGACCCCCATCACCAAAGTGGATTTTGCTGGCTAAAACGGTCCATTTCTTCACTAGTGTGAAGAAATGTTCTGCTCTTTCATTGCCCCGATGCAGGGCTTCAGATTTCTTTTTTTAGATTCGCTGGGCTGAGCGGTCCAGGAAAATTGCTGCAGAACCAAATTTGCAGTCTGTTTAGCGGATCATGTGGAACGGATCCGTTCTATCAGACCAATGTGAACAGATCCATAGGTTGACATTGGATCCGCATCTGTTAGGATCTGCGAACGGACCGTTTTTCTGCAGTAGGAACTGGGCCACATCTTGTGCTAAAAACAAATCTGATGACGCGCTGTGTTGCTATGCGGGGGGACAACGGAAAGATGACGAGTGACACATGCTTGACATCACGCGGTAGGCGGGGGATCGGCGTCACTGATGGTGAGTAGATCCGCCCAGCGGATTGCTTTGGGGTTCGGTGTCGCTGGCTGCCATACACACACCTAATTATTGGCTGAGTTATCAGGTCAGGCATGTGTAAGGGCCTTAAAGAGACACTGAAGCGAAAAAAAAATTATGATATTATGATTTGTATGTGTAGTACAGCTAAGAAATTAAACATTAAGATCAGATACATCAGTCTAATTGTTTCCAGTACAGGAAGAGTTGAGAAACTCCAGTTGTTATCTCTATGCAAAAAAGCTATTAAGCTCTCAGACCAAGTTGGTCGTGGAGAGGGCTGTTATCTGACTTTTATTATCTCAACTGTAATTTAAATGTTTACTTTTCCTCTGCCAGAGGAGATGTCATTACTTCACAGACTGCTCTGAAAGACTCATTTTGAATGCTGAGTGTTGTGTAATCTGCACATATTATAGAATCATGCAATGTTAGAAAAAACACTATATACCTGAAAATAAAAGTATGAGAATATTTTCTTTGCTGCTAATCTTCTAGTAATTATTCATAGTACACAACCAATTCATTATATCATATTTTTTTTTCGCTTCAGTGTCTCTTTAAGAATCACAGTGGTTAATTATGTATTGCTATAATTATATGGGTTTTCGTCAAGTGCTTCTGGCTCTCTATCACACCTTGTAGACACACCCTGTATACCATCTGACTTCCCTCAAATTGGACCTAGAGTGTGGTAAGGATAGTGGATTGTAAGCCTCTTTTTCAGGACAGTAAGCGAGTTAATCTACAAAAAGTGATATGGGAAGGGTGTTATCACTATGTAATTGTGTTAAATAAAAATACCAACTTTTAGAAAGTCATATTTCCAAAGGCAGCCGAAAAAGGTGCAGGTGTGCTGTGCATAGACTGGCCATTCACAAATATCTCAAAATCATTTATTGTATGTTACTTTATAAGCATTTTCTGCAACCAAACTTTCACAGACCAGAAAAAAAGGAAAATGATCAATAAAGCTGTCTTAGGTAAACATTGCATGTCAAAATGATCAGTAGTTCCAGCGATGCAGATGGCCGAAGAGGAACATTATTTTGAAGCAGAACTACTTTTTGTCAAGAAACAAGCACTGCAAGTAGCCACCCACTCCATTTAGGATATAAACAGTTACCCTCTCTATAGATCAGCCTTTTTCAACCTTTTTACCCTTGAGGAACCCTGCAATTAACTTTTGGATCTTAAAGAGAAACTCCGACCAAGAATTGAACTTTATCCCAATCAGTAGCTGGTACCCCCTTTTACATGAGAAATCTATTCCTTTTCACAAACAGACCATCAGGGGGCGCTGTATGGCTGATATTGTGGTGAAACCCCTCCCACAAGAAGCTCTGAGTACCGAGGTACTTCTGGCAGTTTTCTGTCTGTGAGCCCTGTTACATTTTGGGAAATGGCTGTTTACAGCTGTTTCCAACTGCCAAAACAGCAAGCAGCAGCTACATCACCTGCCAGCAGTAAAAATGTCACCATGTAATAAATGTCAGAATGTAAATCAGGGATTTAAAAGATTTTACAACGGGCAAACACTGACTAAATCATTTATACATAATAATTATTGTAAAAATGAAGCACTTTTTTTTATTACATTATTTTCACTGGAGTTCCTCCTTAAGGAACCCCTGAAGACACTTTTTTTTTATCCCGAGGAACCCCTGCATTTATTTTGCAGGAGGCGTGGTCTTTAAAATTAGGTGTGGCTGTTTATTTCACTACCCCTATTACACGGCCCCTCATTATACTGTCTCCTTATCCTAGTGCTTTTTATTAATGTGGTCATTATTATTCTGACCTCTAATTTAGTGCTTATTTTTACAGTCCTCCCTATTATAATATGCCCTATTATACTTTCCCCACAATGGGGGAAAACGCTAGGGAACCCCTGGAGTTCTAGGGAACTCTGGTTGAGAAAGCCTGCTATAGATCCTTTAATGGGTTGAGGGGCTTGATTGCCTTATATACAGAAGCTCAGGAGCACACATTGCCTTCCCTTTCACAGAGACTTTGGCAACCTGCATCTCTGGAGCTAATGATCTTTTGAGGCTGCTCCCCTTTTCCTCCTATACATTTTTCATCCTATGCCCAGTTCCTATAGGTTTTGCTTTGAAGAACGTATAGCCTGAAGGCTCTTGACTATTTGTCCAGGACTAAAATGGCTTCCATCGCTGATCTAAAGTGACAGGTCCACTTTAAACAATCTCATACCTTCCAGCTGTTCCAAAATTTTAGGAAAATGTGAGTAATTTTTACCCAACTAAGGGTAGATTGGGCCCAATTTAGGCAGAAGGGGCTTTATGTTCCGTTATTCTATTTGACAGACGTTGGAGGTATCTTAATATACTGTACAGAAATTGCAATAAGCAAAAAAGAAAAACCTTTGCAAGCGTTGCCAAAAACCATGCATGGATATTTACTAACATCGGTGCATATTGCTGCAGTTTTGTGAGTCATTTCATGCACCCCCCCATCCCCCCCTTCCTAGTTGCATTGCTATGCCAAGTTTGGATGTGAGTGTGTTATTGTTCAGTAAATGAATTATCGCATCTTGTTCATTCTCATTTATTTAAATGAAATGCCTCGTTAATAAACGGAATGCCGCACGTGACATCACACTCATTCGTTTTTCAAGGGAGATAATCACTAAAAAGGTCATTTGGAGACGTAAATCTGTATGTTTTTCTTCCACAAATGGGTTTCTTTAAGATTTGGTGTTACTGATGAAATGTATTGACACCTGGTTCAGCCAATGACACAGTAGCCTTCTGCAGGCCTATTCCTTCTATTTATAGTAACCAGTCACATTCTAGATTTCATGTTCCCACATTGGAATTGGATGATGAAACCGACATCTGACTGGTCGTAGTGGAGAGCCAGATCAGTACTTTGATTTATGCATGATGATGCGTAGTCATAGCAACTAATCATGTTTGCTTAGAACCATACCATTTAGTTGAGATCGCATTTAAAAGCATTTAGTTTCTGCTAGAACAGCAGTTTATTTGCATTTGAACAGTGTTTGATCGCTGCCAGCCACCAAATTCAGTACAATCCGCAAAGAAATTCAAATTCAGGATAATAGGTCAGGCTGTGTTTTGAAAAACACAAGGCAAAGCTTTGTCAAAAGCAACAACAAACACAAGTTTACACTATTCCAGAAGACCCTATTCAGAGCTCAAACACTGTTTAACATCTGTCTATAGTCCATCAGAAGAAGCAACATAAAAACCTCCATGTACACAAGCCTGTAATCAGTTTGTCAGTGATGGACAGCATACACATTTTAGTAGAATGTACACGATGAGGTCCAGTGTATTGTGAAAGTTTACGAGTTAAAACGTCATCCCATGATGTGAGAATTTCATCTTTTTGGTGAAGACGTAGTGTTGTTTTACCTCATAGCAGACTTCTGTATCTATCCACTGGTCCAAGCTGCCTCCTGCATTTGCAGTTTATGGAAAATGTGCACAGTTACATTCTGCAGTTCTACGTGTGGGCAGAGATGGAGAAGGTAGATTAGCTACTAATGAGGAAATCTCAGCCATTCCACTGAGAAAAGGAACGTTCTTGGTGGAAAACGAAGAGTGGAGGTGGCAGCAGTAGGATTCATGATGTTGTTCATGTTCTCCCATATCTGTATAGTTGTCATCAAGATCTCATCTTTGACAACAGATACATGGTTTCAGAGAAAACTGTCCATGGAATGTGCATGCTTGTAGGACTTTGGTAAAGTCTCTGGATGGTAAGTGTTTCAGGGGTAGACACGAGTGTAAATGTTTCTGCGAGGTTTGGAAAGTGCCATAATAACAAAAAAAGAAGCTACACTACCTCAAAAGGCAGTTAGTAATTTACCAGAAAGTAGTGGAAAATAGAAGCTCTGTTGCCATCTCAGCATCCTTTTTACCCAACTCCTGAAGTAAGAACTTTCTTTGTAGACCATGGGAAAACACAACTGTAAATAAAACCTGTTCCCAAACATACACAGAAGTTGCCCAACTACCTAAAAATGCTAGACAGTTGGGCCAGTTTAAAGGGGCACTATGGCGAAGAATTGTAAAATTTAAAATCTGTGCAAAAAGACAAATTAAGTAAAAAAATTTTCCCAGAGTAAAATGTGCTATAAATTACTTTTTCTCCTATATTGCGGTCACTTACAGTAGGTAGTAGAAATCTGGCAGAAGCTAAAAGTTTTGGACTAGTCCATCTCTTCATAGGGGATTCTCAGCAAGGCTTTTATACTTTATAAGGATATCCCCTAAAAAGGATTTAAACGAGGATGCTGGCTAGCTTCCCTGCACGCTACATAGTTTTTTGGCAGTTGGACAGAGCAACTGCCATTCACTAAGTGCTTTTGAAAATCAATAAATCCCTGAGAATCCCCTATGAAGAGATGGACTAGTCCAAAACCTGTCACTTCTGTCAGATTTCCACTACCTACTGTAAGTGACAGCAACCTAGGAGAAAAGTAATACATGGCTCATTTTATTCTGGAAAAAAAGTATTTATTTTTATATGCTTGCACATATTTAAAATTGTATAATTTTTCGCCATAGTGCGCCTTTAAGGTTAAGTTAAAGGGATACTGTAGGGGGGTCGGGGGAAAATGAGCTGAACATACCCGGGGCTTCTAATGGTCCCCCACTGACATCCTGTGCCCGCGCAGCCACTCACCGATGCTCCGGCCCCGCCTCCAGTTCACTTCTGGAATTTCTGACTTTAAAGTCAGAAAACCACTGCGCCTGCGTTGCCGTGTCCTCGCTCCCGCTGATGTCACCAGGAGTGTACTGCGCAGACACAGACCATACTGGGCCTGCGCTGTGCGCTCTTGATGACATCAGCGGGATCGAGGACTCGGCAAAGCAGGCGCAGTGGTTTTCTGACTTTAAAGTCACACATTCCAGAAGTGAACTGGAGGCGGGGCCAGAGCATCAGTGAGTGACTGCGCAGGCACAGGATGTCTGTGGGGGACCATTAGAAGCCCCGGGTAAGTTCAACTCATTTTCCCCCGACCCCCCTATAGTATTCCTTTAAGGCATTCACTAACAGTCCAATTTTTAATGAATCTGATACTGTAAATGTGATTAGATTGGAAGAAAAGTAACTCCACTGATGTTCCCAAATGACTACGAATGATTCTAAAAGCGATCATTCTGCAATTTTGTCAACTGGAATTTAGTTTTTACAATCAGCTGTGATGGGTATGAAGTGCAGTTTGGTTCATTGATGGTGAAATAATTGATGTATTATAACATGTTATCTCCAATTGCATTCCTCAAAATATTCTCCACTAAAAATTGGACTGTTAGTGGCCACCTTTAGAGTCATCTGATTAAGAAAAGTGTTATTTAGGTAAGAATGAGACATAAGCTAGTATTCGGAAACCGTATAAGGGTTTGAGGTTTTTGTATAGGCATAGGAGCAATCCCCAAAAAAATGTGGAAAAGGTGGACCACGCAAGTAGACATAGAAGGTAATGTACCCATACCATAGCAATGAAAGAAGGTACCCCCGGTTTTAGAATCAATTTAGTTCCAGTTTAAGCTTGTCCATCTAAATTATACTCTGAACGTCTTTATAGGCGTAATTCACTTTACGGCCTATGGTGGTACCCAAATTCTGGGTGCCATGTGGGGCTCAAATTACTTGTCTCAAACTCTAGGGTTATCCATTAGCAGAAGGAATTAGTTAAGGTCCATACCCTCTAAGCGATTATTGCAAACAATTTTTCACAGCGAACACTTTTTTTCGCGATTTGCTGCAACATTATTTCACACAAATATGCGCAACCCCTGGCAATCATTTGTTTTTGAACGACCGACATGTCCTATTAAGTCGTGGAGGTTCCGATCCTCACTGACTTTCGCAGGGTTTGCTGCATTCGTGTAAACCATGTTAATGTAGCGAATCATTTAAGGGGTACAGGATTTGTTTATGTTTAGGAGAAAGCTGAACAACAGTGGGGAGAAGATGGACCACCTGAGTAGACGGAGAAGGCATTAGATATGTGACCACTAAAGCAAAAGTGCACCCATATTTGGCATCAGCGGGGGTGTAGCAATAGTGGGTGCAGAGGTTGCAACCGCATCGGGCCCTAAGGGCCATCCTTCATCTACAGTTTTAGCTCTCTATTGGTCCTGCGCTCATAATAATCACTTCTATAGATACTTTGAATAGTGGTAATCATTAACAAAGTGATTCCCATTCCCTTCTTGCACCACTGACACTGTAGTTGCCATTGGCAGGTTTTGGTGCGCCATATCAATTGTTATGTATAGAGTGCTTGGGGAGCCCTAATGTAAAACTTGCATTGGGGCCCACAGCTCCTTAGCTACGCCACTGGACATCAGTTTATTTCTGATTTAAGGTAGCCCCTGATCTACCCCAAAGTATTAAGAGAAATTATGTCTTTTGATATTTGGTTCTGAAATGAATGGGCACCCATTTCATATGCAGACACCCCCCTCCCCTTCCCCCCCCCCCCCCCCCCCCATCCAAGTGCTGCTTTTCAAGTGTCTACCAAAGAGAGAAGCAGCTTTGGACCAAGAATCTTATATAACGTCATCACTAAAGGAGCAGTCGTTCCCATGATCATGTACTGGCACGAGATCACACAAACGTCAATCAGCATCGTGCGGCGATAATGACCATCACGGCGTATCAGATCTTTAAGATCCCTCACGACTCCCGTGCAAAGTAACATGATCGCTTGAAGTCTTTACGCCCGTCGTGCACACCGGCAAGCAGCTGGATTTGGGAGCACTTGTGATCTATCTTCCTTCGTCGCAAGGTGAATATTTAACTAAGGGACCCTGCATAAGTTAAGAGTGGGCTCAGGGCTGCAGCAAAGGTTAAATTGTTCCCTGATTTGTTCTTGTTAACTATCACCAACATTTCCAAGTACACCATAATATTAAACAAACCCATTTGTGGCTCTTTCTCCTACAACCTTGCACTCACTGCAACCAGAACAGTTACCTCGTACCTTTGTGCTCTATACTGTGTAGTACCGGCCTATAGTCCCTTCTAGTTGCCCCCTCCCCCCGAGTAGTGTTCCTCACCTTGTACAGCTGTAACTTTTTAGTGTATTTGAAGAAATGTAAGCGTCTTGTGAATTTGGGTCAAATAATTACTAAAAGAAATGATTACGGTTTTATGTTTATTCTCCATAAGAAATTAACAGTTTTTAGTCCATTTGGAGCATGATCTGTGGCAAGAAATCATTCACTTTCTGTTAAATGTTAATGACAAACAATAAAGCTTTAACAAAAACGGTAATAAGCGGACAGAAGATCTGCTGAATTCTTCCAGGAAGAGACATCACCTGCGTCATCTCGCGTTTTCTTTTTCCCCGATCACTGTAATGGATCTGTCACTGTCAAAAAAAACTATTCGACTGCAGTTTTAATGCATGACATATCATTTTCCAAACTGTGAATATTTCTGGTATGCAAAAACAATGTGGTTTGAAGTTTACATAAATGATGTTACTTTAGATGTTTTTTTTCTTAAGTAAAAAAATTAAATAAAGTGTCCACTGAGTTATTTTTTTTAAAGAGGAACTGTCACCAGGGATTGAACTTCATCCCAATCAGTAGCTTTTCTCAAATAGATCATCAGGGATGTCTGTATGTCTGATATTGAGGTGAAACTCCTCCCACAGTGGGATGTCAGGATTGCGCAAAGCATTCCCGTCCGGCGATCCAGGGCACGCTGCAGGGCTGCCTGCACAGTACTGATTGACCTCGCCAACCTGGAAGTAGCCCTGAGGTCACTACACAGGGAGTGTTCGCCATCACTGTCCGTGAACATGTCCGTTTGTCCAGTGCATAAACAGTCAATTTTTTTGTTTAGTGGGAAAGGGGCCTAATATTATACAGAGTACTGTTGCTAAAGGTGGCACACCATACAATAAAACAATCCAATTTTACAGCAATTCGATAAAAATGATTGGTTGTCCTGAAAAATCGAAAGCTTTTTTTTTTTTTTTTTTTTTTCATTTGTTGGAGAAATCTGATCAAATTTCACGTTTTTATTCGGTAAAAAATCAGGAGTGTTGGATTTTTTTTTTACCAATTTTTATGAAAATGTAATGGTTTGTGGTAGTCAGTTACTCTGTATATAGACCCAAGCAATTTTTTTCTGAGTTTTCAATCATTTCTTTTATAATTGGGGAAGTGAAGAATCCACAGTACCATATCGGTAATGTATAGTTCTTTTATTGTATTTTAAAAATACAAAGAGCTAGCCATAGCCGCAACAGACGCTGTTTCGGACAGAGGTCCTTTCTCAAGCTGCGTTAGAGAGCCTAATACAGCTTGAGAAAGGACCTCTGTCCGAAACAGCATCTGTCGCTGCTATGAAGCAATATAGCAATTGTACTTTTAAATACAATTAAAGAGCTATACATTACCAATGGGTGCTGTGGATGCTTCACTTCCTGGATTTCATCTGACTCTGCGTGGCTACTGATTCCTTCCACTTTAGCACACGTCTATCCCCGTATGGGTGCTTGTCTACCTGGATCTTTCATAATTGGGGAACATTTTAACATATGTGTGTGGTACATTGGTCAGATTTTTGAACTGTTACAATCGGTCAGAAAAAATCATTGCAATTCTTGAATTGGAAAGATAATTAAGAAATTGTAGGGCATGTGGCCACCTTTAGGCTGGTATTATGGCTAAAGGCCCATACACACGGTGGATTTTTGCGAACGACGGGTCGTTTGAATGTCCCGTCGTTCAGTCATCCGCACACCAAATTGGGGCGTGTGTACAGAGTGTCGTTCGGGTGATAAGCCTGCTTTTGAGCTCAAAAGCAGTCTTATCACCCGAACCACAGTCTGTACACACGCCCGATTTGGCGTGCGGACAACTGAACGACGGGACGTTCAAACGACCCGTCGTTCGCAATATCCGCCGTGTGTATGGGCCTTAAGGCTGAAAGAAGATTAATTTGATCTTACTTTAATTTTAGTGTAGATTTTAAGTTGGCTCCAGACTGAAATGAAAAGGCAATTTTTAGTAACAGTAAATTGAAAAAATACTCGAGCACCACTGATCTCTATTTTCATGTTACCTTTTAATTTAATTTTTTTTGTGGAATTTTCTTTTAAAGAAAATCTTCGCAACAGCTGCAACATCACCACATCATAATTACTTGATTGGTTAAAATACATAACATTTATATATAGTAAAAACATTCAAATGTGATGCAGGGCCCTGTCACAACTTTATTTATGCTCTTCTTATTATCCATGCCAAAGGTGGGGGCTCGTCCGGGATCCTTGATTTGACAAGAGTGAATATGGGTGCTGCAGCCTCCTTTGGATGTAGATTTACATTTTGACAAACTAACTGTTTAGCATCCGCAAATATAATTAAGTCACACCAAAAAAAAAAAAAAAAAATCATTCATCGAACCATTAATGAAACTTCCAGCCTCTGACACACATCTCCAAACACTTGCTGGGAGAGCTTTTTTTTCTTGGCACAAATTCTCTTAATTAGTAGATTATAAGGAAGCTAGTGCTGAAATCAGAAGTATGGCATGTGACGACTGCAAAGGATTCTGGAATCTAAAGTCCTACCTGTTAAGGACAATGAATATGTCAGATTAGGTATCTAATACTTAAACTAAACATTTATTTTTTTTCTTTTTGTCATAACAAAAAGTATTTTAAACATGCAGCTAATATATACTACTGTTATTAATGATGATAATAATAAAAACAATACAAATAATTCCATCATTATTTTTGGCATACTTGTTATGATCAATATGTATACATTAATTATTGATTTAATTGATTTGGTTATTGATTACATTATGGAAAATATTAGTTATTTTGTTTTTGTTGTTTTTTCTTTTTCATAAGTTTGCTACCAAATTGTTATTTTAATATGTTTATAAAGGCTTTAAAGGACAGCTGAAGTGAGAGTGATATGGAAACTGTCATTATAAGCAATACCAGTTGCCTGGCTTTCGTGCTGATCCTCTGCCTCTAATACTTTTAGCCATTCACCCTGAACAAGCATGCAGCAGATCAGGTGTTTCTTACATTGTCAGATCTGACAAGATAAGCTTGCATGCTTGTTTCTGGTGTTATTCATACACTACTACAGCCAAATAGATCAGCAGGGCTGCCAGGTGTAAGGAAACGCGGAAAAGCCGCCGTCTCTCAAGGTGAGGCGGCTGTTTCCGCATCCAGCATGGCGTCACAACGCGGAAAAACCGCCGCATGCCGCTTAGGCAGAGCGGCGGAATCCGCATTGGGAACGGCGGAATCCGCATTGGGAATGGCGGAATCCACATTGAGAACGGCGGAATCCGCATTGGAGGCGGCCCCCGCAAGCGGTTCACAAAATACATTGCTAGACATTACTGGTGTGGCTGGGACTGATAGTCCACCAAGGCTCAGAGTGACGCGCGCGCGCACAGAGGCTGAGTTTAAATAACAGCCAGAAGTGAGTCAGCTGACCAGGCGGGTCAGCTGACATTTTCCACAACTCTCATTGGTCCAGCAATTAGGGAGGTCCTGGAAAGGTCCTTGTGTATATATACTGCTGGCTGTTCACTTGCTCTTTGTCTGGCGTTGCGATCACATATGTGGGAGCACCCAGATCCGTAGTCAGATCCGCAAGTGTGCCGGGACCAGCTGGAGCTGTAATCCTACACTTAGCTAGATTCTGTTGATAGCTAAAGTACTAGTTTGATCGTGATTATCTGTTATGACTTTTGCCTGCCTTGACTACCCTTCTGAACTCTGATCTTGTACCTCGATATTTCTGACACTCTGTTGCCGACCCCCGGCTCGTTTCTAGACTCCGCCTCAGCCTCCTGATTCTGTACCTCGATATTTCTGATACCCCGTTGCCGAAACCTGCCTGTACTTAGACTCCGCCTTTGTCTCCTGATCTTGTACTTTATCTGTCCGTGTGTGTACTACCTGGCTTGTCCGACCTCACCGTTAGAGGCGGTTCCTCGCTCTGTTAGCGACCCTTCCTCCTGAGGGTCACTTCCAGACATCCTTCCTACTGTTAGTCTGACTCCTCCCGTCTCGGAGAGCTCAGGTCTGCGGAAGGAATCTGTGCAGTACTCCTTGCTGCACTGAGGCCTAGTCCTCAAAGTGTTACTGTTACACCAAACACTACACTCTACTCAGGTGAACAGAGGTTAGCTAGTATATCGGATTATCGGTGAGACTGCAGATCACTTATAATCTGGTATATATCTGTATTCCCAGTGATACTGCAGATCACCGGTAATCAGATACTCTCTGTGCTCACCGATCGTTACACCAGGCAACTGGTATTGCTTAAAAGAAAATAAATCTTCCATATTCTTCTCACTTTTCCCTTTAAATACTGCATTTTGCTCTCTTCCTGCCTGTGTGATCATACTGGTCATGTGACATGGAGAGTGCCGTTTGGTTGTTTCTTTTACTGCTTTGATCAGCTCAAGTGCTGAGCACCGTATGGAAGCAGAATTTTGGATCACAATTACCAGCCATGCTCCGTTTACATACGAGGCTTGGTACTAAAATGGTAAAAACACATGAATAAGAGTATTTACAGTAAGGCATAAGTGTCATTTCATACAGAAAGGCCTGTTCCTGAAGGGTTAAAACTCAAGCTTTTTACCTCATTTTGCTGCTAATTGATGAGGTTGCAGAGAACCTTGTCTCCTTTATCTGCTAATTTGTCCTGCAGCTGGCAATTAAATCAGTCAGCTTCAGTGAGGTGTAATGCCTGGTACGCACAATGAGATTTTCTGGCAGATTTACTGCCAGATCGATTATTTCCAACATATCTGAACTGATTTCTGATCGATTTCCCATAGAAGTGAATGGAAAATTGATCGGAAATCAGATCGGACATGTTGGAAATAATCAATCTGGCAGAAAATCTCTACAGGCTTAAAATATGCATTCAAATGACATCAGAGCAGTCTTATAGTGTTTCACAGGGCTGTGGAGTCGGAGTCGTGGAGTTGGGCAATTTCGGGTGCCTGGAGTCGGAGTCGGGAAAAAATGCACCGACTCCGACTCCTAATGAATTTGTAACTGTAATTAAAATAGAAAATATGATAAAATGTTCTATTTCTCAGATAATAGTCATTAAAAATAATGTATATATACAGTATATATACAGTAATAGCTGTGCTTAGTCCACAAAAATGAAATAAACCAATCAAAATTAGTAACTTGTGCTGCTTCAATAAAGCAGTCCCCGTATTTTTAAGGTCAGATATACATATCTGATCGTGACTGTATGTATATATGATGTGTACACAGGAATCTCTTATATATACTAAATAACATCTATGCTGTAAGAATAAAGCCTGATGTGTAGCTGTGTCACTAATACAGATGGTCAATGAGATGGAAATAATTCTGCATTGATGCTGATTTATGCAAATGTATGCACTCCCTTTGCTGATGAAATGAAATAATTTGATATGTTGTTAACATTTGGTTTAGTGACTGCAAATTAAAGGGTACCTGAGACGGATTAAAAGTAAAGCTTTATACATACCTGGGTCTTCCTCCAGCCTAGTGTTGGACGAACACCTAGATGTTCGGGTTCGCCGAACATCGCCGCGATGTTCGGGTGTTCGCGCCGAACTCCGAACATAATGGAAGTCAATGGGGACCCGAACTTTCGTGCTTTGTAAAGCTTCCTTACATGCTACATACCCCAAATTTGCAGGGTATGTGCACCTTGGGAGTGGGTACAAGAGGAAAAAAAATATTTAAAAAAGAGCTTATAGTTTTTGAGAAAATTGATTGTAAAGTTTCAAAGGAAAAACTGTCTTTTAAATGTGGAAAATGTCATGTTTCTTTGCACAGGTAACATGCTTTTTGTCGCCATGCAGTCATAAATGTAATACAGAGAAGAGGTTCCAGGAAAAGGGACCGGTAACGCTAACCCAGCACAAGCAGAAGCACACGTGATGGAACAGGAGGAGGCGCAGGAGGAGAAGGCCACGCTTTTTGAGACACAACATCCCAGGCCTTGCATGAGGACAAATAGCGTGCGGATATAGCAATGCTTTTTGCCGCCATGCAGTCATAAATGTAATAAAGATGAGAGGTTCAATAAACAGGGACCGGCAACGCTAACCCAGCAGCAGCAGCACACGTGATGGAACAGGAGGAGGCGCAGGAGGAGAAGGCCACGCTTTTTGAGACACAACATCCCAGGCCTTGCATGAGGACAAATAGCGTGCGGATATAGCAATGCTTTTTGCCGCCATGCAGTCATAAATGTAATAAAGATGAGAGGTTCAATAAACAGGGACTGGAAACGCTAACCCAGCAGCAGCACACGTGATGGAACAGGAGGAGGCGCAGGAGGAGAAGGCCACGCTTTTTGAGACACAACATCCCAGGCCTTGCATGAGGACAAATAGCGTGTGGATATAGCAATGCTTTTTGCCGCCATGCAGTCATAAATGTAATAAAGATGAGAGGTTCAATAAACAGGGACCGGCAACGCTAACCCATCACAGATGGTCATTGTTCATGTTACTTGGTTGGGGTCCAGGAGTGTTGCATAGTCGTTTCCAATCCAGGATTGATTCATTTTAATTTGAGTCAGATGGTCTGCATTTTCTGTGGAGAGGCGGATACGTAGATCTGTGATGATGCCTCCTGCAGCACTGAAACAGCGTTCCGACATAACGCTGGCTGCCGGGCAAGCCAGCACCTCTATTGCGTACATTGCCAGTTCGTGCCAGGTGTCTAGCTTCGATACCCAATAGTTGAAGGGTGCAGATGGATTGTTCAACACAGCTACGCCATCTGACATGTAGTTCTTGACCATCTTCTCCAGGCGATCGGTGTTGGAGGTGGATCTGCACGCTTGCTGTTCAGTGGGCTGCTGCTGCATGGGTGTCAGAAAATTTTCCCACTCCAAGGACACTGCCGATACCATTCCCTTTTGGGCACTAGCTGCGGCTTGTGTTGTTTGCTGCCCTCCTGGTCGTCCTGGGTTTGCGGAAGTCAGTCTGTCGGCGTACAACTGGCTAGAGGAGGGGGAGGATGTCAATCTCCTTTCTAAAGTCTCCACAAGGGCCTGCTGGTATTCTTCCATTTTGACCTGTCTGACTCTTTCTTCAAGCAGTTTTGGAACATTGTGTTTGTACCGTGGATCCAGAAGGGTATAAACCCAGTAATTGGTGTTGTCCAGAATGCGCACAATGCGTGGGTCGCGTTCAATGCAGTCTAGCATGAATTGAGCCATGTGTGCCAGAGTCCTGCCAGAATCCTCATCATCCTCTTATGAGCGTTGTGATAGTTGTTGTGATGCATCATAGTCGTCACCTTCTTCCTGGTCTGCTTCTGCTGACCATTCGCGCTGAATTGTGGAAGTCTAACGTGCACCGCTCTGGCCCTCGTCAGTGGTGGCAGGAAATTCCTGCTCCAACTCCAGCTGTTCCTCCTCCTCTTCTTCGTCATAGCTGCTGGGGCCAGCGTTTCCTGAGGTGGATGGCCTGATGTTGGTACCATCACGCTGATCGTTTTCTCCTTCAGATTCCCCCAGTTGCATCATGACAGCTGTTTCCTTGATTTTCAACATTGACCTCTTCAGTAAACACAGCAGTGGTATGGTAACGCTGACTGAAGAGTTGTCACTGCTCACAAGCAATGTGGATTGCTCAAAATGTGGATCCACAGAAGCTTGGCAGCTGTCCGGATGAGCCTCGGTACTGCGCCGTCATGTACTGGACCACTGCACTCTTCTGCTCGCAAAAGCGGGCTAGCATGTGCAGCGTAGAATTCCAGCGCGTAGGGACATCACACAGCAAGCGATGGTGGGGGAGATTGAAGCGCTCCTGCATCTTGGCGAGTGCCCCCGAAGCAGTACTGGAATTTCTACAATGTTTGGCCACTCGTCGCACCTTCAACAGAAGATCGGCCACGCCTGGATATGTCCTCAGGAACCGCTGAACTACTAGGTTCATCACGTGCGCCAGGCAAGGGATGTGTGTCAGCTTAGCCAACCTTAAAGCACGAATGAGATTACTCCCATTATCACACACAACCATGCCCGGTTTCAGGTCCAGCGGTGCCAGCCACAAATCCGTCTGTTACTTTATTCCCCTCCAAATTTCCTCCCCTGTGTGCTGCTTATCCCCAAGGCAGATCAGCTTCAGCAACGCTTGCTGACGCATGCCAACAGCTGTGCTGCACTGCTTCCACGATCCTACTGCTGCTGGGTTAGCGTTTCCGGATGAGGTACAGCTTTGAGATGCGTTGGAGGAGAAGGAGTCAGAGAGGTAGGTGCTGCTGTTGTTATCCAGTGGGAAGGATGGCAGTGCAGCTGTTTGCGGCGTGGGCAACACCCGCGCCGTAGCAGGTGAGGAATCGCTGCCAGGCTCCACAAGGTTCACACAGTGTGCGGTAAGGGAGATGTATCGACCCTGGCCGAACGCACTCGTCCAGGTGTCAGTGGTGAGGTGAACCTTGCAGGCAACGGCATTCTTCAAGCTTCGGGTTATTTTGCTGACCACGTGTTCATGCAACTCAGGCACTGCAGAGCGCGCAAAGTGGTAGCGGCTGGGAACCACGTAACGTGGGATGGCCACTGACATCATGCCCTTGAAGCTGTTTGTCTCCACCACTCGATATGGCAGCATTTCGCAGGCCAGAAGCTTGGCTATGCTGGCTGTTACTGCCACGGCCCGGGGGTCATTTGCTGGCAATTTCCTCTTGCGCTCAAACCTCTCCGAGACAGACAACTGAACCGTAGGGCTGCACACTGAAGGGCTGTTAGTTGTTGTGTTTGATGAACACTGGGAGACCTCAAGAGCACTACTCCGGAAAGTGACAGTGTCAGCGTCGTCTGATGTTTGTGAATGTTGTGAACCACGCAATGGCTGGGCTACTGCTGCTGCTGAGGCGGGTCTGGTGGTGAGTCTGGTGACCCCAAGGGAGGCAGTGTTGCTGGTACCCTGTCCTGCCGCGTTTGCCCACAGAGTGGGATGTTTGGATAGCATGTGGCGGCTCATGCTGGTGGTGGAGAGGTTGTTAATACTTTTCCCCCTGCTCAGGCGGGTCTTGCACACCTTGCAAATCGCCATAGTACCATCCTCAGTGCAGTCTTCAAAGAAAGCCCAGACTTTGGAGCACCTGCCTTGCTGGCGATTTCTGTTTGCGCCTCTTTTGCCTCTCACTTGAACTTCCACGCTTGTGGTGCCTGAAATTGCGCGCCGCCTACCTTGTGGCACAAGGCGAACTCGTGCAGCAGTGGGTTCTTCAACAGACTCATCTGTGCTGCTGCTACGACGGCGATGTTCTCGTTCACAAACAAAATCTGGGTCTATGTCCACATTGTCCATACCCTCCTCTTCCATCTCCTCAAACTCGTCATATGTCATTGTGGGGGGCCGCCGCCGCCGTGGAGTAGAGCTCCCCAGAACAACCTCTGCGCAGCTCACTCCAACGTCGTCTTCCAGATCTTAACATGAGTGTTGACATGTGATGGATTAAATTTCGCTCATTGAAGAAGCTGGTGTGCTGACCAACCTTTTACTTCTGTGAGATTGTTCTGGATGTTGCTTAGCATCTCAGGTCATGCACCCGAAACTACTATCGGGATAAGTGTGCCTCTCCACACCCTCTCTACCTGTCTTCCAGATCTTGTCGGCCGACCTCCTGCAATTGCAACCCCTCCTGCCCAACTTGCTCTGGGATTTGGGTTTCAAAGTCCTCGGACTCGCCTTGTATTTCAGTGCGCGGTGCATTTCCCACAGTTAATGGTTGTGAATCCGGGCACAACATTTCTGGCTGTTCCTCCATTGACCTTTCAAAGGTGGAAGTTTGTTGGGCTGGGAATAGCTCCTGCGAATACCCCATTGTGTCCTGAGGTAATTCATCGGACTGGTTATCTGGCAGTTGTGTGCGTGGTGTTGCTGCCGGTTGTGTCAGCTTTGTGCCCACTGGCTCCTTGTAACTGGCTGAGGACTTGGACCTTGTGCGTGATGTGCTGGTGCTGCTTAACCCACTGCTGGACGCTTGAGAGGTCATCCAAGTAATTATCTGGTCCTGTTCTTTTGGATTTGTGAGGGATGTTGTCCTGGACAACATGGGCGGTATTGAGTGGGTTTTCTTGGGTGCTCCCCTGTGGCCTGTAGGTGAACCGTCAGGGGAAACACCTCTTCCCTTGCCCCTTCCTCTTTCACCGGATTTCTTCCTCATTTCACTTATCCTTAAAGTACACGCTGACTGGCAGCAGTACAGAAATGCTATACAGTGGTGGGTGAGCGGTGTACCACTATTCCCAGCAGCAACACAGAGCACAATGCTATACAGTGGTGGGTGAGCGGTGTACCACTATTCCCAGCAGCGACACAGAGCACAATGCTATACAGTGGCGGGTGAGCGGTGTACTACTGTTCCCAGCAGACACAGAGTGGCAGTAAACACACTGCTATATAGTGTGGCTGAGCGAGGTACACAGAGTGGCAGTAAACACAATGCTATATAGTGTGGCTGAGCGAGCGATGTACTACTGTTCCCAGCAGACAAAAAGTGGCAGTAAACACAATGCTATATAGTGCTGGGTGAGCGAGGTACACAGAGTGGCAGTAAACACAATGCTATATAGTGTGGCTGAGCGAGCGGTGTACTACTGTTCCCAGCAGACAAAAAGTGGCAGTAAACACAATGCTATATAGTGTGGCTGAGTGAGCAGTGTACTACTGTTCCCAGCAGACACAGAGTGGCAGTAAACACAATGCTATATAGTGTGGCTGAGCGAGGTACACAGAGTGGCAGTAAACACAATGCTATATAGTGTGGCTGAGCGAGCGGTGTACTACTATTCCCAGCAGCGACACAATGACCGGGGGACCCTGGCTAGCGTGGCTGGAGCGCGAACTACCCTGCCTGCCTACCCAAAGCTAAACCCACAGACAAATGGCGGAGATATGACGTGGTTCGGGTATTTATTTACCCGAACCACGTGACAGTTCGGCCAATCAGAGCGCGTTCGGGTCCGAACCACGTGACCCGTTCGGCCAATCACAGCGCTAGCCGAACGTTCGGGTAACGTTCGGCCATGCGCTCTTAGTTCGGCCATATGGCCAAACAGTTTGGCCTGGTGTTCGGCCAAACTCGAACATCACCCGAACAGGGTGATGTTCCGCAGAACCCGAACAGTGGCGAACACTGTTCGCCCAACACTACTCCAGCCCCCTTCAGGCTAATCAGTCCCTCGCTGTCCTCCACCACCCGGATCTTCTGCTACGAGTCCTGGTAATTCAGCCAGTCAGCGCTGTCCAGCCGCATGCCGCTCCCACAGCCAGGAACATTCTGCACCTGCGCAATAGTGCTGCACAGGTGTAGTATGCACCTGGCGGTGTAGTGTGTGCATGCGCACTACGCCCGACTGGCTCAAGTACCTGGACCCATAGCAGAAGATTCAGGTGGTGGAGGAGGACAACGAGGCGACGGATTATCCTGAAGGTGGCTGGAGGAAGCCCCAGGTATGTATAAAACTTTAATTTCATCGGTCTCAGGTTTACTTTGTTACATAGTAGTACTATACTCTACATATGCACTCCCCACAGAGCTGCAGGGAATCCACTGAGAATGCTGTGCACATTGAACACAGAAGTGTTGTCTGTTTACAATCTCCTTATTCCCCTGCAGAGTACCTGCACATCATTCTTACATGTACCCACACTTACATTGCCTAGGGCCTGCTAGATGTTCTTTGTTCCGGTTTGTACCTTTTACAAGTACTCTTACCAAGGACTAGTTTTAGTCTAAAGGGAATAAATATAGTAGTCTACATATCCTTCTCACTTCAGTTGTCTTGTAAAATTCGTAAGCGTTGGCAGTTAAAGGGAACCTTAACGCGTTTGGCGTCATGCGTACACGCTTTACGGCTCTTTACGACGGGGAATGCAGAAGAAGAGGACGCTTTGCCGGAGGACGACTGGCGGTCGGCCGAAAACGAAACTTAGCGGCGGAGAGAGACCGGAGGGCACCGAAGGACCGGCGCGGGCACAGGACGGCTGCAGGAGGCTTGGGAAAGCCCCCAGGTGAGTGAATTTATTTTTCCCCGCCGGTTAAGGTTCCCTTTAAAAAAACGAATTTCACGTTGGCGCTTTGAGTCCGCAAGGAGAAAAGCGCAATATAAATGTTATTTGTCTTGTCTATTTGTCTTGTTACATACTTTTAATCAACAAAATTGTAATATGCAAATTAGAGGAGTTGGAGTCGGTGGAATCCTAAACTGAGGAGTCAGAGTCGGTGGATTTTTGGACCGACTCCACAGCCCTGGTGTTTTATATTCATTTTTTACTTTGTTTAATACACTAAGGCAAAAATGTAATTTTGAGTGTAATCCCACTTTAATGTTGGTACGCGTACAGCTAAACAGCAGGGAGAAATGGTTTACCTGTCTGTATTTAGGACAAGGATGACTCTGATTAGGGAAACCCATGTCAGAAGCGAATTTTTTTTTCTATTTTTTGGACTTTGAAATATTTTGGACTTTTGAAGCTAAGTAGTAAAGAGAAACTGAAGCGGAAAACAAATGATGATATAATGAATTGGTTGTGTAGTACAGATAATTGCTAGAACATTAGTAGCAAAGAAAATATTCTCATTCTTATTTTCAGTTATATAGTGTTTTTTTTTTATAACATTGCATCATTCTCTAATATTTTCAGTTTACACACTACTCAACATTCTAAATTATTTTATAGAGCAGGCTAGTGAACTTTTGAACTGTCCTTTGGAGAGAAAAAGAAAATACAGTGACAGACAGTTGAGATAACAAGCTGCGACTTTGAAAGTAGTGGCGCTCAATGGCTCTTTTGCATAGATAACTGGAGTTCCTTTGTATATTATATAAATATATAAAACAAAAATATATATATAAGTGCAAGAAGTGGTCTATAGATCACCCGGTCCACTAGTCAAGATATAGACTTTAATTCTTGGTATGTTGCTAAAGAGACTGAAATATACACTTCTGAACCATATAAATTGCCATAAACCGTACAAGTGAGTGATGGGGTAGGGAGTAGTCAGTACGGAGGTCACATATGGGTGATAGTAGGGAGTAGTCAGTACAGAGGTCACATATGGTGATGGTTGGGAGTAGTCAGTATGGAGATCACATATGGGTGATGGTAGGGAGTAGTTAGTATGGAGGTCACATATGGTGATGGTAGGGAGTAGTCAGGACAGAGGTCACATATGGGTGATGGGGAGTAGTCGATGTGGAGGTCACATATGGGTGGTGGTAGAGAGTAGTCAGTATGGAGGTCATATATGGGTGATGGTCGGGAGTAGTCAGTACGGATATCACATATGGGTGATGGTAGGGAGTAGTTAGTATGGAGGTCACATATGGTGATGGTAGGGAGTAGTTAGTATGGAGGTCACATATGGTGATGGTAGGGAGTAGTCAGGACGGAGGTCATATATGGGTGATGGTAGGGAGTAGTCAATATGGAGGTCACATATGGGTGGTGTAGGGGAGTAGTCAGTACGGAGGTCACATATGGGTGATTGAGGGGCATAGTCAGTATGGAGGTCACATATGCGTGATGGAGGGGAGTAGTCAGTACGGAGGTCACATATGGGTGATGGAGGGGAGTAGTCAGTACGGAGGTCACATATGGTGACGGTAGGGAGTAGTCAGTACGGAGGTCACATATAGTGATGGTAGGGTGTAGTCAATATGGAGGTCACATATGGGTGGTGGTGGGGAGTAGTCGGTGTGGAGGTCACATATGGGTGGTGGTGGAGAGTAGTCAGTACGGAGGTCACATGGGTGGTGGTGGGGAGTAGCCAGTATGGAGGACACATATGAGTGATGGTAGGGAGTAGTCAGTATGGAAGTCGACAGCTGTTTCATGCAGAGGAGTTTTATCAGGACAAGTGACCCCCAAGAAAAGCAAGTCTTATGTACCAAGGGAAGAGAGAGTTACACCCAATTTGAGTAGACCACCAAAAGCGGGCCTCATAAACCTCTGCCAATTCACACGCCAGCTTCCTATGACTCATGGAGGTTACCTAGTGTCACAGGAGCCCTAGTGGCTGACCGCACTTAGCCTTCTAAACGGTGCCAGCGCACAGATCGTGCGAACTCTGGTCGCAGTCAATGCGCAGGAACCGTTAATTAGCCGCAGACAACTCAGAAGGGAGCCTGTGAGACACGGGTGATTACAACTTCACCCACTGGTTCAGAGTAAACTGCCACCACCGCGGTTATCATGGGACCGTGGAGCCCACTAACTGACTAGTCCTGCGAATAAAACGGTTAAACACATGATATTCTGTCTAGCCAACAACAAACAAACGGTAGCGTATCTTCAGAGACCCGGGATCAGTTCTGTGTGTGCTGATAAGCAGGGTAGCGGAACAGTGAATGACTTGGAGGAAGTCTTTTATTCACACAATATAAATAATTAATATATACAGACAATTATTAAAATCACAATTATTAAGACGGTAATAGCCAGTATAAAAAATAAAAGAAGGGAGAAAAATACTTAGTTCCTGGAAAGATGTCCTTTTTGTGGGAAAATCATCAGTTCAAGCAAAACGGTTTCAAGTTCTTAGAGTTCTTTGTTTCAGAGTAAAGTTCAGCAAGATTTAAAATCCAAACAAAATGGAGGATGTCCTTTGTTTCAGCTCTGTCAAGATGGCCACCACTTGTTCCTCATAGTGGCCGTGTGTCATGAAGATGGTAAAGGGAGGAATTGATGCCCTCCTGCTGGCCAGGTGCTTTTGATGAAGCTGGTTTGGGGGTGTGGCAATGCCGGCCCCTCTGAGTCACCCACCAATGACAGTTCATTCCCTCTGAGAGATTTTAGGGCTAAACTTATGAAATGCTGTAACTCCTGAACCATACACGTTATATTTAGGGGAGTAACAGCTTCAGACTTGTTGGAAAATACAGATTAATATGACATCAGACACGGCTAAGCCAGCGGGTCAGGCTCCTGAAAAGATTCATATCTCGATAACCGGACGGTCTATCCCAAGGAATTTCATATCAGCACGATGGCCAGATTTTACCGGACAAGACGATATGAATTTTATAGCTGTGCGACATACGGTTTTCGTATGCCGACAGGAAATCATATCACCCATGCTTTCCTTATGGCCCATGCTCGGTGCCGGATCGGCTGGCTTTCTATGGCCCCCCTGTGGAGCCAGTTTCCTGGTCCTTTTCAAGGGGACATCTGCTGTAGGGGGAATGAGCTGGGCCCTGCAGGGAGTCCAGCCACGTGCGACATTCCGGAGGGGTGAGGCATTCATGAGGGGTGAGGGGACTGCTTTGGCTCACAGGGGAACAGATCTCTGGATTTAAAACAACACAAAAATGTCGTTTTTGGATCGCTTGCCTGACTGCACAGATCCGACAGGGAGCGATCAGGAAAGCGACTGTTAATTCTCTAGATTCACCTGCGTTTCTCACGGCTATTCCGTGACACCTAGGTAACCACATATATATAGGTAAATATATGTACTATATTGTTTGATCTAGAGGACAGTTGGACAAGAACCTAATGCCTTAAATAACTTCACAAAGACTCCCTCAAACCCCGTTCTGGACACCAGCTTTTAGTCTGCATGATCTAATGTTGTCAAAAGCCTTCTTGGCATTAAGTAGTAACATTTTATGTTCGTACATAATCTTGTAATAGGTTTTCTAATGTTTACCACTGTAGATGTGTTTTTAATGAAGTCTTAAGCTCAACACACACCCTACAATCTTGGTTTTACAGATTTACCAAATCTATGTAGTATAAGGGCCAACAAATTAACAATACCTTGAATGATTGATTGGATAAGCTCTTATACTACATGAAAGTGGTAAGATTGAACAACCAAGATTAGATTTGATTAGAGATAAATTTGTCTCTTGGTCGAATCTGCCCATAATCTTCTAATGTATGGTCACCTTTACAGATTAAAGGGGCCCATACACTCAGCCGATTTTCTGGCCGACCGATCGATCCCGATCGATCGATTGATCGTTTGCAAATCGGTTGGCCAATCGACCGATCGATGGCCGATTTTCGATCGATTTCGATGGATTTCCATCGAACTGGCAGGGTGGAAAATTTAGGTCGATCTGATGAGATTGCTTATCAGTTTGCATTGGCCTTAATGGAAATCTGATGGCAAAAAAATGCCATCAGATCGAATTTCAATAGATTTCAAACTGAAATCTATTGGAATTCTATCCTGGTAAAAAATGTTCTAAAAACGCATCAGATAGATCATCAGATGCATTTCTTATCTATTTGCTGCCAATCTGACGAGTGTATGGGCACCTTTAGTTTTCCAGCCTTGCCATGCACTATGGGAGCCAGTCTCACATTATTTTCAATTATATTTTCACCAATTGTGTCACCACTCCCTCCCTTTGGATTTTCAGCCTTTGGCAGGGATCTCCTTCCTTGTGTATCCTACCCGATCAGGCATCCTGCTGACAGAATAACATGAACTTGAATTACGACTTTGCCAGATCATGCACTGGAGTTGTGTGTCTTAAAGAGACTCCGTAACAAAAATTGCATCCTGTTTTTTATCATCCTACAAGTTCAAAAAGCTATTCTAATGTGTTCTGGCTTACTGCAGCACTTTATACTATCACTGTCTCTGTAATAAATCAATGTATCCTTCCCCTGTCAGACTTGTCGGCCTGTGTCTGGAAGGCTGCCAAGTTCTTCAGTGTTGTGGTTCTGCTATGAACTCCCCCTTCCAGGCCCCTCTATGCACACTGCCTGTGTGTTATTTAGGATTAGAGCAGCTTCTCTCTTCTCTCTTATCTTTTACAAGCTGGATAAATTGTCCTCTGAGCTGGCTGGGCTTTCACATACTGAAGAATTACAGACAAGGGCAAAGCTGTTTGCAGCAAGAAACAAGCAGCCTGAAACTTCAGTGCATGAGAACAGGGGGGAAGAAACACACAAATGATCTCTTTGTGGACATACTGTACATCAACCTACTTACTGTTTTGGTGGCCATTTTGTTTGTTTATAAACAAACTTTTTAAAACTGTTTTTAACCACTTTTAATGCGGCGAGGAGCGTCGAAATGGTGTCAGAGGGTAATAGGAGATGTCCCCTAACGCACTGGTATGTTTACTTTTGTGCGATTTTAACAATACAGATTCTCTTTAAGGTGGCCATACATTTATTGACTTGGCAGCTGATCGACCACGTTATTCAATATTTATTATCAAATCAGATAAAAATCAGTGCCGCCAAGAGCATGCCCTGATCGACCATGTGACCAATTTCGTGCTGAAATTGGTTGAATGTATCGATTGAACATGCTGCAAGTAGTGTTGGGCGAACACCTAGATGTTCGGGTTCGCGAACGTTCGCCGAACATCGCGCCGAACTCCAAACATAATGGAAGTCAATGGGGACCTGAACTTTCGTGCTTTGTAAAGTTTCCTTACATGCTACATACCCCAAATTTGCAGGGTATGTGCACCTTGGGAGTGGGTACAAGAGGAAAAAAAATATTTGAAAAAGAGCTTATAGTTTTTGAGAAAATTGATTGTAAAGTTTCAAAGGAAAAACTTTTTCTTTTAAATGTGGAAAATGTCATGTTTCTTTGCAGACACAGAGTGGCAGTAAACAGAATGCTATATAGTGTGGCTGAGCGAGGTACACAGAGTGGCAGTAAACAGAATGCTATATAGTGTGGCTGAGCGAGCGGTGTACTACTATTCCCAGCAGACACAGAACAGTAAACAGAATGCTATATAGTGTGGCTGAGCGAGGTACACAGAGTGGCAGTAAACACAATGCTATATAGTGTGGCTGAGCGAGCGGTGTACTACTATTCCCAGCAGACACAGAGTGGCAGTAAACAGAATGCTATATAGTGTGGCTGAGCGAGGTACACAGAGTGGCAGTAAACAGAATGCTATATAGTGTGGCTGAGCGAGCGGTGTACTACTATTCCCAGCAGACACAGAACAGTAAACAGAATGCTATATAGTGTGGCTGAGCGAGGTACACAGAGTGTCAGTAAACAGAATGCTATATAGTGTGGCTGAGCGAGCGGTGTACTACTATTCCCAGCAGACACAGAACAGTAAACAGAATGCTATATAGTGTGGCTGAGCGAGGTACACAGAGTGGCAGTAAACAGAATGCTATATAGTGTGGCTGAGCGAGCGGTGTACTACTATTCCCAGCAGCGACACAATGACTGGGGGGACCCTGGCTAGCGTGGCTGGAGCGCGAACTACCCTGCCTGCCTACCCAAAGCTAAACCCACAGACAAATGGCGGAGATATGACGTGGTTTGGGTATTTATTTACCCGAACCACGTGATAGTTCGGCCAAACAGAGCGCGTTCGGGTCCGAACCACGTGACCCGTTCGGCCAATCACAGCGCTAGCCGAACGCCATGCGCTCTTAGTTCGGCCATGTGGCCGAACGGTTTGGCCGAACACCATCAGGTGTTCGGCCGAACTCGAACATCACCCGAACAGGGTGATGTTCTGCAGAACCCGAACAGTGGTGAACACTGTTCGCCCAACACTAGCTGCAAGAAGTCTGACGTGTGTGTGACGTCAGCGCGTGTGTGACACCTGCGGTGTATGGGCAGCCGACAGATCTCTCTCTAATTAGATTCAATCACAGAGAGATTTATCTCTAGGTCAAATCGCTAGATGTATGGGCACCTTTACTGCTTATTACCTGTATTGTTTTGTCTGTCACCCTTATTATCTTTGTAATTTTATTTATTGTCCAGCGCTGCATAATATGTTGGCACTATATACAGTAAATCCAATAAATAATAATAGTGATATAGGATGGCAAGCCTCACCCACTACGGGATCTTTATCCCACTTGTGCAGTAGCCCTTTTTGTGGATTTCAGGTTCGTATGATCTTTCAGAATTTTATGGAACATGGTTTCCCAATTCCAATGATTAGCTGTTCATAAAACTCTGAGTACAATCCGTCCACCCCTGGGGCTCTGTGATCTGACAGGCTCTTTATTGTACTCTGTGTTTCCTGCATTTCTAACCTCCAGATTCTCCTCTATCCTTCTATTCTTTCCAACCAGCCAGATCCCGTTCGTTTATGGTAATTCATATATTATTTATTTCCTTAGGGTCAAATAAAGGCCACATGATGCCGTTAATGGAGACAAAAGAATTTATTGAAGCACTTTAGACAGCGTATTTTGCAGATGTGCAATCCCACTTCCTCGCGTCTTTTTGTGCCAATACTGCTGGCCGCCACTTGAATCTCTCCTTCGAACCGTGGCGAGAACAGCCAGCGTCTTCCCCTTTGTATTACATTCTTAGGGCCCATTCACACTGGGACGACTAGTGGCTGTTTACCACTAATCGCTGAATTGCCGGTACTAGTTCAATGTAAACTATATGGCAGTGATCTCCCTGCCGCGATTGCCGGCGATTAGCACTAAACGCAAATGCGTTACATTCAGCATTTTTTTTTAAATAATAGAGGAATCGCGATTGCAATGTATTTCAATCACGATCGCTAAAAAATTACAAAAATGTCCAGTAGAAAATATGCGATTATAGCATAAAAATCTCTGATTCATTTTGCAATTGTAAGTGGGAACAGGGCCTTAAAGCCCACCTGAACTAAGAGGAATATAGAGGCCGACATTTACAGTATTTCCTTTTACAATGCACAGTGCCTGGCTATCGTGCTGATCCTCTGCCTCCAGATTTGGAAGCCTGTGCTGTAGAGAGTTGCTAGTGTGAGGACAGTCAGTCAGCCCTGATACTGAATGCCTGCCAGGTCTAAAAACATATCTCTGATTGCAATATGGATGTTGGAGCTGCCTTCGCTATACTTGAAATCCTTTCCCATGTATTTCCTAGAAACCCATACCTCCCACCTTTTTGAAATAACAAAGCAGGACACCTTTAGGACATGCCCCTGCCACCCCCTTAGACACACCTCTGTCACACCCTTAGTCTCACGCCTGCCACACCCCTAGTCACGCATATTACAAAGAATTCATGAGCAAAGAATGTCGTTTTATAGCTCAATCCACACTGGTCCTGTCTGTCATCATTATTTTTCTATAATATTAATATTTGAAATTAAGAAATCTAAAAAGGTTGGGAATGAAGTTTAGAGTAAATTAAAAACATTTTCATATAATTACATAGATTTGTACATCGATCCTAAAATAGGAACTAATTGATCCCAAAGACGGGCTGTCCCGTCTCAGGAGCTATGGAGATGCCAAAATGTCTTCAAAACTGGGAGATTTGCCCTTCCTGCTGTCCACACACCAATCAGATTACTACTACTGGTAGAGATGGCCCGAACGGTTCCAGGCGAACTTTGGGTGGTTCGCCGGCGAAGGCGAACTTTCCCGGAAGTTCGATTCGCCCCATAATGCTCCATTAGGGTCAACTTTGACCCTCTACATCACAGTCAGCAGGCACATTGTAGCCAATCAGGCTACACTCAGACCTGGAGCCACTCTCCCCCTTATAAAAGGCAAGGTTCTCCTGCCGTTTTACTCACTCGTCTGCCTACAGTAATTGGTTAAGGGACAGCTGCTGACAGACTCTGCTAGGGGAAGCTTAGTTAGGCTCTTGTAGGCTTGTTAGCTTGCTCCTGGCTGATTGTTATTTCTTATATTGCAACTCCCTCCTCCTTTGGAGGAGGGTCTTGTCTTCCAGGGAATTGTAGGATTTCAAAAGCCAGCTTACATACATTGGCCGGGAATTGAAACCCAGGTCTAGTGCTTGGTAGGCAGCTCTCCTCACCACTATATCACCACCAACACTACATGCTGAAGCCAGCCTAGCATGTACCATTATGATATATCCAAGAGAAAAATAAGCTTGCTTAGGGATTTGTAGGATGTCAAAAGCCAACTCGCATACATTAGCCAGGAATCGAACCCAGGCCTACCGCGTGGTAGGCTGCTATCCTAACCATAATACCACCAACACAACACACTACAATGCTACATGCTGAAGTCAGCCTAGCATGTACCATTGTGATATACCCAAGAGAAAAATGAGCTCTCTCTCTCTCTCTCTCTAGGACTTGATGCCAATGAACTGAATTTTCAGCTTAAAGGGAACCAGAGGCCCCAGAAAAAAAGCTGTTATACATACCTGGGGCTTCCTCCAGCCCCATACGCATGGATCGCTCCCACGCCGCCATCCTCTGCTGCCTGGATCCGCCTGTACCGAGTCCCGTCATGGCCGCCAGTCGGCCGGCTGACGCGGCCCATAGTCCGCATCACACGGAGCTCCCTCCATGTATGTACGCGTGCGGCTGCCTACTGCGCAGCCGCATGCGTACGGGTATGGAGGGAGCCCCTGTGATGCGCGTCCGCCGGAAGTTAAGGAACCCGGTACCGCCGATCCAGGAAGCGGAGGATGACGGCGTGGGATCGATCCAGGCTTCTGGGGCTGGAAGAAGCCCCAGGTATGTATAAAAGCTGCTTCTTTTTTTTATTATGTTCCTCTCTGGTTCCCTTTAAAACTATCAACGGAAACCGGCAGAATTTCACAGGCCATTTCGGAATTCCGCCGGATTGAAAAAGCAATTCCATTCCGACCAAACGGAATGGAATGACCAATTTCCACCCAAAATTGCGGAAAATACAATTCCACGGAAAGCAGTGACCATCCCTACTAGAGATAGAGAGCGATGAATCTACATGGCTATCTGGGGTTCTCTTCGGACAACTGTTGAACACAAAAGGCAAGGCCATGCCTGGGTGGGCTTGAACCACCAGCCTTTCAGTTAACAGCCAGACGCGCTAACCAATTGTGTCACAGAGACTGTGTACCACAAAGACTGTGCACGCAGTTGCTGTTGAATGATTTTATGGGGATGTATGTGTGTCTTTTGGAGGGAGGAAGTAAGTCTGCTCCAAGAAGTTTCAGTATGTAGTGTTGGTGGTATAATGGTGTGGATAGCAGCCTACCAAGCGGTAGGCCTGGGTTCGATTCCTGGTCAATGTATGTGAGTTGGCTTTTGACATCCTACAAATCCCTAAGCAAGCTCATTTTTCTGTTGGATATATCATAATGGTACATGCTAGGCTGGCTTCAGCATGTAGCATTGTAGTGTGTTGTGTTGGTGGTATAATAGTTAGGATAGCAGCTTACCACGCGGTAGGCCTGGGTTCGATTCCTGGCCAATGTATGTGAATTCTGTCTCCTGCTGTCCCCCCTCAAAGCTAGCGACAATCTTATTTTCTCTAGCCTCCTTTTGCTCCTTCCAGCCATCAATCACCCAGCTCTCCCGCCTCCATCACCTTGCTCTTCCACCTCCGCCACCTCACTCCCCGCCTCTGCCACCCTCCTCCAATTAGTGCTAAGCCGTGACCCAGGAAGTACTTCCGGGTCGTGGCCATCTTGGATTTCTTCCACTGGTGATCGGACGTTACACCGGCTGCGTAGTATGGACGGGGCTACAGAGAGCGGCGTGGAGCATTGCAGATTCATCCGAATGGCGGATTTTATTTTACTTTTTTCATGACACCTTGGGTTCTCTTTAACCTTGTACAAAAATCGCCATCCCCATGTCTACAATTTCCGTTTGTTTTCTGAAATGAAACAGCAGCTGCCATCTTGGATCCATCGGCGACTGCTGTACTGCTTCCCGGATCAGCTCGCTCCACACACTGTAATAAGGGCCGTGCACGCGGCAATATAATGCATGTAAGAGTGAAGGTATTTAGAAGAGGAGGAAACCGGTAAGCCTGCACATTTGCAGAGCGGACACGCAGACTTCCGGTTCCCGGGTCACAGGGCTACTTTGTGCAGAGTCGTTGATCCAATGAAATTGAAACCGGACTACCCGGAAGAAGGAAATTTTAACAAAGGGGCCGGTGAGCCTAAGCTCAGCACCAAATATAGCTGGGTATGCTTAAATGTATACCCACAACCTCTGCTCAAGGTCCCTTAAAAGGCTCTACACGGGACCAGGGTTCAAATCTCGGCACTTCCTGTTCAGTAAGCCAACACCTATTCAGTAAGCAGTCCTCGGGCTAAACTCCCTAACGCTGCCTATAAAGCGCGCCCTAGCGGCTGCAGTTCTGGTGCTTTGAGACCGCCAGGAGAAAAGCGCGATATAAATGTTCTGTGTCTCGTCTTGATACTATATATGTACAGGAAATACATTCTCTACAAAACATTTCATAATTTACATCATTAAAACCATAAAAACAAAACTTTGCTTTGTAGTACAGAAGCTAATCTATAAATAAATAAATAAAATTGCAGTGCATTCCCATTAGGAGCAGAGGAGGAATGCAGATGATGAACTCTGCTTTCACTCTATAAGGAAATACCCTGTTTTCACAGCAAATAAACTTGGCACGGCCGCCCCTTCCTCTCCCATAGCATTTAAGGCTGAATGTCAGAGCGTTACCATCATAAATCACACAGTGACTTTATCCGAGCACTCACAGTTCACTGACAAAGGGCAATATAAATTTGGTGGAAAAAAATGAAATGGCAATCTTGCTAGGGGATGTAATTTTTTTTTTTTTAATAAATAAAAATAATCATCTTTAGCTCCCTTTTGCCTCTGTGAGAACCCCCCACCCATCTCCAGGGAGATCCTTTCTATTTTTGTTCATAGTCATTTTAAAAATATGGCAACAATAGCCCATAGTTCTCTGGAGAGGAGAGACTGTAGCGGCCTCTGGGGGTGAGATACAATACATCCAATAGGAGTTTAACCTCTTGACGACAAGCTAACGCCGATTGGCGTAAACTGGTCGTCTGCGGGTTACCATGGAAACGAGCGGCCTTTCCATGTCAGTTCACGGAGGGTGTCTCCGTGAACAGCCGGAGAGCCGCCGATCGCAGCTCTCCGGCAAAATGTAAACAGGCGGGGAAGAAATCCCCGCTGTTTACATCATACGGCGCTGCTGCGCAGCAGCGCCGTAAGGCAGATCGGCGATCCCCGGCCTCTGATTGGCCGGGGATCGCCGGCATATGATAGGCTGAAGCCTATCCTTCAATGCGCAGGACGGAACTCCGTCCTGCGCATTACGGAGAGAGGGAGGGAGGGAGGTAAGGAGCGTGAGGGCAGAAATGGCTGCGGAGGGGGGCTTTGAGAAGCCCCCCCCCGCAAAACGCAGATGGCCGGCGGCGATCAGACCCCCCCAGCAGGACATCCCCCTAGTGGGGAAAAAAGGGGGGTAGTCTGATCGCCCTGCTGGACTCCTGATCGGTGCTGCGGGCTGTAGAGCCCACGCAGCACCGATCAGTGTAAAATCCACTGGTCGGCAAGTGGTTAATCCAGCACTTTGTCATGTGGAATGACAGCATTTCATGGTGCTTATAGCGAACTTCTGCCTTCCGGGACCCCTGCACTGTACAAAGGCCACAAAGCTGCAGCCAGGCTGAGGATATGAAAATCGGTGGCGGCCTTTATACTTGTTTCTTCGCCTGTTAAACAGGAAATTTACCAAAAGATAGAAGTGTGTGTGTGTGTGGGGGGGGGGATACAAATGACTACATTACCACGCGTCTTCCATGTCAAGCCCCCCCCCCCCCCCCCTGGGCTACAGCCACCATAGGCCCTGGCCTTGGTGGCCTATCCAGAAATTTGGCGCCCTGCTAGCTTGAGTAGCCTTTTGTGCTGCACAGGATTTGCCCTCTCAGGGAAACAGCCAGTTCCTGGTGTGGATCTGTCTACTCACCTGTGGAGAACCTGCCTCAGGGTGAACAAGTGCAAATGAGAGAAATCTGGGACAAATATGTATACACCATGTATCCATTCCCACAAGCTCTCTATAATAAGATGTGATATGTCATGTGTTGTTTTTCATAAGTGTTTACCTAATTTTAAGATCTGCTAAGGACCCGACAATTTTGTTTTTATTCTGGCCATATACTGAAATGCTCTTTTTCTCCCATGAAATATCTATCTATCTATTTATAGACTATATATATATATATATATATATATATATATATATATATATATATATATATATATATATAAATATATATATATATATATATATGTATGTAATCAACTATATGCACAGGACAAAATGGGTGTCAGAGGGCAAGCCAGGGGTGGAGTACAAGGTCAAACTCCAGAAGGACAATGCAGTACATAATGAGTATCTAGATCACAGCAGAAGGTCAGAAGCCAAGAATCGATATAACCAGAATCCAGGCCAGGAGCTCGGAGAACCAGCACCAAGCAGAAGCTGAACAGTTCTTGAATGTCTATAAAGATATTAAAGTGAACCAGAGACGAAGCACCCTCATGTATTTCACCATATATATCAGTGGGAACATTAGAGAAAACACCTACCCTGCTCTCTGTTTCATCCTTCACTGCTCAGCTTGCTTGTTATCAGCCCTGATAAATCCCAGACTGAGCATTCAGTCTGGCTTTGCTCAGTAATCATTATAGCTGAGTCTATCTTCTCTGATGTCTTTTCAAGCCCAAGCCTGTCCCCTTCTGGCTCTGCTTTCCTGTTCTGTTTTTATTTGCGGCATCACAGAGAGCTGTGATGACATGGAAGGAGCTGCTAATGTAAGGGTATATTGAAAAACATTTTTTTTCATATATATTTGTTAGTCATTAGAGGTTTTTAGAAATGGTGATTTCATTTTGCACACAGCCCACTAAATAATATGCTTTTCTGATGAACTGTGTTTTGCATGGAGTTTTAGTAAAAAAAAAAAACCCACAAAAACGGAACACCGGAGCGGCGAACATACCAGGTATAGTATTTATTTTGTAAAATCTATTGGGGGATATGTTTATTTTGTGCCAAACCGTTCATTTTTGGTTTCCTTTAAGAAGACTTAAGTTCTTTCAAGTGTAACTGTCGGGCATAAAATCAAAAATCAATTCTTTATTTGTATCTGGTAAACAAGTAATAAGGATGCTAACCAGGCAATCCAAAAGTTAAAATCACTATTACTTTTCTTGTTGATAAATGATCATTCCCCAGTTTACCTGACTCTTATTTGGTGCACACAAAATTTGGTAAGCACAAAAGAAGTTGCAGGGCATGCTGGGTTGTCCTTTTTTGCTTCTCTACTTTCCCCATCAGACTTAACTAATGCAGCCTGATTGGCTGAAGCCTCTTTCCCTCCTATTTTCCCCTCCCACACCTCTGTTCCTCTCTGATTGGCCAATATTTCTCATGCTGAGACAATGCACTTTCTATAGTGGAGGACGAGCAATGCATACACAATCAGGCAGAGGAGAGTAAGGGAGGAAATGACATCAGGATTGGCTTCAAAATAGCTACAGTTAAAATGGAAAATGCTAAGAAGGATTTTCTCTTTTTTTTACTGTAGAAAAATCACTAAAATCAAAACATGGACAGTGCAATACATATGTAAGAACATATGTAGAGCAATTATGTGTCTACTTATATATGTATTTTTTGTTTTGTTTCTGAGATAGTATGGCTGACAGCTCCTCCTTAAAAGGGAATTGACAAGTGTTTCATGGATAGTACTCCAGTTCTACAAAGCCATCTGTTGGTGGACAGTGAAAGTGCAGGACAATCCTATCAGATAAGACCACCCTTCTGTGAGGCAGGGAGCGGAAGATTGTTTTAAAGTCTGCAGAGGGCCACCTGCTGTGGAAAAATAAAAGTCCAATACAGACATGACATAACCCAACAGGTGAAACAGGGAGTTGCATGATCCCAGACTGTTGCATTGCCTACTTTTGGCCACAGTTATACCTTTCCTGTAGTCAGGCTGCTTAGACTGCTTAGTCTGCATTGCGTATCCACCATATATTTCTCCACCCTTTTCCCCTTGCTTTTGCGCTTGCTTCCTTTCACATACATTCTATCATTCTCCAAGGCCAAAGCACTCTGTCTTGCTTGTGCTCCCTGCATCAGCTATTTTAATATGTGAATCCATTGACACCTGCACAGGCTATTATTTCACGCAGAGGTAGTCAGACAATCAGGCACTTCTAGTTTAACCACATAAGCCACATGTACTTTTAGTTCAGTCTCTCTGATGTGCGAGTGGAAAGGAGCAAGGATGTGGGATATAATGTGCGGCTATAGACAAGGATGTAGGAAATTATGGGGGCCAGATGATGACCAAGTGAACATATCAGTCAGGGGTGAGCCTGAAGTGCCTGGCACCTGGGTGCAAGATTTTCTCTGGCGCCTATGGGAGTGGTTAAATTAACCGCGCCCAACCACATAACCACACCCATGTCCTGCCTAATCACACCCACACCTTACACCTCTTTACGCATGCATGTGATACCCCATTCCTACCCCTCTTCCATGGGCTTGCTTCTGGCTGGCTTTGGCTTCCTGCGAGTCTGCTAGTCTCTGGACTGACTCAGGCTGAGAGGCTCTGCGAGTGCGACGCAGTCACACACTGCGTATTTATGGCTGCCTGCGGCCACCCTACTCTCGCTCGCTGACGTCGGCTCCTCCCCCCTGCCAAGCCCAAGGCGGGCTGCCTGTATCTTTCCCGTTGCGCCACACTGCCTGCCAGTGTTGCCAACCTTTCAAGTTATTTTTTACTGACAAATACCTAAAAATTTACTGACAAAAGATTATTTTTACTGACAAAATTTCCCCACTAAATGCACATAAGAGACAGCTTTTCCCCATGTAAATGCACATAACAAGAGACCGCTTTTCACCAGTAAATGCACATAACAAGAGACTGCATTTCACCAGTAAATGCACATAACAAGAGACCGCTTTTCACCAGTAAATGCACATAACAAGAGACCGCTTTTCCCCATGTAAATGCACATAACAAGAGACGGCTATTTTACCAGTAAATGCACATAACAAGAGACAGCTTTTCACCAGTAAATGCACATAACAAGAGACCGCTTTTCCCCATGTAAATGCACATAACAAGAGACGGCTATTTTACCAGTAAATGCACATAACAAGAGACAGCTTTTCACCAGTAAATGCACATAACAAGAGACTGCTTTTCACCAGCAAATGCACATAACAAGAGACGGCTTTTCACCAGTAAATGCACATAACAAGAGACTGCTTTTCACCAGTAAATGCCCTCAACAAGAGACTGCTTTTCACCAGCAAATGCACATAACAAGAGACTGCTTTTCACCAGCAAATGCACATAATAAGACAGCTTTTCACCAGCAAATGCACATAACAAGAGACGGCTTTTCACCAGTAAATGCACATAACAAGAGACTGCTTTTCACCAGCAAATGCCCTCAACAAGAGACTGGTTTTCACCAGCAAATGCACATAACAAGAGACTGCTTTTCACCAGCAAATGCACATAATAAGACAGCTTTTCACCAGCAAATGCACATAACAAGAGACGGCTTTTCACTAGTAAATGCACATAACAAGAAACTGCTTTTCACCAGCAAATGCACATAACAAGAGACTGCTTTTCACCAGCAAATGCACATAATAAGACAGCTTTTCACCAGCAAATGCACATAATAAGACAGCTTTTCACCAGCAAATGCACATAACAAGAGACGGCTTTTCACCAGTAAATGCACATAACAAGAAACTGCTTTTCACCAGCAAATGCACATAACAAGAGACTGCTTTTCACCAGCAAATGCACATAATAAGACAGCTTTTCACCAGCAAATGCACATAAGACAGATTTTCACCAGTAAATGCACATAATGACAAACAGCCAGTGTCCCCAGAATATATAGCCAGGGATATATGTCCCCAGTATATGTAGGTAGGGGTATATGTGCCCAGTATATGTAGGCAGGGGGTATATGTGCCCAGTATATGTAGGCAGGGGGTAAATGTGCCCAGGATATGTAGCCAGGGGGTATATGTGCCCAGGATATGTAGCCAGGGGGTATATGTGCCCAGGATATGTGGCCAGGGGGTATATGTGCCCAGGATATGTGGCCAGGGGGTATATGTGCCCAGGATATGTAGCCAGGGGGTATATGTGCCCAGGATATGTAGCCAGGGGGTATATGTGCCCAGGATATGTAGCCAGGGGGTATATGTGCCCAGGATATGTAGCCAGTTGGTAATATGTGCCCAGGATATGTAGGCAGGGGGTAAATGTGCCCAGGATATGTAGCCAGGGGCTATATGTGCCCAGGATATGTAGCCAGGGGGTATATGTGCCCAGGATATGTAGCCAGGTGGTAATATGTGCCCAGTATATGTAGGCAGGGGGTAAATGTGCCTAGGATATGTAGCCAGGGGGTATATGTGCCCAGGATATGTAGCCAGGGGGTATATGTGCCCAGGATATGTAGCCAGGGGGTATATGTGCCCAGGATATGTGGCCAGGGGGTATATGTGCCCAGGATATGTAGCCAGGGGGTATATGTGCCCAGGATATGTAGCCAGGGGGTATATGTGATCAGTATATGTAGCCAGGGGGTATATGTGACCAGTATATGTAGCCAGGGGGTATAGGGTCCCCGTTTAGGTAGTGAGTGACAGGAGCGCACCCAACCCTCCCCTCCCGCCGCCGTTACTGCCGCCGACGCTCCCCCCTCACCTTGCAGCATCAGTCAGACTTCAGGATCAGCGGGCGACCCGACCAGAGCGGGCGCCGGACGCACCCGCTCTATATGCGGAAGTGATGTCACTTCCGCATATCAGTATGGCGTGCTAGGTCCTAGCGCCCGCCCAACTGATCGAGGTCTGACGCGGCGGCGCCGGCGGCTAGAGGAAGGGAGGGATGGAGCAGCGGCCACAGGGGGAGAGCGGCGGCCGGGCGGCGCCTCTCAGAGGCAGGCGCCTGGGTGCCTTGCACCCGCAGCACCCGCCCAGGCTCGGCCCTGATATCAGTGTCACACTTACGGTAAGTATTTCCATTGATCTGTCTCTTTCCTGCTAATGTGTTATTATCAGGTGCCAATGGAGGAGGAGGAGGAGGACAGTTCCCATTCATTAATCCAAGTCCCCATGTGAATGAGCGCCGGTGATCAATGAGATGCCACGTCATTCACAGAAAGCGAAAGCAACATGACACCGCATTGCTTCCTGTTTAGCGTACTGATAGTACGCAACAGAAAGGAATGCACGAGGAGCCAATCAGATTTGTTTCATTTCAATGCAAATTATTGATGCCAAAGACTGCAAAGCTCACAAACTAGGTCATTGAGTAATTGTGTGTTAGGGTCAGAAAAAGTGGGCGGAGCCAATACCAGCTAAATACATACCCGGGCAACACCGGGCCATCAGCTAGTTAGTAATTACTTTGCAACTGTGACACAGCAAAATCATACTCTATGGGCGATATCACCAGTGCATCCCTTGGTTATTCTGTATTTTTGCTAACTAAGTAGGGTGCTGTTTCCCTGTAATGCATTTTAGGGCTTGTGTCCACTACAAGCAAGTGAATTCGCAAGCTATTTTCTGCACACAAATTTGCATGCGTATGCAAATTCACGTGCATTCGCATGCGAATTCGCATGCGTTTACGGACATTTTTTTCATGCGAATTCGCAAGCGTAAGCGAATTTTTTTTTTTAAATTTACCTGTCGACATTGATCACTATTGATTACGCACGTGAAAACGTGTTCGCAAAATCGTGTAAAAAAAGCATGTAAACCACATAGAAAATTGTTAAAGGACATCCGAAGTGAAAATAAAATAAAATAAAAACAATTGTATCTATCCTCCTTCTCCTAAAAATGACTTTTTTAGATATCCCACAGTTTTATTGTATATTTAAAACTAGTTTTTAAGTTTTTACTGTTTCATTGTCTCTGCTCAATGACACCTTCATTGAAGTATGTCAGAGCTAAATTCTATGAATTATTGAACCCTTTTACCTCTTTCCTGCTCTCAGAAGCCATTTACTGAAAGGAAAGTATTTTTTGCTGTAATTACTTATCAGTGAGGTTTATGCTGTAGTCTGACCCAGTCCGAACCTGATCCTGACCCGGACAGAAACTGTCACTTGCATACCTGATGTTTAACTCTTTCAAGCAGAGAAAGAAAAAAAAGGAACACACCATAGTTATTTGTGTGCTTGGCTCTATACATGCACATGTCTATCTCATCATGTCACATGTCATCTCGGTTGTCCTTTAACCTCCTTGCCGGTTATTCCGAGCTTAGCTCGGGGTAACCTGCGCAGGAGGATTTCTCAGGCCCTGCTGGGCTGAGTTTCACAGTTTTTTTTATTGCACGCAGCTAGCACTTTGCTAGCTGTGTGCATATCTCGATCGCCGCCGATTCTCCGCTACCCGCCGCGCCGCTCCAACCCCCCCCCCCTCCAGACCCTTTGCGCAGCCTGGCCAATCAGTGCCAGACAGCGCTGAAAGGTGGATCGGGATTCCCTCTGACGTCCCGACATCAATGACGTCGGTGACGTCATCGCGATCGTCGCCATGGCGACGGGGGAAGCCGAGCAGGAAATCCCGTTCTGAAGGGGATTTCCTGCTTGCAAAGATCGCCGGTGGCGATCGGAGTAGGTAGGGGGATGCCGCATGTAGCTAGCACTAGGCTAGCTACATGAATTCAAAATAATTTTTTTTTTTTTTAAAGTGCTGCGTCGCCCCCTTGCTGACATAATTGGAACGGCAAGGGGGTTAAAGAGGTGGACAGGTTGTTTTCCCCTGCGGGGGAAGGGGGGGGGAGGGGAGTGATTTGCGCCTGTAATGGAAACCGAGACACATTGAGCTACATTGCGTATGTGAATTTGAGTGCGCTAATGCAAGCGAATTTGCCATGGTGGAAACGGGCTTTTAAAGGACCACTATCGCAAAAATTGTAAAATTTAAATTGCATGTAAACACATACAAATAAGAAGTGTTTCTTCCAGGGTAAGATGAGACGTAAATTACTTTTCTCTTATGTTGCTGTCACTTACAGTAAGTAGTAGAAATCTGACAGAACCTACAGGTTTTGGACTAGCCCATCTCCTCATGGGGTATTCTCATGGTTTTGTTTCGTTTCAAAAGCACCTAGCGAATGGCATTTGTTCTCTCCAACTGGCCAAAAAAGTGTGCAGCAAGCAGGGAGTCTGGCCGTCATCACTGTACAAATCATTTTCAGGGGGTGTCTTTATAAAGAATAAAAGCCTTGCTGAGAATCCCTCATGAAGAGATGGAGTAGTTCAAAACCTGGCGGTTCTGTCAGATTTCTATGACTTACTGTAAGTGACAGCTACTTTGGAGAAAAGTAATTTATGGCTCATTTTACTCTGAAAGAAACATACTTCTTATTTGTATATGTTTTCATGTATTTTAAATTTTTACGATTTTCGTTATAGTGGGCCTTTAATGCACTTCCTGGTTACGGAGCATCAGTTCAGTGAAATGTTTATAGCAGTTGCCGGGGGGAGGCAGCTCATCCAGCAAAGCATATGACAATTTCCTGTCAGGAAAGATGCTCATCTCTGCGCTGTGTAATCTGCCGAAGCTGCATCCATCCTTCCCTCCTCTCTCCTCCTATCATCATTTCACATAACTTACTGCCAATTAACCTTGGACATAATCTCTTCTAGAACAGGATTAACCGCTTAACCAATATGTTCACAGGAATTCATTTGCCGCTGGATTCTCACTGCACTACCGGAATGACAAAGTACCGGAATGTCCTTGTAAAATCTGAAGCGATTGGGCCTGATTTGTTAAAGTTAAATGCACACGACTGCAGGACTACTGTACTAATGCCTGGTAAACACTTTCAAATATAGTTGGCCAATCACTGACTAATTTTGCCATCTCTATGTAGTATGAGAGTTTACATATTCAATCTGCTCATAGAATTCAAAATCTGTTGACCCTTATACTACATGGAGGTGGTAAAATTGGCCAATCATTGACCAGTCAAAATTGAAGGCGTGTCCCAGGCTTAAAAGAACACTATCAATTAACATGTTTTTTTTTAAAGATTCTTTATTTTATCAATAAAAGTATAAAAGTTGTACAAACAGTGATGGGAAGTTGCAACAACAAACATGTATTAAGCATACCATCTCTGATCTTGAATACAAACAAATAGGGGAGCATAATATTTATGGTGATAATCCAGCAACACCAATAGCATGGGATAAGGTGAGTTAAGGTATATTATCGGCAGAGTGGGGCTAGGTGTGTCTCTAGACAGTTAAAGGGGCACTACAGCGAAAGACTGTAAAATTTAAAGAGACACTGAAGCGAAAAAAAAATATGATATAGTGAATTGGTTGTGTACTATGAATAATTACTAGAAGATTAGCAGCAAAGAAATATTCTCATACTTTTATTTTCAGGTATATAGTGTTTTTTCTAACATTGCATCATTCTATAATATGTGCAGATTACACAACACTCAGCATTCAAAATGAGTCTTTCAGAGCAGTCTGTGAAGTAATGACCTCTCCTCTGGCAGAGAAAAAGTAAACAGTTCACTTACAGTTGAGATAATAAAAGTCAGATAACAGCCCTCTCCACGACTAACTAAAGGTGGCCATACACTGGCCCGATTTGCGCCCGTTTCGACAGCAGATTCGATCACTGGGATCGAATCTGCTGCCAATCGTTCACGCTACACGCCGAATTTCGATCCATTCCGTCCGATCCCGTCGATCGCGCCGTGCGGAAAATAACCGTCGATCGCCCGCGGGTAAAGAGCGCATCGCTAGCGGCGTTCGAGTGCCCGACGACCGACGCAATAGAGCCGCATACATTACCTGCTCCGCCGGCGCGACTCCCGGGTCTCCGCTCTTCTCCGTCTCCGCTCTGGTCTGGTCTCCGGCATGCTTCCCTTCTTCCTGTCCCGGCAGGAAGTTTAAACAGTAGAGGGCGCTCTACTGTTTAAACTTCCCCCAGACAGGAAGAAGGGAAGCATGTCGGAGACCAGAGCAGACCAGAGCGGAGACTGAGAAGAAGAGCGGTGACCGGGGGCAGTCGCACCAGCGGAGCAGGTAATGTATGCGGGCGGGGGGAGCGGCGGCAGCACCACCACAACAGATTGTGATCGGTTTCAGGCTGAAATAGGTTCACAATCTGTTTGCAGTAAAGGTAGCCATACGATCCCTCTCTGATCAGATTCGATCAGATAGGGATCTGTCTGTTAGTCGAATCTGATGGCAAATCGACCAGTGTATGGCTACCTTTAGTCGGAGAGCTTAATGGCTTGTTTGCATAGAGATAACAACTGGAGTTTCTCAACTCTTCCTGTACTGGAAACAATTACACTGATGTATCTGATCTTAATGTTTTATTTCTTAGCTGTACTACACATACAAATCATAATATCATAATTTTTTTTTTCGCTTCAGTGTCTCTTTAAAATATGTGCAAACATATACAAATAAGAAGTACATTTTTTTCCAGAGTAAAATGAGCCATAAATTACTTTTCTCCAATGTTCCTGTCACTTACAGTAGGTAGTAGAAATCTGACAGAAGTGACAGGTTTTGGACTAGTCCATCTCTTCATAGGGGATTCTCAGGGATTTATTTATTTTCAAAAGTACTTAGTGAATGGCAGTTGCTCTGTCCAACTGCCAAAAAACTGTGTAGCGAGAAGGGAAGCTGGCCAGCATCATTGTTTAAATCCTTTTTAGGGAATATCTTTATAAAGAATAAAAGCCTTGCTGAGAATCCCCTATGAGGAGATGGACTAGTCCAAAACCTGTCACTTCTGTCAGATTTCTACTACCTACTGTAAGTGACATCAACATAGGAGAAAAAGTAATTTATGGCTTTGTTTACTCTGGAAGAAACATACTTCTTATTTTTATATCTTTGCAGATATTTTAAATTTTACAGTTTTTCGCTGTAGTGCCCCTTTAAGCAGAATAATCAGTTTTGTGCTGATGGGTTATCCCACTCCCCATGTCCGGATTGTCTAATATTATAAGTCATAGCTCCATGGAGCCCAGAGGGATCATACATCCATGGACCCAACTACATCAACAGTAAGTCTCAGGAAAAGGGGAGGCAGGAAAATGTATACCGGAGACTCAACCCAGCGTCCCAACTGCTGGGCCTTTGATCACACAACACCAGAGACTGTTAGTGTCAGAATTATATTTAACCCCATGTTATAGAGCGTCATATTTGAGAAGAAAAGCGAGAGAAAAGAAAGAGAAATACAAAGAAAAGAGAGTCAGAAAATGAAAGAAAAGACCAGAGAAGAAAAGAGGAAGAACCCCAGCTGGATCCCCACTTTAACATGTTATTTTAACCTGGGATTGAGAGAGTTCCTGAAGTGCTGGTAAATAGTGATGTTTACATTTTATTTGCTTATCTCTTTTGTTTACTGTAACAAATTCTTTTTACTCTGAACTGACACAGTCTGCTCTAATCTGATGGCAGAGAGTGCCATGAGGGGAGGGGGAATTCCCTCACAGTGCATCTGTTAATCCCGTGTGTGTGTGAGAAAATCCTGTGTCCTGTGTCTGTGACTGAAGTGGCTGAAGAGAGTAGAGTAAATGTAACTTGTTATAAACATTTGTAATTGTCTGTGACACCACTGCTTTTCATACTTTTTTTTGCTTTCAGAGAAAAATACTCTGTAGTCTGATATGCCAAAAAACAACACTGGCTATGCATTGAAGCAGACACCGCTTTTGAGACTGATTTGTCCCAACAGAGCTAAATCCTACACACAATGAATTAAAGCTTTTGTCGCTGATATTTAACATGAAAAGTAGGAAAATGTTTATACAGCTACTTTATATATATATATATATATATAATAGACATTATTTGTACATTGTCATTGTCATTTTAGAACACAAGGCCTCGATTCATCATTGTCTTTGAGATAACTTTTTCCAGTTTGTTAAATTACTGAATTCGAAGTTTATCAATTTCTAGTTGTATTCATCAAGGTTTTTCCGCATTTGGTGTAAATTCGATAAAATATCGATAACAATGCGGTAACCATTCGGTAACGTGTCGATATTTCCATTTTACAGCGGTAATTTAACACAAGGCCATAAGAGGCAGTCCTTTGAACACTACGCAGCAACATTCTGAATAGGGCTTAACACCTGGACCAGGATTCTGGAAGTGGCATGGGACAATCCCACAATTTCGCCAGTTACGGCTTGATAGGAGCCTTTTCTAAACAAATATAGTGCAGCTAGCAATTTAGTTAACCCTGGCACTGCCTGTGTTCTCTTACAAGATGATTCAAGAGAAATGCAGATGTCCTGTTACAGCAAATAAATCTATTCTCTTGCAAATTGATATGGTTCTAGACCTTATTCTTGCCCTTCTGCGCCTTTGAATCACTCTCAGTTGATACATAACCACTTTAAATGGCTCCATCTTCTCTGTCACCAATGATCTGACAGGAATAACGACAGAGCGGTGAAGGAGATAACTAATCCTAAATGTAACGCTAAACCACGCCCACTTTCATTTCCATGAATTGCACTTTCTTCCGTTTTATCGCATCATTACTGAATGATTACCGAATGCTCGCTAACAGCTGTAGATAACTTTGATGAATCCTGAAATCAACTTATCGAGTTTGGTATTTTACCAAGCTGTCAGTAATTGATTCAATAAGTCTTGATGAATCGAGGCCTTGGTTTGATTGTGTTACTTTAAGGGTGACTTCCTAGCTTAACCACCTTGGCGGTAATGACGAGCTCAGCTCGTCCATTACCGTCACAGTGGATTTCTCAGGCCCTGGAAAGTCTTTTAGCACTTGGCTAGCTACATCACCCCTCCGATCGCCACCGGCCTGCTCTGATCCCCCCGATCGCTGCTCTTTTGACTTACCTCCCCTGGAGCCCGCACCAGCGCAGCCTTTCCATAGCCTCCAGGGGTCACTATGGTGGCAATCGGAACTGTGCATGACGTTGAGGACGTCATGTCCAATCGCCGCCATAGCAACGCCTGATGCTAAGGCGGAAGTCTCGGCCATCGTGGGATCTTGGCCAGGTAAATATCGCTGGTGGCGAGCGGAGGGGGGGACACGGTGCCCGGGGGACTTGTGGGCAGACTGTAGCTAGCCTAGTGCTAGCTACAATAAATAATAATAATTTTAAAAAAAAAAGAAAAAGCCACCCGCGGCCGCATGAAGAAATGCTGGGTTTTATACTACTTTGAAGACAAAAACTAAATAAACATACTTTAATTTAAATATATAATAATGAATTTGCTGCAGTTATCACAGTGTACATTGGACATCATGTCATATTACTATAAGGCAGAACATATCCTGCACCAAGCAATCCACTTCTATATGCTAAAGCTTTGTACACATCATAAAATGACACTAGGCCAAGGTGTACAGGTGTCCACTGGATCACTTGGCAAACCAAGTGATATATTCACAAAAGCATGCAGAGAGTGCACAGCAATTTTATTGTTACTTGTATTGACAAGACGCGTGTTGGGCGTGACCCCAATTACCAAAATAATGTGAGCATTGTTAGGGTAAAATGTGCAGCGCTTCATGTTTAGTATGCATTATTCTAACAATGCTTGCATTACCTAGATAACGCGGGTCGCGCTAATTGCGCTATGCGCGCTACTAGATCCGTATTTCCTGTGTAGCGCGGCCCGTAAAGATTGTTACATTATAAATTTCAAACAAACTTTGTTTTCAAGTTAACTATCATATATTCTTATCTATTGTAACCCCATGTTTGATTGTTTTTTTTTTTAATTTTGTATAAATAGGTACGCAACATTTCCCTCTGATGGTTCTTTTCTGCGAGAACGATCGTTAATATGTGTATGATGATTGCTGCATCCCAATATTGTTCGTGTGGTAACTATCGTTCCTTGTAAACGATTGTTATCGCAAATATGTACGTAGCAGAAGGGCTGGTTCAGATGGATGTTTGCGGCAGCCCGGAGTCTGTTGCAGAAAAGCATTTGATGGCTTTCGGTGGTGCTTCCCAGCATGCATCGTTTTTTCGCCCTCCCCACAGGGGGACACGAAAGTGCAGCGGTAAACAATTATTTGTATTTATTCATCTGAGGTGACTATGTTAAGCAACAAGCGCCGAGGTCGATGTTTAATGTCACAGAACCGTCCTTGTGAACCAGTCTTAAAGATTTTGCACTGGAAAAACACAAAATTATAAATGAATATTGTAAACTATAAGCAATGTAAATCAGTAAAGAGGAATTTTAACCCAGGACTGAACTTCATTGCAAACAGTAGCTGATACCTCCTTTCCCATGAGAAATCTTTACCTTTTCTTGAATAGATCATCTGGGGGGTCTGTGTGGCTTATCATGTCTGTGGTGAAACCCCTCCCACAGTGTGATGTCATAACCATGGTCCTGACAGATTGTAGTCTGTGAACCTTGTTGCATTGTGGGAAATAACGGCTTTTTACAACTGCCAAGCAACCAGTATCTCCCTCTGTGCGTAGAACTCTCAGCAACAAACTTCTTCTGTACAGATCAGCTGGCAGAACTAAAGATGTCACCACCAGGGATACATTTCAGAATGTATATCAGGGAAAGGAAAGATTTTACAATGTGCAAAAAGTGACTAAAAAATCTATAAATAAATATTGTAAAAAAAATAAAAAAAACAATTTTATTGATTATGTAATTTTTACTACAGGTCCTCTTCAAGTTACATTCAGGAAAGTTCCTCTGTAAAGGTGACATTCAGTATAGGTTTGCACAAGGCTTACACTAGGTATGCCGCTGAATTTCAGTGTGTTTACATTGGGTTGGGATATAATCAGTCTGGCACAGGCTTCCTCGCTGCATCGCTGGCATCGCCAATCAGCAGCTCAAGCAACAAACTTGTGTGACCTTATCGAATCCTCCCCTTTATGTTCCACCGCTCTCATATATATCAGAGAGATCACTGTGACTGTCACTGCGCATCTCAGCACCGGCCTGTCACACTTGTCAGCCCGTGACAAACAGCCGATGGGAGATGCACAGCAAGGGACCAGCTTTGTTTATCAAATTCCCTTTCAGGAGACTTACAAAAATGTATGCAAAAAAATAGTTAGCTGCTCTCGCTTTGTCACGCATTATTTAAAGTGACACTGAAGCAAACAAAAACGTATGATATAATGAATTGTATGTGTAGTACGGATAATTAATAGAACATTAGTAGCAAAGAAAAGAGTCTCATATTTTTATTTTCAGTTATGTAGTTTTTTTTTATAGCATTGCATCATTCTGTCATATTTGCAATTTACAAACCACACTCTGTATTTGAAACTATAAAGCAGAGCTAATGGCCCTTTGAACTTCCCTGCAGTAAAACCTTATCAGAAGCCGTCTCTCACTGTTTCTTTGATGTATAAGTACTTCAGAAAACAGGAATGTCTTCGACCCAAGTTGGATCAAAAAGCTCAGCGAAGCTCTTTGATCCAACTTGGTTTCATAGATAACAACTGTAAGTTTCTTGTACAGGAAAACAGTACGAGACTCTTTTCTTTGCTACTAATGTTCTATTTCTTAGCTGTACTACACATACAGTTCATTTTTGTTGCAGGTTTGCTTTAAAGGCAAGCTCCCTCATTTAAACGAATTGCATTGTATTTGTTTTATTTCCTCTTACTAAGGCTTGGGCAGAATTTTAGAAAAATGTTGTTGAAGTTTCACTATCACAGGAAATTGGAACATTTTTAAACACATGCATATACAGTAAAATGTACATTCCTCCCAGAGTACACGCTACAAATTACTTTTTTTTCTGTGTTGCTGTAAGTAGTAATAAACTGACAGATCTAACAGATTTTGGATTAAAACAGGGGTGAAGGCGCCTAATGCATAAAAGATAGGCTAATAAGCTTTTGATCTTATAAACCGAGAGGTAATCTTACCTCTCTTGAAGAATTTAGACACAGTTATTAAAAAAAGTTCTTTTATTAGAGCACATAAAATTGACAACTTGTTTCGCGGGTGCTTGGCCGCTTCCTCAGGTTAGTGAAAAAACTGGTGCCTTAACTGGTGCCTTAAAGAGGAACTCCAGTGAAAATAATGTAGTAAAAAAAGTGCTTCATTTTTTACCATAATTATGTATAAATGATTTAGTCAGTGTTTGCTCATTGTAAAATCTTTCCTCTCCCCGATTCACATTCTGACATTTATTACATGGTTACATTGTTACTGTGGGCAGGTTATGTAGCTGCTCCTAGCTGTTTTGGCTGTTAGAGATAGCTGTAAACATCTAATTCCTGTCTGTGAACATTGTTACATTGTGGCAGTTTGCCCAGAGTACCGCGGTACTCAGAGCTTCTTGTGGGAGGGGTTTCAGCACAAAATCAGTCATACATCGCCCCCTAATGGTCTGTTTGTGAAATGCAATAGATTTATCATGTAAAAGGGGGTATCAGCTACTGATTGGGATAAAGTTCAATTCTAGGATGGAGTTTCTCTTTAAAGGGACTCAGAACAGTGGCCTAGATTTAAAATCTGGACTTACCTGAGGCTTCGTCCAGTAGCCTGCAAGGTCCCCCAGCATTCTCTTGTTCCCCTCTGTGGTCCCACTGGCAGCTCCTGTAATCCAGCGAGCTCTCTAAAGACTGAACCACGCATGCGCAGGACGCTTACAGCAACTGGCGTGATGACGTGCGGATTACCGGAAGGGTGCAAGAGGATGCTGAGGGACCTTGCGGGCTGGAGGAAGCCCCAAGCAAGTCCAAATGTTCAATTTAGGCCACTGCCAGGAAACCAGGAAGTGATGTGTGTGTAAATATATAGATATATACATACACACATCCACTAATATGTGTGTATGTACTGTATGTGTATGTGTAAATAGATAGATAGATAGATAGATAGATAGATAGATAGATAATGTTACAGTATACTGCAAGTTTCTGCACTCCAGTCTGGGATTAGTCACAGTTTCTCAGCATGTGACAGGCAGCTCCCTCCCACCCTCAGCCACACAAACTGCATCACATTCACAGACAAGCTGAAACTGAGAGCAGAGACGCTGTCTGTGAGGAATGAACAAAGCACAGGAAGCCTGGAACGGGGTGTGATTGGCTTGTCCCTATCACAACAGAGGCAGCCTATTCCTCCTTGCGTCGACGTGGCTTGACAAAGAAAACAAGATTAGAAATTGTAATGATCCGCTCAGCTGGCTGCACAGGCAGACAGCTGTTTGACCATTCCTTATGTCTGAGGGATGCAGGTCTCTGGAAAAGAGACCTGGCTTCATCTTGCAACTTTCAGAGTTGCTTTGCTGAGGGATTTGCATACATGCAAATTGCCCAGCTGTCTCCTTTGAGGGCTGGCAGTATAAAAGCCTTCTTCTCCCACAATCCTTTGCTGGTTATAATGGTTTGTTAACACACTCCTTGGGTGTCAGCCTTTCCTGTGAGATTGTTAAAGTTATCTTAGAGTATTCTGGGGGCTGTATTAGACACCCCTCTAGTTCAGTCAGGTTGTATTATTTGTATTGCCTGTTCTGTCTGTCTGGGGGTGCTAACCAGAGCAGCGGTTGCTACTGGTAGCTCCTTCTGTTCCTCTGTTTGGATCGCACTAGCCTCTAGCGGTAGCGGCTGTGGATCCTTCTGATCTGTATTCTTGGAGGGTAAGCTGGAGCAGCGGTTGCTACTGGCTACCTCATCTTGCTGTACCTGGATCGCACTCGCTCTGGCGGAAAGAGCAGTGGATCCTGCTAACTCTGTTTCTATACTTGGATCACACTTGCTCTGGCGGAAAGAGCAGTGGATCCTGCTAAGCTCTGTTGCTGTACTTGGATCGCACTCGCTTTGGCGGAAAGAGCAGTGGATCCTGCTAACTCTGTTTCCCTACTTGGTTCACACTTGCTATGGCGGAAGAGCAGTGGTTCTTTCTTGTCCTATCCCTGAACCCGGATCGCACTTGCTCTGGCGGAAGAGCGGTGGATCGTATCTCTTATATTCCTGTTGGTCTGTCTGTCTTGTCTGATACGAACGCTTGCTGTAGGCTCGGTGAGGTAACCGTTAAGCAAGCGATCGCGTTCTCTGTTTCGTGTTTGTGTGTCGGTGGTTAGTTAGGGTGGCTTGTCTCTGTTGCGCTTAACGTGCGGAGACCGTCCTGTAAACGCGTTCGCTGTTGCGAATGAGTGCGGTGTTCGCGTTTAGTTAGCGTTTGTTATTTTCCTTATCATTCTCATTGTATGATTTGCTGTGCCTTTGCACTGTTCCTGGGTTTACCTCTGCTTAGTCTTGTGTCACCTCTGGCAATCGCCTCTCTCGCGATTGCATTCCTACTCTGTTTCTGCTGTTGTGTGTGCACCGTCGCGGGTTGGCGACTAGATTGGTGCACACACATACATTCTGTCCCTGTGCTCATTCTCATTCGCAATCGCTTCTCTGGAGATTGCGTTCTCACTTGGTTTCCTCTGTTGTGTGTTCACCGTCGCAGGTTGGCGACAAGATTGGTGGACAAACATACATCCCTTTTCTGTGCTTATTCAGTCTTGTGTCGCTGTTGGCAATCGCCATCTCTTGCGATTGCTTTCCCACCTGATCTTCATGTGGGTTCATCGTCGCGGGTTGGCGACTAGATTGGTGAACACACATACACCCTGTCGCTGTGCTCTCTCTCTTTAAGGGCTATCTTGCCCTGCTTGGTTGCAATTCGGACAATTCCCATCTGGCATCTGTGGCAGTACAGAGGCTTGCTCCTCTGCACTCCACAGCTCCACCTGCCGGTGGGAATTTCCCTCTACTGGTGCTTTGCACCAAAGCTGGGTTCTCTCCTTTCATACGCTTGTGGAGGATTTCCGGCGTGTCAGCGCACGCCTTGTGCGCTGATCACGGAGATAATTCCACAATCGTTACAGAAATGTTACAGAGACAGTGCAACTAGAAAAGGCTGCAGTATTCCTGACCACATTAGAACAGGTATAGGAATTTATAGGATAGAAGAAATAAGGCTGAACATTTTATTACAGAATCTCTTTAAAAATCTGCAGTCAGACTAAAGGTGCATACACATATCCAATTTTGATTGGCCAATTAATGGCCAATTTTACTACCTCCATGAAGCATGAGGGCCAACGGACTTTGAATACTGTTAACAGATTGTGTAGGTAAGCTCCTATACTACATGTGAAGTGGTAAAATTGGCCAATCAAAATTGGATTGGTGTACCAGGCTTTACGCTTTGAGGGCTCCTGCTTTGGGGGGGGGGGGGGAGGGGGCTAGGAGAGGAACAGACAACACAGAGCAATGTGGATCCAGGGATCCAGCATGAACATACCTCTGTGCTTACCTTAGGCCAAATAACGGCTCCGAGTTACTGTTTTGGCCTTTCTAGATACAATTTTGCCTTACTTATGCTAGGTACACGCAATACTTTTCCGCTCGATTTACAATCCAATCGTTTTTTTCTGCTCGATTCTGCTTTCGATTCTCTTATCTTCCGCTTGTTTTTCTTATCTTTTTCCATTAACTTCTATGAGAAATCGACCCAAAAAAACGGTCAGAAGCAACATTGGACATGTCGGAAATTATCTATCGAACCCATCTATCGAGAGGAAAAACGTATGGTGTGTACGCGGCATAAAAGAGAAAGTATTTGCAAATATCCCACTTCATATGCATCACATCTCCCACGACCTGAGATGAGCAGGATCTAATAACCTGAACACCCCCAGAGTCCAACTCAAAGCCTTGGGAGCTAGAGCCTTCTGTCATGGTGCCCCTACTATTCGAAACGGCTTGCCTCACCCAGTTAAGTCAACCTCACCCTGGAGGCAATTAAATTGAAACTGAAAAGCCACCTGTTTAGTGATGGCATTTATGATCACATACGTTTTTCCCCTGTAACACATCACAAACTGCAACCATGTACTGATCTGAGCTGACAAGCTTAGGCTAGGTCCACACTTGTCCTCTGCAGAACGGATCCGTTTTTGTAAACAATTTTTTTTTCTCCGTTTTGAGAGAAATTGCTTTTTTTTTTTTGCAAGGACGTTTCAAGTCCTTGGAAACGTCCCCAGGCCTGGCTGTGGGTGGGGGGCCACCATGCTAGAGGGGAGAGCAGGCAGGAAGGGGGCAGCAATGGGGAGGGGGTCGGTTCCCCCCTCCCTCACCTGGGTCCCACCCTCCCCGCTCCCCCTCCAGCTAGTTTCAATAATTTAAAATTCATTTAAAATCAATATAATGTAGCAGGCGGCGAGCGGGGAACTTACTCCCTTGTGCTCCACCACTCGCCGCGTCACTTCCTGTAATGCCGTCCAATGAACATCAGAGGACGGCATTACAGGAAGTGACGTGTCAGCGGTGGGACGCAAGGAAGTAAGTTCCCCGATCACCGCCTGCTACATTACATTGGTTTTAAATGATTTTTAATGTAACTAGCTGGAGGGGGAGCGGAGGCGGGGGAGACAGGTGAGGGAGGGGGGGGCGACATTTCCGTACCTAGTGTGAACTACACTCTGGGTCCTATGGGAGAAAAGCACTTTACAAATGTTTTGTTGTTAAAGTTGAACACTTGAAGATACCTTCTGTTTTAGGAAGGTGGCATTGCTGTGCTTGGTGTAGCGTTTTCAGCTGAGGGGATTTTTCATTCCTCTTGGCTGGTTTTGGTACTCTGTGACTTTACTGGATACTCCGTGGCAGTGATGGTCTCTCATGGCTGCCCTTTTCCTTACAGAACACCTTGACAGATTGCCGTCCCCCAACCCCATCGTTTTAATATTGTGCAACATTCTTAAATCTGTGAAGATTTCATTAAAACCCAATTTCCTGTACTTTACAGGTGAACAAATGGAGGTGCCATTTCCACTTAGCAGTCCGCACTTTCAGATATGGAGCTCGGAGCGGGGAGGAAATCCATTTGTCACATTCAATACCTCAAGTATAATAAATCTCCACAGATAAACATCGTGTTACATCATTGTGAAACCGGCCTTTAGAGTAGCAGTTGTGCTTTAAAATGCATGTTTTATTCTCTGCAGATATCAGATATGCAGGATAAACAGTATTTTTGAAAACAGAATTGTAGACAGCAGTCCAACACATATATAAATAGTGAAATATTACAGTATGGAAGGTTCAAGAATTAATATTGTTCTTTTCGAGTATCTTAAAGCGGTATTGTCACCATAAAAATCAAATTTCAACAGCAACTGGTCTGAGTGTATTAAGTGATAAAGATGCTAATCCTGCATTCAACACTTGCAAAACTTTTTCTGCTGTTATGGTTTGGAGTTATCACATACTTTAGGAGCACTGGCCCTAGTGCAAAACAGTACCAAAGAGTTGAATGCTGGGAGTTCTTTTTATCTATAATATATACCTCCTCTTCCATTTATTTCCCTGCCTAGCTGATCACTTGTGTTTACAAGCAAGGCTGGGGTGACTCAGTGATTGGATGTGTAAATACAAAAAAAAACTCTGGGAGGGGGGCAGCTAATGAAGAACACCTCAGGATTTATACTTACCTTACTCCAGCCCCCTGTAGTCTGTTTGGTCCCTCAGATTACATCTGGTCCCATTCATTCTCCTGCACTCTGGCCCCATACATCCCACAGCTGGCCCGTTTGCGTGCCAGTGCTCATGCAAGGTCCCAGCAGTGCGCATCCCCGATCGTGGAGCATCTGCGCATGCACGGTTTACAAAGACTGTAACTGCACTTGCACAGAACGTTCCCGACCATGGGAGCATGATAGGATGGTGCGCGCGGCTAGGATCACACATGACCTCACAGTGGAGCGTCAGAGCTGACCAGACGGAATCCAAGAGACCTGACAACACTAATGGGGGCTGGAGGAGGCCCCAGGTAAGTATAAATCCTGAGGTGTTCATCTCAGATGCCAGGAAGAATGAAGGAGACCCAATGCAGTGCTGGAGCAGGTAAATGGGTATCAGACTAATCAGGCGCATGTGGCTCCTGGACAACAGCCAAGGCTGGCCCGCTCATGAGGCGGGGTGAAACTTTTGCCTCAGGCGGCACATTTCTAGGGGTGGCATACGCCCGTTGGTGGGTGCGGGGAGCCGGCCGCCGAGCTGGAGGGGTAGCGGGCAGGACGGGGGTATTGGGCCTAGCGGCGGGGAGGGGGGTCGGACCCCCCCCTCCCTCGCCTGGGTCCCCCGATCTGCGCTACCCTCCAGCCTTAAATAGATCAGAAACAGCCGCTACTCGTAAGAGGCACGGGCGGGGAGGACTCACCTCTTCCTCGCTCGATCCAGTGTGCGCTCCACTAACGTCACTTCCTGCAACGCCGCCCACTGTATTGTAAGTGGACGGCGTTGCAGGAAGTGGAGGGGGGGGGGGGGGAGGGCGTCAGTAATAATTTTTTCAAAATTTGGCTTAGGCGGCAAAAAGTCTAGGGCCGGCCCTGACAACAGCAAGCCAGTGCCAAAACAGAATTTCAGATGCCCGGCGGTGCCCAATATATACATTTTTTTAGCTGTTCCTTTGTGGGGAGGGAGGTTCAGGAGGGAAGGGGTTTGATAAGGGGTAGGCATCAGGATGGGTGTCTGTGCAGGGGTTGGTGGTTAGGGTTAGGTGTCGGGGGGAGGGTTCTGTGTGAAAGTTGGGTTAGGTTTAGCTTAAGTAAAATATTGGTAAGATTTATTGATATTTTACTATCAAAAATTAGCACTGTACATAGCAGAATATCAGTAAATGTACCAATATTACTACTATCAGCAGTTTATCTACACATGATTTTCCCTGGTGCCCAAATTTCACATACACCTTAGATGTTACACTGCTCACGACACTACTCTGCATGCTGGGAGTGGGAGAGGATGTCGGGAGGAGACAGGTGTGTGTGTTTATCCAGCCAGGAGGGCGGGGGGTTAATAGGATCGGGTTTTTGGATCCAAGGAAGGAGTACCACTCTAAATTTAGTGGGGGTCTGCACCCCCGCTCGAAATGATAATGTTTCAGCCAGAAACAATGAGACTGGTGAGCTCCTCTGGATGGGAAGGCAAGGTGCCTCATTCTTTTACTGCTTACAATGATGCAAATTTGAAGCTCTCGAGGGCCACATAAAATGTCAATGAAGGCCGCATTTGGCCCGCAAGTCTATAATAATAACAATCCAATCATTTGTATAGCGCTTTTCTCCTGTCGGACTCAAAGCACTCAAGAGCTGCAGCCACTGGGACACGCTCAAGAGGCCACTAGAGATGTTGCGAACGGTTCGCCTGCGAACAGTTCCAGGCGAACTTTGGGGGTTCGCGTTCGCCTGCAGCAGGCGAACTTTTGCGGAAGTTCGATTCGCCCCATAATGCACTATGAAGGTTAACTTTGACCCTCTGCATCACAGTCAGCAGGCACATTGTAGCCATTCAGGCTACACTAAGCCCTGGAGCCCCCCCCCCCCTTATATAAGGCAGACTGCAGTGGCCATTACACTCACTCGTGTGCCTGCTAGTGACAGACTAGGGACAGCTGCTGCAGACTTGTTCTTCTAGGGACAGATTAGTTAGGTTCTTGGCTGCTTAGCTTGCTCCTGGCTGATTACTATTGCTTTTATAGCACCCCTCAACAGCTCTTTTCAGAGCTAATCCTGTACTTTTTTTTTCCTGTGTGTCAAACTGACACTTTTGTTGCATGCACAGCCTTGCTAATTGATAGTGTGTGTGCCACTGCCAGCAGCCCAGTACATTCAGTGACTACCTGTGTGTGTGACAGGGAGCTGCACATTGTACTACCCAGTACTGCATATACCCCAGTACCTGTTGTGTATACTTAACCCACCTCATCACTGCATATACCTAGCTTTGTGTTGAGTGAACCCAGCTCACTGCATCTAACTACCTGTTGTGTTGAGTGAACCCACCTCACTGCATCTAAGTACCTTTACTGTTTAGTGAACCCATCTTACTGCATCTAACTACCTGTTGTGATGAGTGAACCCACCTCACTGCATCTAAGTACCTTTACTGTTCAGTGAACCCAGCTCACTGCATCTTACTACCTGTTGTGTTGAGTTAACCCACCTCACTGCATCTAAGTACCTTTACTGTTCAGTGAACACAGCTCACTGCATCTTACTACCTGTTGTGTTGAGTGAACCCACCTCACTGCATCTAAGTACCTTTACTGTTCAGTGAACCCAGCTCACTGCATCTAACTACCGGTTGTGTTGAGTGAACCCACCTCACTGCATCTAAGTACCTTTACTGTTCAGTGAACCCAGCTCACTGCATCTTACTACTTGTTGTGTTCAGTGAACCCAGCTCACTGCATCTAAGTACCTTTACTGTTCAGTGAACCCAGCTCACTGCATCTAACTACCTGTTGTGTTGAGTGAACCCAGCTCACTGCACCTAAGTACCTTTACTGTTCAGTGAACCCAGCTCACAGCATCTTACTACTTGTTGTGTTCAGTGAACCCAGCTCACTGCATCTAAGTACCTTTACTGTTCAGTGAACCCAGCTCACTGCATCTAACTACCTGTTGTGTTGAGTGAACCCAGCTCACTGCATATACCTAGCATTCCCCCGAGATGGACAAAATGGACAAACCAGGTAGAGGAAGAGGTAGAGGCAGACCCAGAGGTAGGCCCCCAGGCACCGGCAGGTCTGTGCGAGGTGGTGTTGCTGTGATTTCGTGCGGACCTGGCCCAAAATACAGTGCTCAGAAGAAGGCACGTGCCATCACTTCCCAAGATCAGGACGTGCTTGACTATTTAACACAAAACACCTCATCTCCCGCAGCCACCAGCGCTACAACAAGCACCACATCCACTGCATTTGACACTTCGCAGGAGTTATTTGGTGGTGGTGGTGATTGGTGAAACCACTGATTCCCAGCCACTACTGCAACAACAAGAAGAAGGTGCAGGTACACCACCTAATACGTCTGAGTTAGGTGGCGATAGTATGGACGTATCGTGTGAGGAGGGGGATGATGAACCACCTGAAGTTGGTGCAGTTGAGGAGGTGTCTGAGGAAAGCGAAGCTGGGCAGGAGGATTATGATAACGATTATACGGATGCCAGGTATGTTCCCGGTAGAGGAGATGACCAGGGGGACAGTTCAGAGGGGGAGTCAGAGAGGAGTAGGAGGAGACGACTCCATGATAGAAGCAAAGGGAGCTTGTCCTCAGAAACAGCTGGGAGCAGTGTCCGGCGCCTTGTATCACCAGCTATGGACAGCCAGCCAACATGCCCTTCAACGTCAGCTGCTGATGCCACCGTAGCGCCATCACCCCAGGGGGGCTCAGCGGTTTGGACATTTTTTAACATGTGTGTCTCAGATCGAAGCAAAGCCATCTGTTGTCTCTGCCAGCAAAAATTGAGCCGTGGAAAGGCCAACTCTCACGTAGGGACAAGTGCCTTACGAAGGCACCTGGAGAGAAGGCACAAAAAGCTATGGCAAGAACACCTGAGGAAAAGCAGCACACAAAAGACAAGCCACCCTCCTTCTCCTCTTCCTACTTCAGGTGCATCGTCTTCATCCGTTTTCTCCCTTGCACCTTCACAGCCACCCTCCTCCACACCGCCTCTTCCCTTCAGTGGTTCCTTCTCCTCTGCCCACAGCAGTACCCAGCTGTCCGTGAAGGAAGTATTTGAACGTAAGAAGCAAATGTCTGCCAGTCACCCTCTTGCCTGGCGTCTGACAGCTGGCGTGGCGGAACTATTAGCTCGCCAGCTATTACCATACAAGCTGGTGGAGTCGGAGGCTTTCCGTAAGTTTGTGACCATTGGTACACCGCAGTGGAAGATACCAGGCCGCAATTATTTTTCACAAAAGGCCATACCCAAACTGTACCATGCAGTTGAGAGGCAAGTGATGTCATCTATTGCGAAGAGTGTTGGGTCAAGGGTCCACCTGACCACGGATGCCTGGTCTGCCAAGCACGGGCAGGGCCTCTACATTACATACACAGCCCATTGGGTCAACCTGGTGACCGATGGCAGCAAGCAGGGAGTATGTGGCTGCGCAGCGGACCGACTTGTCACACCTCCACGGCTTGCAGGCAGGCCTCCAGCCACCTCCTCTCCACCTGCTACCACCTCTTCGCTGTCGTCATCCTCCTCCTCCTCCTTGGCTGGTGCCGCGATCTCCTCTCCAGCTACACAGCCCCCGCACCCCAGGGCCTATGCTGCATGCCAGGTACGACCGTGTCACGCAGTGTTAGACATGTCTTGCCTGAAAGCGGAGAGTCACACTGGAGCAGCTCTCCTGGCTGCTCTTAACAAACAGGTGGAGCAATGGCTGACCCCGCACAAGCTTGAAATCGGCAACGTGGTGTGTGACAACGGCAGCAATCTCATTTATGCGTTGAATTTGGGAAAGCTGAGACACATACCCTGCATGGCACATGTGCTGAATCTGGTCGTGCAAAGATTTGTGTCCAAGTACCCAGGCTTAGAGGACGTCCTGAAGCAGGCCAGGAAGTTGTGTGGGCATTTCAGGCGCTCTTACAAGGCCATGGCACGCTTTGCGGACATTCAGCGTAGAAACAACTTGCCGGTGAGACGCCTGATTTGCGATAGCCCAACTCACTGGAATTCCACCCTGCTGATGTTCTCTCGCCTGCTAGACCAGGAGAAAGCCGTCACCCATACCTGTATCATTACAGTACAAGGACACAATCTGGGAGGATGGGGATGTTGTGGCCCAACAACTGGACACTGATGCGAAATGCATGCAGGGTCATGGAGCCCTTTGAGGAGGTGACCAAACTGGTGAGTCGCGCTGAGGGCACCATCAGTGATTTGATCCCCTACGCCTACTTCCTGGAGTGTGCCGTGCGTAGAGTGGTGGATACAGCTGTGTAGGAGCGTGAACGAAAACAGTTACAGCAGCAGGAGTCGTGGGAGCGATTTATATCCGGACCCGATGTTTCCACAACACCTGCGGCAGCACAGAGGGGGGAGGAGGAGGAGGAAGAAGAGGAGTCGTGTGGGGAAGGAGAGGAGTCAGACTCTAATGATGGTGATGAGGAAGGTGTTTCTGTAGAGGAGGAAGAGGCGACGGAAGAAGAACAACCACGGCAGCCGTCACAGGGGGCTTCGGCTGCTCCACTTTCCCTTGGTATTGTTCGTGGCTGGGGGGAGGAAGAGGAGTTGCCTCCCATCACTGAGGAAGAGCAAGAGGAGATGGAGAGTACGTCTGCATCCAGCTTTGTGCAGATGTCCTCTTTCATGTTGTCCAGCCTGTTGAGGGACCCCCGTATCAAAAAACTCAAGGCGAATGACTTGTACTGGGTGGCCACGCTACTTGACCCTCGGTACAGGCACAAAGTGGCGGACCTGTTAACAACTCAACAGAAGGCGGAAAGGATGCAGCACTTGCAGAACAAGCTGTCGATGATGCTTTACAATGCGTTTAAGGGTGATGTGGCTGCACAACGCAATCAAGGTACCACTGGCAGTAACCCTCCTCCTCCCAAGTCCACGCAGGCAAGGACAGGACGCTCCTGCGATCTCAGGGTGATGTCGGACATGCGGACATTCTTTAGTCCAACTCCTCGCCATATTCCTTCCGGACTCTAGGCGGATTCCTGAATTTTTAAGGCCGCTGCTAGCAGCGGCCACTACACTAATTTTTCTGGTGCGTGTACATGCCTGCCTAATTTTTCTGGCTGCACTGTGGGCGGCTGCAACAAAAAAACAAAAGGCATGTACATGTGCCCATCCCCCTTTGTGATCATTACCTTGCCGCGGTGAAGGGGTTTCCGTATCACAATGAAGCAATGACCACCGGTTATTTGAGTGTTTCGGGTGGGGGTGGGACACAAAAGATAATAAGGTCGTTGCTTCATTGTGGTCAGACCAAATTTGATCAGCTGGACAGTCATTGTGGTCAGACCAAATTTGATGAGCTGGCCAGCCCGGCGACCATATGGGCCAAACTTTTACGCGAACCGAACCTTCCGCGAAGGTTCGCGAACCGAAAATCGGAGGTTCGCGACATCTCTAGAGGCCACCCTGCAGTGTTAGGGAGAGTTGTCTTGAACTCCTTACTGAATAGGCACTGACCCTAGCCAGGATTCGAACCATGGTCTCCCATGCTAAAGGCGGTGCCCTTAACCAGTACACTAGCTTTACAATAGACTGACACTTGTGGCTTACCCCTTTTAAAACCCTGTACTACCCAAGTAACCCCTAGGATAGTAAACATTATCACAAGTACCCCTTGACAAATATATATTTAATCGTAGTACATGATAATTGGTTCTAAACCGTTTCCAAGCTTTTACTATTGCTTTTAATTAGCTAAAATACTAACTTGGTGTTGTTTAAATAAGATGTATCACTTTCCTAAACTCTAAATTTGTTATTTTTGGTTAACCTCCTTGGCGGTTAATTTTTTCTGCAAAAATTGCAGAATTCCATTTTTTTTTTAATGTTTCATGTAAAGCTACCAGAGTGGTAGCTACATGAAACACCACTAGAGGGCGCATGTGGCCCTCTAGTCCGATCGTCGCCGGCATCTATAGCAAACAGGGGAACGCGTATATAACGCGTTCCCCTGTTTGGCTTCTCCTGTCGCCATGGCGACGATCGGGATGACGTCATGGACGTCAGCCGACGTCCTGACGTCAGGCACACCCGATCCAGCCCATAGCGCTGCCCGGAACTCATTGATCCGGGCAGCGCAGGGCTCTGGCGGGGGCCCTCTTCAGCCGCTGCGTGCGGCCGATCGCCTCAGAGCGGCAGCGATCAAGCTGTGCGCGCGGCTAGCAAAGTGCTGGCTGCGCGCACAGCGATTTATAGAATGAAAATCGCCCCACCAGGGGCTGAGATCTCCCCCTGCGCGCCATAGCCCTAGCTCAGCTCGGGCTTACCGCCAGGGAGGTTAAGTAGATCAAGCCTGAGTACCCCCTGGAACCATCAGAAGTACCCCTGGAACCATCAGAAGTACCCCTTGGGGTACGCGTACCACAGATTGAGAACCTAGGCTCAGACTATGATTCAGGCATAGAAAACGACTGTGGTAGGGATTCGATTGTGAGCCCCACTGAAGAACACTTTAGTAACAAGACTACAGTAAATACTCTGTAAATGGCTACAGAAGATGCCATTGTTATATATGAATAATACACACTAATAATATACTGCCATTGGCTATTGTCTTTGTCTCTCCAGAGGTCTGTACAATGAATCAGCAGGCGTGAAACAGAGCCAAGGACACAGTGAGCTTCATCCTACTCTCCTGTCACCAGTGTGTGGCATCAATCACTCACTGTCACCGGGAAGGACACTTAACTCATGAGTGTCACATACTGCACTGAACAGGGCTACCGGCTACACAGGGAGCGAGGGCAGTGGCTGAGCCCAGAGGAACAGCCAATCTTCTGGGCGAAACCTCTTCTGAAAGGACTCTGCCTCCGGTACAATCTAAGTGGAGAGCGGATTATGTGTGAGCGGCGAATCCACTTACAGCAAGCGCCTCCTGCAAGGCTGCTGCTTTTTAAGCATGTTTTATTTATGAACATTTCATAGAAAAAGGAAATAGGTCTTGCTCTTAGGACTTTTTAGGTGCGTAAGTATCAAAAATGCTGTTCAATTACTGTAATGAACATCCGGGACCAAACAACAGTAAAAAAAAGCTTATTTTATTAAAGGGAATCTGAAGTTAAATTAACTTATGAGATAATGAATTGTATGTGTAGTACAGATAATAAACTGATTCCAGTACAGGAAAAGTTAAGAAACTTCAGTTGTTATCTATGCAAAAGAGCCTCTTTGAGCTCTCCCACCAAACTTGGGTCGCTGTTTTCTGGAGCACTTATACATCAAAGACAGAGACAGATTTAGATAAGATTTTTACAGCAGGGAAATTGAAAGGGTCATTAGCTCTGCTTGTTTAATGCTAGGTACACACCATACAATTTTCTGGCAGATTTACTTGTCAGATCGATTATTTCCAAAATGTCCGATCTGAATTTTGATCAATTTTTCAACTTTCTGATCTTTTTTTCAGTCGTTTTTTTTTGACCGATTTTTGTTCAGTTCTATGAAAATCAATCAAAAGACAATCAAAAAAAAAAAACAAAAAACGATCGTAAAAATCGAGCGAAATTCAGATCGGACATGTTGGAAATAATCGATCTAGCAGGTAAATCTGTCAAAAAAATTGTATGGTGTGTACCTGGCATTATAGTTTAACCACTTCACCACTGAGGGGTTTTACCCCTTGAACACCAGAGCAATTTTCACCTTTGTGTACCTGGCATTATAGTTTAACCACTTCACCACTGAGGGGTTTTACCCCTTGAACACCAGAGCAATTTTCACCTTTCAGCGCTCCTTCCATTCATTCGTCTATAACTTTATCATTACTTATCACAATGAAATGAAATATATCTTGTTTTTTTCGCCACCAATTAGGCTTCCTTTAGGTAGGACATTATGCCAAGAATTATTTTATTCCAAATGTGTTTTAATGGGAAAATAGGAAAAAATGTGGGAAAAAATAATTTTTCAGTTTTAGACCATTATAGTTGTTAAATAATGCATGCTACTGTAATTAAAATCCATGATATTTATTTGCCCATTTGTCCCGGTTAAAAAAAATGTTTAAATGATGTCCCTATCACAATGTTTGGCGCCAATATTTTATTTGGAAATAAAGGTGCATTTTTTTTCAGTTTTGCATCCATCCCTAATTACAAGCCCGTAGTTTATAAAGTAACAGTGTTATACCCTCTTGACATAAATATTTAAAAAGTTCAGTCCCTAAGGTAACTATTTATGTTGTTTTTTTAATTACAAAAAAAAAATAAAAAATTGGGGAGTGTGGGAGGTAATGAGTTAATTTATTGTGTAAAACTAATGTATTTGTATATGTAAAATGCTTTAGGGTGTAGTTTTACTATTTCGCCACAAGATGGCCACAGTGAGTTTGATTACATGCGACCTGTAAGCGTCCGGAAGGACGCTTACAGGAAGCACTACGAGGCTAGGCAAATCACAATGATCGCGCTGTTTCTCAAAGAAGCAGCAGATCATTGCGGCGGCTTAGATCAACGAACGGGAATGGATTTTCCCGTTCATTGATCTCCGGGCGAGCGGGCGGCGGCGTGCACGAGCGTCGGGAGCGCGCGCACGAGCGGCGGGAGCGCGGACAGCGGCGGTAGCACGGAAGGTACGGATTTCTCCATCCCTTGGTTTTTTAGAGGGGAAAAAGAGTGTGACTTTTAATTGCAAATATGACAGAATTATGCAATGTGTTTTATGTTTAAAAAAAAGCTATGTATCTAAAAATGAAAATATGAGACTATTTTTTTTGCTACTAATGTTGTATCAATCATCAGTACTACACATACAATCAGGGCCGAGGCAGAGGCGAGAGAGGCTCCAGCCTCAGGGCGCAGTGTGGAAGGGGCGACCAACTTACTCAGCTATCATTCCCCTATTGTGTTTGAAGCAGAGAGAAATAAGAAAATGGGATACATGGCAGTGACTGCAAGCCAGATAACTAGAGATTAAGGAGTTGGGGTCCTGGGGCGCCTCTTAGTCTAAAAGCAATCAGTGAGTGACGGCTGGAGTGGGAGATGCCACATGGCGGCAGATGCCTGCCTAATTCTTTCAAGTTTCTACAGAGCTGAAGCAGGGGTGCAACTAGAGGGGAGCAGCCCTTGTGATCGCTGGAGGGCCAAGACCTTTGGGGGCCCCCAACTACTAACCATCCCTTCCTATAAATACAGGGGACTATACTTCAGATCATTGTTTTTTGTGGCTACACTTGTTATGGGTGTGAAGATCATGATGGCCACACTTGTTTTATGACCCTTGTAAGATGGGCCCCCAGGCCATGGAGAGCACCAAGGGGAGGCAAGGGAACATTGGGGGCCCCATCAAAGTTTCGCTGGGGGGGCCCATGAATTGTAGTTACGCCACTGAGCTGAAGGAAGATTGAGATACTATCCACTCAGCATTGCTGACGGATTCACACTGAATCTACAAGGAGAGATCATGTGCTTATGATTAATCGTTACTACGTTACCTCTATTTTTCATAACTCTTGGGATGAAGCACTCTCCTGAGGAAGTGAAATCCATTTCATGCCAATTAAAACACACTTTTATTGACCTGATGAAGCTTCCCAGAGCAGCAAAACTTGTTGTCCACAGTGTTGAATAAAGTTATGTTCCAACTTACTTTAACCACACGTCCTGCTGTTTGAGCCTGTTAACGGCTCCAGGACTTTTTAATAAGTGCCTTGCTCCCGCGGCCGCCGCTCTGCACGTGTGCGCTCCCCCACGCGCTGCCGTTAATTGCCTGGACTCCGCGATCTGAGATTGTTGAAGAACGGTCCTCTACCCAATCGCAATGCCTGGAATGAATGGACATGACCATGATCAGCGGCCACATCCATTCATAAACAGGAAATAGTCACAGTTTAGTTAAATGTAAAAAAGAAAAACGTTAACACCTCCTATAAAACAGGAGAGTGTTCAAAAAGTTAAATTACACATACAGGCACATACATACACATACAGTGGTGTGAAAAACTATTTGCCCCCTTCCTGATTTCTTATTCTTTTGCATGTTTGTCACACTTAAATCTTTCTGCTCATCAAAAACCGTTAACTATCAGTCAAAGATAACATAATTGAACACAAAATGCAGTTTTAAATGATGGTTTTTATTATTTAGTGAGGAAAAAAAAACTCCAAATCTACATGGCCCTGTGTGAAAAAGTGATTGCCCCCCTTGTTAAAAAATAACTTAACTGTGGTTTATCACACCTGAGTTCAATTTCTGTAGTCACCCCCAGGCCTGATTACTGCCACACCTGTTTCAATCAAGAAATCACTTAAATAGGAGCTATCTGACACAGAGAAGTAGACCAAAAGCACCTCAAAAGCTAGACACCATGCCAAGATCCAAAGAAATTCAGGAACAAATGAGAACAAAGTACTGTAATTGAGATCTATCAGTCTGGTAAAGGTTATAAAGCCATTTCTAAAGCTTTGGGACTCCAGCGAACCACAGTGAGAGCCATTATCCACTAATGGCAAAAACATGGAACAGTGATCAACCTTCCCAGGAGTGGCTGGCCGACCAAAATTACCTCAAGAGCGCAGAGAAAACTCATCCGAGAGGCCACAAAAGACCCCAGGATAACATCTAAAGAACTGCAGGCCTCACTTGCCTCAATTAAGGTCATTGTTCATGACTCCACCATAAGAAAGAGACTGGGCAAAAAACAGTCTGCATGGCAGATATCCAAGGCGCAAACCACTTTTATGCAAAAAGAACATTAAGGCTCATCTCAATTTTGCTAAAAAAAATCTCAATGATTGGCAAGACTTTTGGGAAAATACCTTGTGGACCGACGACACAAAAGTTGAACTTTTTGGAAGGTGCGTGTCCCGTTACATCTGGCGTAGAAGTAACACAGCATTTCAGCAAGAGAACATCATACCAGCAGTAAAATATGGTGGTGGTAGTGTGATGGTCTGGGGTTGTTTTGCTGCTTCAGGACCTGGAAGGCTTGCTGTGATAGATGGAACCATGAATTCTACTGTCTACCCAAAAATCCTGAAGGAGAATGTCCGGCCATCTGTTCGTCAACTCAAGCTGAAGCGATCTTGGGTGCTGCAGCAGGACAATGACCCAAAACACACCAGCAAATCCACCTCTGAATGGCTAAAGAAAAACAAAATGAAGACTTTGGAGTGGCCTAGTCAAAGTCCTGCAAATAGTTTTTCACACCACTGTACACTTATACCCTTTATTAATAGAATTAATAACTTACACTTCTGAAGCCCCCCCCCCAAAAAAAAAAAAAACAATTGTGTAGAAAAAATTTTTAAAAAAAATTACATAAATAGTTGCCTTAGGGACTCCGCTTTTTTATTCTATATTTTATGAACCGAAGAAAAAAAAAACAGGAAAATAACACCTATATTTCCAAATAATATATTGTCGCCATACATTGTGATAGGGACAAATTTAAATGGTTTAATATTCGGGACAATTGAGCAAATAAAATGTTTGGATTTTATCCATAGGAGAACATTTTTGTAACGATCGGTGAAGCACAGAGAGGACCTGATTACCAGTGATCTGCAGAATCACTGGGAATACAGATGTATACCAGATTATACGTGATCTGCAGTATCACTGATAATCCGATATACTAGCTAACCTCTGTTCACCTGAGTAGAGTGTAGTGTTTGGTGTAACAGTAACACTTTGAGGACTAGGCCTCAGTGCAGCAAGGAGTACTGCACAGATTCCTTCCGCAGACCTGAGCTCTCCAAGACGGGAGGAGTCAGACTGACAGTAGGAAGGACAGACTGAAAGTAACCTTCAGGAGGAAGGATCACTAACAGAGCGAGGAACCGCCTCTAACAGTAAGGTCGGTTCTCGAGGTCAGACAAGCCAGGTCGTACACACACGGACAGATAAAGTACAAGATCAGAAGGCAAAGGCGGAGTCAAAGTACAGGCAGGGTTCAGCAACGGGGTATCAGAAATATCGGGGTACAAAATCAGGAGGCAGAAGCAGAGTCAAGGAATGAGCCGGGGTTCGGCAACAGAGTATCAGAAATATCGAGGTGCAAGATCAGAGTTCAGGAGGATAGTCAAGGCAGGCAAAAGTCATAACAAATAATCACAATCAAACTAGTACTTTAGCTATCAACAGAATCTAGCTAAGTGTAGGATTACAGCTCCAGCTGGTCCCGGCACACTTGCGGATCTGACTACGGATCTGGGTGCTCCCACATATGTGATCGCACGCCAGACAAAGAGCAAGTGAACAACCAGCAGTATATATACTCTAGGACCTTTCCAGGACCTCCCTAATTGCTGGTCCAATGGGAGCAGTGGAATTTGTCAGCTGACCCAGCTGGTCAGCCGACACCCTTCTAACTGCTATTTAAACTCTGCCTCTGTGCTCGCGCACGTGTAAGTCTGAATCTTGGTGGACTATCAGTCCCAGCCACACCAGTACTGTTTTGCAATGTATCCAGTGAACTGAGTGCGGGAGCCGCCTCCAATGCGGATTCCGCCGTTCCCAATGCGGATTCCGCCGCTCTGCCTAAGCGGCATGCGGCGTTTTTTCCGCGTTGTGATGCCATGCTGGACGCGGAAACAGCCGCCTCGCCTTGAGAGACAGCGGCTTTTCCGCGTTTCATCACAGTACCCCCCCCCCCCCGAGGAGTGGACTCCGGACAACTCCTACCAGGCTTCTCGGGGTGTAAGGCATGAAACTCCCTCCTTAACTCATCCGCATGCATACGCCTCCCTGGTACCCATTGCCTCTCTTCAATGCCGTACCCTTTCCAATGAACGAGATACTGTACCGAGTTTTGTACAGTACGTGAATCAATAATCTTCTCCACCTCATATTCGGGTTGGGCATCTACCAATACAGGAGGAGGAGGAGTGGGACCCACCTGGACTGCTGGTTTAAGAAGGGATACATGGAAAGACCTTACTCCCCGCATGCTGGTGGGAAGGTCAACGGTATATGTAACATCATTAATTTTCCTGACAACCGGGAATGGACCCACAAACCTGGGACCAAGTTTATCAGAAGGTTGTCTCAGGGTCAAGTGACGTGTGGATACCCAGACCAAGTCTCCTGGTCTGAACCTCCACTCCACTGAGCGTCTTTTATCAGCTTGACCCTTCTGACTCAGAAATGCTTTTTCCAGGTTACTTCTTACCGTCCCCCAAAGGTTCCTAAATGACCTTTGCCAGAGCTCCAGGGCTGGGAACGGAGTGGAGACCACAGGCAATGGGGAAAATTTGGGTGATCTCCCTGTCACTACCTGAAAGGGGGAAAATCCGGAGGACGGATTTTTAAAATTATTCTGAGCAAACTCCGCGAAGGGCAAGAATCTGACCCAATCGTCTTGCGCCTCTGCAACATAACACCTCAAAAACTGCTCTAAGGACTGGTTTATCCTCTCAGTCTGGCCATTTGTCTGAGGATGATAACCAGACGAGAATGATAGCTTTATGCCCATGAGTTGGCAAAAAGCCTTCCAAAATCGGGAAACAAATTGCACTCCCCTATCTGAAACTATGTCTTCAGGAATGCCGTGCAATCGGAATACATGTGTAATAAATAACTCGGCCAACTCCTGAGCCGAGGGGAGTCCCTTCAATGGCACAAAGTGGGCCATCTTGCTAAAGCGGTCAATTATGACCCAAATGACTGTCATGCCTTCAGATCTGGGAAGCTCACCCACAAAATCCATGGACAGGTGGGTCCACGGCTCACTCGGGGTGGGCAAAGGCTGTAAGGTACCGACAGGTGCCAGCCGGGAGGGTTTTCTCCTGGCACATATCGTACACTCCTTCACATATTCCTTGCAATCTGCTGCCAGTGACGGCCACCAGGCGCATCTGGCCACCAGATCCTGTGTTCTAGATGCCCCTGGATGGCCAGCATTCTTATGCGCATGGAACATCTCCAGTACCTGGAGACGAAATGGCAGAGGAATAAACAAAACCCCTGCGGGCTTCCCTTCCGGGATGTCCTGCTGAAAGGGAGTCAAAGTCTCCTTCCAGTCCTCCCAAGTTCCAGTTGCTGCCAGTATCAACCTCTGGGGAACAATGGTCTCTGGAACGGAGGGCTGTGCTGTCTCTGACTCGAAACACCTGGATAACGCATCCGCCTTAACATTTTTGCTACCTGGAGTGTACGTAATAATGAAACTAAACCTGGAGAAGAACAGCGACCACCGAGCCTGGCGCGGGCTCAACCTCTTAGCCCCCTCGATATACTCTAGGTTTTTGTGATCGGTGTAAACCGTGATGGTATGCTCAGCTCCTTCTAACCAATGTCACCATTCCTCGAAAGCCAACTTGATGGCCAAAAGCTCCCTGTTGCCAATATCATAATTCCTCTCTGCAGGGGAGAACCTGCGAGAGAAATACGCACACGGGTGCAATCTACCCTGCAAGCCTGACCGCTGAGACAGCACAGCCCCCACCCCAACCTCCGAGGCATCCACCTCTACAATGAATGGGAAAGAGGCATCCACATGTCTGAGGATGGGTGCTGAATAGAATAGGCCCTTCAGGGTGGCAAAAGCCTGTAAAGCCTCAGGAGACCAGTGGGTGGTATCTGCCCCCTTCTTAGTGAGACAGGTAAGGGGAGCAATGACCGTGGAGTACCCCTTTATAAACCGTCTATAGTAGTTGGCGAAGCCAAGAAAGCGCTGAAGGGATTTCAACCCAACCGGTTGTGGCCACTCCAGAACAGCGGAGACCTTGGCAGGATCCATAGATAGGCCCGTGGTGGAGATTATGTACCCCAAGAAAGCGACAGATGTTACTTCAAAGATGCACTTCTCAAGTTTTGCGTATAACGAGTTCTGCCTTAACTGATTCAACACAAACCTCACATGGTTTCTATGTTCAGCGAGGTTGTTGGAGAAGATAAGAATATCATCAAGATAAACCAGAACAAATTTCCCCAACACCTCCCGGAATACCTCGTTAATGAGTTCCTGAAAAACGGCCGGAGCATTACATAGCCCGAAGGGCATCACCAGGTACTCATAATGCCCGTCTGGTGTATTAAAGGCCGTTTTCCACTCATCGCCCCTTCTTATGCGCACCAGATTGTACGCGCCCCGCAAATCTAGCTTAGAAAAGATTTTAGCATCCGTAATCTGAGTGAACAAATCATCTATCAGTGGCAACGGATAGCGATTTTTTACAGTAATCTTGTTGAGACCGCGATAATCGATGCAGGGTCGCAGGCCTCCATCTTTCTTTTTGACAAAAAAGAACCCTGCTCCAGCAGGGGACCGGGACGGGCGAATGAAACCCTTGGCCAAATTTTCACGGATGTACTCCTGCATGGCCAATTTTTCGGGCCCTGACAGATTGTACAAATGACCCCGGGGAGGTACACAACCGGAACGGAGATCAATGGGACAGTCGAAAGGGCGATGTGGGGGTAACTTATCCGCTGCCTTGGGACAAAATACGTCAGCATATTCCATGTACTGTTCAGGAACCCCCTCCACCTGAACCCTGGTTTGGCCCAAAGTCACCCTCCCTAAACAGTGCTGGTGACAATGATCGGACCATCTGGTTATCTGACCCGTAGCCCAGTCTATTTGTGGAGAATGGACTTGTAACCACGGCATGCCTAGGATGATAGTGGAGGTTGACATATGCAATACAAAAAACTGTAGATGTTCCCCATGCAGTACCCCTAAGGTGACCTTCACCTGCGGTGTCTGTGACAGGGAACGATTCAGTTGCAGAGGGGAATCGTCTACTGCCGTGACCTGAATGGGGGGACTCACTGGAGTGAGAGGAATACCCAACTCCTGAGCAAATTCAGTGTTCATAAAATTAGCCACTGAGCCCGAATCAATAAAAGCCTCAGTGGCTACAGACTTATTATCCCATGTAATCGTACAGGGGAGAAGCAATCTTTTCTCTTTTTGGGGTGAGAATGGCGTGCCTAGGGTGTCACCCCCCACTACTCCTAGGCAGACTCGTTTCCCGGCTTGTTCGGGCAGTTTCGCTCGACCAATCTGCATTGGTTCGGGCGGAGGCAAGGCCGGAGAGGTTGAGACAGGCGGATAAGGTGTTACTAGGGGAGTAGCGGATGGTGCCGCGTACGAAGTCACCCTGACACGGTGACTGAGCCTAGCCTGCCTCTGATGACGTAGCCTGCGATCAACTCGAATGGCCGATGATATGGCCTGATCAACTGTCTTGGGCTCAGGTACAGTTAACATTAGGTCAGAGACCTCCTCCGATAACCCAGACAGGAAGTAATCTATCAGGGCAAAGTTGTCAAATCTAGCGGTGACGGACCACCTACGGAATTCTGCCGCGTAATCCTCGACCGACCCTCTGCCTTGGCGCAAAAGTTTGAGCTTCCGCTCAGAGGTTGCCGCAAGGTCAGGGTCGTCGTATATCACGGCCATAGCCTTAAAAAATTCCTCAACTGAGGTCAGAGCTGTATCTGTGGGAGGCAGATTGTATGCCCAGGTCTGGGAGTCACCGGTTAACAATGTTTTAATAAAAATGACCCGTTGGGTCTCAGTCCCCGATGATCGGGGTCTCAATTCGAAATATGACAACACTCTACTCCTAAAATTCCGGAAGTCAGACTTGTGGCCGGAAAACGTATCAGGTACGGGCATACGTATGTCATCACTAGGAGGGGATCGCACCGAATCAACTGACGTCTGAAGGGTTTGCACAGAGCCTTTAAGAGCATCAATTAAGGCTTTGTGCTGGCCCAGTGCTTGATGCATGTTATCCACCGAAGTGGCAAGCACAGACAGAGGGTCAGCTCGTGCGTCCATCAGTATTTTTGGTCTGGCGTTCTGTAATGATCGGTGAAGCACAGAGAGGACCTGATTACCAGTGATCTGCAGAATCACTGGGAATACAGATGTATACCAGATTATACGTGATCTGCAGTATCACTGATAATCCGATATACTAGCTAACCTCTGTTCACCTGAGTAGAGTGTAGTGTTTGGTGTAACAGTAACACTTTGAGGACTAGGCCTCAGTGCAGCAAGGAGTACTGCACAGATTCCTTCCGCAGACCTGAGCTCTCCAAGACGGGAGGAGTCAGACTGACAGTAGGAAGGACAGACTGAAAGTAACCTTCAGGAGCAGGGGCGTAGCTAGAAATGACTGGGCCCCATAGCAAAAAAAAAAAATTATGCCCCCCCCCTCCCCCCACGACCTTCCAACCCCATGGACCTCGGACCTCCCACCCAAATATTTTGTGGGGCAATCTGATTTCTCCACAAAATGCAACCAGATTGTCGGCAGATTTCCCTACAATATGCAACCAGATTGTCGGCAGATTTCCCTACAATATGCAACCAGATTGTCGGCAGATTTCCCTACAATATGCAACCAGATTGTCGGCAGATTTCCCTACAATATGCAACCAGATTGTCGGCAGATTTCCCTACAAAATGCAACCAGATTGTCGGCAGATTTCCCAACAAAATGCAACCAGATTGTCGGCAGATTTCCCAACAAAATGCAACCAGATTGTCGGCAGATTGCCCATCAAAATGCAACCAGATTGTCGGCAGATTGCCCAACAAAATGCAACCAGATTGTCGGCAGATTTCCACACAATATGCAACCAGATTGTCGGCAGATTTCCACACAATATGCAACCAGATTGTCAGCAGATTTCCCCACAAAATGCAACCAGATTGTCGCCAGATTTCCCCACAAAATGCAGTATATGTAGTTAGGTCTATAGTGGGCTAACATTAATTACCTGGAGGGAGGGTGGTTGGGCAGGCTGGCACACTATTTGCGGTGCAGGCAATGCACTGGGTAGGCAGTTAGGTAGCTGGGTGGGAGGGTAGGGAGATAGGTAGACGAGTGGGAGGGTAGGCAGATAGGTAGACAGGTGGGCAGTTAGGTAGCCGGGTGGGAAGTTAGGTAGAAAGGTGGGCAGTTAGGTAGCCGGGTGGGAAGTTAGGTAGAAAGGTGGGCAGTTAGGTAGCCGGGTGGGAAGTTAGGTAGCTGGGTGGCAGGGTGGGCAGTTAGGTAGCTGGGTGGCAGGGTAGGCAGATAGGTAGCTGGGTGGCAGGGTAGGCAGATAGGTAGCCAAGTGGGCAGCTAGGTAGCTGGGTGGGCAGTTAGGTAGCCGGGTGGGCAGTTAGATATCCAGGTGGGAGGGTGGGCAGTTAGGTAGCCAGGTGGGCAGTTAGGTAGCCGGGTGGGCAGTTAGGTAGCCGGGTGGCAGGGTGGGCAGTTAGGTAGCCAGGTGGGAGAGTGAGCAGTTAGGTAGCCGGGTGGGAGGGTGGGCAGTTAGGTAGTGGGCAGTTAGGTAGCCAGGTGGGAGGGTGGGCAGTTAGGTAACCCTCAGTTAGGTAGCCGGGTGGGAGGGTGGGCAGTTAGGTAGCCAGGTGGGAGGGTGAGCAGTTAGGTAGCCGGGTGGGAGGGTGGGCAGTTAGGTAGTGGGCAGTTAGGTAGCCGGGTGGGAGAGTGGGCAGTTAGGTAGCCGGGTGGGAGGGTGGGCAGTTAGGTAGCCAGGTGGGAGGGTGGGCAGTTAGGTAGCCCTCAGTTAGGTAGCCGGGTGGGCAGTTAGGTAGCCAGGTGGGAGGGTGAGCAGTTAGGTAGCCGGGTGGGAGGGTGGGCAGTTAGGTAGTGGGCAGTTAGGTAGCCGGGTGGGAGAGTGGGCAGTTAGGTAGCCGGGTGGGCAGTTAGGTAGCCCTCAGTTAGGTAGCCGGGTGGGCAGTTAGGTAGCCAGGTGGGAGGGTGAGCAGTTAGGTAGCCAGGTGGGAGAGTGGGCAGTTAGGTAGCCTTCAGTTAGGTAGCCCTCAGTTAGGAAGTGGGCAGTTAGGTAGCCGGGTGGGAGAGTGGGCAGTTAGGTAGCCGGGTGGGTGAGTGGGCAGTTAGGTAGCCGGGTGGGTGGGTGGCCAGTTAGGTAGCCGGGTGGGTGGGTGGCCAGTTAGGTAGCCGGGTGGGCAGTTAGGTAGCCGGGTGGGTGGGTGGGCAGTTAGATAGCCAGCAGTTAGGTAGCCGGGTGGGAGTCTGGGAGAGTGGGCAGTTAGGTAGCCGGGTGGGAGGGTGGGCAGTTAGGTAGTGGGCAGTTAGGTAGCCGGGCGGGAGGGGAGGTAGCTGCCTCACCTGGGGTCCCCCCTCCTTTTATCAGCGGCGGGAGGTGAGTCCTATACAGAAGGCTCCGGCGGGGTAATCAGCCACTAGAGGTTCAGCTGCCTCCGGGCTACGGTGTCCCCACTGTATTGCTGCTCGCAATAAAACCAGGAAGCGGTGCGAGCAGCAATACAGTGGGGACACCGTAGCCCGGAGGCAGCTGAACCTCTAGTGGCTGATTACCCCGCCGGAGCCTTCTGTATATGACGCACCTCTAGCCGCTGATAAAAGGAGGCAGGACCCCAGGTGAGGAGGGGGGGGGCACTGAGGTGAGGGAGGGCGGCCCCAAACAAAAAGTAAACAAAAAAAATAATAAACAAAAAAAAATACCTCTTGGGCAGCTGCGGGCCCCCTGTGACGTAGCGCTGCCGCGGGGCCCCGTAGCAACGCTATGGTGGCTATCCCCATTGCTACGCCACTGTTCAGGAGGAAGGATCACTAACAGAGCGAGGAACCGCCTCTAACAGTAAGGTCGGTTCTCGAGGTCAGACAAGCCAGGTCGTACACACACGGACAGATAAAGTACAAGATCAGAAGGCAAAGGCGGAGTCAAAGTACAGGCAGGGTTCAGCAACGGGGTATCAGAAATATCGGGGTACAAAATCAGGAGGCAGAAGCAGAGTCAAGGAATGAGCCGGGGTTCGGCAACAGAGTATCAGAAATATCGAGGTGCAAGATCAGAGTTCAGGAGGATAGTCAAGGCAGGCAAAAGTCATAACAAATAATCACAATCAAACTAGTACTTTAGCTATCAACAGAATCTAGCTAAGTGTAGGATTACAGCTCCAGCTGGTCCCGGCACACTTGCGGATCTGACTACGGATCTGGGTGCTCCCACATATGTGATCGCACGCCAGACAAAGAGCAAGTGAACAACCAGCAGTATATATACTCTAGGACCTTTCCAGGACCTCCCTAATTGCTGGTCCAATGGGAGCAGTGGAATTTGTCAGCTGACCCAGCTGGTCAGCCGACACCCTTCTAACTGCTATTTAAACTCTGCCTCTGTGCTCGCGCGCGTGTAAGTCTGAATCTTGGTGGACTATCAGTCCCAGCCACACCAGTACTGTTTTGCAATGTATCCAGTGAACTGAGTGCGGGAGCCGCCTCCAATGCGGATTCCGCCGTTCCCAATGCGGATTCTGCCGCTCTGCCTAAGCGGCATGCGGCGTTTTTTCCGCGTTGTGACGCCATGCTGGACGCGGAAACAGCCGCCTCGCCTTGAGAGACAGCGGCTTTTCCGCGTTTCATCACAATTTTATTTTAAAACTATAATGGCCGAAAACTGAGAAATAATGAATTTTTCCCTTATTTTTTTTCATTAAAATGCATTTAGAATGAAAAAAATACTTAGCAAAATGTACTACCCACAGAAAGCCTAATTGGTGGCGAAAAAAACAAGGTATAGATCATTTTGTTGTTATGAATAGTAATAATGTTATTGGCGAATAAAAGGGAGGAGCACTGACAGGTGAAAAAAATTGATCTTGTCCATTAGGGTAAAAACCCCTATGGGGGAAAGTGGTAAAGTGTAACTTTTGGCCATAAAATCAAAAATCAATTCTTTATATTTATCTGGTAAACAAGTAATAAGGATGCTAACCAGGCAATCCAAAAGTTAAAATCACTATTACTTTTCTTGTTGATAAATGATCATTCCCCAGTTTACCTGACTCTTATTTGGTACACACAAAATTCGGTACACAAAAGGGAAGTTGCAGGGCATGCTGGGTTGTCCTTTTTTGCTTCTCCACTTCCTCTCAGACTTAACTAATGCAGCCTGATTGGCTGAAGCATCTTTCCTTCTTGTATTCCCCTCTCACACCTCTTTTCCTCTCTGATTGGCCAATATTTCTCATGCAGAGACAATCCACTTTCTATGGTGAAGGGCGGGCAAATCAGGCAGAGGAGAGTAATGGAGGAAATTACATGAGAATTGACTTCAAAATAGCCATAGCTAAAATGGAAAATGCTAAGATGGATTTTCTCTCTTTTTTGCTGTAGAAGAATCACTAAAATCTATATATATATATATATATATATATATATATATATATATATATATATATATATATATATATATATATATATCACATTCATCTACATTGAGTGCCTCCAACCTTTCCTACTCTAGTTTTTGTCTAGTTTTTGGGGGCTTTAACTTACGAGTTGTCATTAAGTTTATTATTTTGGAACAGCAACCTCAATCCAGACGGAGGCCAAGTACCTTCCTACATGTTCATATCAGTGGTTGCTCGGTTCAGCAACCAATTAATGAGAGTATCCACTTCTCCAGAGGGGTCACTAGGGGGGAGCGGCCCAGAGCTGTAAGGGAACCCCAACTACTACTTCACTCCCTCTGATAAAGGGGTCCATCCTCCAGATCGGTGTTTCTTGGGGCCGCACTTGTTATGGGTGTGAAGATTACAATGTCCACACTTGTTTTATGATCCTTACATGATGGACCTCCAGACTGTGAGGGTCACAAGGGGTTGGCAAGGGAAAGGGTGTGAACATTGTGGTGGCTTATCAAAGTTTTACTGCTGGCCCCTTGATTTATAGTTCTGCCACTGCACTTCTCATACTCTATTATCTCACGATATAAGACCTATAATACTACACTAGATTGGGCTCCCTGTCTCTCTGCTTTTTCTCCTTCTTTAAGGTACAGAGCACGTACTACCTAGAGTTCCACCTTAAGGTGGACACTAACAGTCCAATTTATCATTTGAGCGATCAGAAATTCTGATCAGATTGGTTGAAAATAATCTCAGTTGATGGGCACAATCGATTATGAACGATTATTTAAAAAAAAAACGTCCGACTGGATTTTTGTCAAACCAAACTTTGGATTTAGTTGATTGGTTGTGATAGATAGGAAGCAAAGATTGGTTCGTTGATGGTGTAGTGAACGATTTTTCTTCCGATCAGAATTTCTGATCGCTCAAACGATTTTTTCACTAAAAAATTGGACCATTAGTGGCCACATTTAAGAGTGTCTACACTCAGTCTGATGGTAAGAATATTATACACATAAGGAAATATCCAGGAACAAGTCTTCTCTCTAATATGTTTTAAAGCATTCAAGATGTTATTCAGCAAACCTGACACTGTGCCACAGACATGGTAGCAATGCTTTCTTTGCTGGTGACTGCAGAGGTTCTGGTGGAACAAGGCCTGCTGTGACCTCCTGCTCTGTGATTGTGCAGCTGAGCCCTGAGGATAAGGATCTCAGCGCACGTCTCAATCGATTTATGTGACAACATTCTAAGCGTGACTTTACTTGATGTCCTGTCATTCCGCGAGCACAGCCATCTCGGTTGTTATTTAATATGATGTTCTTCTTTAATCTGCGCTTCTACGGACAACTACCCAACAAGCAGAGGAATGTTCTCATTGTGCCATACATCCTTAGCAATGCATCATACGTCTCCCAATGTGCTGGAATACTTTAAAAATGCATTTATAAGGTCCTCCTCATTACAGGGCTGGTTCCATGACATTAAAGCAAACCTGTATGGAAAATAAAATTGTGAGATAATGAATAATATGTGTAGTACAGCTAAGAAATAGAACAATAGTCTAAGGAAAAGAGTGTGAGGGCTGGTGCACACCAGAGCGGTTCATGAGCGTTTTTAAAAACGCTAGCTGTTTGAAAACTGCTTGGGTTATGTATTTCAATAGGCTGGTGCACACCAGAGCGGTTCGTTTTTTCCACAAACGCAAACTCAGGGGCTGCAGTATTTTTTAGATTTTTGAGGCATTTCTGCCTCAATGTTAAAGTACAGGAAAGTAGAAAAAAGCTCTGAAAAATGCCAGATCAGAGCGGTTTTGCAGGCGTTTTTGTTACAGAAGCTGTTCAGTAACAGCTTTACTGTAACAATATATGAAATCTGCTACACAAAAACGTTCCAAAAAACAATAGGCATGTTTAGAAAATCTTTCTAAACATGTCTAGAATCACTCTGAAATCTGCTTCAAAAACCTCTAACGTTTTGTGGATCTGCTAGAGGTTTTGGGTGTGCACTGGCCCTCATAATGTTTTCCACTAAAGGAAAAGTTAAGAAACTTCAGTTGTTATCTATGCAAAAAAAGCTTCTCTAAGGGCTTGTTCACACCTAGGGCGTTTTGTGTTTTTTTAAGCGCCGGCGAATTTCAAAATCGCCCTAAAAGTGCTTGTGCAATGATTCCCTATGAGAGTGTTCACATCTGAGCGGGTTATTTCTGATCCGCTCAGCAAAGCGCTGCCTGTACCATTTTTGGGGCAATTTGCGTATAATGGTAGGTATAGGGAAATCGCAAAATGCTTGAAAAAGCACTTTGCATAGCGATTTCCCCAGCGCTTTTAAGAATAAATACATTGTATTTATTCTTTTCCAGGTCAAAGAGTTCACTTCCTGACTTGCGTCAGGAAGTGAAAAAACAAATCGCTCTGCAAAAGCGCACATCAAAATCGAAAATCAATGGCATCAGCAATTTAGATTTTATATGTGAACAAAGCCTGAGTTATTTGACCCAACAGTCCTGTTTTAAACAGCGAAGAAACATTGAGAGACAGCTTGAGTTATGTTTTTACTGCGGGTAAGTTCAAAGGGTCATTAGGTCTGCTCTATTTTATAGCTTAACCTCTTGAGGACTGCAGGGCTAAACCCCCCTAGTGACCAGGCCATTTTTAGTAAAATTGGCCACTGCAGCTTTAAGGCCAAGCTGCAGGGCCGCACAACACAGCACACAAGTGATTCCCCCCCCCCCCCCCTTTTCTCCCCACCAACAGAGCTCTCTGTTGGTGGGGTCTGATCGCTCCCCCCATGTTTGTTTTTTTTATAATAAATATTATTGTTTGTTTGTTTTTATTACGGCGATCGGCTGTCATAGGCTTCTGCCTATGAGAGCCGATCGCTCTCTTGTCCCCCAGGGGGACAGCCGTGTCACACGGCTGTCCCCAGTGCAGCGCTGCTGCTGATCGCAGCGCTGCACAGTGTAAATAGACGGCGTGATCGCCGTCTAACAGTCTCCCGAGCAGCAATAGCCGCTTGGAGACTGAAGAGGGGGCGGAGCTCTGCCCCCCGAGCATGAGATGTGCGCGCGATCTCATGCAAATTACAGCCCCAGGACTTTACGCCAATCGGCGTTAGGTGGTCCTGGGGCTGCCGCCGCGGCCACGCCCATCGCCGGGACGCGGTCGGAAACAGGTTAAAATACAGAGTGTCAGGATCTCTCCTGTAGCATGTTCTGTCGGTTGCAGTGGGACTGCAAACGGGAAGTTCTGACTTATCTGCTTGCATTCAGTTGCGCATTCACAATAATTCTCATTGTCATTTGCAAGCACTCTGCAGTTCGGAGCAGCTCAGGATGCTGTCATAACTCTTCCCTTTGCTTGCCGCAGTTGAACTGCAGCCAGATATCCCTGGATTTCCTACGTGCATGTCGTTGCATAGTATTGCATGTATTTGTTATTAGAGTCTTTCAGCTGGCAGCTTGTCATCAAGCTGGCTCAGGATTGCGTATTTACCATTCAGCTGTGAAAATGTGAAAATTTGCGTGCCTGCATCCATTGGCTGATGCCGACATAAAAGTCTGTCTCCCATTTTAGACCCCGCCCGTTTACCTCTCTGAGTTGTCGTTGGGTCCATGCTGTGAAAGTTGTTATTGTAAAATTGAATAATGCCTTGCTCTGTATTTTCATGCCTGCTGGACATTAGCTGACCTGCGGAGGCCGTCAGTAAGTCCTTCTGATCCTGATAGTTTGGATTCTGCCAGCACCACATTGGTGACTGGTAGTATTCCTTCTTGCCTTGTTCTTGCCTTGTTCTTGAGGACAAACTATAGCAGCCGTTTCCATTAGTTACGCTCCTACCTGTTAGTCTTGTCTATCTCAGTGTAAATGTTGCCGTCACTGAAGCAGCGACTACATTGGCTAAGCATTCCGTCTGTCTGTCTGTTATCTGTCTTGTTAATTGTCATTACGTGTGCTTTAGCTAGTGAGTTATTTGAGAGCTACATTTAATATATTGTGCATCAGCACGATATACTGTATATGTACTCTAGTCAGTCAGTTTTGTATTATTGTAATATTGTATATTGTTTTGTGTTCCGACCCTTGCCTGCCTCTTGACTACGAATTTGCCTAGCCCTTCTGTATTACTGCTATCTGATCTATCGTGTATGACCCAAGCCTGTTACCGACTACATCTGTTGTGTATTTAATCACATAGCATCTAGCCTGATAGGCGACCCGGAGCTGCAGCTGCTTTGGGCAATCTTGCTCCCTTGTTCATTACTCCTGTGTCCATCTGTGTAACCTCTTCCAATACCCAGCCAGTCTGGAGCACACTCGCTGACTCAGAAAGTATGCCTCCCCACAGAGTGTGGTTTGTAAACTGCAAAAATGACAGAATGATGCAATGTTTTAAAAAAAAAAGCTATATAACTGAAAATAAAAATATGAGACTCTTTTCTTTGCTACTAATGTTCTATTAGCTAATTATTCTATTTATCTAATTGTTCTAATTATTATCTGTACTACACACACAATTCCTTATATCATAAATATCTTTCGCTTCAGATTTGCTTTAAAAGGGAACTCTTGCAGAGCTTTACTCTGGAAGGTGCTGCAAGAAAGCATCCAGAAAGTAATTTCAGTTACTGCCAGGGCCGGTCCGCCCATGAGGTGGGGTGAAACAAATGCCTCAGGCGGCACTTCTGGGGGGCGGCACCCACCTATCCGTGGGTGTGGGGGGCCGCCGACCTGGAGGGGGTAGTGGGCCAGAAGGGGGTATTGGGCAAAGCGGTGGGGAAGGGGGTCCGACCCCCCCCCTCGCCTGGGTCCCCCGATCTGCGCTCCCCCTCCAGCTTTAAAAAGTTTAGCAGACGCTACTAGTAAGAGGCAGCGGGCGGGGATCACTCACCTCTTCCGCATTCCAGCATGCGCTTCACTGTCGTCACTTCCTGCAATGCCGTCCACTTACAATACAGTGGGCGGCATTGCAGGAAGTGACGACAGTGGAACACACGCTGGAACGCGGAATAGGTGAGTCATCCTGCCCGCTGCCCCTTACTAATAGCGGCGGCTGCTACTTAACTTTATAAAGCTCGAGGGGGAGCGCAGATCGGGGGACCCAGGCGAGGGAGGGGGGGTCCGACCCCCCTCCCCGCCGCTGTGCCCATATACCCCCTTCCTGCCCGCTACCTCCTCCAGTTTGGCGGCCCCCCCACCCACGGCTTGGGGGGGGGGGCGGCGATTTTTTCCAAGTTTGCCTCAGGCGGCAAAAAGGCTAGGGCCGGCCCTGGTTACTGCTATTAATCTTTGAATACTGATTTTTCTTTTGTCCTTGCTTATCATCATGCAATTCTTCATGTTACCAACAGAGGTGAAAAGTTTGCTTTCTTACTGCATATTCTTATTATTCTGTTAGCTGCCGCTCTTCCTGTGCAAAATCTAGAAAAGTCCAGAACCGACTTACACCTAAGATTAGTGGTGCGATGTGGTACAAGCACCGCATCATACAGCAGAAACCAGCCTTTATATGACCCTATACCAAGTGTGGCGACAGGGTCATATGCATATGCTGCATGCGTGCCGCTCCACACTCCCGTCATTCACACTTGCTGCATCACCCGTTGACTTGCAGCAATGCGGCGCATACTTTGCATCGGGAATGCGGCGGTTTGGATACTTCTGCCACACCGCGTTGCATCACGTTAAGTGTGCAAGTCTCCATAGACCTGCATGACCCTAGCAGCAGGGAGGCGGCAGGGAAGCGTGGCGGAGGGCGATGCAGCGGGCAGGTTTAAAAAGGGCCTTAAAGAATTTAGGTATGACGGATCACTGATTTTTTTGAAAAATGCTCGGGCATCACCAACTAATCAGAATAAAAAAAATAGTGGTCGTGCGTGGGTCATGCAAGTGACAAGTCATTGCCGGGAAACATTTTCCAATCACAATTGACCTGCATTTTCTTTACTGTTATTGCACCAAGCTCATATGTTGGGGAAGATCGTTGAAAAAGTTTAGCAAAAAAAGAAAGTGTATTTCTGTGATTTTTTATTTTTTTTATTGTAAGTTAGAACTCTGCTGCAAGTTTTAGAGAGAGAAGAAATCAAAGAACAACAGCATGAAGACTGAACTGTAAATGGAAAAATTGGTCAAAGAAGCAATTATTTATTTTTCACAAACAAAACATGTTCTTCTCATTTCTGTACTATGAGTATTGTTGGTGTTTGAATACGGAACATCGTCCCGCGTTCACCCGATCACCACACTTCAGCACTGAACCTGTGGACAGTGATAGCGTCTTACTTGCACTCCATGGTGCATTTCACATGACTCCATACTTTATTTACTGTATTTATTTATTGTATTTATAAAGCGCCAACAGATAGCGCAGCTCTGGACATTAATTTAGGTTACAGACAATATTTAGGGGTGACATACAGCAATAAGACACTACAGGAATACATGCATACCAGATCACGTAGCACAGTATGAGTACAAGGTAATGCTTAGTCAGTCACTGGAGGGGAGCATGGAGATTAGGCAAGTTGAGTTCACTCAGATCCATAGGATGGGTGTACAGTAATGGAGGTGCATGGACGGTTAGGAGACATAAGAAGGAAGACCCTGCCCGAAGGCTTACAATCTAGAGGGAAAGGTAGGGGACCAGAGTTCAGCTGCGGGTTTAAAGCTCCAGGGAGGGGGGTAGGCCTGAGTGAAAAGGTGAGTTTTGAGGCCCTTCTTGAAGATGTTGAAGGAGGGGAAAATCCTAATGGGTGGAGGTAGGAAGTTCCATAGTGTTGGTACAGCTTTTGAAAAGTCCTGGAGGTGTGCATGGGATTGGGTGATGTGTGTGTGGGGGGGGGGGGGGGGGTCAGCAGGTGAAGTTCATTGAAGGAGCCGAGTGAGCGACTAGGTGTGTACCTCTGGGTAAGATTGGAAATGTAGGTTGGGCAGGTTTTGTGGACAGATATTTAGGCCAGACACCGTATCTTAAATCTGATTCTGGACTGGATAGGAAGCCAGTGGAGGAATTCACAGAAGGGAGCCGCCATGGTGGAGCAATGGGAGGAGTGTATAATTCTGGCTGCCGCATTAATAATGGACTGCAACGGGGCAATTCGGGTCATAGGGAGACCAGACAGAAAGGCACTGCAGTAGTCAAGGCGGGAAATTATGAGGGCATGGATGAGGAGTTTAGTGGTGACAGTAGTCAGGAATGTCTTGCAGATGTTACAGAGGTGGAAGTTGCAGGACTTTTTGAGGTTTTGGATGTGGGGAGTGAAGGAGAGTGCGGAGTCCAGGGTGACACCCAGACAGCAGTCTCGAGAGGTAGGGCAAATGGTAGTGTGGTTAACAGTGACATTCACATCTGGGAGGGTCAGGGATAGCCGGGGTGGGAAGATCATAAATTCCGTTTTGTCCAGGTTTAGTTTCAGGAACCTAGCGGAAATCCAGGAGGAGATGGCTGATAGGCAGGAAGAGACCTCCTCTTCCAAACTTCCTCTTTCCAAACCCGGAATGAGGAAGTATCGGAGTCGTGTGAACTGAATGCCCCCCTGACCCTGTCCCCAGGTTCATTGCTGAATGGTGTTCGGGTGAATTAAGAATAATGTTCTGAATTCAAACACTAACTACGACTATTAATGAGCGCTCATTGAGTTCTTTGCACAGAATGAAAACTTGCTTGCTCTGAACAATAAATGTTGAGTGTGCAGCGAAAGCGGGTTCAGGAAACAAGAGAATTAAAAATAAAGTAACTAGTGTGCTTACGGATGATCTTTTTTTGTGTCACAGGGGCCTACTTGTCTAACAAATAATGGCCACAGAATCAAAAGCATCTGAACAGACAGTCTCCGCATTACCCCTGGCCTCTCCTCTGATGATATACTGTATATCAACTCAGGTTTATACTCCGCTGGGCTGTACCTGCATCATGTAGCCCTATCTTATAAGAGGTTCCATAAGGTTTCTCCTATTCATGTTTCCGCTAATTTCATGTTAGTTTATGTATGACATTGTTGCTTGTTCATGATGTTACATATATTGGACCCTTTTGATGATTGTCTTATGTAAATGTTATGTTGCTTTACCTTTTCTGAAAAAATAATAAAAAATATTGATAACAAAAGCATCTGATCAGTGAAAGTGAGTAGCAAACTCTATGGGCGGAGCTGCTGCTTAGATGAAATTGTCTTGCTGCTTTGGATGCAAGGAGACGGTCACACACTGATCTCTCAGAGTCTCTAGCACTGATAGTCTGTGGTGTAGGAAGAAAGTGGTCAATGAATGGGTTCTGATATTTCATGTCAGCTAATCAAAGATCTTCCTTACTTGCTTATTCTGATCCTCTTCTACCCCTGAGTGTGGAAGTACAGAGTTCACCAACCTCCATGGTTCCAAGGTTGTTACTCTGCCCCAATCATTCTCACATTTCTTCAGAGCTTCCTCTATGTTATCCAGCTGTCTCACTCGTGATCGAGTTCTGGTTCACCATTAGCTGTATCTATACATGTGATGTTTGATGTATGTGCAATATACAGTAATGATACTATATATGCTGGTAATAAGTTCAAGGTATTTCAACTTGACTTGGTCAAATGCAAGAGTGTATTGGGTGCTGTAGGATGTGATAAGGTAGAAGAAGTATTTAATAGTGGTATGTGTATGGGTTGAGACCCCTTTTACACCAGCGCGTTTGCGCTGGCTGAATCGCAAACCGCTAGCGATTTTACAATTGCTACGGTTTGCTTTTTAACATAGGAATCGCGGTAGGTCATTTCCACTACCGCGATTCGTTTTTTACCCGAACGCGAACGCGCGGCGGAGCGATATTTGCCACGATTTTGCTATGCAGTGCATAGCATAGCAAAATCGCGGCCGCAAAACGTCGGGGAATCGCCGGTTTTGCGATTCAGCAATCGCTAGCGTTCAGCGTGAACGCTAGCGACTGCAGGTGGAAAAGGGCCCTAACAGTGAGTCTTTAACTAGTGGTATGGGGGGAGGGGGGTGCAGTGCAGATCATGTGGGAGGTGCAGGTCGAAGGGGACTAGGAGTGCTTGTAAATGAGAAAGGGAGTGTATCATTTGGCAAATGGCAACCAAGTGTTAAAGAATTTGGTTGTTTTCTTAGCTTTGGATAGTTCCACTTCAGGATGATCTAGTGGGATTAATATATGCATGGTAAGTAAAATGTGTTGTAGCCAAGGTGGTTGAGGATTAGTCCAGAGAAGTAAAATATTTTTCTTGATAGCCGTGAGGGGCAGATGGCCTAGTTTGGTTGAGGTGAGGTGAGGTTGAATTAGGAGTTATGTTTTATTGAGTGTCCTGAAGGAAGGGAAGTCAAATGGTGAGGATGGTATTGCCATGAGTGTGAAGTTTTTTTGGACCATAGTCAATTGATGGGGTAGAGGGAAGGGGGGGACATGGCTAAGAGAGGCGAAGTAGGAATGGTTTGTTGGTGTTCCATTTGGAGCAGGTAGTTTGACCTTATTGGGTTTATGAGAGGAAAAAGACTCCATGCTAGAAAGGTTTTCGTTGAATCTCCTGATAGTATTTATTTTGAATGTTTTTTCCTGAAAGAGGAAAGACTGAGGAGGGCACTGGATGTTTTTCTGCCACGCATTAACCAGGAATGTGTTTGTACTTGTGTTGCTGGATGTTTAGTTCTGTGTGAAATATTTGTGTACTTATGGTCCTCACTGCTGTCCACTTTGTACTCTCGACAGCGCCATAGAAGATCCTGCCCCTGTATAAATAATGATGATAATAAAGCTGGATGACCTAAGAAAAACCTCAACGCAGTAATCCTAATCCAATGTATCAGCACACCACTTCAAGTTGAAAAATACGTATGATGACTAGCACTGCTTTAAAGAAACCTGAAGCAAAAAACAACACATTATAATATAATGGATTGTATGTGTATTATGGATAATGAATAGAACTTTAGCAGCAAAGAAAAGAGTCTGCATCATATTGTCACAGTTGCAGTTCTAAAACCACACATTGGGCCATATGCAATTCACTTTTTCTCCTGAGTTTTCTCCTAGGTGATATTTCTAAACTTGTCAATAAAATGCCTTTTAAGGCACCAGAAAGCAAGAGAATACTCCAAATAATTTTTATATTACTTTTTCACCCACTTTTTGGTACTTGTTTAGTTAAAAAGTGATGGAAAACTATTTTAATTTGAAGATGAAAAAATATCTTCTAGTAGAAAACTCAGGTGAAAAATGAATTGCATATGGCCCTCTGTCTTTAAAGAGAGTCTGAAGCCTAAAAAAACCCCTTTTTACTGGACAGTCCTCTTCAGCAATAAGACCATAGCTGAAACGCTGCATTCCCGTGGCAGAACAATCATTTAATACCCCGAAATCCCTGGGGCAAATTCCAGAGTTCCTTCCGGGTAGAGGCAGAGTTTTGTGCTGTAGCTCTGCCTCTGCTCACGTCAATCTCTGCCGATCTCCGCCTCCTCTCGCCCCTCTCAGTCTTCTTTCACTGAGAGGGGCGGGAGGAGGCAGAGATTGACGCGAGCAGAGGTAGAGCTACAGCGCAAATCTTTGCCTCCTCTGGGCAGCAAAATCCATGACCTGGAAGGTCGTGGAATTTTGCCCCGAGATTTTGGGGATATAAATACATCGTTCTGCCGCAGGAATGCAGCGCTTCAGCTATGGTCTTACTGCTGAAGGGGACTGCCCAGTAAAAGGTATTTTTTTTAGGCGTCAGACTCTCTTTAAGCTATAAAATAAAGCAGAAATAATGACCCTTTTAACTTTCCTGCAGTAAAACCTTATTTCAAGCTGTCTCTCACTGTTTCTTGTCTGTTTAAGTGCTTCAGGAAACAGGACTGTATTCGTCCCAGTGGGTTGAATAGCTCAGAGAAGCTGTTTGCATAGTTAACAACTGAAGTTTTTAAACTCTTCCTGAACTGGAAAACAATATGAGACTCATTCTTAGCTACTTAGCTACTGCTTAATGGACAAATGTCTTTTTTCAACCAAACTATGTAACTAAGTACTGATGTTCTATTTCTTAGCTGTACTACAGTTCAGTTCATTATCTCGTAAGTTTATTTTTGCTTCAGATTTGCTTTAACTTCACCACCCCCCACATCTCTTTGCCTCACCTTTCTCAACTCTGATCATTCTTGTTGAGGTGACAAGGAACCTCTAGATGCCTTAATGACAAATGTCTGCAATTTTACACAATTTTTCATGATTTGGTATAGCAATGCTAGAAGTCCTGAAGATCTTATAAGAAAAGAGTCCAATGAGATAGACTGGCCATACAACGGGAAAAGCCTCTCCTCACTTGGAAGACCCATATGTCAGATGGGCTGTTGTTATTTGTGGAGAAGTGTGACTGAGAAGAGTTTGTGTGGTGGATCCCACACTGGTGACCTGGGCAAATATTGATGTCATGAAAGAAAATACGACTCACTGATGTTCTTCCAAGACATGAGGATTGGATGTCCACCAAAACACACGAAGGAACACAACGCTTAAAGAGGTGATTGTTTTACTGGAAAGATAAATAAGAAGATACGTTAACCACATAACAGATCTTTTGTAATAACAAATAGAAGTGAGGGTTTTATCCTTCAAGCCTGGGAAAACAGTGAAGTATGAAACATTATTAGAGAGGGTGGGGGTCTGGGAATAAACAAGAATGTTTCGATTAGGTAGGTGCCCCCCAGTATAGGTTAGATTAGGTAGGTGCCCCCCAGGATAGGTTAGATAGGTAGCTGCCACCCAGTTTAGGTTAGATAGGTAGGTGCCCCCCAGGATAGGTTAGATTAGGTAGGTGCCCCCCAGGATAGGTTAGATAGGTAGGTGCCCCCAGTATAGGTTAGATTAGGTAGGTGCCCCCAGTATAGGTTAGATTAGGTCGGTGCCCCCAGTATAGTTTAGATTAGGTAGGTGCCCCCCAGGATAGGTTAGATTAGGTAGGTGCCCCCCAGGATAGGTTAGATAGGTAGATGCCCCACAGGATAGGTTAGATAGGGAGCTGCCCCAGTATAGGTTAGGTAGGTGCCCCCCATGATGGAGGGCCCCCCAGCACGCCCCGCACGGCCGTAGAAACGGCCATGTCCTGCACACACTCAATCTTTTCATTGCTATCTTGATATTTCCGTCATCTACTGTTATCATGATCTTGGTCTTTTTAATATTCAGATGGAGGCCAAACTTTGCACTTTCATCTTTGATTCAATTAATCAGATGCTGCAGACCATCCGCCATTTCTGAAAGAAGAGTTGTGTCATCAGCATACCGAAGGTTACTGATGATCTGTCCACCAATTTTCACGCCAATTTCATTTTCCTCAAGATCCAATTTTCTCATGATCACTTCGGCGTGAAGATTAAACAGGAAGGGGGATAGGATACAACCTTGCCTCACAGCTTTACCAATTTTTAACCAATCCATGTCTCCATAGGGTGTTCACACTGTGGCTTCTTGGCCGTCATATAGTGATCTTATCAGCTTAACCAGATGAGTTGGCGCGCCCAGTTCACCTAAGGCTTTCCACAGCTTATCGTGTTCGATACAATCAAAGGATTTTTTATAGTCGATAAAGCACATATAGACATTCTTCTGGGATTTCTTCAAGTTCCATCGAAGATTCGCAATATGATCGTGAGTGCCACGACCTTTTCTAAAACCTGAGTGATCATCGGGTAACTCTCTGTCAATGACTGGATTGAGGCGTTGATGTATGATCATAAGAAGCACTTTGCTCATGTGAGGAATGAGGGCAATTGTGCGGTAATTAGAGCAATCCTTAGAACCTCCCTTCTTTGGCAATGGAATAAAAACTGACCGTTTCCATTGTTTCGGCCGTGTGTTGGTTTCCCAGATCTTCTGGCATATTACAGTGATGGATGCAATCGGTATGGGTCTTAGCATTTCAAATGGGATTCTGTCAATGCCAGGGACCCCTAAGTGCATAAAGGACCAAGGCGAAAAATTGTAAAATGTAAAATACATGTAAACACGTACAAATAAGAAGTATGTTTCTTCCAGAGTAAATTTTGCTATAAATGACTTTTTTCGTATGCTGCAGTCACTTACAGTAGTTGGTAGAAATCTGACGGAACTGATATGTTTTTGATTAGTCCATCCCTTCATGGGAGATTCTCAGTATTTCATTTATTCTTTACAAAAGCACTCCCTGGAAAGGATCTATACAGATGCAGCCAGAAGGATAGCCTGAAACAGCTCTGTGGGTGTGAGTGGAGGATTGCATCATATTGCTGTACAGACTGCACAAGGGCAAGGCACAGACTGAATCTTTTAGAGAAGATTACAGCCTATAGCAATGGCAGTCAGCTGTACAGCAAGTATCTTGTCTCCTGTCCAGTACATCATTTGAATCAGCTATTCAAGGAACCTCGTTGCAGACAAAACCAAGCCCTACATCTGAGTACCTATATAGATTTAGGATAACATTTGAGCCTGGAATGAGTTTTCGGAAACACTGGCCCAGAACTAGCATGCTTATCAGATGTTCCAATCCACTGGCTGCATGCTTGCGTGTGATGCAAAACAAATGAGCATGTCACGTGAGCAACTGGCATTGAAGTGGTGGAAACCTTACTATTTTTCCTGTAAATTATACGTTTCTGACTTGTTAACCTCCAGAACTTGTAATGTCTGTAACATTCTTGTAACGTATACAACCATATTTGCCCATTCCAATGTCCACCTGAATTAATGACTGTGGTGCAGGGGTGTAACAACAGGGGATGCATCCCCTGCACCCACGGGGCCCTCTCAGGGCCTTTTAGGGAGCAGGAGGGGTCACAGCCTGAGGAGAGAGCATGGCCGCACATCAGCGGGGAGGGGGGACAGTCCCCCCCTCCCTCACCTCGGGCTTTCCCCTCAGCATGCTTCCCTCCTGCAATTACCAGTGGCAGCAGCGGCAGGCAGGAAGGAACACATATATCCATGCGTTCCACGCGCCGGAGGTTTCGCTCTCTAAGTGTCTGATGTTACTTCCTGTTTAAACAGGAAGTAGCATGAGGCACTTAGAGATCGGACCTCCACGGTGAATGGAGGTATGTGATCCTGCCGCCGCTGCTGCCACTGATAATTGCAGGAGGGGAGCATGCTGAGGGGAGAGCCTTAGGTGAGGGGGGCTGTACCCCCTCCCCGCCGATGTGCGGCCATGCTCTCTCCTCATGCTGCCACCCATCCTGATCCCCAAAACGGCTGTAAGCGGGCCGGGGGGGGGGGGGGGGGAGGGGAGATTTTTTTTTTAGCAGGGGGGCCCGGTGATGTCTAGTTTATCCCCTGCTGTGGTGGGCTCTCTGTACTGCCGTGACAACAAGCCAAAGACATTCTCAAGGTTGTTCAAAGCATCCTAACTTGTAGCAATGATGTGCATTCGACCAAAAGACAAATCTCTCTTTGATTAAATCTGTTTAGAGAGAGATCTGTTGGCTGCCCATACACTGCAGGCCAATTCCTAATCAATTTTATGCTGAAATCGCTTAGGAATGGGCCTGTTGTGACGCCACAACCGCTGCCTTGACACTGTCCCCCTAATGTCAAATGTGCTCCCTCCCCATACTTTACCTGTCCGTGTCCACTTATGGCTCTGGGCTTTCCCTGCAATCCACATACATGCGACCCGATATCGCCTACTGTTAACTCGATCAACCACAATGGCCCAACATCTTGGAGCATGTCCAGTCGATACATGCGACCAATTTTGGCCTGAAATTGGTGGCATCATTAATTGGATATGCTTTTGGCAGCACCGATTTTCATCCAATTCAATAATTATTAACAAATCAGATGGTTGATTGCCTGCCAAGTCTACAGATGTATGGCCACCTTTAGAGGAAATGATAGTTGGGGCATAATTTGTTTCTGAAGAGCAGCCCACCATTTCATTTTCTGATTGTTGTGCCAATGCAGAGTGACCGGGTACTGCTTATCCATCCTCCATAAAGCAGGAAGGTTCTCATCCCCCACTTTATAGTTCTACAAATGTGCAGACGGGATAAGCAGCAAAGAGTACCGCATGCCCACCTGAGACTATATTTTTGTGCGTACCTCTTACACCCTGCATGTCTGGCTAAAAAGTTAAATGTGACAAGTGTACAGAGTTACAAAACAAAATACAGAATTTTAAAAGTCTGCACTTCCCTTCCTTTTTTTTTTTTTTTTTTAAAGGGCCCTTTTTTCTTTTTTTTTTAAGGAAGTGAGAGCTGCAGTTTACATTCCTTTTTTGTGAGGGATAAGTGCTTTACCTTTCTTTTGATTGTGTGCCAATGCAGAGTGACCGGGTACTGCTTATCCATCCTCCATAAAGCAGGAAGATTCTCATTCCCCACTTTATAGTTCTACAAATGTGCAGACCGGATAAGCAGCAAAGAGTACCGCATGCCCACCTGAGACTATATTTTTGTGCGTACCTCTTACACCCTGCATGTCTGGCTAAAAAGTTAAATGTGACAAGTGTACAGAGTTACAAAACAAAATACAGAATTTCTCAACTTTACAAAAGTGAGGGCCCTGCCCTTTGTGAGCTTACAATCTAAAGGAGACAATATAACAACTTCAGCATCCTATGACTTACCTGCACTAAGGCTTTATATCCACCTGAGATGATGAATCGCATTCAACACTTTACAGTTCTACAAATGCGCAGACGGGATAAGCAGCGAAGAGTCCCGCATGCCCACCTGAGACTATATTTTTGTGCGTACCTCTTACACTATGCATGTCTGGCTAAAAAGTTAAATGTGACAAGTGTACAGAGTTACAAAACAAAATACAGAAATTTAAAAGGCTGCACTTCCCTTCTTTTTTTTTTTTTTTTTTTTTAAAGGGCCCTTTTTTCTTTTTTTTAAGGAAGTAAGAGCTGCAGTTTACATTCCATTTTTTTGTGAGGGATAAGTGCTTTACCTTTCTTTTGATTGTGTGCCAATGCAGAGTGACCGAGTACTGCTTATCCATCCTCCATAAAGCAGGAAGATTCTCATCCCCCACTTTATAGTTCCACAAATGTGCAGACGGGATAAGCAGTGAAGAGTACCGCATGCCCACCTGAGACTATATTTTTGTGCGTACCTCTTACACCCTGCATGTCTGGCTAAAAAGTTAAATGTGACAAGTGTACCGGGGTACAAAACAAAATACAGAATTTCTCAACTTTACAAAAGTGAGGGCCCTGCCCTTTGGGAGCTTACAATCTAAAGGAGACAATATAACAACTTCAGCATCCTATGACTTACCTGCATTAAGGCTTTATATCCACCTGAGATGATGAATCGCATTCAACACTTTACAGTTCTACAAATGCGCAGACGGGATAAGCAACGAAGAGTACCGCATGCCTACCTGAGACTATATTTTTGTATGTACCTCTTACACCCTGCATGTCTGGCTAAAAAGTTAAATGTGACAAGTGTACAGAGTTACAAAACAAAATACAGAGTTTTAAAAGGCTGCACTTCCCTTCTTTTTTTTTTTTTAAAGGGCCCTTTTTTCTTTTTTTTTTAAGGAAGTAAGAGCTGCAGTTTACATTCCATTTTTTTGTGATGGATAAGTGCTTTACCTTTCTTTTGATTGTGTGCCAATGCAGAGTGACCGGGTACTGCTTATCCATCCTCCATAAAGCAGGAAGGTTCTCACTACCCACTTTACAGTTCTACAAATGCGCAGATAGGATAAGCAGTGAAGAGTACCGCATGCCCACCTGAGACTATATTTTTGTGCGTACCTCTTACACCCTGCATGTCTGGCTAAAAAGTGAAATGTGACAAGTGTACAGAGTTACAAAACAAAATACAGAATTTCTCAACTTAACAAAAGTGAGGGCCATGCCCTTTGTGAGCTTACAATCTAAAGGAGACAATATAACAACTTCAGCATTCTATGACTTACCTGCACTAAGGCTTTATATCCACCTGAGATGATGAATCGCAACCCATGTGAGACTGTATGGCGTAAGGGTCTAGCACCATCTAGTTATACAATTTTGATGTACGTGACAACCAACCCCATATTAATTCCTAACCTTAACCTTCCCTCAATGCTAAACCTCCCCATGCCTAACCTTTACCTTTCTCCCAACACCACACCCCCCTTCTCTCACTGATCTCTCCAATGTTAAAACTCCTTTCCTGGTACCCTGGGTTTGGTGCCTGCTAGCTGTGTATTATTCATATTGGGTTAGTCGTTCTGCGTAAAGTTAGGCGTTTTTTATTCTTTTGTTGGTACAGAGTCCTTTGGTTAATCCAGTTGGCCAACAGTAAAACATCTTGGCCAAGAAGATTTTAAGCCCACCCACCAACGCCAAGGTAGACTCTTTTGGGGTGGGACCTACACTACACTGGGCTAGCCTACTCTGGCTGGTGCTAGTCACCCTAAAATAGCATAATCTAAGGTTGTAAGCATGTGTCCTCCATTCTAATTTCACATCTCCTGCTCTGGTTGGTGCTTCTCACCAAGGTACCCTGTTCTAGTGTTGCGTCAAGTCCATGCATACTACCATCCATCGATTAGTATATAGGATAAGTATAAGCGAGTAAGCCTGATCTAATCCTAATCTCATTTATGTGGTTATTCTTAAACTACAGTCCATGTAGTTTTAGTTCAGGTACATAATTCTAAATAGCGCATAAGAGTTAGTGTGTGTCACATTTTGCATGTCAAAGCATCAGGTCAGTATTAGTTAGTAGTTAGCATATATCAGTCTGTGGTAGGAGTCAGTGTATGTAACAAAAAAAACCCCTACCTATTCATACAGAGCGATCAGGTACTGCTCCTCTATCCTCCATAAAGCAGGTAGCCCCTCATTTCCACTGTACAGTTGTACAAATGCACAGACGGGATAGGCAGGGAAGATTACCGCATGCCCACCTGAGACTATATTTTTGTGCGTACCTCTTACACCCTGCATGTCTGGCTAAAAAGTTAAATGTGACAAGTGTACAGAGTTACAAAACAAAATACAGAATTTTAAAAGGCTGCACTTCCCTTCTTTTTTTTTTTTTTTTTTTTTTTAAAGGGCCCTTTTTTCTTTTTTTTAAGGAAGTAAGAGCTGCAGTTTACATTACATTTTTTTGTGAGGGATAAGTGCTTTACCTTTCTTTTGATTGTGTGCCAATGCAGAGTGACCGAGTACTGCTTATCCATCCTCCATAAAGCAGGAAGATTCTCATCCCCCACTTTATAGTTCCACAAATGTGCAGACAAGATAAGCAGCAAAGAGTACCGCATGCCCACCTGAGACTATATTTTTGTGCGTACCTCTTACACCCTGCATGTCTGGCTAAAAAGTTAAATGTGACAAGTGTACATACAGAGTTACAAAACAAAATACAGAAATTTCAAAGGCTGCACTTCCCTTCTTTTTTTTTTTTTTTTTTTAAAGGGCCCTTTTTTCTTTTTTTTCAGGAAGTAAGAGCTGCAGTTTACATTCCATTTTTTTGTGATGGATAAGTGCTTTACCTTTCTTTTGATTGTGTGCCAATGCACAGTGACCGGGTACTGCTTATCCATCCTCCATAAAGCAGGAAGGTTCTCACTACCCACTTTACAGTTCTACAAATGTGCAGATAGGATAAGCAGTGAAGAGTACCGCATGCCCACCTGAGACTATATTTTTGTGCGTACCTCTTACACCCTGCATGTCTGGCTAAAAAGTTAAATGTGACAAGTGTACAGAGTTACAAAACAAAATACAGAATTTCTCAACTTAACAAAAGTGAGGGCCCTGCCCTTTGTGAGCTTTCAATCTAAAGGAGACAATATAACAACTTCAGCATTCTATGACTTACCTGCACTAAGGCTTTATATCCACCTGAGATGATGAATCGCAACCCATGTGAGACTGTATGGCGTAAGGGTCTAGCACCATCTAGTTATACAATTTTGATGTACGTGACAACTAACCCCATATTAATTCCTAACCTTAACCTTCCCTCAATGCTAAACCTCCCCATGCCTAACCTTCACCTTTCTCCCAACACCACACCCCCCTTCTCTCACTGATCTCTCCACTGTTAAAACTCCTTTCCTGGTACCCTGGGTTTGGTGCCTGCTAGCTGTGTATTATTCATATTGGGTTAGTCGTTCTGCGTAAAGTTAGGCGTTTTTTATTCTTTTGTTGGTACAGAGTCCTTTGGTTAATCCAGTTGGCCAACAGTAAAACATCTTGGCCAAGAAGATTTTAAGCCCACCCACCAACGCCAAGGTAGACTCTTTTGGGGTGGGACCTACACTACACTGGGCTAGCCTACTCTGGCTGGTGCTAGTCACCCTAAAATAGCATAATCTAAGGTTGTAAGCATGTGTCCTCCATTCTAATTTCACATCTCCTGCTCTGGTTGGTGCTTCTCACCAAGGTACCCTGTTCTAGTGTTGCGTCAAGTCCATGCATACAATCATCCATCGATTAGTATATAGGATAAGTATAAGCGAGTAAGCCTGATCTAATCCTAATCTCATCTATGTGGTTATTCCTAAACTACAGTCCATGTAGTTTTAGTTCAGGTACATAATTCTAAATAGCGCATAAGAGTTAGTGTGTGTCACATTTTGCATGTCAAAGCATCAGGTCAGTATTAGTTAGTAGTTAGCATATATCAGTCTGTGGTAGGAGTCAGTGTATGTAACAAAAAAAAAACCCTACCTATTAATACAGAGCGAACAGGTACTGCTCATCTATCCTCCATAAAACAGGTAGCCCCTCATTTCCCACTGTACAGTTGTACAAATGCACAGACGGGATAGGCAGCGAAGAGTACCGCATGCCCACCTGAGACTATATTTTTGTGCGTACCTCTTACACCCTGCATGTCTAGCTAAAAAGTTAAATGTGACAAGTGTACAGAGTTACAAAACAAAATACAGAATTTTAAAAGGCTGCACTTCCCTTCTTTTTTTTTTTTTTAAGGGCCCTTTTTTCTTTTTTTTTAAGGAAGTAAGAGCTGCAGTTTACATTCCTTTTTTGTGAGGGATAAGTGCTTTACCTTTCTTTTGATTGTGTGCCAATGCAGAGTGACCGGGTACTGCTTATCCATCCTCCATAAAGCAGGAAGATTCTCATTCCCCACTTTATAGTTCTACAAATGTGCAGACCGGATAAGCAGCAAAGAGTACCGCATGCCCACCTGAGACTATATTTTTGTGCATACCTCTTACACCCTGCATGTCTGGCTAAAAAGTTAATTGTGACAAGTGTACAGAGTTACAAAACAAAATTCAGAATTTCTCAACTTTACAAAAGTGAGGGCCCTGCCTTTTGTGAGCTTACAATCTAAAGGAGACAATATAACAACTTCAGCATCCTATGACTTACCTGCACTAAGGCTTTATATCCACCTGAGATGATGAATCGCATTCAACACTTTACAGTTCTACAAATGCGCAGACGGGATAAGCAGCAAAGAGTACCGCATGCCCACCTGAGACTCTATTTTTGTGCGTACCTCTTACACCCTGCATGTCTGGCTAAAAAGTTAAATGTGACAAGTGTACAGAGTTACAAAACAAAATACAGAATTTTAAAAGGCTGCACTTCCCTTCTTTTTTTTTTTTTTTTTTTAAAGGGCCCTTTTTTCTTTTTATTTTTTTTTTAATGGAAGTAAGAGCTGCAGTTTACATTCCTTTTTTTGTGAGGGATAAGTGCTTTACCTTTCTTTTGATTGTGTGCCAATGCAGAGTGACCGGGTACTGCTTTTCCATCCTCCATAAAGCAGGAGGGTTCTCACTACCCACTTTACAGTTCTACAAATGCGCAGACAGGATAAGCAGTGAAGAGTACCGCATGCCCACCTGAGACTATATTTTTGTGCGTACCTCTTACACCCTGCATGTCTGGCTAAAAAGTTAAATGTGACAAGTGTACAGAGTTACAAAACAAAATACAGAATTTTAAAAGGCTGCACTTCCCTTCTTTTTTTTATTTTTTAAAGGGCCCTTTTTTCTTTTTTTTAAGGAAGTAAGAGCTGCAGTTTACATTCCATTTTTTTGTGAGGGATAAGTGCTTTACCTTTCTTTTGATTGTGTGCCAATGCAGAGTGACCGGGTACTGCTTATCCATCCTCCATAAAGCAGGAAGATTCTCATTCCCCACTTTATAGTTCTACAAATGTGCAGACGGGATAAGCAGCAAAGAGTACCGCATGCCCACCTGAGACTATATTTTTGTGCGTACCTCTTACACCCTGCATGTCTGGCTAAAAAGTTAAATGTGACAAGTGTACAGAGTTAAAAAACAAAATACAGAAATTTAAAAGGCTGCACTTCCCTTCTTTTTTTTTTTTTTAAAGGGCCCTTTTTTCTTTTTTTTAAGGAAGTAAGAGCTGCAGTTTACATTCCTTTTTTTGTGAGGGATAAATGCTTTACCTTTCTTTTGATTGTGTGCCAATGCAGAGTGACCGGGTACTGCTTATCCATCCTCCATAAAGCAGGAAGGTTCTCACTACCCACTTTATAGTTCTACAAATGTGCAGACGGGATAAGCAGCAAAGAGTACCGCATGCCCACCTGAGACTATATTTTTGTGCGTACCTCTTACACCCTGCATGTCTGGCTAAAAAGTTAAATGTGACAAGTGTACAGAGTTAGAAAACAAAATACAGAATTTTAAAAGGCTGCACTTCCCTTCTTTTTTTTTTTTAAAGGGCCCTTTTTTCTTTTTTTTTTAAGGAAGTAAGAGCTGCAGTTTACACTCCATTTTTTTGTGAGGGATAAGTGCTTTACCTTTCTTTTGATTGTGTGCCAATGCAGAGTGACCAAGTACTGCTTATCCATCCTCCATAAAGCAGGAAGATTCTCATCCCCCACTTTATAGTTCTACAAATGTGCAGACGGGATAAGCAGCAAAGAGTACCGCATGCCCACCTGAGACTATATTTTTGTGCGTACCTCTTACACCCTGCATGTCTGGCTAAAAAGTTAAATGTGACAAGTGTACAGAGTTACAAAACAAAATACAGAATTTCTCAACTTTACAAAAGTGAGGGCCCTGCCCTTTGTGAGCTTACAATCTAAAGGAGACAATATAACAACTTCAGCATCCTATGACTTACCTGCACTAAGGCTTTATATCCACCTGAGATGATGAATCGCATTCAACACTTTACAGTTCTACAAATGCGCAGACGGGATAAGCAGCAAAGAGTACCGCATGCCCACGTGAGACTATATTTTTGTGCATACCTTTTACACCCTGCATGTCTGGCTAAAAAGTTAAATGTGACAAGTGTACAGAGTTACAAAACAAAATACAGAATTTTAAAAGGCTGCACTTCCCTTCTTTTTTTTTTTTTTTTTAAAGGGCCCTTTTTTCTTTTTTTTTTTTTATGTAAGAGCTGCAGTTTACATTCCATTTTTTTGTGAGGGATAAGTGCTTTACCTTTCTTTTGATTGTGTGCCAATGCAGAGTGACCGGGTACTGCTTATCCATCCTCCAGAAAGCAGGAAGGTTCTCACTACCCACTTTACAGTTCTACAAATGCGCAGATAGGATAAGCAGTGAAGAGTACCGCATGCCCACCTGAGACTATATTTTTGTGCGTACCTCTTACACCCTGTATGTCTGGCTAAAAAGTTAAATGTGACAAGTGTACAGAGTTACAAAACAAAATACAGAATTTCTCAACTTAACAAAAGTGAGGGCCCTGCCCTTTGTGAGCTTACAATCTAAAGGAGACAATATAACAACTTCAGCATTCTATGACTTACCTGCACTAAGGCTTTATATCCACCTGAGATGATGAATCGCAACCCATGTGAGACTGTATGGCGTAAGGGTCTAGCACCATCTAGTTATACAATTTTGATGTACGTGACAACCAACCCCATATTAATTCCTAACCTTAATCTTCCCTCAATGCTAAACCTCCCCATGCCTAACCTTTACCTTTCTCCAAACACCACACCCCCCTTCTCTCACTGATCTCTCCACTGTTAAAACTCCTTTCCTGGTACCCTGGGTTTGGTGCCTGCTAGCTGTGTATTATTCATATTGGGTTAGTCGTTCTGCGTAAAGTTAGGCGTTTTTTATTCTTTTGTTGGTACAGAGTCCTTTGGTTAATCCAGTTGGCCAACAGTAAAACATCTTGGCCAAGAAGATTTTAAGCCCACCCACCAACGCCAAGGTAGACTCTTTTGGGGTGGGACCTACACTACACTGGGCTAGCCTACTCTGGCTGGTGCTAGTCACCCTAAAATAGCATAATCTAAGGTTGTAAGCATGTGTCCTCCATTCTAATTTCACATCTCCTGCTCTGGTTGGTGCTTCTCACCAAGGTACCCTGTTCTAGTGTTGCGTCAAGTCCATGCATACTACCATCCATCGATTAGTATATACTAGGATAAGTATAAGCGAGTAAGCCTGATCTAATCCTAATCTCATCTATGTGGTTATTCCTAAACTACAGTCTATGTAGTTTTAGTTCAGGTACAGAATTCTAAATAGCGCATAAGAGTTAGTGTGTGTCACATTTTGCATGTCAAAGCATCAGGTCAGTATTAGTTAGTAGTTAGCATATATCAGTCTGTGGTAGGAGTCAGTGTATGTAACAAAAAAAAAACCCTACCTATTCATACAGAGCAATCAGGTACTGCTCATCTATCCTCCATAAAGCAGGTAGACCCTCATTTCCCACTGTACAGTTGTACAAATGCACAGACGGGATAGGCAGCGAAGAGTACCGCATGCCCACCTGAGACTATATTTTTGTGCGTACCTCTTACACCCTGCATGTCTGGCTAAAAAGTGAAAATGTGACAAGTGTACAGAGTTACAAAACAAAATACAGAATTTTAAAAGGCTGTACTTCCCTTCTTTATTTGTTTTTTTTTTTAAAGGGCCCGTTTTTCTTTTTTTTTTTTAAGGAAGTAAGAGCTGCAGTTTACATTCCTTTTTTTGTGAGGGATAAGTGCTTTACCTTTCTTTTGATTGTGTCCCAATGCAGAGTGACCGAGTACTGCTTATCCATCCTCCATAAAGCAGGAAGATTCTCATCCCCCACTTTATAGTTCTACAAATGTGCAGACGGGATAAGCAGTGAAGAGTACCGCATGCCCACGTGAGACTATATTTTTGTGCGTACCTCTTACACCCTGCATGTCTGGCTAAAAAGTTAAATGTGACAAGTGTACAGAGTTACAAAACAAAATACAGAATTTTAAAAGGCTGCACTTCCCTTCTTTATTTATTTTTTTTTTTTTAAAGGGCCCTTTTTTCTTTTTTTTAAGGAAGTAAGAGCTGCAGTTTACATTCCTTTTTTTGTGAGGGATAAGTGCTTTACCTTTCTTTTGATTGTGTGCCAATGCAGAGTGACCGGGTACTGCTTATCCATCCTCCATAAAGCAGGAAGGTTCTCACTACCCACTTTATAGTTCTACAAATGTGCAGACGGGATAAGCAGCAAAGAGTACCGCATGCCCACCTGAGACTATATTTTTGTGCATACCTCTTACACTATGCATGTCTGGCTAAAAAGTTAAATGTGACAAGTGTACAGGGTTACAAAACATAATACAGAATTTTAAAGGCTGCACTTCCCTTCTTTTTTTTTTTAAAGGGCCCTTTTTTCTTTTTTTTAAGGAAGTAAGAGCTGCAGTTTACATTCCATTTTTTGTGAGGGATAAGTGCTTTACCTTTCTTTTGATTGTGTGCCAATGCAGAGTGACTGAGTACTGCTTATCCATCCTCCATAAAGCAGGAAGATTCTCATCCCCCACTTTATAGTTCTACAAATGTGCAGACGGGATAAGCAGTGAAGAGTACCGCATGCCCACCTGAGACTATATTTTTGTGCGTACCTCTTACACCCTGCATGTCTGGCTAAAAAGTTAAATGTGACAAGTGTACAGAGTTACAAAACAATATACAAAATCTTAAAAGGCTGCACTTCCCTTTTTTTTTTTTTTTTAAAGGGCCCTTTAAGAGCTGCAGTTTACATTCCATTTTTTGTGAGGGATAAGTGCTTTACCTTTCTTTTGATTGTGTGCCAATGCAGAGTGACGGGATACTGCTTATCCATCCTCCATAAAGCAGGAAGGTTCTCACTACCCACTTTACAGTTCTACAAATGCGCAGATAGGATAAGCAGTGAAGAGTACCGCATGCCCACCTGAGACTATATTTTTGTGCGTACCTCTTACACCCTGCATGTCTGGCTAAAAAGTTAAATGTGACAAGTGTACAGAGTTAGAAAACAAAATACAGAATTTTAAAAGGCTGCACTTCCCTTCTTTTTTTTTTTTAAAGGGCCCTTTTTTCTTTTTTTTTTTTAAGGAAGTAAGAGCTGCAGTTTACATTCCATTTTTTTGTGAGGGATAAGTGCTTTACCTTTCTTTTGATTGTGTGCCAATGCAGAGTGACCAAGTACTGCTTATCCATCCTCCATAAAGCAGGAAGGTTCTCACTACCCACTTTATAGTTCTACAAATGTGCAGACGGGATAAGCAGCAAAGAGTACCGCATGCCCACCTGAGACTATATTTTTGTGCATACCTCTTACACCCTGCATGTCTGGCTAAAAAGTTAAATGTGACAAGTGTACAGAGTTACAAAACAAAATACAGAATTTTAAAAGGCTGCACTTCCCTTCTTTTTTTTTTTTTTTTTAAGGGCCCCTTTTTCTTTTTTTTAAGGAAGTAAGAGCTGCAGTTTACATTCCTTTTTTGTGAGTGATAAGTGCTTTACCTTTCTTTTGATTGTGTGCCAATGCAGAGTGACCGGGTACTGCTTATCCATCCTCCATAAAGCAGGAAGGTTCTCATTACCCACTTTACAGTTCTACAAATGCGCAGACAGGATAAGCAGTGAAGAGTACCGCATGCCCACCTGAGACTATATTTTTGTGCGTACCTCTTACACCCTGCATGTCTGGCTAAAAAGTTAAATGTGACAAGTGTACAGAGTTACAAAACAAAATACAGAATTTCTCAACTTTACAAAAGTAAGGGCCCTGCCCTTTGTGAGCTTACAATCTAAAGGAGACAATATAACAACTTCAGCATCCTATGACTTACCTGCACTAAGGCTTTATATCCACCAGAGATGATGAATCGCATTCAACACTTTACAGTTCTACAAATGCGCAGACGGGATAAGCAGCAAAGAGTACCGCATGCCCACCTGAGACTATATTTTTGTGCGTACCTCTTACACCCTGCATGTCTGGCTAAAAAGTTAAATGTGACAAGTGTACAGAGTTACAAAACAAAATACAGAATTTTAAAAGGCTGCACTTCCCTTCTTTTTTTTTTTTTTTAAAGGGCCCTTTTTTCTTTTTTTTAAGGAAGTAAGAGCTGCAGTTTACATTCCATTTTTTGTGAGGGATAAGTGCTTTACCTTTCTTTTGATTGTGTGCCAATGCAGAGTGACCGGGTACTGCTTATCCATCCTCCATAAAGCAGGAAGATTCTCATTCCCCACTTTATAGTTCTACAAATGTGCAGAGGGATAAGCAGCAAAGAGTACCGCATGCCCACCTGAGACTATATTTTTGTGCGTACCTCTTACACCCTGCATGTCTGGCTAAAAAGTTAAATGTGACAAGTGTACAGAGTTACAAAACAAAATACAGAATTTTAAAAGGCTGCACTTCCCTTCTTTTTTTTTTTTTTTTTTTAAAGGGCCCTTTTTTCTTTTTTTTAAGGAAGTAAGAGCTGCAGTTTACATTCCATTTTTTTGTGAGGGATAAGTGTTTTACCTTTCTTTTGATTGTGTGCCAATGCAGAGTGACCGGGTACTGCTTATCCATCCTCCATAAAGCAGGAAGATTCTCATTCCCCACTTTATAGTTCTACAAATGTGCAGACGGGATAAGCAGCAAAGAGTACCGCATGCCCACCTGAGACTATATTTTTGTGCGTACCTCTTACACCCTGCATGTCTGGCTAAAAAGTTAAATGTGACAAGTGTACAGAGTTACAAAACAAAATACAGAAATTTAAAAGGCTGCACTTCCCTTCTTTTTTTTTTTTTTTAAAGGGCCCTTTTTTCTTTTTTTTAAGGAAGTAAGAGCTGCAGTTTACATTCCATTTTTTGTGAGGGATAAGTGCTTTACCTTTCTTTTGATTGTGTGCCAATGCAGAGTGACCGGGTACTGCTTATCCATCCTCCATAAAGCCGGAAGATTCTCATCCCCCACTTTATAGTTCTACAAATGTGCAGACGGGATAAGCAGTGAAGAGTACCGCATGCCCACCTGAGACTATATTTTTGTGCGTACCTCTTACACTCTGCATGTCTGGCTAAAAAGTTAAATGTGACAAGTGTACAGAGTTACAAAACAAAATACAGAAATTTAAAAGGCTGCACTTCCCTTCTTTTTTTTTTTTTTTTAAAAGGCCCTTTTTTCTTTTTTTTAAGGAAGTAAGAGCTGCAGTTTACATTCCTTTTTTTGTGAGGGATAAGTGCTTTACCTTTCTTTTGACTGTGTGCCAATGCAGAGTGACCGGGTACTGCTTATCCATCCTCCATAAAGCAGGAAGGTTCTCACTACCCACTTTACAGTTCTACAAATGTGCAGACGGGATAAGCAGTGAAGAGTACCGCATGCCCACCTGAGACTATATTTTTGTGCGTACCTCTTACACCCTGCATGTCTGGCTAAAAAGTTAAATGTGACAAGTGTACAGAGTTACAAAACAAAATACAGAATTTTAAAAGGCTGCACTTCCCTTCTTTTTTTTTTTTTTTTTTAAAGGGCCCTTTTTTCTTTTTATTTTTTTTTTTAATGGAAGTAAGAGCTGCAGTTTACATTCCTTTTTTTGTGAGGGATAAGTGCTTTACCTTTCTTTTGATTGTGTGCCAATGCAGAGTGACCGGGTACTGCTTTTCCATCCTCCATAAAGCAGGAGGGTTCTCACTACCCACTTTACAGTTCTACAAATGCGCAGACAGGATAAGCAGTGAAGAGTACCGCATGCCCACCTGAGACTATATTTTTGTGCGTACCTCTTACACCCTGCATGTCTGGCTAAAAAGTTAAATGTGACAAGTGTACAGAGTTACAAAACAAAATACAGAATTTTAAAAGGCTGCACTTCCCTTCTTTTTTTTATTTTTTTTTTTAAAGGGCCCTTTTTTCTTTTTTTTTAAGGAAGTAAGAGCTGCAGTTTACATTCTTTTTTTGTGAGGGATAAGTGCTTTACCTTTCTTTTGATTGTGTGCCAATGCAGAGTGACCGGGTACTGCTTATCCATCCTCCATAAAGCAGGAAGATTCTCATTCCCCACTTTATAGTTCTACAAATGTGCAGACGGGATAAGCAGCAAAGAGTACCGCATGCCCACCTGAGACTATATTTTTGTGCGTACCTCTTACACCCTGCATGTCTGGCTAAAAAGTTAAATGTGACAAGTGTACAGAGTTACAAAACAAAATACAGAAATTTAAAAGGCTGCACTTCCCTTCTTTTTTTTTTTTTTTAAAGGGCCCTTTTTTCTTTTTTTTAAGGAAGTAAGAGCTGCAGTTTACATTCCATTTTTTGTGAGGGATAAGTGCTTTACCTTTCTTTTGATTGTGTGCCAATGCAGAGTGACCGGGTACTGCTTATCCATCCTCCATAAAGCCGGAAGATTCTCATCCCCCACTTTATAGTTCTACAAATGTGCAGACGGGATAAGCAGTGAAGAGTACCGCATGCCCACCTGAGACTATATTTTTGTGCGTACCTCTTACACTCTGCATGTCTGGCTAAAAAGTTAAATGTGACAAGTGTACAGAGTTACAAAACAAAATACAGAAATTTAAAAGGCTGCACTTCCCTTCTTTTTTTTTTTTTTTTAAAAGGCCCTTTTTTCTTTTTTTTAAGGAAGTAAGAGCTGCAGTTTACATTCCTTTTTTTGTGAGGGATAAGTGCTTTACCTTTCTTTTGACTGTGTGCCAATGCAGAGTGACCGGGTACTGCTTATCCATCCTCCATAAAGCAGGAAGGTTCTCACTACCCACTTTACAGTTCTACAAATGTGCAGACGGGATAAGCAGTGAAGAGTACCGCATGCCCACCTGAGACTATATTTTTGTGCGTACCTCTTACACCCTGCATGTCTGGCTAAAAAGTTAAATGTGACAAGTGTACAGAGTTACAAAACAAAATACAGAATTTTAAAAGGCTGCACTTCCCTTCTTTTTTTTTTTTTTTTTTTAAAGGGCCCTTTTTTCTTTTTATTTTTTTTTTTAATGGAAGTAAGAGCTGCAGTTTACATTCCTTTTTTTGTGAGGGATAAGTGCTTTACCTTTCTTTTGATTGTGTGCCAATGCAGAGTGACCGGGTACTGCTTTTCCATCCTCCATAAAGCAGGAGGGTTCTCACTACCCACTTTACAGTTCTACAAATGCGCAGACAGGATAAGCAGTGAAGAGTACCGCATGCCCACCTGAGACTATATTTTTGTGCGTACCTCTTACACCCTGCATGTCTGGCTAAAAAGTTAAATGTGACAAGTGTACAGAGTTACAAAACAAAATACAGAATTTTAAAAGGCTGCACTTCCCTTCTTTTTTTTATTTTTTTTTTTAAAGGGCCCTTTTTTCTTTTTTTTTAAGGAAGTAAGAGCTGCAGTTTACATTCTTTTTTTGTGAGGGATAAGTGCTTTACCTTTCTTTTGATTGTGTGCCAATGCAGAGTGACCGGGTACTGCTTATCCATCCTCCATAAAGCAGGAAGATTCTCATCCCCCACTTTATAGTTCTACAAATGTGCAGACGGGATAAGCAGTGAAGAGTACCGCATGCCCACCTGAGACTATATTTTTGTGCGTACCTCTTACACCCTGCATGTCTGGCTAAAAAGTTAAATGTGACAAGTGTACAGAGTTACAAAACAAAATACAGAATTTTAAAAGGCTGCACTTCCCTTCTTTTTTTTTTTTAAAGGGCCCTTTTTTCTTTTTTTTAAGGAAGTAAGAGCTGCAGTTTACATTCCATTTTTTGTGAGGGATAAGTGCTTTACCTTTCTTTTGATTGTGTGCCAATGCAGAGTGACCGGGTACTGCTTATCCATCCTCCATAAAGCAGGAAGATTCTCATTCCCCACTTTATAGTTCTACAAATGTGCAGACGGGATAAGCAGCAAAGAGTACCGCATGCCCACCTGAGACTATATTTTTGTGCGTACCTCTTACACCCTGCATGTCTGGCTAAAATGTTAAATGTGACAAGTGTACAGAGTTACAAAACAAAATACAGAATTTTAAAAGGCTGCACTTCCCTTCTTTTTTTTTTTTTTTTTTAAAGGGCCCTTTTTTCTTTTTTTTAAGGAAGTAAGAGCTGCAGTTTACATTCCTTTTTTTGTGAGGGATAAGTGCTTTACCTTTCTTTTGATTGTGTGCCAATGCAGAGTGACCGGGTACTGCTTATCCATCCTCCATAAAGCAGGAAGGTTCTCATTACCCACTTTACAGTTCTACAAATGCACAGACAGGATAAGCAGTGAAGAGTACCGCATGCCCACCTGAGACTATATTTGTGTGCGTATCTCTTACACCCTGCATGTCTGGCTAAAAAGTTAAATGTGACAAGTGTATAGAGTTACAAAACAAAATACAGAATTTTAAAAGGCTGCACTTCCCTTCTTCTTTTTTTTTTTTTTTTTTTAAAGGGCCCTTTTTTCTTTTTTTTAAGGAAGTAAGAGCTGCAGTTTACATTCCTTTTTTTGTGAGGGATAAGTGCTTTACCTTTCTTTTGATTGTGTGCCAATGCAGAGTGACCGGGTACTGCTTATCCATCCTCCATAAAGCAGGAAGATTCTCATTCCCCACTTTATAGTTCTACAAATGTGCAGACGGGATAAGCAGCAAAGAGTACCGCATGCCCACCTGAGACTATATTTTTGTGCGTACCTCTTACACCCTGCATGTCTGGCTAAAAAGTTAAATGTGACAAGTGTACATACAGAGTTACAAAACAAAACACAGAATTTCTCAACTTTACAAAAGTGAGGGCCCTGCCCTTTGTGAGCTTACAATCTAAAGGAGACAATATAACAACTTCAGCATCCTATGACTTACCTGCACTAAGGCTTTATATCCACCTGAGATGATGAATCGCATTCAACACTTTACAGTTCTACAAATGCGCAGACGGCATAAGCAGCGAAGAGTACCGCATGCCCACCTGAGACTATATTTTTGTGCGTACCTCTTACACCCTGCATGTCTGGCTAAAAAGTTAAATGTGACAAGTGTACAGAGTTACAAAACAAAATACAGAATTTTAAAAGGCTGCACTTCCCTTCTTTTTTTTTTTTTAAGGGCCCTTTTTTCTTTTTTTTAAGGATGTAAGAGCTGCAGTTTACATTCCTTTTGTTGTGGGGGATAAGTGCTTTACCTTTCTTTTGATTGTGTGCCAATGCAGAGTGACCGGGTACTGCTTTTCCATCCTCCATAAAGCAGGAAGGTTCTCACTACCCACTTTACAGTTCTACAAATGCGCAGACAGGATAAGCAGTGAAGAGTACCGCATGCCCACCTGAGACTATATTTTTGTGCGTACCTCTTACACTATGCATGTCTGGCTAAAAAGTTAAATGTGACAAGTGTACAGAGTTACAAAACAAAATACAGAATTTCTCAACTTTACAAAAGTGAGGGCCCTGCCCTTTGTGAGCTTACAATCTAAAGGAGACAATATAACAACTTCAGCATTCTATGACTTACCTGCACTAAGGCTTTATATCCACCTGAAATGATGAATCGCAACCCATGTGAGACTGTATGGCGTAAGGGTCTAGCACCATCTAGTTATACAATTTTGATGTACGTGACAACCAACCCCATATTAATTCCTAACCTTAACCTTCCCTCAATGCTAAACCTCCCCATGCCTAACCTTCACCTTTCTCCCAACACCACACCCCCCTTCTCTCACTGATCTCTCCACTGTTAAAACTCCTTTCCTGGTACCCTGGGTTTGGTGCCTGCTAGCTGTGTATTATTCATATTGGGTTAGTCATTCTGCGTAAAGTTAGGCGTTTTTTATTCTTTTGTTGGTACAGAGTCCTTTGGTTAATCCAGTTGGCCAACAGTAAAACATCTTGGCCAAGAAGATTTTAAGCCCACCCACCAACGCCAAGGTAGACTCTTTTGGGGTGGGACCTACACTACACTGGGCTAGCCTACTCTGGCTGGTGCTAGTCACCCTAAAATAGCATAATCTAAGGTTGTAAGCATGTGTCCTCCATTCTAATTTCACATCTCCTGCTCTGGTTGGTGCTTCTCACCAAGGTACCCTGTTCTAGTGTTGCGTCAAGTCCATGCATACTACCATCCATCGATTAGTATATAGGATAAGTATAAGCGAGTAAGCCTGATCTAATCCTAATCTCATCTATGTGGTTATTCCTAAAGTACAGTCTATGTAGTTTTAGTTCAGGTACAGAATTCTAAATAGCGCATAAGAGTTAGTGTGTGTCACATTTTGCATGTCAAAGCATCAGGTCAGTATTAGTTAGTAGTTAGCATATATCAGTCTGTGGTAGGAGTCAGTGTATGTAACAAAAAAAAAACCCTACCTATTCATACAGAGCAATCAGGCACTGCTCATCTATTCTCCATAAAGCAGGTAGCCCCTCATTTCCCACTGTACAGTTGTACAAATGCACAGACGGGATAGGCAGCGAAGAGTACCGATTGCTCACCTGAGACTATATTTTTGTGCGTACCTCTTACACCCTGCATGTCTGGCTAAAAAGTGAAATGTGACAAGTGTACAGAGTTACAAAACAAAATACAGAATTTTAAAAAGCTGCACTTCCCTTCTTTTTTTTTTTTTTTTTTTTAAAGGGCCCTTTTTTCTTTTTTTTAAGGAAGTAGGAGCTGCAGTTTACATTCCTTTTTTTGTGAGGGATAAGTGCTTTACCTTTCTTTTGATTGTGTACCAATGCAGAGTGACCAAGTACTGCTTATCCATCCTCCATAAAGCAGGAAGATTCTCATCCCCCACTTTATAGTTCTACAAATGTGCAGACGGGATAAGCAGTGAAGAGTACCGCATGCCCACCTGAGACTATATTTTTGTGCGTACCTCTTACACCCTGCATGTCTGGCTAAAAAGTTAAATGTGACAAGTGTACAGAGTTACAAAACAAAATACAGAATTTTAAAAGGCTGCACTTCCCTTCTTTTTTTTTTTTTTAAAGGGCCCTTTTTTCTTTTTTTTTAAGGAAGTAAGAGCTGCAGTTTACATTCCTTTTGTTGTGAGGGATAAGTGCTTTACCTTTCTTTTGATTGTGTGCCAATGCAGAGTGACCGGGTACTGCTTATCCATCCTCCATAAAGCAGGAAGGTTCTCACTACCCACTTTACAGTTCTACAAATGCGCAGATAGGATAAGCAGTGAAGAGTACCGCATGCCCACCTGAGACTATATTTTTGTGCGTACCTCTTACACCCTGCATGTCTGGCTAAAAAGTTAAATGTGACAAGTGTACAGAGTTACAAAACAAAATACAGAATTTCTCAACTTTACAAAAGTGAGGGCCCTGCCCTTTGTGAGCTTACAATCTAAAGGAGACAATATAACAACTTCAGCATCCTATGACTTACCTGCACTAAGGCTTTATATCCACTTGAGATGATGAATCGCATTCAACACTTTACAATTGTACAAATGCGCAGACGGGATAAGCAGCGAAGAGTACCGCATGCCCACCTGAGACTATATTTTTGTGCGTACCTCTTACACCCTGCATGTCTGGCTAAAAAGTTAAATGTGACAAGTGTACAGAGTTACAAAAGAAAATACAGAATTTTTAAAGGCTGCACTTCCCTTCTTTTTTTTTTTTTTTTTTTTTTTTTAAAGGGCCCTTTTTTCTTTTTTTAAGGAAGTAAGAGCTGCAGTTTACATTCCATTTTTTTGTGAGGGATAAGTGCTTTACCTTTCTTTTGATTGTGTGCCAATGCAGAGTGACCGGGTACTGCTTATCCATCCTCCATAAAGCCGGAAGATTCTCATCCCCCACTTTATAGTTCTACAAATGCGCAGACGGGATAAGCAGCGAAGAGTACCGCATGCCCACCTGAGACTATATTTTTGTGCGTACCTCTTACACCCTGCATGTCTGGCTAAAAAGTTAAATGTGACAAGTGTACAGAGTTACAAAACAAAATACAGAATTTTAAAAGGCTGCACTTCCCTTCTTTTTTTTTTTTTTTTTTTAAAGGGCCCTTTTCCTTTTTTTGAAGGAAGTAAGAGCTCCAGTTTACATTCCTTTTTTTGTGAGGGATAAGTGCTTTACCTTTCTTTTGATTGTGTGCCAATGCAGAGTGACCAAGTACTGCTTATCCATCCTCCATAAAGCAGGAAGATTCTCATCCCCCACTTTATAGTTCTACAAATGTGCAGACGGGATAAGCAGTGAAGAGTACCGCATGCCCACCTGAGACTATATTTTTGTGCGTACCTCTTACACCCTGCATGTCTGGCTAAAAAGTTAAATGTGACAAGTGTACAGAGTTACAAAACAAAATACAGAATTTTAAAAGGCTGCACTTCCCTTCTTTTTTTTTTTTTTAAAGGGCCCTTTTTTCTTTTTTTTTAAGGAAGTAAGAGCTGCAGTTTACATTCCTTTTGTTGTGAGGGATAAGTGCTTTACCTTTCTTTTGATTGTGTGCCAATGCAGAGTGACCGGGTACTGCTTATCCATCCTCCATAAAGCAGGAAGGTTCTCACTACCCACTTTACAGTTCTACAAATGCGCAGATAGGATAAGCAGTGAAGAGTACCGCATGCCCACCTGAGACTATATTTTTGTGCGTACCTCTTACACCCTGCATGTCTGGCTAAAAAGTTAAATGTGACAAGTGTACAGAGTTACAAAACAAAATACAGAATTTCTCAACTTTACAAAAGTGAGGGCCCTGCCCTTTGTGAGCTTACAATCTAAAGGAGACAATATAACAACTTCAGCATCCTATGACTTACCTGCACTAAGGCTTTATATCCACTTGAGATGATGAATCGCATTCAACACTTTACAATTGTACAAATGCGCAGACGGGATAAGCAGCGAAGAGTACCGCATGCCCACCTGAGACTATATTTTTGTGCGTACCTCTTACACCCTGCATGTCTGGCTAAAAAGTTAAATGTGACAAGTGTACAGAGTTACAAAAGAAAATACAGAATTTTTAAAGGCTGCACTTCCCTTCTTTTTTTTTTTTTTTTTTTTTTTTTTAAAGGGCCCTTTTTTCTTTTTTTAAGGAAGTAAGAGCTGCAGTTTACATTCCATTTTTTTGTGAGGGATAAGTGCTTTACCTTTCTTTTGATTGTGTGCCAATGCAGAGTGACCGGGTACTGCTTATCCATCCTCCATAAAGCCGGAAGATTCTCATCCCCCACTTTATAGTTCTACAAATGCGCAGACGGGATAAGCAGCGAAGAGTACCGCATGCCCACCTGAGACTATATTTTTGTGCGTACCTCTTACACCCTGCATGTCTGGCTAAAAAGTTAAATGTGACAAGTGTACAGAGTTACAAAACAAAATACAGAATTTTAAAAGGCTGCACTTCCCTTCTTTTTTTTTTTTTTTTTTTTAAAGGGCCCTTTTCCTTTTTTTGAAGGAAGTAAGAGCTCCAGTTTACATTCCTTTTTTTGTGAGGGATAAGTGCTTTACCTTTCTTTTGATTGTGTGCCAATGCAGAGTGACCGGGTACTGCTTATCCATCCTCCATAAAGCAGGAAGGTTCTCATTACCCACTTTACAGTTCTACAAATGCACAGACAGGATAAGCAGTGAAGAGTACCGCATGCCCACCTGAGACTATATTTGTGTGCGTATCTCTTACACCCTGCATGTCTGGCTAAAAAGTTAAATGTGACAAGTGTACACACAGAGTTACAAAACAAAACACAGAATTTCTCAACTTTACAAAAGTGAGGGCCCTGCCCTTTGTGAGCTTACAATCTAAAGGAGACAATATAACAACTTCAGCATCCTATGACTTACCTGCACTAAGGCTTTATATCCACCTGAGATGATGAATCGCATTCAACACTTTACAGTTCTACAAATGCGCAGACGGGATAAGCAGCGAAGAGTACCGCATGCCCATCTGAGACTATATTTTTGTGCGTACCTCTTACACCCTGCATGTCTGGCTAAAAAGTTAAATGTGACAAGTGTACAGGGTTACAAAACATAATACAGAATTTTAAAAGGCTGCACTTCCCTTCTTCTTTTTTTTTTAAAGGGCCCTTTTTTCTTTTTTTTTAAGGAAGTAAGTGCTGCAGTTTACATTCCATTTTTTGTGAGGGATAAGTGCTTTACCTATCTTTTGATTGTGTGCCAATGCAGAGTGACCGGGTACTGCTTATCCATCCTCCATAAAGCAGGAAGATTCTCATCCCCCACTTTATAGTTCTACAAATGTGCAGACGGGATAAGCAGTGAAGAGTACCGCATGCCCACCTGAGACTATATTTTTGTGCGTACCTCTTACACCCTGCATGTCTGGCTAAAAAGTTAAATGTGACAAGTGTACAGAGTTACAAAACAAAATACAGAATTTCTCAACTTTACAAAAGTGAGGGCCCTGCCCTTTGTGAGCTTACAATCTAAAGGAGACAATATAACAACTTCAGCATTCTATGACTTACCTGCACTAAGGCTTTATATCCACCTGAAATGATGAATCGCAACCCATGTGAGACTGTATGGCGTAAGGGTCTAGCACCATCTAGTTATACAATTTTGATGTACGTGACAACCAACCCCATATTAATTCCTAACCTTAACCTTCCCTCAATGCTAAACCTCCCCATGCCTAACCTTCACCTTTCTCCCAACACCACACCCCCCTTCTCTCACTGATCTCTCCACTGTTAAAACTCCTTTCCTGGTACCCTGGGTTTGGTGCCTGCTAGCTGTGTATTATTCATATTGGGTTAGTCGTTCTGCGTAAAGTTAGGCGTTTTTTATTCTTTTGTTGGTACAGAGTCCTTTGGTTAATCCAGTTGGCCAACAGTAAAACATCTTGGCCAAGAAGATTTTAAGCCCACCCACCAACGCCAAGGTAGACTCTTTTGGGGTGGGACCTACACTACACTGGGCTAGCCTACTCTGGCTGGTGCTAGTCACCCTAAAATAGCATAATCTAAGGTTGTAAGCATGTGTCCTCCATTCTAATTTCACATCTCCTGCTCTGGTTGGTGCTTCTCACCAAGGTACCCTGTTCTAGTGTTGCGTCAAGTCCATGCATACTACCATCCATCGATTAGTATATAGGATAAGTATAAGCGAGTAAGCTTGATCTAATCCTAATCTCATCTATGTGGTTATTCCTAAACTACAGTCTATGTAGTTTTAGTTCAGGTACAGAATTCTAAATAGCGCATAAGAGTTAGTGTGTGTCACATTTTGCATGTCAAAGCATCAGGTCAGTATTAGTTAGTAGTTAGCATATATCAGTCTGTGGTAGGAGTCAGTGTATGTAACAAAAAAAAACCCTACCTATTCATACAGAGCAATCAGGTACTGCTCATCCATCCTCCATAAAGCAGGTAGCCCCTCATTTCCCACTGTACAGTTGTACAAATGCACAGACGGGATAGGCAGCGAAGAGTACCGCATGCCCACCTGAGACTATATTTTTGTGCGTACCTCTTACACCCTGCATGTCTGGCTAAAAAGTGAAATGTGACAAGTGTACAGAGTTACAAAACAAAATACAGAATTTTAAAAGGCTGCACTTCCCTTCTTTTTTTTTTTTTAAAGGGCCCTTTTTCTTTTTTTTAAGGAAGTAAGAGCTGCAGTTTACATTCCATTTTTTGTGAGGGATAAGTGCTTTACCTTTCTTTTGATTGTGTGCCAATGCAGAGTGACCGGGTACTGCTTATCCATCCTCCATAAAGCAGGAAGGTTCTCATTACCCACTTTACAGTTCTACAAATGCACAGACAGGATAAGCAGTGAAGAGTACCGCATGCCCACCTGAGACTATATTTGTGTGCGTATCTCTTACACCCTGCATGTCTGGCTAAAAAGTTAAATGTGACAAGTGTACATACAGAGTTACAAAACAAAACACAGAATTTCTCAACTTTACAAAAGTGAGGGCCCTGCCCTTTGTGAGCTTACAATCTAAAGGAGACAATATAACAACTTCAGCATCCTATGACTTACCTGCACTAAGGCTTTATATCCACCTGAGATGATGAATCGCATTCAACACTTTACAGTTCTACAAATGCGCAGACGGGATAAGCAGCGAAGAGTACCGCATGCCCACCTGAGACTATATTTTTGTGCGTACCTCTTACACCCTGCATGTCTGGCTAAAAAGTTAAATGTGACAAGTGTACAGAGTTACAAAACAAAATACAGAATTTTAAAAGGCTGCACTTCCCTTCTTTTTTTTTTTTTTTTTTTAAAGGGCCCTTTTTTCTTTTTTTTAAGGAAGTAAGAGCTGCAGTTTACATTCCATTTTTTTGTGAGGGATAAGTGCTTTACCTTTCTTTTGATTGTGTGCCAATGCAGAGTGACCGGGTACTGCTTATCCATCCTCCATAAAGCAGGAAGATTCTCATTCCCCACTTTACAGTTCTACAAATGCGCAGACAGGATAAGCAGTGAAGAGTACCGCATGCCCACCTGAGACTATATTTTTGTGCGTACCTCTTACACCCTGCATGTCTGGCTAAAAAGTTAAATGTGACAAGTGTACAGAGTTACAAAACAAAATACAGAATTTTAAAAGGCTGCACTTCCCTTCTTTTTTTTTTTTAAAGGGCCCTTTTTTCTTTTTTTTAAGGAAGTAAGAGCTGCAGTTTACATTCCATTTTTTGTGAGGGATAAGTGCTTTACCTTTCTTTTGATTGTGTGCCAATGCAGAGTGACCGGGTACTGCTTATCCATCCTCCATAAAGCAGGAAGATTCTCATTCCCCACTTTATAGTTCTACAAATGTGCAGACGGGATAAGCAGCAAAGAGTACCGCATGCCCACCTGAGACTATATTTTTGTGCGTACCTCTTACACCCTGCATGTCTGGCTAAAATGTTAAATGTGACAAGTGTACAGAGTTACAAAACAAAATACAGAATTTTAAAAGGCTGCACTTCCCTTCTTTTTTTTATTTATTTTTTTTAAAGGGCCCTTTTTTCTTTTTTTTAAGGAAGTAAGAGCTGCAGTTTACATTCCTTTTTTTGTGAGGGATAAGTGCTTTACCTTTCTTTTGATTGTGTGCCAATGCAGAGTGACCGGGTACTGCTTATCCATCCTCCATAAAGCAGGAAGGTTCTCATTACCCACTTTACAGTTCTACAAATGCACAGACAGGATAAGCAGTGAAGAGTACCGCATGCCCACCTGAGACTATATTTGTGTGCGTATCTCTTACACCCTGCATGTCTGGCTAAAAAGTTAAATGTGACAAGTGTACATACAGAGTTACAAAACAAAACACAGAATTTCTCAACTTTACAAAAGTGAGGGCCCTGCCCTTTGTGAGCTTACAATCTAAAGGAGACAATATAACAACTTCAGCATCCTATGACTTACCTGCACTAAGGCTTTATATCCACCTGAGATGATGAATCGCATTCAACACTTTACAGTTCTACAAATGCGCAGACGGGATAAGCAGCGAAGAGTACCGCATGTCCACCTGAGACTATATTTTTGTGCGTACCTCTTACACCCTGCATGTCTGGCTAAAAAGTTAAATGTGACAAGTGTACAGAGTTACAAAACAAAATACAGAATTTTAAAAGGCTGCACTTCCCTTCTTTTTTTTTTTTTTTTTTTTTTAAAGGGCCCTTTTTTCTTTTTTTTTAAGGAAGTAAGAGCTGCAGTTTACATTCCATTTTTTTGTGAGGGATAAGTGCTTTACCTTTCTTTTGTGTGCCAATGCAGAGTGACCGGGTACTGCTTATCCATCCTCCATAAAGCAGGAAGATTCTCATTCCCCACTTTATAGTTCTACAAATGTGCAGACGGGATAAGCAGCAAAGAGTACCGCATGCCCACCTGAGACTATATTTTTGTGCGTACCTCTTACACCCTGCATGTCTGGCTAAAAAGTTAAATGTGACAAGTGTACATACAGAGTTACAAAACAAAACACAGAATTTCTCAACTTTACAAAAGTGAGGGCCCTGCCCTTTGTGAGCTTACAATCTAAAGGAGACAATATAACAACTTCAGCATCCTATGACTTACCTGCACTAAGGCTTTATATCCACCTGAGATGATGAATCGCATTCAACAGAATTTTAAAAGGCTGCACTTCCCTTCTTTTTTTTTTTTTTTTTAAGGGCCCTTTTTTCTTTTTTTTAAGGATGTGAGAGCTGCAGTTTACATTCCTTTTGTTGTGAGGGATAAGTGCTTTACCTTTCTTTTGATTGTGTGCCAATGCAGAGTGACCGGGTACTGCTTTTCCATCCTCCATAAAGCAGGAAGGTTCTCACTACCCACTTTACAGTTCTACAAATGCGCAGACAGGATAAGCAGTGAAGAGTACCGCATGCCCACCTGAGACTATATTTTTGTGCGTACCTCTTACACTATGCACGTCTGGCTAAAAAGTTAAATGTGACAAGTGTACAGAGTTACAAAACAAAATACAGAATTTCTCAACTTTACAAAAGTGAGGGCCCTGCCCTTTGTGAGCTTACAATCTAAAGGAGACAATATAACAACTTCAGCATTCTATGACTTACCTGCACTAAGGCTTTATATCCACCTGAAATGATGAATCGCAACCCATGTGAGACTGTATGGCGTAAGGGTCTAGCACCATCTAGTTATACAATTTTGATGTACGTGACAACCAACCCCACATTAATTCCTAACCTTAACCTTCCCTCAATGCTAAACCTCCCCATGCCTAACCTTCACCTTTCTCCCAACACCACACCCCCCTTCTCTCACTGATCTCTCCACTGTTAAAACTCCTTTCCTGGTACCCTGGGTTTGGTGCCTGCTAGCTGTGTATTATTCATATTGGGTTAGTCATTCTGCGTAAAGTTAGGCGTTTTTTATTCTTTTGTTGGTACAGAGTCCTTTGGTTAATCCAGTTGGCCAACAGTAAAACATCTTGGCCAAGAAGATTTTAAGCCCACCCACCAACGCCAAGGTAGACTCTTTTGGGGTGGGACCTACACTACACTGGGCTAGCCTACTCTGGCTGGTGCTAGTCACCCTAAAATAGCATAATCTAAGGTTGTAAGCATGTGTCCTCCATTCTAATTTCACATCTCCTGCTCTGGTTGGTGCTTCTCACCAAGGTACCCTGTTCTAGTGTTGCGTCAAGTCCATGCATACTACCATCCATCGATTAGTATATAGGATAAGTATAAGCGAGTAAGCCTGATCTAATCCTAATCTCATCTATGTGGTTATTCCTAAACTACAGTCTATGTAGTTTTAGTTCAGGTACAGAAGTCTAAATAGCGCATAAGAGTTAGTGTGTGTCACATTTTGCATGTCAAAGCATCAGGTCAGTATTAGTTAGTAGTTAGCATATATCAGTCTGTGGTAGGAGTCAGTGTATGTAACAAAAAAAAAACCCTACCTATTCATACAGAGCAATCAGGCACTGCTCATCTATTCTCCATAAAGCAGGTAGCCCCTCATTTCCCACTGTACAGTTGTACAAATGCACAGACGGGATAGGCAGCGAAGAGTACCGATTGCTCACCTGAGACTATATTTTTGTGCGTACCTCTTACACCCTGCATGTCTGGCTAAAAAGTGAAATGTGACAAGTGTACAGAGTTACAAAACAAAATACAGAATTTTAAAAAGCTGCACTTCCCTTCTTTTTTTTTTTTTTTTTTTTAAAGGGCCCTTTTTTCTTTTTTTTAAGGAAGTAGGAGCTGCAGTTTACATTCCTTTTTTTGTGAGGGATAAGTGCTTTACCTTTCTTTTGATTGTGTACCAATGCAGAGTGACCGAGTACTGCTTATCCATCCTCCATAAAGCAGGAAGATTCTCATCCCCCACTTTATAGTTCTACAAATGTGCAGACGGGATAAGCAGTGAAGAGTACCGCATGCCCACCTGAGACTATATTTTTGTGCGTACCTCTTACACCCTGCATGTCTGGCTAAAAAGTTAAATGTGACAAGTGTACAGAGTTACAAAACAAAATACAGAATTTTAAAAGGCTGCACTTCCCTTCTTTTTTTTATTTATTTTTTTTAAAGGGCCCTTTTTTCTTTTTTTTAAGGAAGTAAGAGCTGCAGTTTACATTCCTTTTTTTGTGAGGGATAAGTGCTTTACCTTTCTTTTGATTGTGTGCCAATGCAGAGTGACCGGGTACTGCTTATCCATCCTCCATAAAGCAGGAAGGTTCTCATTACCCACTTTACAGTTCTACAAATGCACAGACAGGATAAGCAGTGAAGAGTACCGCATGCCCACCTGAGACTATATTTGTGTGCGTATCTCTTACACCCTGCATGTCTGGCTAAAAAGTTAAATGTGACAAGTGTACATACAGAGTTACAAAACAAAACACAGAATTTCTCAACTTTACAAAAGTGAGGGCCCTGCCCTTTGTGAGCTTACAATCTAAAGGAGACAATATAACAACTTCAGCATCCTATGACTTACCTGCACTAAGGCTTTATATCCACCTGAGATGATGAATCGCATTCAACACTTTACAGTTCTACAAATGCGCAGACGGGATAAGCAGCGAAGAGTACCGCATGTCCACCTGAGACTATATTTTTGTGCGTACCTCTTACACCCTGCATGTCTGGCTAAAAAGTTAAATGTGACAAGTGTACAGAGTTACAAAACAAAATACAGAATTTTAAAAGGCTGCACTTCCCTTCTTTTTTTTTTTTTTTTTTTTTTAAAGGGCCCTTTTTTCTTTTTTTTTAAGGAAGTAAGAGCTGCAGTTTACATTCCATTTTTTTGTGAGGGATAAGTGCTTTACCTTTCTTTTGTGTGCCAATGCAGAGTGACCGGGTACTGCTTATCCATCCTCCATAAAGCAGGAAGATTCTCATTCCCCACTTTATAGTTCTACAAATGTGCAGACGGGATAAGCAGCAAAGAGTACCGCATGCCCACCTGAGACTATATTTTTGTGCGTACCTCTTACACCCTGCATGTCTGGCTAAAAAGTTAAATGTGACAAGTGTACATACAGAGTTACAAAACAAAACACAGAATTTCTCAACTTTACAAAAGTGAGGGCCCTGCCCTTTGTGAGCTTACAATCTAAAGGAGACAATATAACAACTTCAGCATCCTATGACTTACCTGCACTAAGGCTTTATATCCACCTGAGATGATGAATCGCATTCAACAGAATTTTAAAAGGCTGCACTTCCCTTCTTTTTTTTTTTTTTTTTAAGGGCCCTTTTTTCTTTTTTTTAAGGATGTAAGAGCTGCAGTTTACATTCCTTTTGTTGTGAGGGATAAGTGCTTTACCTTTCTTTTGATTGTGTGCCAATGCAGAGTGACCGGGTACTGCTTTTCCATCCTCCATAAAGCAGGAAGGTTCTCACTACCCACTTTACAGTTCTACAAATGCGCAGACAGGATAAGCAGTGAAGAGTACCGCATGCCCACCTGAGACTATATTTTTGTGCGTACCTCTTACACTATGCACGTCTGGCTAAAAAGTTAAATGTGACAAGTGTACAGAGTTACAAAACAAAATACAGAATTTCTCAACTTTACAAAAGTGAGGGCCCTGCCCTTTGTGAGCTTACAATCTAAAGGAGACAATATAACAACTTCAGCATTCTATGACTTACCTGCACTAAGGCTTTATATCCACCTGAAATGATGAATCGCAACCCATGTGAGACTGTATGGCGTAAGGGTCTAGCACCATCTAGTTATACAATTTTGATGTACGTGACAACCAACCCCACATTAATTCCTAACCTTAACCTTCCCTCAATGCTAAACCTCCCCATGCCTAACCTTCACCTTTCTCCCAACACCACACCCCCCTTCTCTCACTGATCTCTCCACTGTTAAAACTCCTTTCCTGGTACCCTGGGTTTGGTGCCTGCTAGCTGTGTATTATTCATATTGGGTTAGTCATTCTGCGTAAAGTTAGGCGTTTTTTATTCTTTTGTTGGTACAGAGTCCTTTGGTTAATCCAGTTGGCCAACAGTAAAACATCTTGGCCAAGAAGATTTTAAGCCCACCCACCAACGCCAAGGTAGACTCTTTTGGGGTGGGACCTACACTACACTGGGCTAGCCTACTCTGGCTGGTGCTAGTCACCCTAAAATAGCATAATCTAAGGTTGTAAGCATGTGTCCTCCATTCTAATTTCACATCTCCTGCTCTGGTTGGTGCTTCTCACCAAGGTACCCTGTTCTAGTGTTGCGTCAAGTCCATGCATACTACCATCCATCGATTAGTATATAGGATAAGTATAAGCGAGTAAGCCTGATCTAATCCTAATCTCATCTATGTGGTTATTCCTAAACTACAGTCTATGTAGTTTTAGTTCAGGTACAGAAGTCTAAATAGCGCATAAGAGTTAGTGTGTGTCACATTTTGCATGTCAAAGCATCAGGTCAGTATTAGTTAGTAGTTAGCATATATCAGTCTGTGGTAGGAGTCAGTGTATGTAACAAAAAAAAAACCCTACCTATTCATACAGAGCAATCAGGCACTGCTCATCTATTCTCCATAAAGCAGGTAGCCCCTCATTTCCCACTGTACAGTTGTACAAATGCACAGACGGGATAGGCAGCGAAGAGTACCGATTGCTCACCTGAGACTATATTTTTGTGCGTACCTCTTACACCCTGCATGTCTGGCTAAAAAGTGAAATGTGACAAGTGTACAGAGTTACAAAACAAAATACAGAATTTTAAAAAGCTGCACTTCCCTTCTTTTTTTTTTTTTTTTTTTTAAAGGGCCCTTTTTTCTTTTTTTTAAGGAAGTAGGAGCTGCAGTTTACATTCCTTTTTTTGTGAGGGATAAGTGCTTTACCTTTCTTTTGATTGTGTACCAATGCAGAGTGACCGAGTACTGCTTATCCATCCTCCATAAAGCAGGAAGATTCTCATCCCCCACTTTATAGTTCTACAAATGTGCAGACGGGATAAGCAGTGAAGAGTACCGCATGCCCACCTGAGACTATATTTTTGTGCGTACCTCTTACACCCTGCATGTCTGGCTAAAAAGTTAAATGTGACAAGTGTACAGAGTTACAAAACAAAATACAGAATTTTAAAAGGCTGCACTTCCCTTCTTTTTTTTTTTTTTAAAGGGCCCTTTTTTCTTTTTTTTTAAGGAAGTAAGAGCTGCAGTTTACATTCCTTTTGTTGTGAGGGATAAGTGCTTTACCTTTCTTTTGATTGTGTGCCAATGCAGAGTGACCGGGTACTGCTTATCCATCCTCCATAAAGCAGGAAGGTTCTCACTACCCACTTTACAGTTCTACAAATGCGCAGATAGGATAAGCAGTGAAGAGTACCGCATGCCCACCTGAGACTATATTTTTGTGCGTACCTCTTACACCCTGCATGTCTGGCTAAAAAGTTAAATGTGACAAGTGTACAGAGTTACAAAACAAAATACAGAATTTCTCAACTTTACAAAAGTGAGGGCCCTGCCCTTTGTGAGCTTACAATCTAAAGGAGACAATATAACAACTTCAGCATCCTATGACTTACCTGCACTAAGGCTTTATATCCACTTGAGATGATGAATCGCATTCAACACTTTACAATTGTACAAATGCGCAGACGGGATAAGCAGCGAAGAGTACCGCATGCCCACCTGAGACTATATTTTTGTGCGTACCTCTTACACCCTGCATGTCTGGCTAAAAAGTTAAATGTGACAAGTGTACAGAGTTACAAAAGAAAATACAGAATTTTAAAAGGCTGCACTTCCCTTCTTTTTTTTTTTTTTTTTTTTTTTTTTAAAGGGCCCTTTTTTCTTTTTTTAAGGAAGTAAGAGCTGCAGTTTACATTCCATTTTTTTGTGAGGGATAAGTGCTTTACCTTTCTTTTGATTGTGTGCCAATGCAGAGTGACCGGGTACTGCTTATCCATCCTCCATAAAGCCGGAAGATTCTCATCCCCCACTTTATAGTTCTACAAATGTGCAGACCGGATAAGCAGCAAAGAGTACCGCATGCCCACCTGAGACTATATTTTTGTGCGTACCTCTTACACTCTGAATGTCTGGCTAAAAAGTTAAATGTGACAAGTGTACAGAGTTACAAAACAATATACAGAATTTTAAAAGGCTGCACTTCCCTTCTTTTTTTTATTTTTTTTTTAAAGGGCCCTTTTTCTTTTTTTTAAGGAAGTAAGAGCTGCAGTTTACATTCCTTTTTTTGTGAGGGATAAGTGCTTTACCTTTCTTTTGATTGTGTGCCAATGCAGAGTGACCGGGTACTGCTTATCCATCCTCCATAAAGCAGGAAGGTTCTCATTACCCACTTTACAGTTCTACAAATGCACAGACAGGATAAGCAGTGAAGAGTACCGCATGCCCACCTGAGACTATATTTGTGTGCGTATCTCTTACACCCTGCATGTCTGGCTAAAAAGTTAAATGTGACAAGTGTACAGAGTTACCAAACAAAATACAGAATTTTAAAAGGCTGCACTTCCCTTCTTTTTTTTTTTTTTTTTTTAAAGGGCCCTTTTTTCTTTTTTTTAAGGAAGTAAGAGCTGCAGTTTACATTCTTTTTTTGTGAGGGATAAGTGCTTTACCTTTCTTTTGATTGTGTGCCAATGCAGAGTGACCGGGTACTGCTTATCCATCCTCCATAAAGCAGGAAGATTCTCATCCCCCACTTTACAGTTCTACAAATGTGCAGACGGGATAAGCAGTGAAGAGTACCGCATGCCCACCTGAGACTATATTTTTGTGCGTACCTCTTACACCCTGCATGTCTGGCTAAAAAGTTAAATGTGACAAGTGTACAGAGTTACAAAACAAAATACAGAATTTTAAAAGGCTGCACTTCCCTTCTTTTTTTTTTTTTTTTTTTAAGGGCCCTTTTTTCTTTTTTTTAAGGAAGTAAGAGCTGCAGTTTACATTCCTTTTGTTGTGAGGGATAAGTGCTTTACCTTTCTTTTGATTGTGTGCCAATGCAGAGTGACCGGGTACTGCTTATCCATCCTCCATAAAGCAGGAAGGTTCTCACTACCCACTTTACAGTTCTACAAATGCGCAGATAGGATAAGCAGTGAAGAGTACCGCATGCCCACCTGAGACTATATTTTTGTGCGTACCTCTTACACCCTGCATGTCTGGCTAAAAAGTTAAATGTGACAAGTGTACAGAGTTACAAAACAAAATACAGAATTTCTCAACTTTACAAAAGTGAGGGCCCTGCCCTTTGTGAGCTTACAATCTAAAGGAGACAATATAACAACTTCAGCATCCTATGACTTACCTGCACTAAGGCTTTATATCCACTTGAGATGATGAATCGCATTCAACACTTTACAATTGTACAAATGCGCAGACGGGATAAGCAGCGAAGAGTACCGCATGCCCACCTGAGACTATATTTTTGTGCGTACCTCTTACACCCTGCATGTCTGGCTAAAAAGTTAAATGTGACAAGTGTACAGAGTTACAAAACAAAATACAGAATTTTAAAAGGCTGCACTTCCCTTCTTTTTTTTTTTTTTTTTTTAAAGGGCCCTTTTTCTTTTTTTTAAGGAAGTAAGAGCTGCAGTTTACATTCCTTTTTTTGTGAGGGATAAGTGCTTTACCTTTCTTTTGATTGTGTGCCAATGCAGAGTGACCGGGTACTGCTTATCCATCCTCCATAAAGCAGGAAGGTTCTCATTACCCACTTTACAGTTCTACAAATGCACAGACAGGATAAGCAGTGAAGAGTACCGCATGCCCACCTGAGACTATATTTGTGTGCGTATCTCTTACACCCTGCATGTCTGGCTAAAAAGTTAAATGTGACAAGTGTACACACAGAGTTACAAAACAAAACACAGAATTTCTCAACTTTACAAAAGTGAGGGCCCTGCCCTTTGTGAGCTTACAATCTAAAGGAGACAATATAACAACTTCAGCATCCTATGACTTACCTGCACTAAGGCTTTATATCCACCTGAGATGATGAATCGCATTCAACACTTTACAGTTCTACAAATGCGCAGACGGGATAAGCAGCGAAGAGTACCGCATGCCCATCTGAGACTATATTTTTGTGCGTACCTCTTACACCCTGCATGTCTGGCTAAAAAGTTAAATGTGACAAGTGTACAGGGTTACAAAACATAATACAGAATTTTAAAAGGCTGCACTTCCCTTCTTCTTTTTTTTTTAAAGGGCCCTTTTTTCTTTTTTTTTAAGGAAGTAAGTGCTGCAGTTTACATTCCATTTTTTGTGAGGGATAAGTGCTTTACCTATCTTTTGATTGTGTGCCAATGCAGAGTGACCGGGTACTGCTTATCCATCCTCCATAAAGCAGGAAGATTCTCATCCCCCACTTTATAGTTCTACAAATGTGCAGACGGGATAAGCAGTGAAGAGTACCGCATGCCCACCTGAGACTATATTTTTGTGCGTACCTCTTACACCCTGCATGTCTGGCTAAAAAGTTAAATGTGACAAGTGTACAGAGTTACAAAACAAAATACAGAATTTTAAAAGGCTGCACTTTCCTTTTTTTTTTTTTTTTTTTTTTAAGGGCCCTTTTTTCTTTTTTTTAAGGAAGTAAGAGCTGCAGTTTACATTCCTTTTGTTGTGAGGGATAAGTGCTTTACCTTTCTTTTGATTGTGTGCCAATGCAGAGTGACCGGGTACTGCTTTTCCATCCTCCATAAAGCAGGAAGGTTCTCACTACCCACTTTACAGTTCTACAAATGCGCAGACAGGATAAGCAGTGAAGAGTACCGCATGCCCACCTGAGACTATATTTTTGTGCATACCTTTTACACCCTGCATGTCTGGCTAAAAAGTTAAATGTGACAAGTGTACAGAGTTACAAAACAAAATACAGAATTTTAAAAGGCTGCACTTCCCTTCTTTTTTTTTTTTTTTTTTAAAGGGCCCTTTTTTCTTTTTTTTTTTTTATGTAAGAGCTGCAGTTTACATTCCATTTTTTTGTGAGGGATAAGTGCTTTACCTTTCTTTTGATTGTGTGCCAATGCAGAGTGACCGGGTACTGCTTATCCATCCTCCAGAAAGCAGGAAGGTTCTCACTACCCACTTTACAGTTCTACAAATGCGCAGATAGGATAAGCAGTGAAGAGTACCGCATGCCCACCTGAGACTATATTTTTGTGCGTACCTCTTACACCCTGTATGTCTGGCTAAAAAGTTAAATGTGACAAGTGTACAGAGTTACAAAACAAAATACAGAATTTCTCAACTTAACAAAAGTGAGGGCCCTGCCCTTTGTGAGCTTACAATCTAAAGGAGACAATATAACAACTTCAGCATTCTATGACTTACCTGCACTAAGGCTTTATATCCACCTGAGATGATGAATCGCAACCCATGTGAGACTGTATGGCGTAAGGGTCTAGCACCATCTAGTTATACAATTTTGATGTACGTGACAACCAACCCCATATTAATTCCTAACCTTAATCTTCCCTCAATGCTAAACCTCCCCATGCCTAACCTTTACCTTTCTCCAAACACCACACCCCCCTTCTCTCACTGATCTCTCCACTGTTAAAACTCCTTTCCTGGTACCCTGGGTTTGGTGCCTGCTAGCTGTGTATTATTCATATTGGGTTAGTCGTTCTGCGTAAAGTTAGGCGTTTTTTATTCTTTTGTTGGTACAGAGTCCTTTGGTTAATCCAGTTGGCCAACAGTAAAACATCTTGGCCAAGAAGATTTTAAGCCCACCCACCAACGCCAAGGTAGACTCTTTTGGGGTGGGACCTACACTACACTGGGCTAGCCTACTCTGGCTGGTGCTAGTCACCCTAAAATAGCATAATCTAAGGTTGTAAGCATGTGTCCTCCATTCTAATTTCACATCTCCTGCTCTGGTTGGTGCTTCTCACCAAGGTACCCTGTTCTAGTGTTGCGTCAAGTCCATGCATACTACCATCCATCGATTAGTATATACTAGGATAAGTATAAGCGAGTAAGCCTGATCTAATCCTAATCTCATCTATGTGGTTATTCCTAAACTACAGTCTATGTAGTTTTAGTTCAGGTACAGAATTCTAAATAGCGCATAAGAGTTAGTGTGTGTCACATTTTGCATGTCAAAGCATCAGGTCAGTATTAGTTAGTAGTTAGCATATATCAGTCTGTGGTAGGAGTCAGTGTATGTAACAAAAAAAAAACCCTACCTATTCATACAGAGCAATCAGGTACTGCTCATCTATCCTCCATAAAGCAGGTAGACCCTCATTTCCCACTGTACAGTTGTACAAATGCACAGACGGGATAGGCAGCGAAGAGTACCGCATGCCCACCTGAGACTATATTTTTGTGCGTACCTCTTACACCCTGCATGTCTGGCTAAAAAGTGAAAATGTGACAAGTGTACAGAGTTACAAAACAAAATACAGAATTTTAAAAGGCTGTACTTCCCTTCTTTATTTGTTTTTTTTTTTAAAGGGCCCGTTTTTCTTTTTTTTTTTTAAGGAAGTAAGAGCTGCAGTTTACATTCCTTTTTTTGTGAGGGATAAGTGCTTTACCTTTCTTTTGATTGTGTCCCAATGCAGAGTGACCGAGTACTGCTTATCCATCCTCCATAAAGCAGGAAGATTCTCATCCCCCACTTTATAGTTCTACAAATGTGCAGACGGGATAAGCAGTGAAGAGTACCGCATGCCCACGTGAGACTATATTTTTGTGCGTACCTCTTACACCCTGCATGTCTGGCTAAAAAGTTAAATGTGACAAGTGTACAGAGTTACAAAACAAAATACAGAATTTTAAAAGGCTGCACTTCCCTTCTTTATTTATTTTTTTTTTTTTTAAAGGGCCCTTTTTTCTTTTTTTTAAGGAAGTAAGAGCTGCAGTTTACATTCCTTTTTTTGTGAGGGATAAGTGCTTTACCTTTCTTTTGATTGTGTGCCAATGCAGAGTGACCGGGTACTGCTTATCCATCCTCCATAAAGCAGGAAGGTTCTCACTACCCACTTTATAGTTCTACAAATGTGCAGACGGGATAAGCAGCAAAGAGTACCGCATGCCCACCTGAGACTATATTTTTGTGCATACCTCTTACACTATGCATGTCTGGCTAAAAAGTTAAATGTGACAAGTGTACAGGGTTACAAAACATAATACAGAATTTTAAAGGCTGCACTTCCCTTCTTTTTTTTTTTAAAGGGCCCTTTTTTCTTTTTTTTAAGGAAGTAAGAGCTGCAGTTTACATTCCATTTTTTGTGAGGGATAAGTGCTTTACCTTTCTTTTGATTGTGTGCCAATGCAGAGTGACTGAGTACTGCTTATCCATCCTCCATAAAGCAGGAAGATTCTCATCCCCCACTTTATAGTTCTACAAATGTGCAGACGGGATAAGCAGTGAAGAGTACCGCATGCCCACCTGAGACTATATTTTTGTGCGTACCTCTTACACCCTGCATGTCTGGCTAAAAAGTTAAATGTGACAAGTGTACAGAGTTACAAAACAATATACAAAATCTTAAAAGGCTGCACTTCCCTTTTTTTTTTTTTTTTAAAGGGCCCTTTAAGAGCTGCAGTTTACATTCCATTTTTTGTGAGGGATAAGTGCTTTACCTTTCTTTTGATTGTGTGCCAATGCAGAGTGACGGGATACTGCTTATCCATCCTCCATAAAGCAGGAAGGTTCTCACTACCCACTTTACAGTTCTACAAATGCGCAGATAGGATAAGCAGTGAAGAGTACCGCATGCCCACCTGAGACTATATTTTTGTGCGTACCTCTTACACCCTGCATGTCTGGCTAAAAAGTTAAATGTGACAAGTGTACAGAGTTAGAAAACAAAATACAGAATTTTAAAAGGCTGCACTTCCCTTCTTTTTTTTTTTTAAAGGGCCCTTTTTTCTTTTTTTTTTTTAAGGAAGTAAGAGCTGCAGTTTACATTCCATTTTTTTGTGAGGGATAAGTGCTTTACCTTTCTTTTGATTGTGTGCCAATGCAGAGTGACCAAGTACTGCTTATCCATCCTCCATAAAGCAGGAAGGTTCTCACTACCCACTTTACAGTTCTACAAATGCGCAGATAGGATAAGCAGCAAAGAGTACCGCATGCCCACCTGAGACTATATTTTTGTGCATACCTCTTACACCCTGCATGTCTGGCTAAAAAGTTAAATGTGACAAGTGTACAGAGTTACAAAACAAAATACAGAATTTTAAAAGGCTGCACTTCCCTTCTTTTTTTTTTTTTTTTTAAGGGCCCCTTTTTCTTTTTTTTAAGGAAGTAAGAGCTGCAGTTTACATTCCTTTTTTGTGAGTGATAAGTGCTTTACCTTTCTTTTGATTGTGTGCCAATGCAGAGTGACCGGGTACTGCTTATCCATCCTCCATAAAGCAGGAAGGTTCTCATTACCCACTTTACAGTTCTACAAATGCGCAGACAGGATAAGCAGTGAAGAGTACCGCATGCCCACCTGAGACTATATTTTTGTGCGTACCTCTTACACCCTGCATGTCTGGCTAAAAAGTTAAATGTGACAAGTGTACAGAGTTACAAAACAAAATACAGAATTTCTCAACTTTACAAAAGTAAGGGCCCTGCCCTTTGTGAGCTTACAATCTAAAGGAGACAATATAACAACTTCAGCATCCTATGACTTACCTGCACTAAGGCTTTATATCCACCAGAGATGATGAATCGCATTCAACACTTTACAGTTCTACAAATGCGCAGACGGGATAAGCAGCAAAGAGTACCGCATGCCCACCTGAGACTATATTTTTGTGCGTACCTCTTACACCCTGCATGTCTGGCTAAAAAGTTAAATGTGACAAGTGTACAGAGTTACAAAACAAAATACAGAATTTTAAAAGGCTGCACTTCCCTTCTTTTTTTTTTTTTTTAAAGGGCCCTTTTTTCTTTTTTTTAAGGAAGTAAGAGCTGCAGTTTACATTCCATTTTTTGTGAGGGATAAGTGCTTTACCTTTCTTTTGATTGTGTGCCAATGCAGAGTGACCGGGTACTGCTTATCCATCCTCCATAAAGCAGGAAGATTCTCATTCCCCACTTTATAGTTCTACAAATGTGCAGAGGGATAAGCAGCAAAGAGTACCGCATGCCCACCTGAGACTATATTTTTGTGCGTACCTCTTACACCCTGCATGTCTGGCTAAAAAGTTAAATGTGACAAGTGTACAGAGTTACAAAACAAAATACAGAATTTTAAAAGGCTGCACTTCCCTTCTTTTTTTTTTTTTTTTTTTAAAGGGCCCTTTTTTCTTTTTTTTAAGGAAGTAAGAGCTGCAGTTTACATTCCATTTTTTTGTGAGGGATAAGTGTTTTACCTTTCTTTTGATTGTGTGCCAATGCAGAGTGACCGGGTACTGCTTATCCATCCTCCATAAAGCAGGAAGATTCTCATTCCCCACTTTATAGTTCTACAAATGTGCAGACGGGATAAGCAGCAAAGAGTACCGCATGCCCACCTGAGACTATATTTTTGTGCGTACCTCTTACACCCTGCATGTCTGGCTAAAAAGTTAAATGTGACAAGTGTACAGAGTTACAAAACAAAATACAGAAATTTAAAAGGCTGCACTTCCCTTCTTTTTTTTTTTTTTTAAAGGGCCCTTTTTTCTTTTTTTTAAGGAAGTAAGAGCTGCAGTTTACATTCCATTTTTTGTGAGGGATAAGTGCTTTACCTTTCTTTTGATTGTGTGCCAATGCAGAGTGACCGGGTACTGCTTATCCATCCTCCATAAAGCAGGAAGATTCTCATCCCCCACTTTATAGTTCTACAAATGTGCAGACGGGATAAGCAGTGAAGAGTACCGCATGCCCACCTGAGACTATATTTTTGTGCGTACCTCTTACACTCTGCATGTCTGGCTAAAAAGTTAAATGTGACAAGTGTACAGAGTTACAAAACAAAATACAGAAATTTAAAAGGCTGCACTTCCCTTCTTTTTTTTTTTTTTTAAAAGGCCCTTTTTTCTTTTTTTTAAGGAAGTAAGAGCTGCAGTTTACATTCCTTTTTTTGTGAGGGATAAGTGCTTTACCTTTCTTTTGACTGTGTGCCAATGCAGAGTGACCGGGTACTGCTTATCCATCCTCCATAAAGCAGGAAGGTTCTCACTACCCACTTTACAGTTCTACAAATGTGCAGACGGGATAAGCAGTGAAGAGTACCGCATGCCCACCTGAGACTATATTTTTGTGCGTACCTCTTACACCCTGCATGTCTGGCTAAAAAGTTAAATGTGACAAGTGTACAGAGTTACAAAACAAAATACAGAATTTTAAAAGGCTGCACTTCCCTTCTTTTTTTTTTTTTTTTTTTAAAGGGCCCTTTTTTCTTTTTATTTTTTTTTTTAATGGAAGTAAGAGCTGCAGTTTACATTCCTTTTTTTGTGAGGGATAAGTGCTTTACCTTTCTTTTGATTGTGTGCCAATGCAGAGTGACCGGGTACTGCTTTTCCATCCTCCATAAAGCAGGAGGGTTCTCACTACCCACTTTACAGTTCTACAAATGCGCAGACAGGATAAGCAGTGAAGAGTACCGCATGCCCACCTGAGACTATATTTTTGTGCGTACCTCTTACACCCTGCATGTCTGGCTAAAAAGTTAAATGTGACAAGTGTACAGAGTTACAAAACAAAATACAGAATTTTAAAAGGCTGCACTTCCCTTCTTTTTTTTATTTTTTTTTTTAAAGGGCCCTTTTTTCTTTTTTTTTAAGGAAGTAAGAGCTGCAGTTTACATTCTTTTTTTGTGAGGGATAAGTGCTTTACCTTTCTTTTGATTGTGTGCCAATGCAGAGTGACCGGGTACTGCTTATCCATCCTCCATAAAGCAGGAAGATTCTCATCCCCCACTTTATAGTTCTACAAATGTGCAGACGGGATAAGCAGTGAAGAGTACCGCATGCCCACCTGAGACTATATTTTTGTGCGTACCTCTTACACCCTGCATGTCTGGCTAAAAAGTTAAATGTGACAAGTGTACAGAGTTACAAAACAAAATACAGAATTTTAAAAGGCTGCACTTCCCTTCTTTTTTTTTTTTAAAGGGCCCTTTTTTCTTTTTTTTAAGGAAGTAAGAGCTGCAGTTTACATTCCATTTTTTGTGAGGGATAAGTGCTTTACCTTTCTTTTGATTGTGTGCCAATGCAGAGTGACCGGGTACTGCTTATCCATCCTCCATAAAGCAGGAAGATTCTCATTCCCCACTTTATAGTTCTACAAATGTGCAGACGGGATAAGCAGCAAAGAGTACCGCATGCCCACCTGAGACTATATTTTTGTGCGTACCTCTTACACCCTGCATGTCTGGCTAAAATGTTAAATGTGACAAGTGTACAGAGTTACAAAACAAAATACAGAATTTTAAAAGGCTGCACTTCCCTTCTTTTTTTTTTTTTTTTTTAAAGGGCCCTTTTTTCTTTTTTTTAAGGAAGTAAGAGCTGCAGTTTACATTCCTTTTTTTGTGAGGGATAAGTGCTTTACCTTTCTTTTGATTGTGTGCCAATGCAGAGTGACCGGGTACTGCTTATCCATCCTCCATAAAGCAGGAAGGTTCTCATTACCCACTTTACAGTTCTACAAATGCACAGACAGGATAAGCAGTGAAGAGTACCGCATGCCCACCTGAGACTATATTTGTGTGCGTATCTCTTACACCCTGCATGTCTGGCTAAAAAGTTAAATGTGACAAGTGTACATACAGAGTTACAAAACAAAACACAGAATTTCTCAACTTTACAAAAGTGAGGGCCCTGCCCTTTGTGAGCTTACAATCTAAAGGAGACAATATAACAACTTCAGCATCCTATGACTTACCTGCACTAAGGCTTTATATCCACCTGAGATGATGAATCGCATTCAACACTTTACAGTTCTTCAAATGCGCAGACGGGATAAGCAGCGAAGAGTACCGCATGCCCACCTGAGACTATATTTTTGTGCGTACCTCTTACACCCTGCATGTCTGGCTAAAAAGTTAAATGTGACAAGTGTATAGAGTTACAAAACAAAATACAGAATTTTAAAAGGCTGCACTTCCCTTCTTCTTTTTTTTTTTTTTTTTTTAAAGGGCCCTTTTTTCTTTTTTTTAAGGAAGTAAGAGCTGCAGTTTACATTCCTTTTTTTGTGAGGGATAAGTGCTTTACCTTTCTTTTGATTGTGTGCCAATGCAGAGTGACCGGGTACTGCTTATCCATCCTCCATAAAGCAGGAAGATTCTCATTCCCCACTTTATAGTTCTACAAATGTGCAGACGGGATAAGCAGCAAAGAGTACCGCATGCCCACCTGAGACTATATTTTTGTGCGTACCTCTTACACCCTGCATGTCTGGCTAAAAAGTTAAATGTGACAAGTGTACATACAGAGTTACAAAACAAAACACAGAATTTCTCAACTTTACAAAAGTGAGGGCCCTGCCCTTTGTGAGCTTACAATCTAAAGGAGACAATATAACAACTTCAGCATCCTATGACTTACCTGCACTAAGGCTTTATATCCACCTGAGATGATGAATCGCATTCAACACTTTACAGTTCTACAAATGCGCAGACGGCATAAGCAGCGAAGAGTACCGCATGCCCACCTGAGACTATATTTTTGTGCGTACCTCTTACACCCTGCATGTCTGGCTAAAAAGTTAAATGTGACAAGTGTACAGAGTTACAAAACAAAATACAGAATTTTAAAAGGCTGCACTTCCCTTCTTTTTTTTTTTTTAAGGGCCCTTTTTTCTTTTTTTTAAGGATGTAAGAGCTGCAGTTTACATTCCTTTTGTTGTGGGGGATAAGTGCTTTACCTTTCTTTTGATTGTGTGCCAATGCAGAGTGACCGGGTACTGCTTTTCCATCCTCCATAAAGCAGGAAGGTTCTCACTACCCACTTTACAGTTCTACAAATGCGCAGACAGGATAAGCAGTGAAGAGTACCGCATGCCCACCTGAGACTATATTTTTGTGCGTACCTCTTACACTATGCATGTCTGGCTAAAAAGTTAAATGTGACAAGTGTACAGAGTTACAAAACAAAATACAGAATTTCTCAACTTTACAAAAGTGAGGGCCCTGCCCTTTGTGAGCTTACAATCTAAAGGAGACAATATAACAACTTCAGCATTCTATGACTTACCTGCACTAAGGCTTTATATCCACCTGAAATGATGAATCGCAACCCATGTGAGACTGTATGGCGTAAGGGTCTAGCACCATCTAGTTATACAATTTTGATGTACGTGACAACCAACCCCATATTAATTCCTAACCTTAACCTTCCCTCAATGCTAAACCTCCCCATGCCTAACCTTCACCTTTCTCCCAACACCACACCCCCCTTCTCTCACTGATCTCTCCACTGTTAAAACTCCTTTCCTGGTACCCTGGGTTTGGTGCCTGCTAGCTGTGTATTATTCATATTGGGTTAGTCATTCTGCGTAAAGTTAGGCGTTTTTTATTCTTTTGTTGGTACAGAGTCCTTTGGTTAATCCAGTTGGCCAACAGTAAAACATCTTGGCCAAGAAGATTTTAAGCCCACCCACCAACGCCAAGGTAGACTCTTTTGGGGTGGGACCTACACTACACTGGGCTAGCCTACTCTGGCTGGTGCTAGTCACCCTAAAATAGCATAATCTAAGGTTGTAAGCATGTGTCCTCCATTCTAATTTCACATCTCCTGCTCTGGTTGGTGCTTCTCACCAAGGTACCCTGTTCTAGTGTTGCGTCAAGTCCATGCATACTACCATCCATCGATTAGTATATAGGATAAGTATAAGCGAGTAAGCCTGATCTAATCCTAATCTCATCTATGTGGTTATTCCTAAAGTACAGTCTATGTAGTTTTAGTTCAGGTACAGAATTCTAAATAGCGCATAAGAGTTAGTGTGTGTCACATTTTGCATGTCAAAGCATCAGGTCAGTATTAGTTAGTAGTTAGCATATATCAGTCTGTGGTAGGAGTCAGTGTATGTAACAAAAAAAAAACCCTACCTATTCATACAGAGCAATCAGGCACTGCTCATCTATTCTCCATAAAGCAGGTAGCCCCTCATTTCCCACTGTACAGTTGTACAAATGCACAGACGGGATAGGCAGCGAAGAGTACCGATTGCTCACCTGAGACTATATTTTTGTGCGTACCTCTTACACCCTGCATGTCTGGCTAAAAAGTGAAATGTGACAAGTGTACAGAGTTACAAAACAAAATACAGAATTTTAAAAAGCTGCACTTCCCTTCTTTTTTTTTTTTTTTTTTTTAAAGGGCCCTTTTTTCTTTTTTTTAAGGAAGTAGGAGCTGCAGTTTACATTCCTTTTTTTGTGAGGGATAAGTGCTTTACCTTTCTTTTGATTGTGTACCAATGCAGAGTGACCAAGTACTGCTTATCCATCCTCCATAAAGCAGGAAGATTCTCATCCCCCACTTTATAGTTCTACAAATGTGCAGACGGGATAAGCAGTGAAGAGTACCGCATGCCCACCTGAGACTATATTTTTGTGCGTACCTCTTACACCCTGCATGTCTGGCTAAAAAGTTAAATGTGACAAGTGTACAGAGTTACAAAACAAAATACAGAATTTTAAAAGGCTGCACTTCCCTTCTTTTTTTTTTTTTTAAAGGGCCCTTTTTTCTTTTTTTTTAAGGAAGTAAGAGCTGCAGTTTACATTCCTTTTGTTGTGAGGGATAAGTGCTTTACCTTTCTTTTGATTGTGTGCCAATGCAGAGTGACCGGGTACTGCTTATCCATCCTCCATAAAGCAGGAAGGTTCTCACTACCCACTTTACAGTTCTACAAATGCGCAGATAGGATAAGCAGTGAAGAGTACCGCATGCCCACCTGAGACTATATTTTTGTGCGTACCTCTTACACCCTGCATGTCTGGCTAAAAAGTTAAATGTGACAAGTGTACAGAGTTACAAAACAAAATACAGAATTTCTCAACTTTACAAAAGTGAGGGCCCTGCCCTTTGTGAGCTTACAATCTAAAGGAGACAATATAACAACTTCAGCATCCTATGACTTACCTGCACTAAGGCTTTATATCCACTTGAGATGATGAATCGCATTCAACACTTTACAATTGTACAAATGCGCAGACGGGATAAGCAGCGAAGAGTACCGCATGCCCACCTGAGACTATATTTTTGTGCGTACCTCTTACACCCTGCATGTCTGGCTAAAAAGTTAAATGTGACAAGTGTACAGAGTTACAAAAGAAAATACAGAATTTTTAAAGGCTGCACTTCCCTTCTTTTTTTTTTTTTTTTTTTTTTTTTAAAGGGCCCTTTTTTCTTTTTTTAAGGAAGTAAGAGCTGCAGTTTACATTCCATTTTTTTGTGAGGGATAAGTGCTTTACCTTTCTTTTGATTGTGTGCCAATGCAGAGTGACCGGGTACTGCTTATCCATCCTCCATAAAGCCGGAAGATTCTCATCCCCCACTTTATAGTTCTACAAATGCGCAGACGGGATAAGCAGCGAAGAGTACCGCATGCCCACCTGAGACTATATTTTTGTGCGTACCTCTTACACCCTGCATGTCTGGCTAAAAAGTTAAATGTGACAAGTGTACAGAGTTACAAAACAAAATACAGAATTTTAAAAGGCTGCACTTCCCTTCTTTTTTTTTTTTTTTTTTTTAAAGGGCCCTTTTCCTTTTTTTGAAGGAAGTAAGAGCTCCAGTTTACATTCCTTTTTTTGTGAGGGATAAGTGCTTTACCTTTCTTTTGATTGTGTGCCAATGCAGAGTGACCAAGTACTGCTTATCCATCCTCCATAAAGCAGGAAGATTCTCATCCCCCACTTTATAGTTCTACAAATGTGCAGACGGGATAAGCAGTGAAGAGTACCGCATGCCCACCTGAGACTATATTTTTGTGCGTACCTCTTACACCCTGCATGTCTGGCTAAAAAGTTAAATGTGACAAGTGTACAGAGTTACAAAACAAAATACAGAATTTTAAAAGGCTGCACTTCCCTTCTTTTTTTTTTTTTTAAAGGGCCCTTTTTTCTTTTTTTTTAAGGAAGTAAGAGCTGCAGTTTACATTCCTTTTGTTGTGAGGGATAAGTGCTTTACCTTTCTTTTGATTGTGTGCCAATGCAGAGTGACCGGGTACTGCTTATCCATCCTCCATAAAGCAGGAAGGTTCTCACTACCCACTTTACAGTTCTACAAATGCGCAGATAGGATAAGCAGTGAAGAGTACCGCATGCCCACCTGAGACTATATTTTTGTGCGTACCTCTTACACCCTGCATGTCTGGCTAAAAAGTTAAATGTGACAAGTGTACAGAGTTACAAAACAAAATACAGAATTTCTCAACTTTACAAAAGTGAGGGCCCTGCCCTTTGTGAGCTTACAATCTAAAGGAGACAATATAACAACTTCAGCATCCTATGACTTACCTGCACTAAGGCTTTATATCCACTTGAGATGATGAATCGCATTCAACACTTTACAATTGTACAAATGCGCAGACGGGATAAGCAGCGAAGAGTACCGCATGCCCACCTGAGACTATATTTTTGTGCGTACCTCTTACACCCTGCATGTCTGGCTAAAAAGTTAAATGTGACAAGTGTACAGAGTTACAAAAGAAAATACAGAATTTTTAAAGGCTGCACTTCCCTTCTTTTTTTTTTTTTTTTTTTTTTTTTTAAAGGGCCCTTTTTTCTTTTTTTAAGGAAGTAAGAGCTGCAGTTTACATTCCATTTTTTTGTGAGGGATAAGTGCTTTACCTTTCTTTTGATTGTGTGCCAATGCAGAGTGACCGGGTACTGCTTATCCATCCTCCATAAAGCCGGAAGATTCTCATCCCCCACTTTATAGTTCTACAAATGCGCAGACGGGATAAGCAGCGAAGAGTACCGCATGCCCACCTGAGACTATATTTTTGTGCGTACCTCTTACACCCTGCATGTCTGGCTAAAAAGTTAAATGTGACAAGTGTACAGAGTTACAAAACAAAATACAGAATTTTAAAAGGCTGCACTTCCCTTCTTTTTTTTTTTTTTTTTTTTAAAGGGCCCTTTTCCTTTTTTTGAAGGAAGTAAGAGCTCCAGTTTACATTCCTTTTTTTGTGAGGGATAAGTGCTTTACCTTTCTTTTGATTGTGTGCCAATGCAGAGTGACCGGGTACTGCTTATCCATCCTCCATAAAGCAGGAAGGTTCTCATTACCCACTTTACAGTTCTACAAATGCACAGACAGGATAAGCAGTGAAGAGTACCGCATGCCCACCTGAGACTATATTTGTGTGCGTATCTCTTACACCCTGCATGTCTGGCTAAAAAGTTAAATGTGACAAGTGTACACACAGAGTTACAAAACAAAACACAGAATTTCTCAACTTTACAAAAGTGAGGGCCCTGCCCTTTGTGAGCTTACAATCTAAAGGAGACAATATAACAACTTCAGCATCCTATGACTTACCTGCACTAAGGCTTTATATCCACCTGAGATGATGAATCGCATTCAACACTTTACAGTTCTACAAATGCGCAGACGGGATAAGCAGCGAAGAGTACCGCATGCCCATCTGAGACTATATTTTTGTGCGTACCTCTTACACCCTGCATGTCTGGCTAAAAAGTTAAATGTGACAAGTGTACAGGGTTACAAAACATAATACAGAATTTTAAAAGGCTGCACTTCCCTTCTTCTTTTTTTTTTAAAGGGCCCTTTTTTCTTTTTTTTTAAGGAAGTAAGTGCTGCAGTTTACATTCCATTTTTTGTGAGGGATAAGTGCTTTACCTATCTTTTGATTGTGTGCCAATGCAGAGTGACCGGGTACTGCTTATCCATCCTCCATAAAGCAGGAAGATTCTCATCCCCCACTTTATAGTTCTACAAATGTGCAGACGGGATAAGCAGTGAAGAGTACCGCATGCCCACCTGAGACTATATTTTTGTGCGTACCTCTTACACCCTGCATGTCTGGCTAAAAAGTTAAATGTGACAAGTGTACAGAGTTACAAAACAAAATACAGAATTTCTCAACTTTACAAAAGTGAGGGCCCTGCCCTTTGTGAGCTTACAATCTAAAGGAGACAATATAACAACTTCAGCATTCTATGACTTACCTGCACTAAGGCTTTATATCCACCTGAAATGATGAATCGCAACCCATGTGAGACTGTATGGCGTAAGGGTCTAGCACCATCTAGTTATACAATTTTGATGTACGTGACAACCAACCCCATATTAATTCCTAACCTTAACCTTCCCTCAATGCTAAACCTCCCCATGCCTAACCTTCACCTTTCTCCCAACACCACACCCCCCTTCTCTCACTGATCTCTCCACTGTTAAAACTCCTTTCCTGGTACCCTGGGTTTGGTGCCTGCTAGCTGTGTATTATTCATATTGGGTTAGTCGTTCTGCGTAAAGTTAGGCGTTTTTTATTCTTTTGTTGGTACAGAGTCCTTTGGTTAATCCAGTTGGCCAACAGTAAAACATCTTGGCCAAGAAGATTTTAAGCCCACCCACCAACGCCAAGGTAGACTCTTTTGGGGTGGGACCTACACTACACTGGGCTAGCCTACTCTGGCTGGTGCTAGTCACCCTAAAATAGCATAATCTAAGGTTGTAAGCATGTGTCCTCCATTCTAATTTCACATCTCCTGCTCTGGTTGGTGCTTCTCACCAAGGTACCCTGTTCTAGTGTTGCGTCAAGTCCATGCATACTACCATCCATCGATTAGTATATAGGATAAGTATAAGCGAGTAAGCTTGATCTAATCCTAATCTCATCTATGTGGTTATTCCTAAACTACAGTCTATGTAGTTTTAGTTCAGGTACAGAATTCTAAATAGCGCATAAGAGTTAGTGTGTGTCACATTTTGCATGTCAAAGCATCAGGTCAGTATTAGTTAGTAGTTAGCATATATCAGTCTGTGGTAGGAGTCAGTGTATGTAACAAAAAAAAACCCTACCTATTCATACAGAGCAATCAGGTACTGCTCATCCATCCTCCATAAAGCAGGTAGCCCCTCATTTCCCACTGTACAGTTGTACAAATGCACAGACGGGATAGGCAGCGAAGAGTACCGCATGCCCACCTGAGACTATATTTTTGTGCGTACCTCTTACACCCTGCATGTCTGGCTAAAAAGTGAAATGTGACAAGTGTACAGAGTTACAAAACAAAATACAGAATTTTAAAAGGCTGCACTTCCCTTCTTTTTTTTTTTTTAAAGGGCCCTTTTTCTTTTTTTTAAGGAAGTAAGAGCTGCAGTTTACATTCCATTTTTTGTGAGGGATAAGTGCTTTACCTTTCTTTTGATTGTGTGCCAATGCAGAGTGACCGGGTACTGCTTATCCATCCTCCATAAAGCAGGAAGGTTCTCATTACCCACTTTACAGTTCTACAAATGCACAGACAGGATAAGCAGTGAAGAGTACCGCATGCCCACCTGAGACTATATTTGTGTGCGTATCTCTTACACCCTGCATGTCTGGCTAAAAAGTTAAATGTGACAAGTGTACATACAGAGTTACAAAACAAAACACAGAATTTCTCAACTTTACAAAAGTGAGGGCCCTGCCCTTTGTGAGCTTACAATCTAAAGGAGACAATATAACAACTTCAGCATCCTATGACTTACCTGCACTAAGGCTTTATATCCACCTGAGATGATGAATCGCATTCAACACTTTACAGTTCTACAAATGCGCAGACGGGATAAGCAGCGAAGAGTACCGCATGCCCACCTGAGACTATATTTTTGTGCGTACCTCTTACACCCTGCATGTCTGGCTAAAAAGTTAAATGTGACAAGTGTACAGAGTTACAAAACAAAATACAGAATTTTAAAAGGCTGCACTTCCCTTCTTTTTTTTTTTTTTTTTTTAAAGGGCCCTTTTTTCTTTTTTTTAAGGAAGTAAGAGCTGCAGTTTACATTCCATTTTTTTGTGAGGGATAAGTGCTTTACCTTTCTTTTGATTGTGTGCCAATGCAGAGTGACCGGGTACTGCTTATCCATCCTCCATAAAGCAGGAAGATTCTCATTCCCCACTTTACAGTTCTACAAATGCGCAGACAGGATAAGCAGTGAAGAGTACCGCATGCCCACCTGAGACTATATTTTTGTGCGTACCTCTTACACCCTGCATGTCTGGCTAAAAAGTTAAATGTGACAAGTGTACAGAGTTACAAAACAAAATACAGAATTTTAAAAGGCTGCACTTCCCTTCTTTTTTTTTTTTAAAGGGCCCTTTTTTCTTTTTTTTAAGGAAGTAAGAGCTGCAGTTTACATTCCATTTTTTGTGAGGGATAAGTGCTTTACCTTTCTTTTGATTGTGTGCCAATGCAGAGTGACCGGGTACTGCTTATCCATCCTCCATAAAGCAGGAAGATTCTCATTCCCCACTTTATAGTTCTACAAATGTGCAGACGGGATAAGCAGCAAAGAGTACCGCATGCCCACCTGAGACTATATTTTTGTGCGTACCTCTTACACCCTGCATGTCTGGCTAAAATGTTAAATGTGACAAGTGTACAGAGTTACAAAACAAAATACAGAATTTTAAAAGGCTGCACTTCCCTTCTTTTTTTTATTTATTTTTTTTAAAGGGCCCTTTTTTCTTTTTTTTAAGGAAGTAAGAGCTGCAGTTTACATTCCTTTTTTTGTGAGGGATAAGTGCTTTACCTTTCTTTTGATTGTGTGCCAATGCAGAGTGACCGGGTACTGCTTATCCATCCTCCATAAAGCAGGAAGGTTCTCATTACCCACTTTACAGTTCTACAAATGCACAGACAGGATAAGCAGTGAAGAGTACCGCATGCCCACCTGAGACTATATTTGTGTGCGTATCTCTTACACCCTGCATGTCTGGCTAAAAAGTTAAATGTGACAAGTGTACATACAGAGTTACAAAACAAAACACAGAATTTCTCAACTTTACAAAAGTGAGGGCCCTGCCCTTTGTGAGCTTACAATCTAAAGGAGACAATATAACAACTTCAGCATCCTATGACTTACCTGCACTAAGGCTTTATATCCACCTGAGATGATGAATCGCATTCAACACTTTACAGTTCTACAAATGCGCAGACGGGATAAGCAGCGAAGAGTACCGCATGTCCACCTGAGACTATATTTTTGTGCGTACCTCTTACACCCTGCATGTCTGGCTAAAAAGTTAAATGTGACAAGTGTACAGAGTTACAAAACAAAATACAGAATTTTAAAAGGCTGCACTTCCCTTCTTTTTTTTTTTTTTTTTTTTTTAAAGGGCCCTTTTTTCTTTTTTTTTAAGGAAGTAAGAGCTGCAGTTTACATTCCATTTTTTTGTGAGGGATAAGTGCTTTACCTTTCTTTTGTGTGCCAATGCAGAGTGACCGGGTACTGCTTATCCATCCTCCATAAAGCAGGAAGATTCTCATTCCCCACTTTATAGTTCTACAAATGTGCAGACGGGATAAGCAGCAAAGAGTACCGCATGCCCACCTGAGACTATATTTTTGTGCGTACCTCTTACACCCTGCATGTCTGGCTAAAAAGTTAAATGTGACAAGTGTACATACAGAGTTACAAAACAAAACACAGAATTTCTCAACTTTACAAAAGTGAGGGCCCTGCCCTTTGTGAGCTTACAATCTAAAGGAGACAATATAACAACTTCAGCATCCTATGACTTACCTGCACTAAGGCTTTATATCCACCTGAGATGATGAATCGCATTCAACAGAATTTTAAAAGGCTGCACTTCCCTTCTTTTTTTTTTTTTTTTTAAGGGCCCTTTTTTCTTTTTTTTAAGGATGTAAGAGCTGCAGTTTACATTCCTTTTGTTGTGAGGGATAAGTGCTTTACCTTTCTTTTGATTGTGTGCCAATGCAGAGTGACCGGGTACTGCTTTTCCATCCTCCATAAAGCAGGAAGGTTCTCACTACCCACTTTACAGTTCTACAAATGCGCAGACAGGATAAGCAGTGAAGAGTACCGCATGCCCACCTGAGACTATATTTTTGTGCGTACCTCTTACACTATGCACGTCTGGCTAAAAAGTTAAATGTGACAAGTGTACAGAGTTACAAAACAAAATACAGAATTTCTCAACTTTACAAAAGTGAGGGCCCTGCCCTTTGTGAGCTTACAATCTAAAGGAGACAATATAACAACTTCAGCATTCTATGACTTACCTGCACTAAGGCTTTATATCCACCTGAAATGATGAATCGCAACCCATGTGAGACTGTATGGCGTAAGGGTCTAGCACCATCTAGTTATACAATTTTGATGTACGTGACAACCAACCCCACATTAATTCCTAACCTTAACCTTCCCTCAATGCTAAACCTCCCCATGCCTAACCTTCACCTTTCTCCCAACACCACACCCCCCTTCTCTCACTGATCTCTCCACTGTTAAAACTCCTTTCCTGGTACCCTGGGTTTGGTGCCTGCTAGCTGTGTATTATTCATATTGGGTTAGTCATTCTGCGTAAAGTTAGGCGTTTTTTATTCTTTTGTTGGTACAGAGTCCTTTGGTTAATCCAGTTGGCCAACAGTAAAACATCTTGGCCAAGAAGATTTTAAGCCCACCCACCAACGCCAAGGTAGACTCTTTTGGGGTGGGACCTACACTACACTGGGCTAGCCTACTCTGGCTGGTGCTAGTCACCCTAAAATAGCATAATCTAAGGTTGTAAGCATGTGTCCTCCATTCTAATTTCACATCTCCTGCTCTGGTTGGTGCTTCTCACCAAGGTACCCTGTTCTAGTGTTGCGTCAAGTCCATGCATACTACCATCCATCGATTAGTATATAGGATAAGTATAAGCGAGTAAGCCTGATCTAATCCTAATCTCATCTATGTGGTTATTCCTAAACTACAGTCTATGTAGTTTTAGTTCAGGTACAGAAGTCTAAATAGCGCATAAGAGTTAGTGTGTGTCACATTTTGCATGTCAAAGCATCAGGTCAGTATTAGTTAGTAGTTAGCATATATCAGTCTGTGGTAGGAGTCAGTGTATGTAACAAAAAAAAAACCCTACCTATTCATACAGAGCAATCAGGCACTGCTCATCTATTCTCCATAAAGCAGGTAGCCCCTCATTTCCCACTGTACAGTTGTACAAATGCACAGACGGGATAGGCAGCGAAGAGTACCGATTGCTCACCTGAGACTATATTTTTGTGCGTACCTCTTACACCCTGCATGTCTGGCTAAAAAGTGAAATGTGACAAGTGTACAGAGTTACAAAACAAAATACAGAATTTTAAAAAGCTGCACTTCCCTTCTTTTTTTTTTTTTTTTTTTTAAAGGGCCCTTTTTTCTTTTTTTTAAGGAAGTAGGAGCTGCAGTTTACATTCCTTTTTTTGTGAGGGATAAGTGCTTTACCTTTCTTTTGATTGTGTACCAATGCAGAGTGACCGAGTACTGCTTATCCATCCTCCATAAAGCAGGAAGATTCTCATCCCCCACTTTATAGTTCTACAAATGTGCAGACGGGATAAGCAGTGAAGAGTACCGCATGCCCACCTGAGACTATATTTTTGTGCGTACCTCTTACACCCTGCATGTCTGGCTAAAAAGTTAAATGTGACAAGTGTACAGAGTTACAAAACAAAATACAGAATTTTAAAAGGCTGCACTTCCCTTCTTTTTTTTTTTTTTAAAGGGCCCTTTTTTCTTTTTTTTTAAGGAAGTAAGAGCTGCAGTTTACATTCCTTTTGTTGTGAGGGATAAGTGCTTTACCTTTCTTTTGATTGTGTGCCAATGCAGAGTGACCGGGTACTGCTTATCCATCCTCCATAAAGCAGGAAGGTTCTCACTACCCACTTTACAGTTCTACAAATGCGCAGATAGGATAAGCAGTGAAGAGTACCGCATGCCCACCTGAGACTATATTTTTGTGCGTACCTCTTACACCCTGCATGTCTGGCTAAAAAGTTAAATGTGACAAGTGTACAGAGTTACAAAACAAAATACAGAATTTCTCAACTTTACAAAAGTGAGGGCCCTGCCCTTTGTGAGCTTACAATCTAAAGGAGACAATATAACAACTTCAGCATCCTATGACTTACCTGCACTAAGGCTTTATATCCACTTGAGATGATGAATCGCATTCAACACTTTACAATTGTACAAATGCGCAGACGGGATAAGCAGCGAAGAGTACCGCATGCCCACCTGAGACTATATTTTTGTGCGTACCTCTTACACCCTGCATGTCTGGCTAAAAAGTTAAATGTGACAAGTGTACAGAGTTACAAAAGAAAATACAGAATTTTAAAAGGCTGCACTTCCCTTCTTTTTTTTTTTTTTTTTTTTTTTTTTAAAGGGCCCTTTTTTCTTTTTTTAAGGAAGTAAGAGCTGCAGTTTACATTCCATTTTTTTGTGAGGGATAAGTGCTTTACCTTTCTTTTGATTGTGTGCCAATGCAGAGTGACCGGGTACTGCTTATCCATCCTCCATAAAGCCGGAAGATTCTCATCCCCCACTTTATAGTTCTACAAATGTGCAGACCGGATAAGCAGCAAAGAGTACCGCATGCCCACCTGAGACTATATTTTTGTGCGTACCTCTTACACTCTGAATGTCTGGCTAAAAAGTTAAATGTGACAAGTGTACAGAGTTACAAAACAATATACAGAATTTTAAAAGGCTGCACTTCCCTTCTTTTTTTTATTTTTTTTTTAAAGGGCCCTTTTTCTTTTTTTTAAGGAAGTAAGAGCTGCAGTTTACATTCCTTTTTTTGTGAGGGATAAGTGCTTTACCTTTCTTTTGATTGTGTGCCAATGCAGAGTGACCGGGTACTGCTTATCCATCCTCCATAAAGCAGGAAGGTTCTCATTACCCACTTTACAGTTCTACAAATGCACAGACAGGATAAGCAGTGAAGAGTACCGCATGCCCACCTGAGACTATATTTGTGTGCGTATCTCTTACACCCTGCATGTCTGGCTAAAAAGTTAAATGTGACAAGTGTACAGAGTTACCAAACAAAATACAGAATTTTAAAAGGCTGCACTTCCCTTCTTTTTTTTTTTTTTTTTTTAAAGGGCCCTTTTTTCTTTTTTTTAAGGAAGTAAGAGCTGCAGTTTACATTCTTTTTTTGTGAGGGATAAGTGCTTTACCTTTCTTTTGATTGTGTGCCAATGCAGAGTGACCGGGTACTGCTTATCCATCCTCCATAAAGCAGGAAGATTCTCATCCCCCACTTTACAGTTCTACAAATGTGCAGACGGGATAAGCAGTGAAGAGTACCGCATGCCCACCTGAGACTATATTTTTGTGCGTACCTCTTACACCCTGCATGTCTGGCTAAAAAGTTAAATGTGACAAGTGTACAGAGTTACAAAACAAAATACAGAATTTTAAAAGGCTGCACTTCCCTTCTTTTTTTTTTTTTTTTTTTAAGGGCCCTTTTTTCTTTTTTTTAAGGAAGTAAGAGCTGCAGTTTACATTCCTTTTGTTGTGAGGGATAAGTGCTTTACCTTTCTTTTGATTGTGTGCCAATGCAGAGTGACCGGGTACTGCTTATCCATCCTCCATAAAGCAGGAAGGTTCTCACTACCCACTTTACAGTTCTACAAATGCGCAGATAGGATAAGCAGTGAAGAGTACCGCATGCCCACCTGAGACTATATTTTTGTGCGTACCTCTTACACCCTGCATGTCTGGCTAAAAAGTTAAATGTGACAAGTGTACAGAGTTACAAAACAAAATACAGAATTTCTCAACTTTACAAAAGTGAGGGCCCTGCCCTTTGTGAGCTTACAATCTAAAGGAGACAATATAACAACTTCAGCATCCTATGACTTACCTGCACTAAGGCTTTATATCCACTTGAGATGATGAATCGCATTCAACACTTTACAATTGTACAAATGCGCAGACGGGATAAGCAGCGAAGAGTACCGCATGCCCACCTGAGACTATATTTTTGTGCGTACCTCTTACACCCTGCATGTCTGGCTAAAAAGTTAAATGTGACAAGTGTACAGAGTTACAAAACAAAATACAGAATTTTAAAAGGCTGCACTTCCCTTCTTTTTTTTTTTTTTTTTTTAAAGGGCCCTTTTTCTTTTTTTTAAGGAAGTAAGAGCTGCAGTTTACATTCCTTTTTTTGTGAGGGATAAGTGCTTTACCTTTCTTTTGATTGTGTGCCAATGCAGAGTGACCGGGTACTGCTTATCCATCCTCCATAAAGCAGGAAGGTTCTCATTACCCACTTTACAGTTCTACAAATGCACAGACAGGATAAGCAGTGAAGAGTACCGCATGCCCACCTGAGACTATATTTGTGTGCGTATCTCTTACACCCTGCATGTCTGGCTAAAAAGTTAAATGTGACAAGTGTACACACAGAGTTACAAAACAAAACACAGAATTTCTCAACTTTACAAAAGTGAGGGCCCTGCCCTTTGTGAGCTTACAATCTAAAGGAGACAATATAACAACTTCAGCATCCTATGACTTACCTGCACTAAGGCTTTATATCCACCTGAGATGATGAATCGCATTCAACACTTTACAGTTCTACAAATGCGCAGACGGGATAAGCAGCGAAGAGTACCGCATGCCCATCTGAGACTATATTTTTGTGCGTACCTCTTACACCCTGCATGTCTGGCTAAAAAGTTAAATGTGACAAGTGTACAGGGTTACAAAACATAATACAGAATTTTAAAAGGCTGCACTTCCCTTCTTCTTTTTTTTTTAAAGGGCCCTTTTTTCTTTTTTTTTAAGGAAGTAAGTGCTGCAGTTTACATTCCATTTTTTGTGAGGGATAAGTGCTTTACCTATCTTTTGATTGTGTGCCAATGCAGAGTGACCGGGTACTGCTTATCCATCCTCCATAAAGCAGGAAGATTCTCATCCCCCACTTTATAGTTCTACAAATGTGCAGACGGGATAAGCAGTGAAGAGTACCGCATGCCCACCTGAGACTATATTTTTGTGCGTACCTCTTACACCCTGCATGTCTGGCTAAAAAGTTAAATGTGACAAGTGTACAGAGTTACAAAACAAAATACAGAATTTTAAAAGGCTGCACTTTCCTTTTTTTTTTTTTTTTTTTTTTAAGGGCCCTTTTTTCTTTTTTTTAAGGAAGTAAGAGCTGCAGTTTACATTCCTTTTGTTGTGAGGGATAAGTGCTTTACCTTTCTTTTGATTGTGTGCCAATGCAGAGTGACCGGGTACTGCTTTTCCATCCTCCATAAAGCAGGAAGGTTCTCACTACCCACTTTACAGTTCTACAAATGCGCAGACAGGATAAGCAGTGAAGAGTACCGCATGCCCACCTGAGACTATATTTTTGTGCGTACCTCTTACACCCTGCATGTCTGGCTAAAAAGTTAAACGTGACAAGTGTACAGAGTTACAAAACAAAATACAGAATTTCTCAACTTTACAAAAGTGAGGGCCCTGCCCTTTGTGAGCTTACAATCTAAAGGAGACAATATAACAACTTCAGCATTCTATGACTTACCTGCACTAAGGCTTTATATCCACCTGAAATGATGAATCGCAACCCATGTGAGACTGTATGGCGTAAGGGTCTAGCACCATCTAGTTATACAATTTTGATGTACGTGACAACCAACCCCATATTAATTCCTAACCTTAACCTTCCCTCAATGCTAAACCTCCCCATGCCTAACCTTCACCTTTCTCCCAACACCACACCCCCCTTCTCTCACTGATCTCTCCACTGTTAAAACTCCTTTCCTGGTACCCTGGGTTTGGTGCCTGCTAGCTGTGTATTATTCATATTGGGTTAGTCGTTCTGCGTAAAGTTAGGCGTTTTTTATTCTTTTGTTGGTACAGAGTCCTTTGGTTAATCCAGTTGGCCAACAGTAAAACATCTTGGCCAAGAAGATTTTAAGCCCACCCACCAACGCCAAGGTAGACTCTTTTGGGGTGGGACCTACACTACACTGGGCTAGCCTACTCTGGCTGGTGCTAGTCACCCTAAAATAGCATAATCTAAGGTTGTAAGCATGTGTCCTCCATTCTAATTTCACATCTCCTGCTCTGGTTGGTGCTTCTCACCAAGGTACCCTGTTCTAGTGTTGCGTCAAGTCCATGCATACTACCATCCATCGATTAGTATATAGGATAAGTATAAGCGAGTAAGCTTGATCTAATCCTAATCTCATCTATGTGGTTATTCCTAAACTACAGTCTATGTAGTTTTAGTTCAGGTACAGAATTCTAAATAGCGCATAAGAGTTAGTGTGTGTCACATTTTGCATGTCAAAGCATCAGGTCAGTATTAGTTAGTAGTTAGCATATATCAGTCTGTGGTAGGAGTCAGTGTATGTAACAAAAAAAAACCCTACCTATTCATACAGAGCAATCAGGTACTGCTCATCCATCCTCCATAAAGCAGGTAGCCCCTCATTTCCCACTGTACAGTTGTACAAATGCACAGACGGGATAGGCAGCGAAGAGTACCGCATGCCCACCTGAGACTATATTTTTGTGCGTACCTCTTACACCCTGCATGTCTGGCTAAAAAGTGAAATGTGACAAGTGTACAGAGTTACAAAACAAAATACAGAATTTTAAAAGGCTGCACTTCCCTTCTTTTTTTTTTTTTAAAGGGCCCTTTTTTCTTTTTTTTTTAAGGAAGTAAGAGCTGCAGTTTACATTCCATTTTTTTGTGAGGGATAAGTGCTTTACCTTTCTTTTGTGTGCCAATGCAGAGTGACCGGGTACTGCTTATCCATCCTCCATAAAGCAGGAAGATTCTCATTCCCCACTTTATAGTTCTACAAATGTGCAGACGGGATAAGCAGCAAAGAGTACCGCATGCCCACCTGAGACTATATTTTTGTGCGTACCTCTTACACCCTGCATGTCTGGCTAAAAAGTTAAATGTGACAAGTGTACATACAGAGTTACAAAACAAAACACAGAATTTCTCAACTTTACAAAAGTGAGGGCCCTGCCCTTTGTGAGCTTACAATCTAAAGGAGACAATATAACAACTTCAGCATCCTATGACTTACCTGCACTAAGGCTTTATATCCACCTGAGATGATGAATCGCATTCAACACTTTACAGTTCTACAAATGCGCAGACGGCATAAGCAGCGAAGAGTACCGCATGCCCACCTGAGACTATATTTTTGTGCGTACCTCTTACACCCTGCATGTCTGGCTAAAAGGTTAAATGTGACAAGTGTACAGAGTTACAAAACAAAATACAGAATTTTAAAAGGCTGCACTTCCCTTCTTTTTTTTTTTTTTTTTAAGGGCCCTTTTTTCTTTTTTTTAAGGATGTAAGAGCTGCAGTTTACATTCCTTTTGTTGTGAGGGATAAGTGCTTTACCTTTCTTTTGATTGTGTGCCAATGCAGAGTGACCGGGTACTGCTTTTCCATCCTCCATAAAGCAGGAAGGTTCTCACTACCCACTTTACAGTTCTACAAATGCGCAGACAGGATAAGCAGTGAAGAGTACCGCATGCCCACCTGAGACTATATTTTTGTGCGTACCTCTTACACTATGCACGTCTGGCTAAAAAGTTAAATGTGACAAGTGTACAGAGTTACAAAACAAAATACAGAATTTCTCAACTTTACAAAAGTGAGGGCCCTGCCCTTTGTGAGCTTACAATCTAAAGGAGACAATATAACAACTTCAGCATTCTATGACTTACCTGCACTAAGGCTTTATATCCACCTGAAATGATGAATCGCAACCCATGTGAGACTGTATGGCGTAAGGGTCTAGCACCATCTAGTTATACAATTTTGATGTACGTGACAACCAACCCCACATTAATTCCTAACCTTAACCTTCCCTCAATGCTAAACCTCCCCATGCCTAACCTTCACCTTTCTCCCAACACCACACCCCCCTTCTCTCACTGATCTCTCCACTGTTAAAACTCCTTTCCTGGTACCCTGGGTTTGGTGCCTGCTAGCTGTGTATTATTCATATTGGGTTAGTCATTCTGCGTAAAGTTAGGCGTTTTTTATTCTTTTGTTGGTACAGAGTCCTTTGGTTAATCCAGTTGGCCAACAGTAAAACATCTTGGCCAAGAAGATTTTAAGCCCACCCACCAACGCCAAGGTAGACTCTTTTGGGGTGGGACCTACACTACACTGGGCTAGCCTACTCTGGCTGGTGCTAGTCACCCTAAAATAGCATAATCTAAGGTTGTAAGCATGTGTCCTCCATTCTAATTTCACATCTCCTGCTCTGGTTGGTGCTTCTCACCAAGGTACCCTGTTCTAGTGTTGCGTCAAGTCCATGCATACTACCATCCATCGATTAGTATATAGGATAAGTATAAGCGAGTAAGCCTGATCTAATCCTAATCTCATCTATGTGGTTATTCCTAAACTACAGTCTATGTAGTTTTAGTTCAGGTACAGAATTCTAAATAGCGCATAAGAGTTAGTGTGTGTCACATTTTGCATGTCAAAGCATCAGGTCAGTATTAGTTAGTAGTTAGCATATATCAGTCTGTGGTAGGAGTCAGTGTATGTAACAAAAAAAAAACCCTACCTATTCATACAGAGCAATCAGGCACTGCTCATCTATTCTCCATAAAGCAGGTAGCCCCTCATTTCCCACTGTACAGTTGTACAAATGCACAGACGGGATAGGCAGCGAAGAGTACCGATTGCTCACCTGAGACTATATTTTTGTGCGTACCTCTTACACCCTGCATGTCTGGCTAAAAAGTGAAATGTGACAAGTGTACAGAGTTACAAAACAAAATACAGAATTTTAAAAAGCTGCACTTCCCTTCTTTTTTTTTTTTTTTTTTTTAAAGGGCCCTTTTTTCTTTTTTTTAAGGAAGTAGGAGCTGCAGTTTACATTCCTTTTTTTGTGAGGGATAAGTGCTTTACCTTTCTTTTGATTGTGTACCAATGCAGAGTGACCGAGTACTGCTTATCCATCCTCCATAAAGCAGGAAGATTCTCATCCCCCACTTTATAGTTCTACAAATGTGCAGACGGGATAAGCAGTGAAGAGTACCGCATGCCCACCTGAGACTATATTTTTGTGCGTACCTCTTACACCCTGCATGTCTGGCTAAAAAGTGAAATGTGACAAGTGTACAGAGTTACAAAACAAAATACAGAATTTTAAAAGGCTGCACTTCCCTTCTTTTTTTTTTTTTTAAAGGGCCCTTTTTTCTTTTTTTTAAGGAAGTAAGAGCTGCAGTTTACATTCCTTTTGTTGTGAGGGATAAGTGCTTTACCTTTCTTTTGATTGTGTGCCAATGCAGAGTGACCGGGTACTGCTTATCCATCCTCCATAAAGCAGGAAGGCTCTCACTACCCACTTTACAGTTCTACAAATGCGCAGATAGGATAAGCAGTGAAGAGTACCGCATGCCCACCTGAGACAATATTTTTGTGCGTACCTCTTACACCCTGCATGTCTGGCTAAAAAGTTAAATGTGACAAGTGTACAGAGTTACAAAACAAAATACAGAATTTCTCAACTTTACAAAAGTGAGGGCCCTGCCCTTTGTGAGCTTACAATCTAAAGGAGACAATATAACAACTTCAGCATCCTATGACTTACCTGCACTAAGGCTTTATATCCACTTGAGATGATGAATCGCATTCAACACTTTACAATTGTACAAATGCGCAGACGGGATAAGCAGCGAAGAGTACCGCATGCCCACCTGAGACTATATTTTTGTGCGTACCTCTTACACCCTGCATGTCTGGCTAAAAAGTTAAATGTGACAAGTGTACAGAGTTACAAAAGAAAATACAGAATTTTAAAAGGCTGCACTTCCCTTCTTTTTTTTTTTTAAAGGGCCCTTTTTTTTTTTTTTTTTTTTTTTAAGGAAGTAAGAGCTGCAGTTTACATTCCATTTTTTGTGAGGGATAAGTGCTTTACCTTTGTTTTGATTGTGTGCCAATGCAGAGTGACCGGGTACTGCTTATCCATCCTCCATAAAGCCGGAAGATTCTCATCCCCCACTTTATAGTTCTACAAATGTGCAGACCGGATAAGCAGCAAAGAGTACCGCATGCCCACCTGAGACTATATTTTTGTGCGTACCTCTTACACCCTGCATGTCTGGCTAAAAAGTTAAATGTGACAAGTGTACAGAGTTACAAAACAAAATACAGAATTTTAAAAGGCTGCACTTCCCTTTTTTTTTTTATTTTTTTTTTAAAGGGCCCTTTTTCTTTTTTTTAAGGAAGTAAGAGCTGCGGTTTACATTCCTTTTTTTGTGAGGGATAAGTGCTCTACCTTTCTTTTGATTGTGTGCCAATGCAGAGTGACCGGGTACTGCTTATCCATCCTCCATAAAGCAGGAAGGTTCTCATTACCCAGTTTACAGTTCTACAAATGCACAGACAGGATAAGCAGTGAAGAGTACCGCATGCCCACCTGAGACTATATTTGTGTGCGTATCTCTTACACCCTGCAGGTCTGGCTAAAAAGTTAAATGTGACAAGTGTACACACAGAGTTACAAAACAAAACACAGAATTTCTCAACTTTACAAAAGTGAGGGCCCTGCCCTTTGTGAGCTTACAATCTAAAGGAGACAATATAACAACTTCAGCATCCTATGACTTACCTGCACTAAGGCTTTATATCCACCTGAGATGATGAATCGCATTCAACACTTTACAGTTCTACAAATGTGCAGACGGGATAAGCAGTGAAGAGTACCGCATGCCCACCTGAGACTATATTTTTGTGCGTACCTCTTACACCCTGCATGTCTGGCTAAAAAGTTAAATGTGACAAGTGTACAGAGTTACAAAACAAAATACAGAATTTTAAAAGGCTGCACTTCCCTTCTTTTTTTTATTTTTTTTTTAAAGGGCCCTTTTTTCTTTTTTTTAAGGAAGTAAGAGCTGCAGTTTACATTCCTTTTTTTGTGAGGGATAAATGCTTTACCTTTCTTTTGATTGTGTGCCAATGCAGAGTGACCGGGTACTGCTTATCCATCCTCCATAAAGCAGGAAGGTTCTCACTACCCACTTTATAGTTCTACAAATGTGCAGACGGGATAAGCAGCAAAGAGTACCGCATGCCCACCTGAAACTATATTTTTGTGCGTACCTCTTACACTATGCATGTCTGGCTAAAAAGTTAAATGTGACAAGTGTACAGGGTTACAAAACATAATACAGAATTTTAAAAGGCTGCACTTCCCTTCTTTTTTTTTTTTAAAGGGCCCTTTTTTCTTTTTTTTTTAAGGAAGTAAGAGCTGCAGTTTACATTCCATTTTTTGTGAGGGATAAGTGCTTTACCTTTCTTTTGATTGTGTGCCAATGCAGAGTGACCGGGTACTGCTTATCCATCCTCCATAAAGCAGGAAGATTCTCATCCCCCACTTTATAGTTCTACAAATGTGCAGACGGGATAAGCAGTGAAGAGTACCGCATGCCCACCTGAGACTATATTTTTGTGCGTACCTCTTACACCCTGCATGTCTGGCTAAAAAGTTAAATGTGACAAGTGTACAGAGTTACAAAACAAAATACAGAATTTTAAAAGGCTGCACTTCCCTTCTTTTTTTTTTTTTTTTTTTTTAAGGGCCCTTTTTTCTTTTTTTTAAGGAAGTAAGAGCTGCAGTTTACATTCCTTTTGTTGTGAGGGATAAGTGCTTTACCTTTCTTTTGATTGTGTGCCAATGCAGAGTGACCGGGTACTGCTTTTCCATCCTCCATAAAGCAGGAAGGTTCTCACTACCCACTTTACAGTTCTACAAATGCGCAGACAGGATAAGCAGTGAAGAGTACCGCATGCCCACCTGAGACTATATTTTTGTGCGTACCTCTTACACCCTGCATGTCTGGCTAAAAAGTTAAACGTGACAAGTGTACAGAGTTAAAAAACAAAATACAGAATTTCTCAACTTTACAAAAGTGAGGGCCCTGCCCTTTGTGAGCTTACAATCTAAAGGAGACAATATAACAACTTCAGCATTCTATGACTTACCTGCACTAAGGCTTTATATCCACCTGAAATGATGAATCGCAACCCATGTGAGACTGTATGGCGTAAGGGTCTAGCACCATCTAGTTATACAATTTTGATGTACGTGACAACCAACCCCATATTAATTCCTAACCTTAACCTTCCCTCAATGCTAAACCTCCCCATGCCTAACCTTCACCTTTCTCCCAACACCACACCCCCCTTCTCTCACTGATCTCTCCACTGTTAAAACTCCTTTCCTGGTACCCTGGGTTTGGTGCCTGCTAGCTGTGTATTATTCATATTGGGTTAGTCGTTCTGCGTAAAGTTAGGCGTTTTTTATTCTTTTGTTGGTACAGAGTCCTTTGGTTAATCCAGTTGGCCAACAGTAAAACATCTTGGCCAAGAAGATTTTAAGCCCACCCACCAACGCCAAGGTAGACTCTTTTGGGGTGGGACCTACACTACACTGGGCTAGCCTACTCTGGCTGGTGCTAGTCACCCTAAAATAGCATAATCTAAGGTTGTAAGCATGTGTCCTCCATTCTAATTTCACATCTCCTGCTCTGGTTGGTGCTTCTCACCAAGGTACCCTGTTCTAGTGTTGCGTCAAGTCCATGCATACTACCATCCATCGATTAGTATATAGGATAAGTATAAGCGAGTAAGCCTGATCTAATCCTAATCTCATCTATGTGGTTATTCCTAAACTACAGTCTATGTAGTTTTAGTTCAGGTACAGAATTCTAAATAGCGCATAAGAGTTAGTGTGTGTCACATTTTGCATGTCAAAGCATCAGGTCAGTATTAGTTAGTAGTTAGCATATATCAGTCTGTGGTAGGAGTCAGTGTATGTAACAAAAAAAAACCCTACCTATTCATACAGAGCAATCAGGTACTGCTCATCCATCCTCCATAAAGCAGGTAGCCCCTCATTTCCCACTGTACAGTTGTACAAATGCACAGACGGGATAGGCAGCGAAGAGTACCGCATGCCCACCTGAGACTATATTTTTGTGCGTACCTCTTACACCCTGCATGTCTGGCTAAAAAGTGAAATGTGACAAGTGTACAGAGTTACAAAACAAAATACAGAATTTTAAAAGGCTGCACTTCCCTTCTTTTTTTTTTTTTTTTTTTTTAAAGGGCCCTTTTTTCTTTTTTTTTTTAAGGAAGTAAGAGCTGCAGTTTACATTCCATTTTTTGTGAGGGATAAGTGCTTTACCTTTCTTTTGATTGTGTGCCAATGCAGAGTGACCGGGTACTGCTTATCCATCCTCCATAAAGCAGGAAGATTCTCATTCCCCACTTTATAGTTCTACAAATGTGCAGGCGAGATAAGCAGCAAAGAGTACCGCATGCCCACCTGAGACTATATTTTTGTGCGTACCTCTTACACCCTGCATGTCTGGCTAAAAAGTTAAATGTGACAAGTGTACAGAGTTACAAAACAAAATACAGAATTTTAAAAGGCTGCACTTCCCTTCTTTTTTTTTTTTTTTTTTTTTTTTAAAGGGCCCTTTTTTCTTTTTTTAAGGAAGTAAGAGCTGCAGTTTACATTCCATTTTTTTGTGAGGGATAAGTGCTATACCTTTCTTTTGATTGTGTGCCAATGCAGAGTGACCGGGTACTGCTTATCCATCCTCCATAAAGCCGGAAGATTCTCATCCCCCACTTTATAGTTCTACAAATGTGCAGACCGGATAAGCAGCAAAGAGTACCGCATGCCCACCTGAGACTATATTTTTGTGCGTACCTCTTACACCCTGCATGTCTGGCTAAAAAGTTAAATGTGACAAGTGTACAGAGTTACAAAACAAAATACAGAATTTTAAAAGGCTGCACTTCCCTTCTTTTTTTTTTTTTTTAAAGGGCCCTTTTTTCTTTTTATTTTTTTTTTAATGGAAGTAAGAGCTGCAGTTTACATTCCTTTTTTTGTGAGGGATAAGTGCTTTACCTTTCTTTTGATTGTGTGCCAATGCAGAGTGACCGGGTACTGCTTATCCATCCTCCATAAAGCAGGAAGGTTCTCACTACCCACTTTACAGTTCTACAAATGCACAGACAGGATAAGCAGTGAAGAGTACCGCATGCCCACCTGAGACTATATTTGTGTGCGTATCTCTTACACCCTGCATGTCTGGCTAAAAAGTTAAATGTGACAAGTGTACATACAGAGTTACAAAACAAAATACAGAATTTCTCAACTTTACAAAAGTGAGGGCCCTGCCCTTTGTGAGCTTACAATCTAAAGGAGACAATATAACAACTTCAGCATCCTATGACTTACCTGCACTAAGGCTTTATATCCACCTGAGATGATGAATCGCATTCAACACTTTACAGTTCTACAAATGCGCAGACGGGATAAGCAGCGAAGAGTACCGCATGCCCACCTGAGACTATATTTTTGTGCGTACCTCTTACACCCTGCATGTCTGGCTAAAAAGTTAAATGTGACAAGTGTACAGAGTTACAAAACAAAATACAGAATTTTAAAAGGCTGCACTTCCCTTCTTTTTTTTTTTTTTTTTTTTAAAGGGCCCTTTTTTCTTTTTTTTAAGGAAGTAAGAGCTGCAGTTTACATTCCATTTTTTTGTGAGGGATAAGTGCTTTACCTTTCTTTTGATTGTGTGCCAATGCAGAGTGACCGGGTACTGCTTATCCATCCTCCATAAAGCAGGAAGATTCTCATTCCCCACTTTATAGTTCTACAAATGTGCAGATAGGATAAGCAGTGAAGAGTACCGCATGCCCACCTGAGACTATATTTTTGTGCGTACCTCTTACACCCTGCATGTCTGGCTAAAAAGTTAAATGTGACAAGTGTACAGAGTTACAAAACAAAATACAGAATTTTAAAAGGCTGCACTTCCCTTCTTTTTTTTTTTTAAAGGGCCCTTTTTCTTTTTTTTAAGGAAGTAAGAGCTGCAGTTTACATTCCTTTTTTTGTGAGGGATAAGTGCTTTACCTTTCTTTTGATTGTGTGCCAATGCAGAGTGACCGGGTACTGCTTATCCATCCTCCATAAAGCAGGAAGATTCTCATTCCCCACTTTATAGTTCTACAAATGTGCAGATAGGATAAGCAGTGAAGAGTACCGCATGCCCACCTGAGACTATATTTTTGTGCGTACCTCTTACACCCTGCATGTCTGGCTAAAAAGTTAAATGTGACAAGTGTACAGAGTTACAAAACAAAATACAGAATTTTAAAAGGCTGCACTTCCCTTCTTTTTTTTTTTTAAAGGGCCCTTTTTCTTTTTTTTAAGGAAGTAAGAGCTGCAGTTTACATTCCTTTTTTTGTGAGGGATAAGTGCTTTACCTTTCTTTTGATTGTGTGCCAATGCAGAGTGACCGGGTACTGCTTATCCATCCTCCATAAAGCAGGAAGGTTCTCATTACCCACTTTACAGTTCTTTAAATGCACAGACAGGATAAGCAGTGAAGAGTACCGCATGCCCACCTGAGACTATATTTGTGTGCGTATCTCTTACACCCTGCATGTCTGGCTAAAAAGTTAAATGTGACAAGTGTACACACAGAGTTACAAAACAAAACACAGAATTTCTCAACTTTACAAAAGTGAGGGCCCTGCCCTTTGTGAGCTTACAATCTAAAGGAGACAATATAACAACTTCAGCATCCTATGACTTACCTGCACTAAGGCTTTATATCCACCTGAGATGATGAATCGCATTCAACACTTTACAGTTCTACAAATGCGCAGACGGGATAAGCAGCGAAGAGTACCGCATGCCCATCTGAGACTATATTTTTGTGCGTACCTCTTACACCCTGCATGTCTGGCTAAAAAGTTAAATGTGACAAGTGTACAGAGTTACAAAACAAAATACAGAATTTTAAAAGGCTGCACTTCCCTTCTTTTTTTTAATTTTTTTTTAAAGGGCCCTTTTTTCTTTTTTTTAAGGAAGTAAGAGCTGCAGTTTACATTCCTTTTTTTGTGAGGGATAAATGCTTTACCTTTCTTTTGATTGTGTGCCAATGCAGAGTGACCGGGTACTGCTTATCCATCCTCCATAAAGCAGGAAGGTTCTCACTACCCACTTTATAGTTCTACAAATGTGCAGACGGGATAAGCAGCAAAGAGTACCGCATGCCCACCTGAAACTATATTTTTGTGCGTACCTCTTACACTATGCATGTCTGGCTAAAAAGTTAAATGTGACAAGTGTACAGGGTTACAAAACATAATACAGAATTTTAAAAGGCTGCACTTCCCTTCTTTTTTTTTTTTTTAAAGGGCCCTTTTTTCTTTTTTTTTAAGGAAGTAAGAGCTGCAGTTTACATTCCATTTTTTGTGAGGGATAAGTGCTTTACCTTTCTTTTGATTGTGTGCCAATGCAGAGTGACCGGGTACTGCTTATCCATCCTCCATAAAGCAGGAAGATTCTCATCCCCCACTTTATAGTTCTACAAATGTGCAGACGGGATAAGCAGTGAAGAGTACCGCATGCCCACCTGAGACTATATTTTTGTGCGTACCTCTTACACCCTGCATGTCTGGCTAAAAAGTTAAACGTGACAAGTGTACAGAGTTACAAAACAAAATACAGAATTTCTCAACTTTACAAAAGTGAGGGCCCTGCCCTTTGTGAGCTTACAATCTAAAGGAGACAATATAACAACTTCAGCATTCTATGACTTACCTGCACTAAGGATTTATATCCACCTGAAATGATGAATCGCAACCCATGTGAGACTGTATGGCGTAAGGGTCTAGCACCATCTAGTTATACAATTTTGATGTACGTGACAACCAACCCCATATTAATTCCTAACCTTAACCTTCCCTCAATGCTAAACCTCCCCATGCCTAACCTTCACCTTTCTCCCAACACCACACCCCCCTTCTCTCACTGATCTCTCCACTGTTAAAACTCCTTTCCTGGTACCCTGGGTTTGGTGCCTGCTAGCTGTGTATTATTCATATTGGGTTAGTCGTTCTGCGTAAAGTTAGGCGTTTTTTATTCTTTTGTTGGTACAGAGTCCTTTGGTTAATCCAGTTGGCCAACAGTAAAACATCTTGGCCAAGAAGATTTTAAGCCCACCCACCAACGCCAAGGTAGACTCTTTTGGGGTGGGACCTACACTACACTGGGCTAGCCTACTCTGGCTGGTGCTAGTCACCCTAAAATAGCATAATCTAAGGTTGTAAGCATGTGTCCTCCATTCTAATTTCACATCTCCTGCTCTGGTTGGTGCTTCTCACCAAGGTACCCTGTTCTAGTGTTGCGTCAAGTCCATGCATACTACCATCCATCGATTAGTATATAGGATAAGTATAAGCGAGTAAGCTTGATCTAATCCTAATCTCATCTATGTGGTTATTCCTAAACTACAGTCTATGTAGTTTTAGTTCAGGTACAGAATTCTAAATAGCGCATAAGAGTTAGTGTGTGTCACATTTTGCATGTCAAAGCATCAGGTCAGTATTAGTTAGTAGTTAGCATATATCAGTCTGTGGTAGGAGTCAGTGTATGTAACAAAAAAAAACCCTACCTATTCATACAGAGCAATCAGGTACTGCTCATCCATCCTCCATAAAGCAGGTAGCCCCTCATTTCCCACTGTACAGTTGTACAAATGCACAGACGGGATAGGCAGCGAAGAGTACCGCATGCCCACCTGAGACTATATTTTTGTGCGTACCTCTTACACCCTGCATGTCTGGCTAAAAAGTGAAATGTGACAAGTGTACAGAGTTACAAAACAAAATACAGAATTTTAAAAGGCTGCACTTCCCTTCTTTTTTTTTTTTTAAAGGGCCCTTTTTCTTTTTTTTAAGGAAGTAAGAGCTGCAGTTTACATTCCATTTTTTGTGAGGGATAAGTGCTTTACCTTTCTTTTGATTGTGTGCCAATGCAGAGTGACCGGGTACTGCTTATCCATCCTCCATAAAGCAGGAAGGTTCTCATTACCCACTTTACAGTTCTACAAATGCACAGACAGGATAAGCAGTGAAGAGTACCGCATGCCCACCTGAGACTATATTTGTGTGCGTATCTCTTACACCCTGCATGTCTGGCTAAAAAGTTAAATGTGACAAGTGTACATACAGAGTTACAAAACAAAACACAGAATTTCTCAACTTTACAAAAGTGAGGGCCCTGCCCTTTGTGAGCTTACAATCTAAAGGAGACAATATAACAACTTCAGCATCCTATGACTTACCTGCACTAAGGCTTTATATCCACCTGAGATGATGAATCGCATTCAACACTTTACAGTTCTACAAATGCGCAGACGGGATAAGCAGCGAAGAGTACCGCATGCCCACCTGAGACTATATTTTTGTGCGTACCTCTTACACCCTGCATGTCTGGCTAAAAAGTTAAATGTGACAAGTGTACAGAGTTACAAAACAAAAGACAGAATTTTAAAAGGCTGCACTTCCCTTCTTTTTTTTTTTTTTTTTTTTAAAGGGCCCTTTTTTCTTTTTTTTAAGGAAGTAAGAGCTGCAGTTTACATTCCATTTTTTTGTGAGGGATAAGTGCTTTACCTTTCTTTTGATTGTGTGCCAATGCAGAGTGACCGGGTACTGCTTATCCATCCTCCATAAAGCAGGAAGATTCTCATTCCCCACTTTACAGTTCTACAAATGCGCAGACGGGATAAGCAGCGAAGAGTACCGCATGCCCACCTGAGACTATATTTTTGTGCGTACCTCTTACACCCTGCATGTCTGGCTAAAAAGTTAAATGTGACAAGTGTACAGAGTTACAAAACAAAATACAGAATTTTAAAAGGCTGCACTTCCCTTCTTTTTTTTTTTTTTTTTTTTAAAGGGCCCTTTTTTCTTTTTTTTTTAAGGAAGTAAGAGCTGCAGTTTACATTCCATTTTTTGTGAGGGATAAGTGCTTTACCTTTCTTTTGATTGTGTGCCAATGCAGAGTGACCGGGTACTGCTTATCCATCCTCCATAAAGCAGGAAGGTTCTCACTACCCACTTTACAGTTCTACAAATGCGCAGATAGGATAAGCAGTGAAGAGTACCGCATGCCCACCTGAGACTATATTTTTGTGCGTACCTCTTACACCCTGCATGTCTGGCTAAAAAGTTAAATGTGACAAGTGTACAGAGTTACAAAACAATATACAGAATTTTAAAAGGCTGCACTTCCCTTCTTTTTTTTAATTTTTTTTTAAAGGGCCCTTTTTTCTTTTTTTTAAGGAAGTAAGAGCTGCAGTTTACATTCCTTTTTTTGTGAGGGATAAATGCTTTACCTTTCTTTTGATTGTGTGCCAATGCAGAGTGACCGGGTACTGCTTATCCATCCTCCATAAAGCAGGAAGGTTCTCACTACCCACTTTATAGTTCTACAAATGTGCAGACGGGATAAGCAGCAAAGAGTACCGCATGCCCACCTGAAACTATATTTTTGTGCGTACCTCTTACACTATGCATGTCTGGCTAAGAAGTTAAATGTGACAAGTGTACAGGGTTACAAAACATAATACAGAATTTTAAAAGGCTGCACTTCCCTTCTTTTTTTTTTTTTTAAAGGGCCCTTTTTTCTTTTTTTAAGGAAGTAAGAGCTGCAGTTTACATTCCATTTTTTTGTGAGGGATAAGTGCTTTACCTTTCTTTTGATTGTGTGCCAATGCAGATTGACCGGGTACTGCTTATCCATCCTCCATAAAGCCGGAAGATTCTCATCCCCCACTTTATAGTTCTACAAATGTGCAGACCGGATAAGCAGCAAAGAGTACCGCATGCCCACCTGAGACTATATTTTTGTGCGTACCTCTTACACCCTGCATGTCTGGCTAAAAAGTTAAATGTGACAAGTGTACAGAGTTACAAAACAATATACAGAATTTTAAAAGGCTGCACTTCCCTTCTTTTTTTTATTTTTTTTTTAAAGGGCCCTTTTTCTTTTTTTTAAGGAAGTAAGAGCTGCAGTTTACATTCCTTTTTTTGTGAGGGATAAGTGCTTTACCTTTCTTTTGATTGTGTGCCAATGCAGAGTGACCGGGTACTGCTTATCCATCCTCCATAAAGCAGGAAGGTTCTCATTACCCACTTTACAGTTCTACAAATGCGCAGACGGGATAAGCAGCAAAGAGTACCGCATGCCCACCTGAGACTATATTTGTGTGCGTATCTCTTACACCCTGCATGTCTGGCTAAAAAGTTAAATGTGACAAGTGTACATACAGAGTTACAAAACAAAATGACAGAATTTCTCAACTTTACAATAGTGAGGGCCCTGCCCTTTGTGAGCTTACAATCTAAAGGAGACAATATAACAACTTCAGCATCCTATGACTTACCTGCACTAAGGCTTTATATCCACCTGAGATGATGAATCGCATTCAACACTTTACAGTTCTACAAATGCGCAGACGGGATAAGCAGCGAAGAGTACCGCATGCCCACCTGAGACTATATTTTTGTGCGTACCTCTTACACCCTGCATGTCTGGCTAAAAAGTTAAATGTGACAAGTGTACAGAGTTAAAAAACAAAATACAGAATTTTAAAAGGCTGCACTTCCCTTCTTTTTTTTTTTTTTTTTTAAGGGCCCTTTTTTCTTTTTTTTAAGGAAGTAAGAGCTGCAGTTTACATTCCTTTTGTTGTGAGGGATAAGTGCTTTACCTTTCTTTTGATTGTGTGCCAATGCAGAGTGACCGGGTACTGCTTATCCATCCTCCATAAAGCAGGAAGGTTCTCACTACCCACTTTACAGTTCTACAAATGCGCAGATAGGATAAGCAGTGAAGAGTACCGCATGCCCACCTGAGACTATATTTTTGTGCGTACCTCTTACACCCTGCATGTCTGGCTAAAAAGTTAAATGTGACAAGTGTACAGAGTTACAAAAGAAAATACAGAATTTTAAAAGGCTGCACTTCCCTTCTTTTTTTTTTTTAAAGGGCCCTTTTTTTTTTTTTTTTAAGGAAGTAAGAGCTGCAGTTTACATTCCATTTTTTGTGAGGGATAAGTGCTTTACCTTTGTTTTGATTGTGTGCCAATGCAGAGTGACCGGGTACTGCTTATCCATCCTCCATAAAGCCGGAAGATTCTCATCCCCCACTTTATAGTTCTACAAATGTGCAGACCGGATAAGCAGCAAAGAGTACCGCATGCCCACCTGAGACTATATTTTTGTGCGTACCTCTTACACCCTGCATGTCTGGCTAAAAAGTTAAATGTGACAAGTGTACAGAGTTACAAAACAAAATACAGAATTTTAAAAGGCTGCACTTCCCTTCTTTTTTTTTATTTTTTTTTTAAAGGGCCCTTTTTCTTTTTTTTAAGGAAGTAAGAGCTGCAGTTTACATTCCTTTTTTTGTGAGGGATAAGTGCTTTACCTTTCTTTTGATTGTGTGCCAATGCAGAGTGACCGGGTACTGCTTATCCATCCTCCATAAAGCAGGAAGGTTCTCATTACCCACTTTACAGTTCTACAAATGCACAAACAGGATAAGCAGTGAAGAGTACCGCATGCCCACCTGAGACTATATTTGTGTGCGTATCTCTTACACCCTGCATGTCTGGCTAAAAAGTTAAATGTGACAAGTGTACACACAGAGTTACAAAACAAAACACAGAATTTCTCAACTTTACAAAAGTGAGGGCCCTGCCCTTTGTGAGCTTACAATCTAAAGGAGACAATATAACAACTTCAGCATCCTATGACTTACCTGCACTAAGGCTTTATATCCACCTGAAATGATGAATCGCAACCCATGTGAGACTGTATGGCGTAAGGGTCTAGCACCATCTAGTTATACAATTTTGATGTATGTGACAACCAACCCCATATTAATTCCTAACCTTAACCTTCCCTCAATGCTAAACCTCCCCATGCCTAACCTTCATCTTTCTCCCAACACCACACCCCCCTTCTCTCACTGATCTCTCCACTGTTAAAACTCCTTTCCTGGTACCCTGGGTTTGGTGCCTGCTAGCTGTGTATTATTCATATTGGGTTAGTCGTTCTGCGTAAAGTTAGGCGTTTTTTATTCTTTTGTTGGTACAGAGTCCTTTGGTTAATCCAGTTGGCCAACAGTAAAACATCTTGGCCAAGAAGATTTTAAGCCCACCCACCAACGCCAAGGTAGACTCTTTTGGGGTGGGACCTACACTACACTGGGCTAGCCTACTCTGGCTGGTGCTAGTCACCCTAAAATAGCATAATCTAAGGTTGTAAGCATGTGTCCTCCATTCTAATTTCACATCTCCTGCTCTGGTTGGTGCTTCTCACCAAGGTACCCTGTTCTAGTGTTGCGTCAAGTCCATGCATACTACCATCCATCGATTAGTATATAGGATAAGTATAAGCGAGTAAGCTTGATCTAATCCTAATCTCATCTATGTGGTTATTCCTAAACAACAGTCTATGTAGTTTTAGTTCAGGTACAGAATTCTAAATAGCGCATAAGAGTTAGTGTGTGTCACATTTTGCATGTCAAAGCATCAGGTCAGTATTAGTTAGTAGTTAGCATATATCAGTCTGTGGTAGGAGTCAGTGTATGTAACAAAAAAAAACCCTACCTATTCATACAGAGCAATCAGGTACTGCTCATCCATCCTCCATAAAGCAGGTAGCCCCTCATTTCCCACTGTACAGTTGTACAAATGCACAGATGGGATAGGCAGCGAAGAGTACCGCATGCCCACCTGAGACTATATTTTTGTGCGTACCTCTTACACCCTGCATGTCTGGCTAAAAAGTGAAATGTGACAAGTGTACAGAGTTACAAAACAAAATACAGAATTTTAAAAGGCTGCACTTCCCTTTTTTTTTTTTTAAAGGGCCCTTTTTCTTTTTTTTAAGGAAGTAAGAGCTGCAGTTTACATTCCATTTTTTGTGAGGGATAAGTGCTTTACCTTTCTTTTGATTGTGTGCCAATGCAGAGTGACCGGGTACTGCTTATCCATCCTCCATAAAGCAGGAAGGTTCTCATTACCCACTTTACAGTTCTACAAATGCACAGACAGGATAAGCAGTGAAGAGTACCGCATGCCCACCTGAGACTATATTTGTGTGCGTATCTCTTACACCCTGCATGTCTGGCTAAAAAGTTAAATGTGACAAGTGTACATACAGAGTTACAAAACAAAACACAGAATTTCTCAACTTTACAAAAGTGAGGGCCCTGCCCTTTGTGAGCTTACAATCTAAAGGAGACAATATAACAACTTCAGCATCCTATGACTTACCTGCACTAAGGCTTTATATCCACCTGAGATGATGAATCGCATTCAACACTTTACAGTTCTACAAATGCGCAGACGGGATAAGCAGCGAAGAGTACCGCATGCCCACCTGAGACTATATTTTTGTGCGTACCTCTTACACCCTGCATGTCTGGCTAAAAAGTTAAATGTGACAAGTGTACAGAGTTACAAAACAAAAGACAGAATTTTAAAAGGCTGCACTTCCCTTCTTTTTTTTTTTTTTTTTTTAATGGGCCCTTTTTTTCTTTTTTTTAAGGAAGTAAGAGCTGCAGTTTACATTCCATTTTTTGTGAGGGATAAGTGCTTTACCTTTCTTTTGATTGTGTGCCAATGCAGAGTGACCGGGTACTGCTTATCCATCCTCCATAAAGCAGGAAGATTCTCATTCCCCACTTTATAGTTCTACAAATGTGCAGACGAGATAAGCAGCAAAGAGTACCGCATGCCCACCTGAGACTATATTTTTGTGCGTACCTCTTACACCCTGCATGTCTGGCTAAAAAGTTAAATGTGACAAGTGTACAGAGTTACAAAACAAAATACAGAATTTTAAAAGGCTGCACTTCCCTTCTTTTTTTTTTTTTTTTTTTTTAAAGGGCCCTTTTTTCTTTTTTTTTTTAAGGAAGTAAGAGCTGCAGTTTACATTCCATTTTTTGTGAGGGATAAGTGCTTTACCTTTCTTTTGATTGTGTGCCAATGCAGAGTGACCAGGTACTGCTTATCCATCCTCCATAAAGCAGGAAGATTCTCATTCCCCACTTTATAGTTCTACAAATGTGCAGACGAGATAAGCAGCAAAGAGTACCGCATGCCCACCTGAGACTATATTTTTGTGCGTACCTCTTACACCCTGCATGTCTGGCTAAAAAGTTAAATGTGACAAGTGTACAGAGTTACAAAACAAAATACAGAATTTTAAAAGGCTGCACTTCCCTTCTTCTTTTTTTTTTTTTTTCTAAAGGCCCCTTTTTTCTTTTTTTTTTAAGGAAGTAAGAGCTGCAGTTTACATTCCATTTTTTTGTGAGGGATAAGTGCTTTACCTTTCTTTTGATTGTGTGCCAATGCAGAGTGACCGGGTACTGCTTATCCATCCTCCATAAAGCAGGAAGGTTCTCGCTACCCACTTTACAGTTCTACAAATGCGCAGATAGGATAAGCAGTGAAGAGTACCGCATGCCCACCTGAGACTATAATTTTGTGCGTACCTCTTACACCCTGCATGTCTGGCTAAAAAGTGAAATGTGACAAGTGTACAGAGTTACAAAACAAAATACAGAATTTTAAAAAGCTGCACTAACCTTTTTTTTTTTTTTTTTTTTTAAAGGGCCCTTTTTTCTTTTTATTTTTTAAGGAAGTAAGAGCTGCAGTTTACATTCCATTTTTTGTGAGGGATAAGTGCTTTACCTTTCTTTTGATTGTGTGCCAATGCAGAGTGACCGGATACTGCTTATCCATCCTCCATAAAGCAGGAAGATTCTCATTCCCCACTTTATAGTTATACAAATGTGCAGACGAGATAAGCAGCAAAGAGTACCGCATGCCCACCTGAGACTATATTTTTGTGCGTACCTCTTACACCCTGCATGTCTGGCTAAAAAGTTAAATGTGACAAGTGTACACACAGAGTTACAAAACAAAACACAGAATTTCTCAACTTTACAAAAGTGAGGGCCCTGCCCTTTGTGAGCTTACAATCTAAAGGAGACAATATAACAACTTCAGCATCCTATGACTTACCTGCACTAAGGCTTTATATCCACCTGAGATGATGAATCGCATTCAACACTTTACAGTTCTACAAATGCGCAGACGGGATAAGCAGCGAAGAGTACCGCATGCCCACCCGAGACTATGTTTTTGTGCGTACCTCTTACACCCTGCATGTCTGGCTAAAAAGTTAAATGTGACAAGTGTACAGAGTTACAAAACAAAATACAGAATTTTAAAAGGCTGCACTTCCCTTCTTTTTTTTTTTTTTTTTTTTAAAGGGCCCTTTTTTCTTTTTTTTAAGGAAGTAAGAGCTGCAGTTTACATTCCATTTTTTTGTGAGGGATAAGTGCTTTACCTTTCTTTTGACTGTGTGCCAATGCAGAGTGACCGGGTACTGCTTATCCATCCTCCATAAAGCAGGAAGGTTCTCACTACCCACTTTACAGTTCTACAAATGTGCAGACGGGATAAGCAGTGAAGAGTACCGCATGCCCACCTGAGACTATATTTTTGTGCGTACCTCTTACACCCTGCATGTCTGGCTAAAAAGTTAAATGTGACAAGTGTACAGAGTTACAAAACAATATACAGAATTTTAAAAGGCTGCACTTCCCTTCTTTTTTTTATTATTTTTTTAAAGGGCCCTTTTTCTTTTTTTTAATGAAGTAAGAGCTGCAGTTTACATTCCTTTTTTTGTGAAGGATAAGTGCTTTACCTTTCTTTTGATTGTGTGCCAATGCAGAGTGACCGGGTACTGCTTATCCATCCTCCATAAAGCAGGAAGATTCTCATTCCCCACTTTATAGTTCTACAAATGTGCAGATAGGATAAGCAGTGAAGAGTACCGCATGCCCACCTGAGACTATATTTTTGTGCGTACCTCTTACACCCTGCATGTCTGGCTAAAAAGTTAAATGTGACAAGTGTACAGAGTTACAAAACAAAATACAGAATTTTAAAAGGCTGCACTTCCCTTCTTTTTTTTTTTTAAAGGGCCCTTTTTTTTTTTTTTTTTAAGGAAGTAAGAGCTGCAGTTTACATTCCATTTTTTGTGAGGGATAAGTGCTTTACCTTTGTTTTGATTGTGTGCCAATGCAGAGTGACCGGGTACTGCTTATCCATCCTCCATAAAGCCGGAAGATTCTCATCCCCCACTTTATAGTTCTACAAATGTGCAGACCGGATAAGCAGCAAAGAGTACCGCATGCCCACCTGAGACTATATTTTTGTGCGTACCTCTTACACCCTGCATGTCTGGCTAAAAAGTTAAATGTGACAAGTGTACAGAGTTACAAAACAAAATACAGAATTTTAAAAGGCTGCACTTCCCTTCTTTTTTTTATTTTTTTTTTAAAGGGCCCTTTTTCTTTTTTTTAAGGAAGTAAGAGCTGCAGTTTACATTCCTTTTTTTGTGAGGGATAAGTGCTTTACCTTTCTTTTGATTGTGTGCCAATGCAGAGTGACCGGGTACTGCTTATCCATCCTCCATAAAGCAGGAAGGTTCTCATTACCCACTTTACAGTTCTACAAATGCACAGACAGGATAAGCAGTGAAGAGTACCGCATGCCCACCTGAGACTATATTTGTGTGCGTATCTCTTACACCCTGCATGTCTGGCTAAAAAGTTAAATGTGACAAGTGTACACACAGAGTTACAAAACAAAACACAGAATTTCTCAACTTTACAAAAGTGAGGGCCCTGCCCTTTGTGAGCTTACAATCTAAAGGAGACAATATAACAACTTCAGCATCCTATGACTTACCTGCACTAAGGCTTTATATCCACCTGAAATGATGAATCGCAACCCATGTGAGACTGTATGGCGTAAGGGTCTAGCACCATCTAGTTATACAATTTTGATGTATGTGACAACCAACCCCATATTAATTCCTAACCTTAACCTTCCCTCAATGCTAAACCTCCCCATGCCTAACCTTCACCTTTCTCCCAACACCACACCCCCCTTCTCTCACTGATCTCTCCACTGTTAAAACTCCTTTCCTGGTACCCTGGGTTTGGTGCCTGCTAGCTGTGTATTATTCATATTGGGTTAGTCGTTCTGCGTAAAGTTAGGCGTTTTTTATTCTTTTGTTGGTACAGAGTCCTTTGGTTAATCCAGTTGGCCAACAGTAAAACATCTTGGCCAAGAAGATTTTAAGCCCACCCACCAACGCCAAGGTAGACTCTTTTGGGGTGGGACCTACACTACACTGGGCTAGCCTACTCTGGCTGGTGCTAGTCACCCTAAAATAGCATAATCTAAGGTTGTAAGCATGTGTCCTCCATTCTAATTTCACATCTCCTGCTCTGGTTGGTGCTTCTCACCAAGGTACCCTGTTCTAGTGTTGCGTCAAGTCCATGCATACTACCATCCATCGATTAGTATATAGGAGAAGTATAAGCGAGTAAGCTTGATCTAATCCTAATCTCATCTATGTGGTTATTCCTAAACAACAGTCTATGTAGTTTTAGTTCAGGTACAGAATTCTAAATAGCGCATAAGAGTTAGTGTGTGTCACATTTTGCATGTCAAAGCATCAGGTCAGTATTAGTTAGTAGTTAGCATATATCAGTCTGTGGTAGGAGTCAGTGTATGTAACAAAAAAAAACCCTACCTATTCATACAGAGCAATCAGGTACTGCTCATCCATCCTCCATAAAGCAGGTAGCCCCTCATTTCCCACTGTACAGTTGTACAAATGCACAGATGGGATAGGCAGCGAAGAGTACCGCATGCCCACCTGAGACTATATTTTTGTGCGTACCTCTTACACCCTGCATGTCTGGCTAAAAAGTGAAATGTGACAAGTGTACAGAGTTACAAAACAAAATACAGAATTTTAAAAGGCTGCACTTCCCTTTTTTTTTTTTTAAAGGGCCCTTTTTCTTTTTTTTAAGGAAGTAAGAGCTGCAGTTTACATTCCATTTTTTGTGAGGGATAAGTGCTTTACCTTTCTTTTGATTGTGTGCCAATGCAGAGTGACCGGGTACTGCTTATCCATCCTCCATAAAGCAGGAAGGTTCTCATTACCCACTTTACAGTTCTACAAATGCACAGACAGGATAAGCAGTGAAGAGTACCGCATGCCCACCTGAGACTATATTTGTGTGCGTATCTCTTACACCCTGCATGTCTGGCTAAAAAGTTAAATGTGACAAGTGTACATACAGAGTTACAAAACAAAACACAGAATTTCTCAACTTTACAAAAGTGAGGGCCCTGCCCTTTGTGAGCTTACAATCTAAAGGAGACAATATAACAACTTCAGCATCCTATGACTTACCTGCACTAAGGCTTTATATCCACCTGAGATGATGAATCGCATTCAACACTTTACAGTTCTACAAATGCGCAGACGGGATAAGCAGCGAAGAGTACCGCATGCCCACCTGAGACTATATTTTTGTGCGTACCTCTTACACCCTGCATGTCTGGCTAAAAAGTTAAATGTGACAAGTGTACAGAGTTACAAAACAAAAGACAGAATTTTAAAAGGCTGCACTTCCCTTCTTTTTTTTTTTTTTTTTTTAATGGGCCCTTTTTTTCTTTTTTTTAAGGAAGTAAGAGCTGCAGTTTACATTCCATTTTTTGTGAGGGATAAGTGCTTTACCTTTCTTTTGATTGTGTGCCAATGCAGAGTGACCGGGTACTGCTTATCCATCCTCCATAAAGCAGGAAGATTCTCATTCCCCACTTTATAGTTCTACAAATGTGCAGACGAGATAAGCAGCAAAGAGTACCGCATGCCCACCTGAGACTATATTTTTGTGCGTACCTCTTACACCCTGCATGTCTGGCTAAAAAGTTAAATGTGACAAGTGTACAGAGTTACAAAACAAAATACAGAATTTTAAAAGGCTGCACTTCCCTTCTTTTTTTTTTTTTTTTTTTTTAAAGGGCCCTTTTTTCTTTTTTTTTTTAAGGAAGTAAGAGCTGCAGTTTACATTCCATTTTTTGTGAGGGATAAGTGCTTTACCTTTCTTTTGATTGTGTGCCAATGCAGAGTGACCAGGTACTGCTTATCCATCCTCCATAAAGCAGGAAGATTCTCATTCCCCACTTTATAGTTCTACAAATGTGCAGACGAGATAAGCAGCAAAGAGTACCGCATGCCCACCTGAGACTATATTTTTGTGCGTACCTCTTACACCCTGCATGTCTGGCTAAAAAGTTAAATGTGACAAGTGTACAGAGTTACAAAACAAAATACAGAATTTTAAAAGGCTGCACTTCCCTTCTTCTTTTTTTTTTTTTTTCTAAAGGCCCCTTTTTTCTTTTTTTTTTAAGGAAGTAAGAGCTGCAGTTTACATTCCATTTTTTTGTGAGGGATAAGTGCTTTACCTTTCTTTTGATTGTGTGCCAATGCAGAGTGACCGGGTACTGCTTATCCATCCTCCATAAAGCAGGAAGGTTCTCGCTACCCACTTTACAGTTCTACAAATGCGCAGATAGGATAAGCAGTGAAGAGTACCGCATGCCCACCTGAGACTATAATTTTGTGCGTACCTCTTACACCCTGCATGTCTGGCTAAAAAGTGAAATGTGACAAGTGTACAGAGTTACAAAACAAAATACAGAATTTTAAAAAGCTGCACTAACCTTTTTTTTTTTTTTTTTTTTTAAAGGGCCCTTTTTTCTTTTTATTTTTTAAGGAAGTAAGAGCTGCAGTTTACATTCCATTTTTTGTGAGGGATAAGTGCTTTACCTTTCTTTTGATTGTGTGCCAATGCAGAGTGACCGGATACTGCTTATCCATCCTCCATAAAGCAGGAAGATTCTCATTCCCCACTTTATAGTTATACAAATGTGCAGACGAGATAAGCAGCAAAGAGTACCGCATGCCCACCTGAGACTATATTTTTGTGCGTACCTCTTACACCCTGCATGTCTGGCTAAAAAGTTAAATGTGACAAGTGTACACACAGAGTTACAAAACAAAACACAGAATTTCTCAACTTTACAAAAGTGAGGGCCCTGCCCTTTGTGAGCTTACAATCTAAAGGAGACAATATAACAACTTCAGCATCCTATGACTTACCTGCACTAAGGCTTTATATCCACCTGAGATGATGAATCGCATTCAACACTTTACAGTTCTACAAATGCGCAGACGGGATAAGCAGCGAAGAGTACCGCATGCCCACCCGAGACTATGTTTTTGTGCGTACCTCTTACACCCTGCATGTCTGGCTAAAAAGTTAAATGTGACAAGTGTACAGAGTTACAAAACAAAATACAGAATTTTAAAAGGCTGCACTTCCCTTCTTTTTTTTTTTTTTTTTTTTAAAGGGCCCTTTTTTCTTTTTTTTAAGGAAGTAAGAGCTGCAGTTTACATTCCATTTTTTTGTGAGGGATAAGTGCTTTACCTTTCTTTTGACTGTGTGCCAATGCAGAGTGACCGGGTACTGCTTATCCATCCTCCATAAAGCAGGAAGGTTCTCACTACCCACTTTACAGTTCTACAAATGTGCAGACGGGATAAGCAGTGAAGAGTACCGCATGCCCACCTGAGACTATATTTTTGTGCGTACCTCTTACACCCTGCATGTCTGGCTAAAAAGTTAAATGTGACAAGTGTACAGAGTTACAAAACAATATACAGAATTTTAAAAGGCTGCACTTCCCTTCTTTTTTTTTATTATTTTTTTAAAGGGCCCTTTTTCTTTTTTTTAATGAAGTAAGAGCTGCAGTTTACATTCCTTTTTTTGTGAAGGATAAGTGCTTTACCTTTCTTTTGATTGTGTGCCAATGCAGAGTGACCGGGTACTGCTTATCCATCCTCCATAAAGCAGGAAGATTCTCATTCCCCACTTTATAGTTCTACAAATGTGCAGATAGGATAAGCAGTGAAGAGTACCGCATGCCCACCTGAGACTATATTTTTGTGCGTACCTCTTACACCCTGCATGTCTGGCTAAAAAGTTAAATGTGACAAGTGTACAGAGTTACAAAACAAAATACAGAATTTTAAAAGGCTGCACTTCCCTTCTTTTTTTTTTTTAAAGGGCCCTTTTTTTTTTTTTTTTTAAGGAAGTAAGAGCTGCAGTTTACATTCCATTTTTTGTGAGGGATAAGTGCTTTACCTTTGTTTTGATTGTTTGCCAATGCAGAGTGACCGGGTACTGCTTATCCATCCTCCATAAAGCCGGAAGATTCTCATCCCCCACTTTATAGTTCTACAAATGTGCAGACCGGATAAGCAGCAAAGAGTACCGCATGCCCACCTGAGACTATATTTTTGTGCGTACCTCTTACACCCTGCATGTCTGGCTAAAAAGTTAAATGTGACAAGTGTACAGAGTTACAAAACAAAATACAGAATTTTAAAAGGCTGCACTTCCCTTCTTTTTTTTATTTTTTTTTTAAAGGGCCCTTTTTCTTTTTTTTAAGGAAGTAAGAGCTGCAGTTTACATTCCTTTTTTTGTGAGGGATAAGTGCTTTACCTTTCTTTTGATTGTGTGCCAATGCAGAGTGACCGGGTACTGCTTATCCATCCTCCATAAAGCAGGAAGGTTCTCATTACCCACTTTACAGTTCTTTAAATGCACAGACAGGATAAGCAGTGAAGAGTACCGCATGCCCACCTGAGACTATATTTGTGTGCGTATCTCTTACACCCTGCATGTCTGGCTAAAAAGTTAAATGTGACAAGTGTACACACAGAGTTACAAAACAAAACACAGAATTTCTCAACTTTACAAAAGTGAGGGCCCTGCCCTTTGTGAGCTTACAATCTAAAGGAGACAATATAACAACTTCAGCATCCTATGACTTACCTGCACTAAGGCTTTATATCCACCTGAGATGATGAATCGCATTCAACACTTTACAGTTCTACAAATGCGCAGACGGGATAAGCAGCGAAGAGTACCGCATGCCCACCTGAGACTATATTTTTGTGCGTACCTCTTACACTATGCATGTCTGGCTAAAAAGTTAAATGTGACAAGTGTACAGGGTTACAAAACAAAATACAGAATTTTAAAAGGCTGCACTTCCCTTCTTTTTTTTAATATTTTTTTTAAAGGGCCCTTTTTTCTTTTTTTTAAGGAAGTAAGAGCTGCAGTTTACATTCCTTTTTTTGTGAGGGATAAATGCTTTACCTTTCTTTTGATTGTGTGCCAATGCAGAGTGACCGGGTACTGCTTATCCATCCTCCATAAAGCAGGAAGGTTCTCACTACCCACTTTATAGTTCTACAAATGTGCAGACGGGATAAGCAGCAAAGAGTACCGCATGCCCACCTGAAACTATATTTTTGTGCGTACCTCTTACACTATGCATGTCTGGCTAAAAAGTTAAATGTGACAAGTGTACAGGGTTACAAAACATAATACAGAATTTTAAAAGGCTGCACTTCCCTTCTTTTTTTTTTTTTAAAGGGCCCTTTTTTCTTTTTTTTTAAGGAAGTAAGAGCTGCAGTTTACATTCCATTTTTTGTGAGGGATAAGTGCTTTACCTTTCTTTTGATTGTGTGCCAATGCAGAGTGACCAGGTACTGCTTATCCATCCTCCATAAAGCAGGAAGATTCTCATCCCCCACTTTATAGTTCTACAAATGTGCAGACGGGATAAGCAGTGAAGAGTACCGCATGCCCACCTGAGACTATATTTTTGTGCGTACCTCTTACACCCTGCATGTCTGGCTAAAAAGTTAAACGTGACAAGTGTACAGAGTTACAAAACAAAATACAGAATTTCTCAACTTTACAAAAGTGAGGGCCCTGCCCTTTGTGAGCTTACAATCTAAAGGAGACAATATAACAACTTCAGCATTCTATGACTTACCTGCACTAAGGCTTTATATCCACCTAAAATGATGAATCGCAACCCATGTGAGACTGTATGGCGTAAGGGTCTAGCACCATCTAGTTATACAATTTTGATGTACGTGACAACCAACCCCATATTAATTCCTAACCTTAACCTTCCCTCAATGCTAAACCTCCCCATGCCTAACCTTCACCTTTCTCCCAACACCACACCCCCCTTCTCTCACTGATCTCTCCACTGTTAAAACTCCTTTCCTGGTACCCTGGGTTTGGTGCCTGCTAGCTGTGTATTATTCATATTGGGTTAGTCGTTCTGCGTAAAGTTAGGCGTTTTTTATTCTTTTGTTGGTACAGAGTCCTTTGGTTAATCCAGTTGGCCAACAGTAAAACATCTTGGCCAAGAAGATTTTAAGCCCACCCACCAACGCCAAGGTAGACTCTTTTGGGGTGGGACCTACACTACACTGGGCTAGCCTACTCTGGCTGGTGCTAGTCACCCTAAAATAGCATAATCTAAGGTTGTAAGCATGTGTCCTCCATTCTAATTTCACATCTCCTGCTCTGGTTGGTGCTTCTCACCAAGGTACCCTGTTCTAGTGTTGCGTCAAGTCCATGGATACTACCATCCATCGATTAGTATATAGGATAAGTATAAGCGAGTAAGCTTGATCTAATCCTAATCTCATCTATGTGGTTATTCCTAAACTACAGTCTATGTAGTTTTAGTTCAGGTACAGAATTCTAAATAGCGCATAAGAGTTAGTGTGTGTCACATTTTGCATGTCAAAGCATCAGGTCAGTATTAGTTAGTAGTTAGCATATATCAGTCTGTGGTAGGAGTCAGTGTATGTAACAAAAAAAACCCTACCTATTCATACAGAGCAATCAGGTACTGCTCATCCATCCTCCATAAAGCAGGTAGCCCCTCATTTCCCACTGTACAGTTGTACAAATGCACAGACGGGATAGGCAGCGAAGAGTACCGCATGCCCACCTGAGACTATATTTTTGTGCGTACCTCTTACACCCTGCATGTCTGGCTAAAAAGTGAAATGTGACAAGTGTACAGAGTTACAAAACAAAATACAGAATTTTAAAAGGCTGCACTTCCCTTCTTTTTTTTTTTTTTTTTTTTTAAGGGCCCTTTTTTCTTTTTTTTAAGGAAGTAAGAGCTGCAGTTTACATTCCATTTTTTGTGAGGGATAAGTGCTTTACCTTTCTTTTGATTGTGTGCCAATGCAGAGTGACCGGGTACTGCTTATCCATCCTCCATAAAGCAGGAAGGTTCTCATTACCCACTTTACAGTTCTACAAATGCACAGACAGGATAAGCAGTGAAGAGTACCGCATGCCCACCTGAGACTATATTTGTGTGCGTATCTCTTACACCCTGCATGTCTGGCTAAAAAGTTAAATGTGACAAGTGTACATACAGAGTTACAAAACAAAACACAGAATTTCTCAACTTTACAAAAGTGAGGGCCCTGCCCTTTGTGAGCTTACAATCTAAAGGAGACAATATAACAACTTCAGCATCCTATGACTTACCTGCACTAAGGCTTTATATCCACCTGAGATGATGAATCGCATTCAACACTTTACAGTTCTACAAATGCGCAGACGGGATAAGCAGCGAAGAGTACCGCATGCCCACCTGAGACTATATTTTTGTGCGTACCTCTTACACCCTGCATGTCTGGCTAAAAAGTTAAATGTGACAAGTGTACAGAGTTACAAATCAAAAGACAGAATTTTAAAAGGCTGCACTTCCCTTCTTTTTTTTTTTTTTTTTTTTTTTAAAGGGCCCTTTTTTCTTTTTTTTTTTAAGGAAGTAAGAGCTGCAGTTTACATTCCATTTTTTGTGAGGGATAAGTGCTTTACCTTTCTTTTGATTGTGTGCCAATGCAGAGTGACCGGGTACTGCTTATCCATCCTCCATAAAGCAGGAAGATTCTCATTCCCCACTTTATAGTTCTACAAATGTGCAGACGAGATAAGCAGCAAAGAGTACCGCATGCCCACCTGAGACTATATTTTTGTGCGTACCTCTTACACCCTGCATGTCTGGCTAAAAAGTTAAATGTGACAAGTGTACAGAGTTACAAAACAAAATACAGAATTTTAAAAGGCTGCACTTCCCTTCTTTTTTTTTTTTTTTTTTTTTTTTAAAGGGCCCTTTTTTCTTTTTATTTTTTAAGGAAGTAAGAGCTGCAGTTTACATTCCATTTTTTGTGAGGGATAAGTGCTTTACCTTTCTTTTGATTGTGTGCCAATGCAGAGTGACCGGGTACTGCTTATCCATCCTCCATAAAGCAGGAAGGTTCTCGCTACCCACTTTACAGTTCTACAAATGCGCAGATAGGATAAGCAGTGAAGAGTACCGCATGCCCACCTGAGACTATAATTTTGTGCGTACCTCTTACACCCTGCATGTCTGGCTAAAAAGTGAAATGTGAAAAGTGTACAGAGTTACAAAACAAAATACAGAATTTTAAAAAGCTGCACTAACCTTCTTTTTTTTTTTTTTTTAAAGGGCCCTTTTTTCTTTTTATTTTTTAAGGAAGTAAGAGCTGCAGTTTACATTCCATTTTTTGTGAGGGATAAGTGCTTTACCTTTCTTTTGATTGTGTGCCAATGCAGAGTGACCGGATACTGCTTATCCATCCTCCATAAAGCAGGAAGATTCTCATTCCCCACTTTATAGTTCTACAAATGTGCAGACGAGATAAGCAGCAAAGAGTACCGCATGCCCACCTGAGACTATATTTTTGTGCGTACCTCTTACACCCTGCATGTCTGGCTAAAAAGTTAAATGTGACAAGTGTACACACAGAGTTACAAAACAAAACACAGAATTTCTCAACTTTACAAAAGTGAGGGCCCTGCCCTTTGTGAGCTTACAATCTAAAGGAGACAATATAACAACTTCAGCATCCTATGACTTACCTGCACTAAGGCTTTATATCCACCTGAGATGATGAATCGCATTCAACACTTTACAGTTCTACAAATGCGCAGACGGGATAAGCAGCGAAGAGTACCGCATGCCCACCCGAGACTATGTTTTTGTGCGTACCTCTTACACCCTGCATGTCTGGCTAAAAAGTTAAATGTGACAAGTGTACAGAGTTACAAAACAAAATACAGAATTTTAAAAGGCTGCACTTCCCTTCTTTTTTTTTTTTTTTTTTTTTAAAGGGCCCTTTTTTCTTTTTTTTTAAGGAAGTAAGAGCTGCAGTTTACATTCCATTTTTTGTGAGGGATAAGTGCTTTACCTTTCTTTTGATTGTGTGCCAATGCAGAGTGACCGGGTACTGCTTATCCATCCTCCATAAAGCAGGAAGATTCTCATTCCCCACTTTATAGTTCTACAAATGTGCAGACGAGATAAGCAGCAAAGAGTACCGCATGCCCACCTGAGACTATATTTTTGTGCGTACCTCTTACACCCTGCATGTCTGGCTAAAAAGTTAAATGTGACAAGTGTACAGAGTTACAAAACAAAATACAGAATTTTAAAAGGCTGCACTTCCCTTCTTTTTTTTTTTTTTTTTTTTAAAGGGCCCTTTTTTCTTTTTTTTAAGGAAGTAAGAGCTGCAGTTTACATTCCATTTTTTTGTGAGGGATAAGTGCTTTACCTTTCTTTTGATTGTGTGCCAATGCAGAGTGACCGGGTACTGCTTATCCATCCTCCATAAAGCAGGAAGGTTCTCATTACCCACTTTACAGTTCTACAAATGCACAGACAGGATAAGCAGTGAAGAGTACCGCATGCCCACCTGAGACTATATTTGTGTGCGTATCTCTTACACCCTGCATGTCTGGCTAAAAAGTTAAATGTGACAAGTGTACACACAGAGTTACAAAACAAAACACAGAATTTCTCAACTTTACAAAAGTGAGGGCCCTGCCCTTTGTGAGCTTACAATCTAAAGGAGACAATATAACAACTTCAGCATCCTATGACTTACCTGCACTAAGGCTTTATATCCACCTGAGATGATGAATCGCATTCAACACTTTACAGTTCTACAAATGCGCAGACGGGATAAGCAGCGAACAGTACCGCATGTCCACCTTAGACTATATTTTTGTGCGTACCTCTTACACCCTGCATGTCTGGCTAAAAAGTTAAATGTGACAAGTGTACAGAGTTACAAAACAAAATACAGAATTTTAAAAGGCTGCACTTCCCTTCTTTTTTTTTTTTTTTTTTTTAAAGGGCCCTTTTTTCTTTTTTTTAAGGAAGTAAGAGCTGCAGTTTACATTCCATTTTTTTGTGAGGGATAAGTGCTTTACCTTTCTTTTGATTGTGTGCCAATGCAGAGTGACCGGGTACTGCTTATCCATCCTCCATAAAGCAGGAAGGTTCTCATTACCCACTTTACAGTTCTACAAATGCACAGACAGGATAAGCAGTGAAGAGTACCGCATGCCCACCTGAGACTATATTTGTGTGCGTATCTCTTACACCCTGCATGTCTGGCTAAAAAGTTAAATGTGACAAGTGTACATACAGAGTTACAAAACAAAACACAGAATTTCTCAACTTTACAAAAGTGAGGGCCCTGCCCTTTGTGAGCTTACAATCTAAAGGAGACAATATAACAACTTCAGCATCCTATGACTCACCTGCACTAAGGCTTTATATCCACCTGAGATGATGAATCGCATTCAACACTTTACAGTTCTACAAATGCGCAGACGGGATAAGCAGCGAAGAGTACCGCATGCCCACCTGAGACTATATTTTTGTGCGTACCTCTTACACCCTGCATGTCTGGCTAAAAAGTTAAATGTGACAAGTGTACAGAGTTACAAAACAAAAGACAGAATTTTAAAAGGCTGCACTTCCCTTCTTTTTTTTTTTTTTTTTTTTAAAGGGCCCTTTTTTCTTTTTTTTAAGGAAGTAAGAGCTGCAGTTTACATTCCATTTTTTGTGAGGGATAAGTGCTTTACCTTTCTTTTGATTGTGTGCCAATGCAGAGTGACCGGGTACTGCTTATCCATCCTCCATAAAGCAGGAAGATTCTCATTCCCCACTTTATAGTTCTACAAATGTGCAGACGAGATAAGCAGCAAAGAGTACCGCATGCCCACCTGAGACTATAATTTTGTGCGTACCTCTTACACCCTGCATGTCTGGCTAAAAAGTGAAATGTGACAAGTGTACAGAGTTACAAAACAAAATACAGAATTTTAAAAAGCTGCACTAACCTTTTTTTTTTTTTTTTTTTAAAGGGCCCTTTTTTCTTTTTATTTTTTAAGGAAGTAAGAGCTGCAGTTTACATTCCATTTTTTTGTGAGGGATAAGTGCTTTACCTTTCTTTTGATTGTGTGCCAATGCAGAGTGACCGGGTACTGCTTATCCATCCTCCATAAAGCAGGAAGATTCTCATTCCCCACTTTATAGTTCTACAAATGTGCAGACGGGATAAGCAGCAAAGAGTACCGCATGCCCACCTGAGACTATATTTTTGTGCGTACCTCTTACACTATGCATGTCTGGCTAAAAAGTTAAATGTGACAAGTGTACAGGGTTACAAAACAAAATACAGAATTTTAAAAGGCTGCACTTCCCTTCTTTTTATTTTTTTATTTTTAAGGGCCCTTTTTTCTTTTTTTTAAGGAAGTAAGAGCTGCAGTTTACATTCCTTTTGTTGTGAGGGATAAGTGCTTTACCTTTCTTTTGATTGTGTGCCAATGCAGAGTGACCGGGTACTGCTTATCCATCCTCCATAAAGCAGGAAGGTTCTCATTCCCCACTTTACAGTTCTACAAATGCACAGACAGGATAAGCAGTGAAGAGTACCGCATGCCCACCTGAGACTATATTTGTGTGCGTATCTCTTACACCCTGCATGTCTGGCTAAAAAGTTAAATGTGACAAGTGTACACACAGAGTTACAAAACAAAACACAGAATTTCTCAACTTTACAAAAGTGAGGGCCCTGCCCTTTGTGAGCTTACAATCTAAAGGAGACAATATAACAACTTCAGCATCCTATGACTTACCTGCACTAAGGCTTTATATCCACCTGAGATGATGAATCGCATTCAACACTTTACAGTTCTACAAATGCGCAGACGGGATAAGCAGCGAACAGTACCGCATGTCCACCTTAGACTATATTTTTGTGCGTACCTCTTACACCCTGCATGTCTGGCTAAAAAGTTAAATGTGACAAGTGTACAGAGTTACAAAACAAAATACAGAATTTTAAAAGGCTGCACTTCCCTTCTTTTTTTTTTTTTTTTTTTTAAAGGGCCCTTTTTTCTTTTTTTTAAGGAAGTAAGAGCTGCAGTTTACATTCCATTTTTTTGTGAGGGATAAGTGCTTTACCTTTCTTTTGATTGTGTGCCAATGCAGAGTGACCGGGTACTGCTTATCCATCCTCCATAAAGCAGGAAGATTCTCATTCCCCACTTTATAGTTCTACAAATGTGCAGACGGGATAAGCAGCAAAGAGTACCGCATGCCCACCTGAGACTATATTTTTGTGCGTACCTCTTACACTATGCATGTCTGGCTAAAAAGTTAAATGTGACAAGTGTACAGGGTTACAAAACATAATACAGAATTTTAAAAGGCTGCACTTCCCTTCTTTTTTTTTTTTAAAGGGCCCTTTTTTCTTTTTTTTAAGGAAGTAAGAGCTGCAGTTTACATTCCATTTTTTGTGAGGGATAAGTGCTTTACCTTTCTTTTGATTGTGTGCCAATGCAGAGTGACCGGGTACTGCTTATCCATCCTCCATAAAGCAGGAAGATTCTCATCCCCCACTTTATAGTTCTACAAATGTGCAGACGGGATAAGCAGTGAAGAGTACCGCATGCCCACCTGAGACTATATTTTTGTGCGTACCTCTTACACCCTGCATGTCTGGCTAAAAAGTTAAATGTGACAAGTGTACAGAGTTACAAAACAAAATACAGAATTTCTCAACTTTACAAAAGTGAGGGCCCTGCCCTTTGTGAGCTTACAATCTAAAGGAGACAATATAACAACTTCAGCATTCTATGACTTACCTGCACTAAGGCTTTATATCCACCTGAAATGATGAATCGCAACCCATGTGAGACTGTATGGCGTAAGGGTCTAGCACCATCTAGTTATACAATTTTGATGTACGTGACAACCAACCCCATATTAATTCCTAACCTTAACCTTCCCTCAATGCTAAACCTCCCCATGCCTAACCTTCACCTTTCTCCCAACACCACACCCCCCTTCTCTCACTGATCTCTCCACTGTTAAAACTCCTTTCCTGGTACCCTGGGTTTGGTGCCTGCTAGCTGTGTATTATTCATATTGGGTTAGTCGTTCTGCGTAAAGTTAGGCGTTTTTTATTCTTTTGTTGGTACAGAGTCCTTTGGTTAATCCAGTTGGCCAACAGTAAAACATCTTGGCCAAGAAGATTTTAAGCCCACCCACCAACGCCAAGGTAGACTCTTTTGGGGTGGGACCTACACTACACTGGGCTAGCCTACTCTGGCTGGTGCTAGTCACCCTAAAATAGCATAATCTAAGGTTGTAAGCATGTGTCCTCCATTCTAATTTCACATCTCCTGCTCTGGTTGGTGCTTCTCACCAAGGTACCCTGTTCTAGTGTTGCGTCAAGTCCATGCATACTACCATCCATCGATTAGTATATAGGATAAGTATAAGCGAGTAAGCCTGATCTAATCCTAATCTCATCTATGTGGTTATTCCTAAACTACAGTCTATGTAGTTTTAGTTCAGGTACAGAATTCTAAATAGCGCATAAGAGTTAGTGTGTGTCACATTTTGCATGTCAAAGCATCAGGTCAGTATTAGTTAGTAGTTAGCATATATCAGTCTGTGGTAGGAGTCAGTGTATGTAACAAAAAAAAAACCCTACCTATTCATACAGAGCAATCAGGTACTGCTCATCCATCCTCCATAAAGCAGGTAGCCCCTCATTTCCCACTGTACAGTTGTACAAATGCACAGACGGGATAGGCAGCGAAGAGTACCGCATGCCCACCTGAGACTATATTTTTGTGCGTACCTCTTACACCCTGCATGTCTGGCTAAAAAGTGAAATGTGACAAGTGTACAGAGTTACAAAACAAAATACAGAATTTTAAAAGGCTGCACTTCCCTTCTTTTTTTTTTTTTAAAGGGCCCTTTTTTCTTTTTTTTAAGGAAGTAAGAGCTGCAGTTTACATTCCATTTTTTTGTGAGGGATAAGTGCTTTACCTTTCTTTTGATTGTGTGCCAATGCAGAGTGACCGGGTACTGCTTATCCATCCTCCATAAAGCAGGAAGGTTCTCATTACCCACTTTACAGTTCTACAAATGCACAGACAGGATAAGCAGTGAAGAGTACCGCATGCCCACCTGAGACTATATTTGTGTGCGTATCTCTTACACCCTGCATGTCTGGCTAAAAAGTGAAATGTGACAAGTGTACAGAGTTACAAAACAAAATACAGAATTTTAAAAGGCTGCACTTCCCTTCTTTTTTTTTTTTCAAAGGGCCCTTTTTTCTTTTTTTTAAGGAAGTAAGAGCTGCAGTTTACATTCCATTTTTTGTGAGGGATAAGTGCTTTACCTTTCTTTTGATTGTGTGCCAATGCAGAGTGACCGGGTACTGCTTATCCATCCTCCATAAAGCAGGAAGGTTCTCATTACCCACTTTACAGTTCTACAAATGCACAGACAGGATAAGCAGTGAAGAGTACCGCATGCCCACCTGAGACTATATTTGTGTGCGTATCTCTTACACCCTGCATGTCTGGCTAATAAGTTAAATGTGTCAAGTGTACATACAGAGTTACAAAACAAAACACAGAATTTCTCAACTTTAGATTGTAAGCTCACAAAGGGCAGGGCCCTCACTTTTGTAAAGGAGACAATATAACAACTTCAGCATCCTATGACTTACCTGCACTAAGGCTTTATATCCACCTGAGATGATGAATCGCATTCAACACTTTACAGTTCTACAAATGCGCAGACGGGATAAGCAGCGAAGAGTACCGCATGCCCACCTGAGACTATATTTTTGTGCGTACCTCTTACACCCTGCATGTCTGGCTAAAAAGTTAAATGTGACAAGTGTACAGAGTTACAAAACAAAATACAGAATTTTAAAAGGCTGCACTTCCCTTCTTTTTTTTTTTTTTTTTTAAAGGGCTTTTTTTTTTAAGGAAGTAAGAGCTGCAGTTTACATTCCATTTTTTTGTGAGGGATAAGTGCTTTACCTTTCTTTTGATTGTGTGCCAATGCAGAGTGACCGGGTACTGCTTATCCATCCTCCATAAAGCAGGAAGATTCTCATTCCCCACTTTATAGTTCTACAAATGTGCAGACGGGATAAGCAGCAAAGAGTACCGCATGCCCACCTGAGACTATATTTTTGTGCGTACCTCTTACACCCTGCATGTCTGGCTAAAAAGTTAAATGTGACAAGTGTACAGAGTTACAAAACAAAATACAGAATTTCTCAACTTTACAAAAGTGAGGGCCCTGCCCTTTGTGAGCTTACAATCTAAAGGAGACAATATAACAACTTCAGCATCCTATGACTTACCTGCACTAAGGCTTTATATCCACTTCAGATGATGAATCGCATTCAACACTTTACAATTGTACAAATGCGCAGACGGGATAAGCAGCGAAGAGTACCGCATGTCCACCTTAGACTATATTTTTTTGCGTACCTCTTACACCCTGCATGTCTGGCTAAAAAGTTAAATGTGACAAGTGTACAGAGTTACAAAACAAAATACAGAATTTTAAAAGGCTGCACTTCCCTTTTTTTTTTTTTTTTAAAGGGCCCTTTTTTCTTTTTTTTAAGGAAGTAGGAGCTGCAGTTTACATTCCTTTTTTTGTGAGGGATAAGTGCTTTACCTTTCTTTTGATTGTGTGCCAATGCAGAGTGACCGGGTACTGCTTATCCATCCTCCATAAAGCAGGAAGGTTCTCACTACCCACTTTACAGTTCTACAAATGTGCAGACGGGATAAGCAGTGGAGAGTACCGCATGCCCACCTGAGACTATATTTTTGTGCGTACCTCTTACACCCTGCATGTCTGGCTAAAAAGTTAAATGTGACAAGTGTACAAAGTTACAAAACAAAATACAGAATTTTAAAAGGCGGCACTTCCCTTTTTTTTTTTTTTTTTTTTAAGGGCCCTTTTTTTCTTTTTTTTAAGGAAGTAAGAGCTGCAGTTTACATTCCTTTTGTTGTGAGGGATAAGTGCTTTACCTTTCTTTTGATTGTGTGCCAATGCAGAGTGACCGGGTACTGCTTATCCATCCTCCATAAAGCAGGAAGGTTCTCACTACCCACTTTAAAGTTCTACAAATGCGCAGATAGGATAAGCAGTGAAGAGTACCGCATGCCCACCTGAGACTATATTTTTGTGCGTACCTCTTACACCCTGCATGTCTGGCTAAAAAGTTAAATGTGACAAGTGTACAGAGTTACAAAACAAAATACAGAATTTCTCAACTTTACAAAAGTGAGGGCCCTGCCCTTTGTGAGCTTACAATCTAAAGGAGACAATATAACAACTTCAGCATCCTATGACTTACCTGCACTAAGGCTTTATATCCACTTGAGATGATGAATCGCATTCAACACTTTACAATTGTACAAATGCGCAGACGGGATAAGCAGCGAAGAGTACCGCATGTCCACCTTAGACTATATTTTTTTGCGTACCTCTTACACCCTGCATGTCTGGCTAAAAAGTTAAATGTGACAAGTGTACAGAGTTACAAAACAAAATACAGAATTTTAAAAGGCTGCACTTCCCTTCTTTTTTTTTTTTTTAAAGGGCCCTTTTTTTTTTTTTTTTAAGGAAGTAAGAGCTGCAGTTTACATTCCATTTTTTGTGAGGGATAAGTGCTTTACCTTTGTTTTGATTGTGTGCCAATGCAGAGTGACCGGGTACTGCTTATCCATCCTCCATAAAGCAGGAAGGTTCTCACTACCCACTTTACAGTTCTACAAATGTGCAGACGGGATAAGCAGTGAAGAGTACCGCATGCCCACCTGAGACTATATTTTTGTGCGTACCTCTTACACCCTGCATGTCTGGCTAAAAAGTTAAATGTGACAAGTGTACAGAGTTACAAAACAAAATACAGAATTTTAAAAGGCTGCACTTCCCTTCTTTTTTTTTATTTTTTTTTTAAAGGGCCCTTTTTTCTTTTTTTTTAAGGAAGTAGGAGCTGCAGTTTACATTCCTTTTTTTGTGAGGGATAAGTGCTTTACCTTTCTTTTGATTGTGTGCCAATGCAGAGTGACCGGGTACTGCTTATCCATCCTCCATAAAGCAGGAATATTCTCATCCCCCACTTTATAGTTCTACAAATGTGCAGACGGGATAAGCAGTGAAGAGTACCGCATGCCCACCTGAGACTATATTTTTGTGCGTACCTCTTACACCCTGCATGTCTGGCTAAAAAGTTAAATGTGACAAGTGTACAGAGTTACAAAACAAAATACAGAATTTCTCAACTTTACAAAAGTGAGGGCCCTGCCCTTTGTGAGCTTACAATCTAAAGGAGACAATATAACAACTTCAGCATCCTATGACTTACCTGCACTAAGGCTTTATATCCACTTGAGATGATGAATCGCATTCAACACTTTACAATTGTACAAATGCACAGACGGGATAGGCAGCGAAGAGTACCGCATGTCCACCTGAGACTATATTTTTGTGCGTACCTCTTACACCCTGCATGTCTGGCTAAAAAGTTAAATGTGACAAGTGTACAGAGTTACAAAACAAAATACAGAATTTTAAAAGGCTGCACTTCCCTTCTTTTTTTTTTTTTTTAAAGGGCCCTTTTTTTTTTTTTTTTAAGGAAGTAAGAGCTGCAGTTTACATTCCATTTTTTGTGAGGGATAAGTGCTTTACCTTTGTTTTGATTGTGTGCCAGTGCAGAGTGACCGGGTACTGCTTATCCATCCTCCATAAAGCAGGAAGGTTCTCACTACCCACTTTACAGTTCTACAAATGTGCAGACGGGATAAGCAGTGAAGAGTACCGCATGCCCACCTGAGACTATATTTTTGTGCGTACCTCTTACACCCTGCATGTCTGGCTAAAAAGTTAAATGTGACAAGTGTACAGAGTTACAAAACAAAATACAGAATTTTAAAAGGCTGCACTTCCCTTTTTTTTTTTTATTTTTTTTTTAAAGGGCTCTTTTTTCTTTTTTTTAAGGAAGTAAGAGCTGCAGTTTACATTCCTTTTTTTGTGAGGGATAAGTGCTTTACCTTTCTTTTGATTGTGTGCCAATGCAGAGTGACCGGGTACTGCTTATCCATCCTCCATAAAGCAGGAAGGTTCTCATTACCCACTTTACCGTTCTACAAATGCACAGACAGGATAAGCAGTGAAGAGTACCGCATGCCCACCTGAGACTATATTTGTGTGCGTATCTCTTACACCCTGCATGTCTGGCTAAAAAGTTAAATGTGACAAGTGTACACACAGAGTTACAAAACAAAACACAGAATTTCTCAACTTTACAAAAGTGAGGGCCCTGCCCTTTGTGAGCTTACAATCTAAAGGAGACAATATAACAACTTCAGCATCCTATGACTTACCTGCACTAAGGCTTTATATCCACCTGAGATGATGAATCGCATTCAACACTTTACAGTTCTACAAATGCGCAGACGAGATAAGCAGCGAAGAGTACCGCATGTCCACCTTAGACTATATTTTTTTGCGTACCTCTTACACCCTGCATGTCTGGCTAAAAAGTTAAATGTGACAAGTGTACAGAGTTACAAAACAAAATACAGAATTTTAAAAGGCTGCACTTCCCTTCTTTTTTTTTTTTAAAGGGCCCTTTTTTTTTTTTTTTTGTTAAGGAAGTAAGAGCTGCAGTTTACATTCCTTTTTTTGTGAGGGATAAGTGCTTTACCTTTCTTTTGATTGTGTGCCAATGCAGAGTGACCGGGTACTGCTTTCCCATCCTCCATAAAGCAGGAAGGTTCTCACTACCCACTTTACAGTTCTACAAATGCGCAGACAGGATAAGCAGTGAAGAGTACCGCATGCCCACCTGAGACTATATTTTTGTGCGTACCTCTTACACCCTGCATGTCTGGCTAAAAAGTTAAACGTGACAAGTGTACAGAGTTACAAAACAAAATACAGAATTTCTCAACTTTACAAAAGTGAGGGCCCTGCCCTTTGTGAGCTTACAATCTAAAGGAGACAATATAACAACTTCAGCATTCTATGACTTACCTGCACTAAGGCTTTATATCCACCTGAAATGATGAATCGCAACCCATGTGAGACTGTATGGCGTAAGGGTCTAGCACCATCTAGTTATACAATTTTGATGTACGTGACAACCAACCCCATATTAATTCCTAACCTTAACCTTCCCTCAATGCTAAACCTCCCCATGCCTAACCTTCACCTTTCTCCCAACACCACACCCCCCTTCTCTCACTGATCTCTCCACTGTTAAAACTCCTTTCCTGGTACCCTGGGTTTGGTGCCTGCTAGCTGTGTATTATTCATATTGGGTTAGTCGTTCTGCGTAAAGTTAGGCGTTTTTTATTCTTTTGTTGGTACAGAGTCCTTTGGTTAATCCAGTTGGCCAACAGTAAAACATCTTGGCCAAGAAGATTTTAAGCCCACCCACCAACGCCAAGGTAGACTCTTTTGGGGTGGGACCTACACTACACTGGGCTAGCCTACTCTGGCTGGTGCTAGTCACCCTAAAATAGCATAATCTAAGGTTGTAAGCATGTGTCCTCCATTCTAATTTCACATCTCCTGCTCTGGTTGGTGCTTCTCACCAAGGTACCCTGTTCTAGTGTTGCGTCAAGTCCATGCATACTACCATCCATCGATTAGTATATAGGATAAGTATAAGCGAGTAAGCTTGATCTAATCCTAATCTCATCTATGTGGTTATTCCTAAACTACAGTCTATGTAGTTTTAGTTCAGGTACAGAATTCTAAATAGCGCATAAGAGTTAGTGTGTGTCACATTTTGCATGTCAAAGCATCAGGTCAGTATTAGTTAGTAGTTAGCATATATCAGTCTGTGGTAGGAGTCAGTGTATGTAACAAAAAACAAAAACCCTACCTATTCATACAGAGCAATCAGGTACTGCTCATCCATCCTCCATAAAGCAGGTAGCCCCTCATTTCCCACTGTACAGTTGTACAAATGCACAGACGGGATAGGCAGCGAAGAGTACCGCATGCCCACCTGAGACTATATTTTTGTGCGTACCTCTTACACCCTGCATGTCTGGCTAAAAAGTGAAATGTGACAAGTGTACAGAGTTACAAAACAAAATACAGAATTTTAAAAGGCTGCACTTCCCCTTTTTTTTTTTTTTTTAAAGGGCCCTTTTTTCTTTTTTTTAAGGAAGTAAGAGCTGCAGTTTACATTCCATTTGTTGTGAGGGATAAGTGCTTTACCTTTCTTTTGATTGTGTGCCAATGCAGAGTGACCGGGTACTGCTTATCCATCCTCCATAAAGCAGGAAGGTTCTCATTACCCACTTTACAGTTCTACAAATGCGCAGACAGGATAAGCAGTGAAGAGCACCGCATGCCCACCTGAGACTATATTTGTGTGCGTATCTCTTACACCCTGCATGTCTGGCTAAAAAGTTAAATGTGACAAGTGTACATACAGAGTTACAAAACAAAACACAGAATTTCTCAACTTTACAAAAGTGAGGGCCCTGCCCTTTGTGAGCTTACAATCTAAAGGAGACAATATAACAACTTCAGCATCCTATGACTTACCTGCACTAAGGCTTTATATCCACTTGAGATGATGAATCGCATTCAACACTTTACAATTGTACAAATGCGCAGACGGGATAAGCAGCGAAGAGTACCGCATGTCCACCTTAGACTATATTTTTTTGCGTACCTCTTACACCCTGCATGTCTGGCTAAAAAGTTAAATGTGACAAGTGTACAGAGTTACAAAACAAAATACAGAATTTTAAAAGGCTGCACTTCCCTTCTTTTTTTTTTTTTTTTTTTAAGGGCCCTTTTTTTCTTTTTTTTAAGGAAGTAGGAGCTGCAGTTTACATTCCATTTTTTGTGAGGGATAAGTGCTTTACCTTTGTTTTGATTGTGTGCCAATGCAGAGTGACCGGGTACTGCTTATCCATCCTCCATAAAGCAGGAAGGTTCTCACTACCCACTTTACAGTTCTACAAAATGTGCAGACGGGATAAGCAGTGAAGAGTACCGCATGCCCACCTGAGACTTTATTTTTGTGCGTACCTCTTACACCCTGCATGTCTGGCTAAAAAGTTAAATGTGACAAGTGTACAGAGTTACAAAACAAAATACAGAATTTTAAAAGGCTGCACTTCCCTTCTTTTTTTTTATTTTTTTTTTAAAGGGCTTTTTTCTTTTTTTTAAGGAAGTAAGAGCTGCAGTTTACATTCCTTTTTTTGTGAGGGATAAGTGCTTTACCTTTCTTTTGATTGTGTGCCAATGCAGAGTGACCGGGTACTGCTTATCCATCCTCCATAAAGCAGGAAGGTTCTCATTACCCACTTTACCGTTCTACAAATGCACAGACAGGATAAGCAGTGAAGAGTACCGCATGCCCACCTGAGACTATATTTGTGTGCGTATCTCTTACACCCTGCATGTCTGGCTAAAAAGTTAAATGTGACAAGTGTACACACAGAGTTACAAAACAAAACACAGAATTTCTCAACTTTACAAAAGTGAGGGCCCTGCCCTTTGTGAGCTTACAATCTAAAGGAGACAATATAACAACTTCAGCATCCTATGACTTACCTGCACTAAGGCTTTATATCCACCTGAGATGATGAATCGCATTCAACACTTTACAGTTCTACAAATGCACAGACGGGATAAGCAGCGAAGAGTACCGCATGTCCACCTTAGACTATATTTTTTTTGCGTACCTCTTACACCCTGCATGTCTGGCTAAAAAGTTAAATGTGACAAGTGTACAGAGTTACAAAACAAAATACAGAATTTTAAAAGGCTGCACTCCCCTTCTTTTTTTTTTTTAAAGGGCCCTTTTTTTTTTTTTTTTTTTGTTAAGGAAGTAAGAGCTGCAGTTTACATTCCTTTTTTTGTGAGGGATAAGTGCTTTACCTTTCTTTTGACTGTGTGCCAATGCAGAGTGACCGGGTACTGCTTATCCATCCTCCATAAAGCAGGAAGGTTCTCACTACCCACTTTACAGTTCTACAAATGTGCAGACGGGATAAGCAGTGAAGAGTACCGCATGCCCACCTGAGACTATATTTGTGTGCGTATCTCTTACACCCTGCATGTCTGGCTAAAAAGTTAAATGTGACAAGTGTACATACAGAGTTACAAAACAAAACACAGAATTTCTCAACTTTACAAAAGTGAGGGCCCTGCCCTTTGTGAGCTTACAATCTAAAGGAGACAATATAACAACTTCAGCATCCTATGACTTACCTGCACTAAGGCTTTATATCCACCTGAGATGATGAATCGCATTCAACACTTTACAGTTCTACAAATGCGCAGACGGGATAAGCAGCGAAGAGTACCGCATGCCCACCTGAGACTATATTTTTGTGCGTACCTCTTACACCCTGCATGTCTGGCTAAAAAGTTAAATGTGACAAGTGTACAGAGTTGCAAAACAAAATACAGAATTTTAAAAGGCTGCACTTCCCTTCTTTTTTTTATTTTTTTTTTAAAGGGCCCTTTTTTCTTTTTTTTAAGGAAGTAAGAGCTGCAGTTTACATTCTTTTTTTGTGAGGGATAAGTGCTTTACCTTTCTTTTGATTGTGTGCCAATGCAGAGTGACCGGGTACTGCTTATCCATCCTCCATAAAACAGGAAGATTCTCATCCCCCACTTTATAGTTCTACAAATGTGCAGACGGGATAAGCAGTGAAGAGTACCGCATGCCCACCTGAGACTATATTTTTGTGCGTACCTCTTACACCCTGCATGTCTGGCTAAAAAGTTAAATGTGACAAGTGTACAGAGTTACAAAACAAAATACAGAATTTCTCAACTTTACAAAAGTGAGGGCCCTGCCCTTTGTGAGCTTACAATCTAAAGGAGACAATATAACAACTTCAGCATCCTATGACTTACCTGCACTAAGGCTTTATATCCACTTGAGATGATGAATCGCATTCAACACTTTACAATTGTACAAATGCGCAGACGGGATAAGCAGCGAAGAGTACCGCATGTCCACCTTAGACTATATTTTTTTGCGTACCTCTTACACCCTGCATGTCTGGCTAAAAAGTTAAATGTGACAAGTGTACAGAGTTACAAAACAAAATACAGAATTTTAAAAGGCTGCACTTCCCTTCTTTTTTTTTTTTTTTTTTTAAGGGCCCTTTTTTTCTTTTTTTTAAGGAAGTAGGAGCTGCAGTTTACATTCCATTTTTTGTGAGGGATAAGTGCTTTACCTTTGTTTTGATTGTGTGCCAATGCAGAGTGACCGGGTACTGCTTATCCATCCTCCATAAAGCAGGAAGGTTCTCACTACCCACTTTACAGTTCTACAAATGTGCAGACGGGATAAGCAGTGAAGAGTACCGCATGCCCACCTGAGACTATATTTTTGTGCGTACCTCTTACACCCTGCATGTCTGGCTAAAAAGTTAAATGTGACAAGTGTACAGAGTTACAAAACAAAATACAGAATTTTAAAAGGCTGCACTTCCCTTCTTTTTTTTTATTTTTTTTTTAAAGGGCTTTTTTCTTTTTTTTAAGGAAGTAAGAGCTGCAGTTTACATTCCTTTTTTTGTGAGGGATAAGTGCTTTACCTTTCTTTTGATTGTGTGCCAATGCAGAGTGACCGGGTACTGCTTATCCATCCTCCATAAAGCAGGAAGGTTCTCATTACCCACTTTACAGTTCTACAAATGCACAGACAGGATAAGCAGTGAAGAGTACCGCATGCCCACCTGAGACTATATTTGTGTGCGTATCTCTTACACCCTGCATGTCTGGCTAAAAAGTTAAATGTGACAAGTGTACACACAGAGTTACAAAACAAAACACAGAATTTCTCAACTTTACAAAAGTGAGGGCCCTGCCCTTTGTGAGCTTACAATCTAAAGGAGACAATATAACAACTTCAGCATCCCATGACTTACCTGCACTAAGGCTTTATATCCACCTGAGATGATGAATCGCATTCAACACTTTACAGTTCTACAAATGCGCAGACGGGATAAGCAGCGAAGAGTACCGCATGTCCACCTTAGACTATATTTTTTTTGCGTACCTCTTACACCCTGCATGTCTGGCTAAAAAGTTAAATGTGACAAGTGTACAGAGTTACAAAACAAAATACAGAACTTTAAAAGGCTGCACTTCCCTTCTTTTTTTTTTTTAAAGGGCCCTTTTTTTTTTTTTTTTTTGTTAAGGAAGTAAGAGCTGCAGTTTACATTCCTTTTTTTTGTGAGGGATAAGTGCTTTACCTTTCTTTTGACTGTGTGCCAATGCAGAGTGACCGGGTACTGCTTATCCATCCTCCATAAAGCAGGAAGGTTCTCACTACCCACTTTACAGTTCTACAAATGTGCAGACGGGATAAGCAGTGAAGAGTACCGCATGCCCACCTGAGACTATATTTGTGTGCGTATCTCTTACACCCTGCATGTCTGGCTAAAAAGTTAAATGTGACAAGTGTACATACAGAGTTACAAAACAAAACACAGAATTTCTCAACTTTACAAAAGTGAGGGCCCTGCCCTTTGTGAGCTTACAATCTAAAGGAGACAATATAACAACTTCAGCATCCTATGACTTACCTGCACTAAGGCTTTATATCCACCTGAGATGATGAATCGCATTCAACACTTTACAGTTCTACAAATGCGCAGACGGGATAAGCAGCGAAGAGTACCGCATGCCCACCTGAGACTATATTTTTGTGCGTACCTCTTACACCCTGCATGTCTGGCTAAAAAGTTAAATGTGACAAGTGTACAGAGTTGCAAAACAAAATACAGAATTTTAAAAGGCTGCACTTCCCTTCTTTTTTTTATTTTTTTTTTAAAGGGCCCTTTTTTCTTTTTTTTAAGGAAGTAAGAGCTGCAGTTTACATTCTTTTTTTGTGAGGGATAAGTGCTTTACCTTTCTTTTGATTGTGTGCCAATGCAGAGTGACCGGGTACTGCTTATCCATCCTTCATAAAACAGGAAGATTCTCATCCCCCACTTTATAGTTCTACAAATGTGCAGACGGGATAAGCAGTGAAGAGTACCGCATGCCCACCTGAGACTATATTTTTGTGCGTACCTCTTACACCCTGCATGTCTGGCTAAAAAGTTAAATGTGACAAGTGTACAGAGTTACAAAACAAAATACAGAATTTTAAAAGGCTGCACTTCCCTTCTTTTTTTTTATTTTTTTTTTAAAGGGCCCTTTTTCTTTTTTTTAAGGAAGTAAGAGCTGCAGTTTACATTCCTTTTTTTGTGAGGGATAAGTGCTTTACCTTTCTTTTGATTGTGTGCCAATGCAGAGTGACCGGGTACTGCTTATCCATCCTCCATAAAGCAGGAAGGTTCTCATTACCCACTTTACAGTTCTACAAATGCACAGACAGGATAAGCAGTGAAGAGTACCGCATGCCCACCTGAGACTATATTTGTGTGCGTATCTCTTACACCCTGCATGTCTGGCTAAAAAGTTAAATGTGACAAGTGTACACACAGAGTTACAAAACAAAACACAGAATTTCTCAACTTTACAAAAGTGAGGGCCCTGCCCTTTGTGAGCTTACAATCTAAAGGAGACAATATAACAACTTCAGCATCCTATGACTTACCTGCACTAAGGCTTTATATCCACCTGAAATGATGAATCGCAACCCATGTGAGACTGTATGGCGTAAGGGTCTAGCACCATCTAGTTATACAATTTTGATGTATGTGACAACCAACCCCATATTAATTCCTAACCTTAACCTTCCCTCAATGCTAAACCTCCCCATGCCTAACCTTCACCTTTCTCCCAACACCACACCCCCCTTCTCTCACTGATCTCTCCACTGTTAAAACTCCTTTCCTGGTACCCTGGGTTTGGTGCCTGCTAGCTGTGTATTATTCATATTGGGTTAGTCGTTCTGCGTAAAGTTAGGCGTTTTTTATTCTTTTGTTGGTACAGAGTCCTTTGGTTAATCCAGTTGGCCAACAGTAAAACATCTTGGCCAAGAAGATTTTAAGCCCACCCACCAACGCCAAGGTAGACTCTTTTGGGGTGGGACCTACACTACACTGGGCTAGCCTACTCTGGCTGGTGCTAGTCACCCTAAAATAGCATAATCTAAGGTTGTAAGCATGTGTCCTCCATTCTAATTTCACATCTCCTGCTCTGGTTGGTGCTTCTCACCAAGGTACCCTGTTCTAGTGTTGCGTCAAGTCCATGCATACTACCATCCATCGATTAGTATATAGGATAAGTATAAGCGAGTAAGCTTGATCTAATCCTAATCTCATCTATGTGGTTATTCCTAAACAACAGTCTATGTAGTTTTAGTTCAGGTACAGAATTCTAAATAGCGCATAAGAGTTAGTGTGTGTCACATTTTGCATGTCAAAGCATCAGGTCAGTATTAGTTAGTAGTTAGCATATATCAGTCTGTGGTAGGAGTCAGTGTATGTAACAAAAAAAAACCCTACCTATTCATACAGAGCAATCAGGTACTGCTCATCCATCCTCCATAAAGCAGGTAGCCCCTCATTTCCCACTGTACAGTTGTACAAATGCACAGATGGGATAGGCAGCGAAGAGTACCGCATGCCCACCTGAGACTATATTTTTGTGCGTACCTCTTACACCCTGCATGTCTGGCTAAAAAGTGAAATGTGACAAGTGTACAGAGTTACAAAACAAAATACAGAATTTTAAAAGGCTGCACTTCCCTTTTTTTTTTTTTAAAGGGCCCTTTTTCTTTTTTTTAAGGAAGTAAGAGCTGCAGTTTACATTCCATTTTTTGTGAGGGATAAGTGCTTTACCTTTCTTTTGATTGTGTGCCAATGCAGAGTGACCGGGTACTGCTTATCCATCCTCCATAAAGCAGGAAGGTTCTCATTACCCACTTTACAGTTCTACAAATGCACAGACAGGATAAGCAGTGAAGAGTACCGCATGCCCACCTGAGACTATATTTGTGTGCGTATCTCTTACACCCTGCATGTCTGGCTAAAAAGTTAAATGTGACAAGTGTACATACAGAGTTACAAAACAAAACACAGAATTTCTCAACTTTACAAAAGTGAGGGCCCTGCCCTTTGTGAGCTTACAATCTAAAGGAGACAATATAACAACTTCAGCATCCTATGACTTACCTGCACTAAGGCTTTATATCCACCTGAGATGATGAATCGCATTCAACACTTTACAGTTCTACAAATGCGCAGACGGGATAAGCAGCGAAGAGTACCGCATGCCCACCTGAGACTATATTTTTGTGCGTACCTCTTACACCCTGCATGTCTGGCTAAAAAGTTAAATGTGACAAGTGTACAGAGTTACAAAACAAAAGACAGAATTTTAAAAGGCTGCACTTCCCTTCTTTTTTTTTTTTTTTTTTTAAAGGGCCCTTTTTTTCTTTTTTTTAAGGAAGTAAGAGCTGCAGTTTACATTCCATTTTTTGTGAGGGATAAGTGCTTTACCTTTCTTTTGATTGTGTGCCAATGCAGAGTGACCGGGTACTGCTTATCCATCCTCCATAAAGCAGGAAGATTCTCATTCCCCACTTTATAGTTCTACAAATGTGCAGACGAGATAAGCAGCAAAGAGTACCGCATGCCCACCTGAGACTATATTTTTGTGCGTACCTCTTACACCCTGCATGTCTGGCTAAAAAGTTAAATGTGACAAGTGTACAGAGTTACAAAACAAAATACAGAATTTTAAAAGGCTGCACTTCCCTTCTTTTTTTTTTTTTTTTTTTTTAAAGGGCCCTTTTTTCTTTTTTTTTTTAAGGAAGTAAGAGCTGCAGTTTACATTCCATTTTTTGTGAGGGATAAGTGCTTTACCTTTCTTTTGATTGTGTGCCAATGCAGAGTGACCGGGTACTGCTTATCCATCCTCCATAAAGCAGGAAGATTCTCATTCCCCACTTTATAGTTCTACAAATGTGCAGACGAGATAAGCAGCAAAGAGTACCGCATGCCCACCTGAGACTATATTTTTGTGCGTACCTCTTACACCCTGCATGTCTGGCTAAAAAGTTAAATGTGACAAGTGTACAGAGTTACAAAACAAAATACAGAATTTTAAAAGGCTGCACTTCCCTTCTTCTTTTTTTTTTTTTTTTTAAAGGCCCCTTTTTTCTTTTTTTTTTAAGGAAGTAAGAGCTGCAGTTTACATTCCATTTTTTTGTGAGGGATAAGTGCTTTACCTTTCTTTTGATTGTGTGCCAATGCAGAGTGACCGGGTACTGCTTATCCATCCTCCATAAAGCAGGAAGGTTCTCGCTACCCACTTTACAGTTCTACAAATGCGCAGATAGGATAAGCAGTGAAGAGTACCGCATGCCCACCTGAGACTATAATTTTGTGCGTACCTCTTACACCCTGCATGTCTGGCTAAAAAGTGAAATGTGACAAGTGTACAGAGTTACAAAACAAAATACAGAATTTTAAAAAGCTGCACTAACCTTTTTTTTTTTTTTTTTTTTAAAGGGCCCTTTTTTCTTTTTATTTTTTAAGGAAGTAAGAGCTGCAGTTTACATTCCATTTTTTGTGAGGGATAAGTGCTTTACCTTTCTTTTGATTGTGTGCCAATGCAGAGTGACCGGATACTGCTTATCCATCCTCCATAAAGCAGGAAGATTCTCATTCCCCACTTTATAGTTATACAAATGTGCAGACGAGATAAGCAGCAAAGAGTACCGCATGCCCACCTGAGACTATATTTTTGTGCGTACCTCTTACACCCTGCATGTCTGGCTAAAAAGTTAAATGTGACAAGTGTACACACAGAGTTACAAAACAAAACACAGAATTTCTCAACTTTACAAAAGTGAGGGCCCTGCCCTTTGTGAGCTTACAATCTAAAGGAGACAATATAACAACTTCAGCATCCTATGACTTACCTGCACTAAGGCTTTATATCCACCTGAGATGATGAATCGCATTCAACACTTTACAGTTCTACAAATGCGCAGACGGGATAAGCAGCGAAGAGTACCGCATGCCCACCCGAGACTATGTTTTTGTGCGTACCTCTTACACCCTGCATGTCTGGCTAAAAAGTTAAATGTGACAAGTGTACAGAGTTACAAAACAAAATACAGAATTTTAAAAGGCTGCACTTCCCTTCTTTTTTTTTTTTTTTTTTTTAAAGGGCCCTTTTTTCTTTTTTTTAAGGAAGTAAGAGCTGCAGTTTACATTCCATTTTTTGTGAGGGATAAGTGCTTTACCTTTCTTTTGACTGTGTGCCAATGCAGAGTGACCGGGTACTGCTTATCCATCCTCCATAAAGCAGGAAGGTTCTCACTACCCACTTTACAGTTCTACAAATGTGCAGACGGGATAAGCAGTGAAGAGTACCGCATGCCCACCTGAGACTATATTTTTGTGCGTACCTCTTACACCCTGCATGTCTGGCTAAAAAGTTAAATGTGACAAGTGTACAGAGTTACAAAACAATATACAGAATTTTAAAAGGCTGCACTTCCCTTCTTTTTTTTATTATTTTTTTAAAGGGCCCTTTTTCTTTTTTTTAATGAAGTAAGAGCTGCAGTTTACATTCCTTTTTTTGTGAAGGATAAGTGCTTTACCTTTCTTTTGATTGTGTGCCAATGCAGAGTGACCGGGTACTGCTTATCCATCCTCCATAAAGCAGGAAGATTCTCATTCCCCACTTTATAGTTCTACAAATGTGCAGATAGGATAAGCAGTGAAGAGTACCGCATGCCCACCTGAGACTATATTTTTGTGCGTACCTCTTACACCCTGCATGTCTGGCTAAAAAGTTAAATGTGACAAGTGTACAGAGTTACAAAACAAAATACAGAATTTTAAAAGGCTGCACTTCCCTTCTTTTTTTTTTTTAAAGGGCCCTTTTTTTTTTTTTTTTTAAGGAAGTAAGAGCTGCAGTTTACATTCCATTTTTTGTGAGGGATAAGTGCTTTACCTTTGTTTTGATTGTGTGCCAATGCAGAGTGACCGGGTACTGCTTATCCGTCCTCCATAAAGCCGGAAGATTCTCATCCCCCACTTTATAGTTTTACAAATGTGCAGACCGGATAAGCAGCAAAGAGTACCGCATGCCCACCTGAGACTATATTTTTGTGCGTACCTTTTACACCCTGCATGTCTGGCTAAAAAGTTAAATGTGACAAGTGTACAGAGTTACAAAACAAAATACAGAATTTTAAAAGGCTGCACTTCCCTTCTTTTTTTTATTTTTTTTTTAAAGGGCCCTTTTTCTTTTTTTTAAGGAAGTAAGAGCTGCAGTTTACATTCCTTTTTTTGTGAGGGATAAGTGCTTTACCTTTCTTTTGATTGTGTGCCAATGCAGAGTGACCGGGTACTGCTTATCCATCCTCCATAAAGCAGGAAGGTTCTCATTACCCACTTTACAGTTCTTTAAATGCACAGACAGGATAAGCAGTGAAGAGTACCGCATGCCCACCTGAGACTATATTTGTGTGCGTATCTCTTACACCCTGCATGTCTGGCTAAAAAGTTAAATGTGACAAGTGTACACACAGAGTTACAAAACAAAACACAGAATTTCTCAACTTTACAAAAGTGAGGGCCCTGCCCTTTGTGAGCTTACAATCTAAAGGAGACAATATAACAACTTCAGCATCCTATGACTTACCTGCACTAAGGCTTTATATCCACCTGAGATGATGAATCGCATTCAACACTTTACAGTTCTACAAATGCGCAGACGGGATAAGCAGCGAAGAGTACCGCATGCCCACCTGAGACTATATTTTTGTGCGTACCTCTTACACTATGCATGTCTGGCTAAAAAGTTAAATGTGACAAGTGTACAGGGTTACAAAACAAAATACAGAATTTTAAAAGGCTGCACTTCCCTTCTTTTTTTTAATATTTTTTTTAAAGGGCCCTTTTTTCTTTTTTTTAAGGAAGTAAGAGCTGCAGTTTACATTCCTTTTTTTGTGAGGGATAAATGCTTTACCTTTCTTTTGATTGTGTGCCAATGCAGAGTGACCGGGTACTGCTTATCCATCCTCCATAAAGCAGGAAGGTTCTCACTACCCACTTTATAGTTCTACAAATGTGCAGACGGGATAAGCAGCAAAGAGTACCGCATGCCCACCTGAAACTATATTTTTGTGCGTACCTCTTACACTATGCATGTCTGGCTAAAAAGTTAAATGTGACAAGTGTACAGGGTTACAAAACATAATACAGAATTTTAAAAGGCTGCACTTCCCTTCTTTTTTTTTTTTTAAAGGGCCCTTTTTTCTTTTTTTTTAAGGAAGTAAGAGCTGCAGTTTACATTCCATTTTTTGTGAGGGATAAGTGCTTTACCTTTCTTTTGATTGTGTGCCAATGCAGAGTGACCGGGTACTGCTTATCCATCCTCCATAAAGCAGGAAGATTCTCATCCCCCACTTTATAGTTCTACAAATGTGCAGACGGGATAAGCAGTGAAGAGTACCGCATGCCCACCTAAGACTATATTTTTGTGCGTACCTCTTACACCCTGCATGTCTGGCTAAAAAGTTAAACGTGACAAGTGTACAGAGTTACAAAACAAAATACAGAATTTCTCAACTTTACAAAAGTGAGGGCCCTGCCCTTTGTGAGCTTACAATCTAAAGGAGACAATATAACAACTTCAGCATTCTATGACTTACCTGCACTAAGGCTTTATATCCACCTAAAATGATGAATCGCAACCCATGTGAGACTGTATGGCGTAAGGGTCTAGCACCATCTAGTTATACAATTTTGATGTACGTGACAACCAACCCCATATTAATTCCTAACCTTAACCTTCCCTCAATGCTAAACCTCCCCATGCCTAACCTTCACCTTTCTCCCAACACCACACCCCCCTTCTCTCACTGATCTCTCCACTGTTAAAACTCCTTTCCTGGTACCCTGGGTTTGGTGCCTGCTAGCTGTGTATTATTCATATTGGGTTAGTCGTTCTGCGTAAAGTTAGGCGTTTTTTATTCTTTTGTTGGTACAGAGTCCTTTGGTTAATCCAGTTGGCCAACAGTAAAACATCTTGGCCAAGAAGATTTTAAGCCCACCCACCAACGCCAAGGTAGACTCTTTTGGGGTGGGACCTACACTACACTGGGCTAGCCTACTCTGGCTGGTGCTAGTCACCCTAAAATAGCATAATCTAAGGTTGTAAGCATGTGTCCTCCATTCTAATTTCACATCTCCTGCTCTGGTTGGTGCTTCTCACCAAGGTACCCTGTTCTAGTGTTGCGTCAAGTCCATGGATACTACCATCCATCGATTAGTATATAGGATAAGTATAAGCGAGTAAGCTTGATCTAATCCTAATCTCATCTATGTGGTTATTCCTAAACTACAGTCTATGTAGTTTTAGTTCAGGTACAGAATTCTAAATAGCGCATAAGAGTTAGTGTGTGTCACATTTTGCATGTCAAAGCATCAGGTCAGTATTAGTTAGTAGTTAGCATATATCAGTCTGTGGTAGGAGTCAGTGTATGTAACAAAAAAAAACCCTACCTATTCATACAGAGCAATCAGGTACTGCTCATCCATCCTCCATAAAGCAGGTAGCCCCTCATTTCCCACTGTACAGTTGTACAAATGCACAGACGGGATAGGCAGCGAAGAGTACCGCATGCCCACCTGAGACTATATTTTTGTGCGTACCTCTTACACCCTGCATGTCTGGCTAAAAAGTTAAATGTGACAAGTGTACAGAGTTACAAAACAAAATACAGAATTTTAAAAGGCTGCACTTCCCTTCTTTTTTTTTTTTTTTTTTTTTTAAGGGCCCTTTTTTCTTTTTTTTAAGGAAGTAAGAGCTGCAGTTTACATTCCATTTTTTGTGAGGGATAAGTGCTTTACCTTTCTTTTGATTGTGTGCCAATGCAGAGTGACCGGGTACTGCTTATCCATCCTCCATAAAGCAGGAAGGTTCTCATTACCCACTTTACAGTTCTACAAATGCACAGACAGGATAAGCAGTGAAGAGTACCGCATGCCCACCTGAGACTATATTTGTGTGCGTATCTCTTACACCCTGCATGTCTGGCTAAAAAGTTAAATGTGACAAGTGTACATACAGAGTTACAAAACAAAACACAGAATTTCTCAACTTTACAAAAGTGAGGGCCCTGCCCTTTGTGAGCTTACAATCTAAAGGAGACAATATAACAACTTCAGCATCCTATGACTTACCTGCACTAAGGCTTTATATCCACCTGAGATGATGAATCGCATTCAACACTTTACAGTTCTACAAATGCGCAGACGGGATAAGCAGCGAAGAGTACCGCATGCCCACCTGAGACTATATTTTTGTGCGTACCTCTTACACCCTGCATGTCTGGCTAAAAAGTTAAATGTGACAAGTGTACAGAGTTACAAATCAAAAGACAGAATTTTAAAAGGCTGCACTTCCCTTCTTTTTTTTTTTATTTTTTTTTTAAAGGGCCCTTTTTTCTTTTTTTTTTTAAGGAAGTAAGAGCTGCAGTTTACATTCCATTTTTTGTGAGGGATAAGTGCTTTACCTTTCTTTTGATTGTGTGCCAATGCAGAGTGACCGGGTACTGCTTATCCATCCTCCATAAAGCAGGAAGATTCTCATTCCCCACTTTATAGTTCTACAAATGTGCAGACGAGATAAGCAGCAAAGAGTACCGCATGCCCACCTGAGACTATATTTTTGTGCGTACCTCTTACACCCTGCATGTCTGGCTAAAAAGTTAAATGTGACAAGTGTACAGAGTTACAAAACAAAATACAGAATTTTAAAAGGCTGCACTTCCCTTCTTTTTTTTTTTTTTTTTTTTTTTTAAAGGGCCCTTTTTTCTTTTTATTTTTTAAGGAAGTAAGAGCTGCAGTTTACATTCCATTTTTTGTGAGGGATAAGTGCTTTACCTTTCTTTTGATTGTGTGCCAATGCAGAGTGACCGGGTACTGCTTATCCATCCTCCATAAAGCAGGAAGGTTCTCGCTACCCACTTTACAGTTCTACAAATGCGCAGATAGGATAAGCAGTGAAGAGTACCGCATGCCCACCTGAGACTATAATTTTGTGCGTACCTCTTACACCCTGCATGTCTGGCTAAAAAGTGAAATGTGAAAAGTGTACAGAGTTACAAAACAAAATACAGAATTTTAAAAAGCTGCACTAACCTTCTTTTTTTTTTTTTTTTTTTTTTTAAAGGGCCCTTTTTTCTTTTTATTTTTTAAGGAAGTAAGAGCTGCAGTTTACATTCCATTGTTTGTGAGGGATAAGTGCTTTACCTTTCTTTTGATTGTGTGCCAATGCAGAGTGACCGGATACTGCTTATCCATCCTCCATAAAGCAGGAAGATTCTCATTCCCCACTTTATAGTTCTACAAATGTGCAGACGAGATAAGCAGCAAAGAGTACCGCATGCCCACCTGAGACTATATTTTTGTGCGTACCTCTTACACCCTGCATGTCTGGCTAAAAAGTTAAATGTGACAAGTGTACACACAGAGTTACAAAACAAAACACAGAATTTCTCAACTTTACAAAAGTGAGGGCCCTGCCCTTTGTGAGCTTACAATCTAAAGGAGACAATATAACAACTTCAGCATCCTATGACTTACCTGCACTAAGGCTTTATATCCACCTGAGATGATGAATCGCATTCAACACTTTACAGTTCTACAAATGCGCAGACGGGATAAGCAGCGAAGAGTACCGCATGCCCACCCGAGACTATGTTTTTGTGCGTACCTCTTACACCCTGCATGTCTGGCTAAAAAGTTAAATGTGACAAGTGTACAGAGTTACAAAACAAAATACAGAATTTTAAAAGGCTGCACTTCCCTTCTTTTTTTTTTTTTTTTTTTTTAAAGGGCCCTTTTTTCTTTTTTTTAAGGAAGTAAGAGCTGCAGTTTACATTCCATTTTTTTGTGAGGGATAAGTGCTTTACCTTTCTTTTGATTGTGTGCCAATGCAGAGTGACCGGGTACTGCTTATCCATCCTCCATAAAGCAGGAAGATTCTCATTCCCCACTTTATAGTTCTACAAATGTGCAGACGGGATAAGCAGCAAAGAGTACCGCATGCCCACCTGAGACTATATTTTTGTGCGTACCTCTTACACTATGCATGTCTGGCTAAAAAGTTAAATGTGACAAGTGTACAGGGTTACAAAACATAATACAGAATTTTAAAAGGCTGCACTTCCCTTCTTTTTTTTTTTTTAAAGGGCCCTTTTTTTTTTTTTTTTTAAGGAAGTAAGAGCTGCAGTTTACATTCCATTTTTTGTGAGGGATAAGTGCTTTACCTTTCTTTTGATTGTGTGCCAATGCAGAGTGACCGGGTACTGCTTATCCATCCTCCATAAAGCAGGAAGATTCTCATCCCCCACTTTATAGTTCTACAAATGTGCAGACGGGATAAGCAGTGAAGAGTACCGCATGCCCACCTGAGACTATATTTTTGTGCGTACCTCTTACACCCTGCATGTCTGGCTAAAAAGTTAAACGTGACAAGTGTACAGAGTTACAAAACAAAATACAGAATTTCTCAACTTTACAAAAGTGAGGGCCCTGCCCTTTGTGAGCTTACAATCTAAAGTAGACAATATAACAACTTCAGCATTCTATGACTTACCTGCACTAAGGCTTTATATCCACCTGAAATGATGAATCGCAACCCATGTGAGACTGTATGGCGTAAGGGTCTAGCACCATCTAGTTATACAATTTTGATGTACGTGACAACTAACCCCATATTAATTCCTAACCTTAACCTTCCCTCAATGCTAAACCTCCCCATGCCTAACCTTCACCTTTCTCCCAACACCACACCCCCCTTCTCTCACTGATCTCTCCACTGTTAAAACTCCTTTCCTGGTACCCTGGGTTTGGTGCCTGCTAGCTGTGTATTATTCATATTGGGTTAGTCGTTCTGCGTAAAGTTAGGCGTTTTTTATTCTTTTGTTGGTACAGAGTCCTTTGGTTAATCCAGTTGGCCAACAGTAAAACATCTTGGCCAAGAAGATTTTAAGCCCACCCACCAACGCCAAGGTAGACTCTTTTGGGGTGGGACCTACACTACACTGGGCTAGCCTACTCTGGCTGGTGCTAGTCACCCTAAAATAGCATAATCTAAGGTTGTAAGCATGTGTCCTCCATTCTAATTTCACATCTCCTGCTCTGGTTGGTGCTTCTCACCAAGGTACCCTGTTCTAGTGTTGCGTCAAGTCCATGCATACTACCATCCATCGATTAGTATATAGGATAAGTATAAGCGAGTAAGCTTGATCTAATCCTAATCTCATCTATGTGGTTATTCCTAAACAACAGTCTATGTAGTTTTAGTTCAGGTACAGAATTCTAAATAGCGCATAAGAGTTAGTGTGTGTCACATTTTGCATGTCAAAGCATCAGGTCAGTATTAGTTAGTAGTTAGCATATATCAATCTGTGGTAGGAGTCAGTGTATGTAACAAAAAAAACCCCTACCTATTCATACAGAGCAATCAGGTACTGCTCATCCATCCTCCATAAAGCAGGTAGCCCCTCATTTCCCACTGTATAGTTGTACAAATGCACAGACGGGATAGGCAGCGAAGAGTACCGCATGCCCACCTGAGACTATATTTTTGTGCGTACCTCTTACACCCTGCATGTCTGGCTAAAAAGTGAAATGTGACAAGTGTACAGAGTTACAAAACAAAATACAGAATTTTAAAAGGCTGCACTTCCCTTCTTTTTTTTATTTTTTTTTTAAAGGGCCCTTTTTTCTTTTTTTTAAGGAAGTAAGAGCTGAAGTTTACATTCCTTTTTTTGTGAGGGATAAATGCTTTACCTTTCTTTCGATTGTGTGCCAATGCAGAGTGACCGGGTACTGCTTATCCATCCTCCATAAAGCAGGAAGGTTCTCATTACCCACTTTACAGTTCTACAAATGCACAGACAGGATAAGCAGTGAAGAGTACCGCATGCCCACCTGAGACTATATTTGTGTGCGTATCTCTTACACCCTGCATGTCTGGCTAAAAAGTTAAATGTGACAAGTGTACATACAGAGTTACAAAACAAAACACAGAATTTCTCAACTTTACAAAAGTGAGGGCCCTGCCCTTTGTGAGCTTACAATCTAAAGGAGACAATATAACAACTTCAGCATCCTATGACTTACCTGCACTAAGGCTTTATATCCACCTGAGATGATGAATCACATTCAACACTTTACAGTTCTACAAATGCGCAGACGGGATAAGCAGCGAAGAGTACCGCATGCCCACCTGAGACTATATTTTTGTGCGTACCTCTTACACCCTGCATGTCTGGCTAAAAAGTTAAATGTGACAAGTGTACAGAGTTACAAAACAAAATACAGAATTTTAAAAGGCTGCACTTCCCTTCTTTTTTTTTTTTTTTTTTTTAAAGGGCCCTTTTTTCTTTTTTTTTTTAAGGAAGTAAGAGCTGCAGTTTACATTCCATTTTTTGTGAGGGATAAGTGCTTTACCTTTCTTTTGATTGTGTGCCAATGCAGAGTGACCGGGTACTGCTTATCCATCCTCCATAAAGCAGGAAGGTTCTCACTACCCACTTTACAGTTCTACAAATGCGCAGATAGGATAAGCAGTGAAGAGTACCGCATGCCCACCTGAGACTATAATTTTGTGCGTACCTCTTACACCCTGCATGTCTGGCTAAAAAGTGAAATGTGACAAGTGTACAAAGTTACAAAACAAAATACAGAATTTTAAAAAGCTGCACTAACCTTTTTTTTTTTTTTTTTTTTAAAGGGCCCTTTTTTCTTTTTATTTTTTAAGGAAGTAAGAGCTGCAGTTTACATTCCATTTTTTGTGAGGGATAAGTGCTTTACCTTTCTTTTGATTGTGTGCCAATGCAGAGTGACCGGGTACTGCTTATCCATCCTCCATAAAGCAGGAAGGTTCTCACTACCCACTTTACAGTTCTACAAATGCGCAGATAGGATAAGCAGTTTAGAGTACCGCATGCCCACCTGAGACTATAATTTTGTGCGTACCTCTTACACCCTGCATGTCTGGCTAAAAAGTGAAATGTGACAAGTGTACAGAGTTACAAAACAAAATACAGAATTTTAAAAGGCTGCACTTCCCTTCTTTTTTTTTTTTTTTTTTTTAAAGGGCCCTTTTTTCTTTTTTTTAAGGAAGTAAGAGCTGCAGTTTACATTCCTTTTTTTGTGAGGGATAAGTGCTTTACCTTTCTTTTGATTGTGTGCCAATGCAGAGTGACCGGGTACTGCTTATCCATCCTCCATAAAGCAGGAAGGTTCTCATTACCCACTTTACAGTTCTACAAATGCACAGACAGGATAAGCAGTGAAGAGTACCGCATGCCCACCTGAGACTATATTTGTGTGCGTATCTCTTACACCCTGCATGTCTGGCTAAAAAGTTAAATGTGACAAGTGTACACACAGAGTTACAAAACAAAACACAGAATTTCTCAACTTTACAAAAGTGAGGGCCCTGCCCTTTGTGAGCTTACAATCTAAAGGAGACAATATAACAACTTCAGCATCCTATGACTTACCTGCACTAAGGCTTTATATCCACCTGAGATGATGAATCGCATTCAACACTTTACAGTTCTACAAATGCGCAGACGGGATAAGCAGCGAACAGTACCGCATGCCCACCCGAGACTATATTTTTGTGCGTACCTCTTACACCCTGCATGTCTGGCTAAAAAGTTAAATGTGACAAGTGTACAGAGCTACAAAACAAAATACAGAATTTTAAAAGGCTGCACTTCCCTTCTTTTTTTTTTTTTTTTTTTTAAAGGGCCCTTTTTTCTTTTTTTTAAGGAAGTAAGAGCTGCAGTTTACATTCCATTTTTTTGTGAGGGATAAGTGCTTTACCTTTCTTTTGATTGTGTGCCAATGCAGAGTGACCGGGTACTGCTTATCCATCCTCCATAAAGCAGGAAGATTCTCATTCCCCACTTTATAGTTCTACAAATGTGCAGACGGGATAAGCAGCAAAGAGTACCGCATGCCCACCTGAGACTATATTTTTGTGCGTACCTCTTACACTATGCATGTCTGGCTAAAAAGTTAAATGTGACAAGTGTACAGGGTTACAAAACATAATACAGAATTTTAAAAGGCTGCACTTCCCTTCTTTTTTTTTTTTAAAGGGCCCTTTTTTCTTTTTTTTTAAGGAAGTAAGAGCTGCAGTTTACATTCCATTTTTTGTGAGGGATAAGTGCTTTACCTTTCTTTTGATTGTGTGCCAATGCAGAGTGACCGGGTACTGCTTATCCATCCTCCATAAAGCAGGAAGATTTTTATCCCCCACTTTATAGTTCTACAAATGTGCAGACGGGATAAGCAGTGAAGAGTACCGCATGCCCACCTGAGACTATATTTTTGTGCGTACCTCTTACACCCTGCATGTCTGGCTAAAAAGTTAAATGTGACAAGTGTACAGAGTTACAAAACAAAATACAGAATTTCTCAACTTTACAAAAGTGAGGGCCCTGCCCTTTGTGAGCTTACAATCTAAAGGAGACAATATAACAACTTCAGCATTCTATGACTTACCTGCACTAAGGCTTTATATCCACCTGAAATGATGAATCGCAACCCATGTGAGACTGTATGGCGTAAGGGTCTAGCACCATCTAGTTATACAATTTTGATGTACGTGACAACCAACCCCATATTAATTCCTAACCTTAACCTTCCCTCAATGCTAAACCTCCCCATGCCTAACCTTCACCTTTCTCCCAACACCACACCCCCCTTCTCTCACTGATCTCTCCACTGTTAAAACTCCTTTCCTGGTACCCTGGGTTTGGTGCCTGCTAGCTGTGTATTATTCATATTGGGTTAGTCGTTCTGCGTAAAGTTAGGCGTTTTTTATTCTTTTGTTGGTACAGAGTCCTTTGGTTAATCCAGTTGGCCAACAGTAAAACATCTTGGCCAAGAAGATTTTAAGCCCACCCACCAACGCCAAGGTAGACTCTTTTGGGGTGGGACCTACACTACACTGGGCTAGCCTACTCTGGCTGGTGCTAGTCACCCTAAAATAGCATAATCTAAGGTTGTAAGCATGTGTCCTCCATTCTAATTTCACATCTCCTGCTCTGGTTGGTGCTTCTCACCAAGGTACCCTGTTCTAGTGTTGCGTCAAGTCCATGCATACTACCATCCATCGATTAGTATATAGGATAAGTATAAGCGAGTAAGCTTGATCTAATCCTAATCTCATCTATGTGGTTATTCCTAAACTACAGTCTATGTAGTTTTAGTTCAGGTACAGAATTCTAAATAGCGCATAAGAGTTAGTGTGTGTCACATTTTGCATGTCAAAGCATCAGGTCAGTATTAGTTAGTAGTTAGCATATATCAGTCTGTGGTAGGAGTCAGTGTATGTAACAAAAAAAACCCCTACCTATTCATACAGAGCAATCAGGTACTGCTCATCCATCCTCCATAAAGCAGGTAGCCCCTCATTTCCCACTGTACAGTTGTACAAATGCACAGACGGGATAGGCAGCGAAGAGTACCGCATGCCCACCTGAGACTATATTTTTGTGCGTACCTCTTACACCCTGCATGTCTGGCTAAAAAGTGAAATGTGACAAGTGTACAGAGTTACAAAACAAAATACAGAATTTTAAAAGGCTGCACTTCCCTTCTTTTTTTTTTTTTTTTTAAAGGGCCCTTTTTCTTTTTTTTAAGGAAGTAAGAGCTGCAGTTTACATTCCATTTTTTGTGAGGGATAAGTGCTTTACCTTTCTTTTGATTGTGTGCCAATGCAGAGTGACCGGGTACTGCTTATCCATCCTCCATAAAGCAGGAAGGTTCTCATTACCCACTTTACAGTTCTACAAATGCACAGACAGGATAAGCAGTGAAGAGTACCGCATGCCCACCTGAGACTATATTTGTGTGCGTATCTCTTACACCCTGCATGTCTGGCTAAAAAGTTAAATGTGACAAGTGTACATACAGAGTTACAAAACAAAACACAGAATTTCTCAACTTTACAAAAGTGAGGGCCCTGCCCTTTGTGAGCTTACAATCTAAAGGAGACAATATAACAACTTCAGCATCCTATGACTTACCTGCACTAAGGCTTTATATCCACCTGAGATGATGAATCGCATTCAACACTTTACAGTTCTACAAATGCGCAGACGGGATAAGCAGCGAAGAGTACCGCATGCCCACCTGAGACTATATTTTTGTGCGTACCGCTTACACCCTGCATGTCTGGCTAAAAAGTTAAATGTGACAAGTGTACAGAGTTACAAAACAAAAGACAGAATTTTAAAAGGCTGCACTTCCCTTCTTTTTTTTTTTTTTTTTTTTAAAGGGCCCTTTTTTCTTTTTTTTAAGGAAGTAAGAGCTGCAGTTTACATTCCATTTTTTGTGAGGGATAAGTGCTTTACCTTTCTTTTGATTGTGTGCCAATGCAGAGTGACCGGGTACTGCTTATCCATCCTCCATAAAGCAGGAAGATTCTCATTCCCCACTTTATAGTTCTACAAATGTGCAGACGGGATAAGCAGCAAAGAGTACCGCATGCCCACCTGAGACTATATTTTTGTGCGTACCTCTTACACTATGCATGTCTGGCTAAAAAGTTAAATGTGACAAGTGTACAGGGTTACAAAACAAAATACAGAATTTTAAAAGGCTGCACTTCCCTTCTTTTTATTTTTTTATTTTTAAGGGCCCTTTTTTCTTTTTTTTAAGGAAGTAAGAGCTGCAGTTTACATTCCTTTTGTTGTGAGGGATAAGTGCTTTACCTTTCTTTTGATTGTGTGCCAATGCAGAGTGACCGGGTACTGCTTATCCATCCTCCATAAAGCAGGAAGGTTCTCATTCCCCACTTTACAGTTCTACAAATGCACAGACAGGATAAGCAGTGAAGAGTACCGCATGCCCACCTGAGACTATATTTGTGTGCGTATCTCTTACACCCTGCATGTCTGGCTAAAAAGTTAAATGTGACAAGTGTACACACAGAGTTACAAAACAAAACACAGAATTTCTCAACTTTACAAAAGTGAGGGCCCTGCCCTTTGTGAGCTTACAATCTAAAGGAGACAATATAACAACTTCAGCATCCTATGACTTACCTGCACTAAGGCTTTATATCCACCTGAGATGATGAATCGCATTCAACACTTTACAGTTCTACAAATGCGCAGACGGGATAAGCAGCGAACAGTACCGCATGTCCACCTTAGACTATATTTTTGTGCGTACCTCTTACACCCTGCATGTCTGGCTAAAAAGTTAAATGTGACAAGTGTACAGAGTTACAAAACAAAATACAGAATTTTAAAAGGCTGCACTTCCCTTCTTTTTTTTTTTTTTTTTTTAAAGGGCCCTTTTTTCTTTTTTTTAAGGAAGTAAGAGCTGCAGTTTACATTCCATTTTTTTGTGAGGGATAAGTGCTTTACCTTTCTTTTGATTGTGTGCCAATGCAGAGTGACCGGGTACTGCTTATCCATCCTCCATAAAGCAGGAAGATTCTCATTCCCCACTTTATAGTTCTACAAATGTGCAGACGGGATAAGCAGCAAAGAGTACCGCATGCCCACCTGAGACTATATTTTTGTGCGTACCTCTTACACTATGCATGTCTGGCTAAAAAGTTAAATGTGACAAGTGTACAGGGTTACAAAACATAATACAGAATTTTAAAAGGCTGCACTTCCCTTCTTTTTTTTTTTTAAAGGGCCCTTTTTTCTTTTTTTTAAGGAAGTAAGAGCTGCAGTTTACATTCCATTTTTTGTGAGGGATAAGTGCTTTACCTTTCTTTTGATTGTGTGCCAATGCAGAGTGACCGGGTACTGCTTATCCATCCTCCATAAAGCAGGAAGATTCTCATCCCCCACTTTATAGTTCTACAAATGTGCAGACGGGATAAGCAGTGAAGAGTACCGCATGCCCACCTGAGACTATATTTTTGTGCGTACCTCTTACACCCTGCATGTCTGGCTAAAAAGTTAAATGTGACAAGTGTACAGAGTTACAAAACAAAATACAGAATTTCTCAACTTTACAAAAGTGAGGGCCCTGCCCTTTGTGAGCTTACAATCTAAAGGAGACAATATAACAACTTCAGCATTCTATGACTTACCTGCACTAAGGCTTTATATCCACCTGAAATGATGAATCGCAACCCATGTGAGACTGTATGGCGTAAGGGTCTAGCACCATCTAGTTATACAATTTTGATGTACGTGACAACCAACCCCATATTAATTCCTAACCTTAACCTTCCCTCAATGCTAAACCTCCCCATGCCTAACCTTCACCTTTCTCCCAACACCACACCCCCCTTCTCTCACTGATCTCTCCACTGTTAAAACTCCTTTCCTGGTACCCTGGGTTTGGTGCCTGCTAGCTGTGTATTATTCATATTGGGTTAGTCGTTCTGCGTAAAGTTAGGCGTTTTTTATTCTTTTGTTGGTACAGAGTCCTTTGGTTAATCCAGTTGGCCAACAGTAAAACATCTTGGCCAAGAAGATTTTAAGCCCACCCACCAACGCCAAGGTAGACTCTTTTGGGGTGGGACCTACACTACACTGGGCTAGCCTACTCTGGCTGGTGCTAGTCACCCTAAAATAGCATAATCTAAGGTTGTAAGCATGTGTCCTCCATTCTAATTTCACATCTCCTGCTCTGGTTGGTGCTTCTCACCAAGGTACCCTGTTCTAGTGTTGCGTCAAGTCCATGCATACTACCATCCATCGATTAGTATATAGGATAAGTATAAGCGAGTAAGCCTGATCTAATCCTAATCTCATCTATGTGGTTATTCCTAAACTACAGTCTATGTAGTTTTAGTTCAGGTACAGAATTCTAAATAGCGCATAAGAGTTAGTGTGTGTCACATTTTGCATGTCAAAGCATCAGGTCAGTATTAGTTAGTAGTTAGCATATATCAGTCTGTGGTAGGAGTCAGTGTATGTAACAAAAAAAAAACCCTACCTATTCATACAGAGCAATCAGGTACTGCTCATCCATCCTCCATAAAGCAGGTAGCCCCTCATTTCCCACTGTACAGTTGTACAAATGCACAGACGGGATAGGCAGCGAAGAGTACCGCATGCCCACCTGAGACTATATTTTTGTGCGTACCTCTTACACCCTGCATGTCTGGCTAAAAAGTGAAATGTGACAAGTGTACAGAGTTACAAAACAAAATACAGAATTTTAAAAGGCTGCACTTCCCTTCTTTTTTTTTTTTTAAAGGGCCCTTTTTTCTTTTTTTTAAGGAAGTAAGAGCTGCAGTTTACATTCCATTTTTTTGTGAGGGATAAGTGCTTTACCTTTCTTTTGATTGTGTGCCAATGCAGAGTGACCGGGTACTGCTTATCCATCCTCCATAAAGCAGGAAGGTTCTCATTACCCACTTTACAGTTCTACAAATGCACAGACAGGATAAGCAGTGAAGAGTACCGCATGCCCACCTGAGACTATATTTGTGTGCGTATCTCTTACACCCTGCATGTCTGGCTAAAAAGTGAAATGTGACAAGTGTACAGAGTTACAAAACAAAATACAGAATTTTAAAAGGCTGCACTTCCCTTCTTTTTTTTTTTTTTAAAGGGCCCTTTTTTCTTTTTTTTAAGGAAGTAAGAGCTGCAGTTTACATTCCATTTTTTTGTGAGGGATAAGTGCTTTACCTTTCTTTTGATTGTGTGCCAATGCAGAGTGACCGGGTACTGCTTATCCATCCTCCATAAAGCAGGAAGGTTCTCATTACCCACTTTACAGTTCTACAAATGCACAGACAGGATAAGCAGTGAAGAGTACCGCATGCCCACCTGAGACTATATTTGTGTGCGTATCTCTTACACCCTGCATGTCTGGCTAAAAAGTGAAATGTGACAAGTGTACAGAGTTACAAAACAAAATACAGAATTTTAAAAGGCTGCACTTCCCTTCTTTTTTTTTTTTCAAAGGGCCCTTTTTTCTTTTTTTTAAGGAAGTAAGAGCTGCAGTTTACATTCCATTTTTTGTGAGGGATAAGTGCTTTACCTTTCTTTTGATTGTGTGCCAATGCAGAGTGACCGGGTACTGCTTATCCATCCTCCATAAAGCAGGAAGGTTCTCATTACCCACTTTACAGTTCTACAAATGCACAGACAGGATAAGCAGTGAAGAGTACCGCATGCCCACCTGAGACTATATTTGTGTGCGTATCTCTTACACCCTGCATGTCTGGCTAATAAGTTAAATGTGACAAGTGTACATACAGAGTTACAAAACAAAACACAGAATTTCTCAACTTTAGATTGTAAGCTCACAAAGGGCAGGGCCCTCACTTTTGTAAAGGAGACAATATAACAACTTCAGCATCCTATGACTTACCTGCACTAAGGCTTTATATCCACCTGAGATGATGAATCGCATTCAACACTTTACAGTTCTACAAATGCGCAGACGGGATAAGCAGCGAAGAGTACCGCATGCCCACCTGAGACTATATTTTTGTGCGTACCTCTTACACCCTGCATGTCTGGCTAAAAAGTTAAATGTGACAAGTGTACAGAGTTACAAAACAAAATACAGAATTTTAAAAGGCTGCACTTCCCTTCTTTTTTTTTTTTTTTTTTAAAGGGCTTTTTTTTTTAAGGAAGTAAGAGCTGCAGTTTACATTCCATTTTTTTGTGAGGGATAAGTGCTTTACCTTTCTTTTGATTGTGTGCCAATGCAGAGTGACCGGGTACTGCTTATCCATCCTCCATAAAGCAGGAAGATTCTCATTCCCCACTTTATAGTTCTACAAATGCGCAGACGGGATAAGCAGCGAAGAGTACCGCATGTCCACCTTAGACTATATTTTTTTGCGTACCTCTTACACCCTGCATGTCTGGCTAAAAAGTTAAATGTGACAAGTGTACAGAGTTACAAAACAAAATACAGAATTTTAAAAGGCTGCACTTCCCTTTTTTTTTTTTTTTTAAAGGGCCCTTTTTTCTTTTTTTTAAGGAAGTAGGAGCTGCAGTTTACATTCCTTTTTTTGTGAGGGATAAGTGCTTTACCTTTCTTTTGATTGTGTGCCAATGCAGAGTGACCGGGTACTGCTTATCCATCCTCCATAAAGCAGGAAGGTTCTCACTACCCACTTTACAGTTCTACAAATGTGCAGACGGGATAAGCAGTGGAGAGTACCGCATGCCCACCTGAGACTATATTTTTGTGCGTACCTCTTACACCCTGCATGTCTGCCTAAAAAGTTAAATGTGACAAGTGTACAGAGTTACAAAACAAAATACAGAATTTTAAAAGGCGGCACTTCCCTTTTTTTTTTTTTTTTTTTTAAGGGCCCTTTTTTTCTTTTTTTTAAGGAAGTAAGAGCTGCAGTTTACATTCCTTTTGTTGTGAGGGATAAGTGCTTTACCTTTCTTTTGATTGTGTGCCAATGCAGAGTGACCGGGTACTGCTTATCCATCCTCCATAAAGCAGGAAGGTTCTCACTACCCACTTTAAAGTTCTACAAATGCGCAGATAGGATAAGCAGTGAAGAGTACCGCATGCCCACCTGAGACTATATTTTTGTGCGTACCTCTTACACCCTGCATGTCTGGCTAAAAAGTTAAATGTGACAAGTGTACAGAGTTACAAAACAAAATACAGAATTTCTCAACTTTACAAAAGTGAGGGCCCTGCCCTTTGTGAGCTTACAATCTAAAGGAGACAATATAACAACTTCAGCATCCTATGACTTACCTGCACTAAGGCTTTATATCCACTTGAGATGATGAATCGCATTCAACACTTTACAATTGTACAAATGCGCAGACAGGATAAGCAGCGAAGAGTACCGCATGTCCACCTTAGACTATATTTTTTTGCGTACCTCTTACACCCTGCATGTCTGGCTAAAAAGTTAAATGTGACAAGTGTACAGAGTTACAAAACAAAATACAGAATTTTAAAAGGCTGCACTTCCCTTCTTTTTTTTTTTTAAAGGGCCCTTTTTTTTTTTTTTTTAAGGAAGTAAGAGCTGCAGTTTACATTCCATTTTTTGTGAGGGATAAGTGCTTTACCTTTGTTTTGATTGTGTGCCAATGCAGAGTGACCGGGTACTGCTTATCCATCCTCCATAAAGCAGGAAGGTTCTCACTACCCACTTTACAGTTCTACAAATGTGCAGACGGGATAAGCAGTGAAGAGTACCGCATGCCCACCTGAGACTATATTTTTGTGCGTACCTCTTACACCCTGCATGTCTGGCTAAAAAGTTAAATGTGACAAGTGTACAGAGTTACAAAACAAAATACAGAATTTTAAAAGGCTGCACTTCCCTTCTTTTTTTTTATTTTTTTTTTAAAGGGCCCTTTTTTCTTTTTTTTTAAGGAAGTAGGAGCTGCAGTTTACATTCCTTTTTTTGTGAGGGATAAGTGCTTTACCTTTCTTTTGATTGTGTGCCAATGCAGAGTGACCGGGTACTGCTTATCCATCCTCCATAAAGCAGGAATATTCTCATCCCCCACTTTATAGTTCTACAAATGTGCAGACGGGATAAGCAGTGAAGAGTACCGCATGCCCACCTGAGACTATATTTTTGTGCGTACCTCTTACACCCTGCATGTCTGGCTAAAAAGTTAAATGTGACAAGTGTACAGAGTTACAAAACAAAATACAGAATTTCTCAACTTTACAAAAGTGAGGGCCCTGCCCTTTGTGAGCTTACAATCTAAAGGAGACAATATAACAACTTCAGCATCCTATGACTTACCTGCACTAAGGCTTTATATCCACTTGAGATGATGAATCGCATTCAACACTTTACAATTGTACAAATGCACAGACGGGATAGGCAGCGAAGAGTACCGCATGTCCACCTGAGACTATATTTTTGTGCGTACCTCTTACACCCTGCATGTCTGGCTAAAAAGTTAAATGTGACAAGTGTACAGAGTTACAAAACAAAATACAGAATTTTAAAAGGCTGCACTTCCCTTCTTTTTTTTTTTTTTTAAAGGGCCCTTTTTTTTTTTTTAAGGAAGTAAGAGCTGCAGTTTACATTCCATTTTTTGTGAGGGATAAGTGCTTTACCTTTGTTTTGATTGTGTGCCAGTGCAGAGTGACCGGGTACTGCTTATCCATCCTCCATAAAGCAGGAAGGTTCTCACTACCCACTTTACAGTTCTACAAATGTGCAGACGGGATAAGCAGTGAAGAGTACCGCATGCCCACCTGAGACTATATTTTTGTGCGTACCTCTTACACCCTGCATGTCTGGCTAAAAAGTTAAATGTGACAAGTGTACAGAGTTACAAAACAAAATACAGAATTTTAAAAGGCTGCACTTCCCTTTTTTTTTTTTATTTTTTTTTTAAAGGGCTCTTTTTTCTTTTTTTTAAGGAAGTAAGAGCTGCAGTTTACATTCCTTTTTTTGTGAGGGATAAGTGCTTTACCTTTCTTTTGATTGTGTGCCAATGCAGAGTGACCGGGTACTGCTTATCCATCCTCCATAAAGCAGGAAGGTTCTCATTACCCACTTTACCGTTCTACAAATGCACAGACAGGATAAGCAGTGAAGAGTACCGCATGCCCACCTGAGACTATATTTGTGTGCGTATCTCTTACACCCTGCATGTCTGGCTAAAAAGTTAAATGTGACAAGTGTACACACAGAGTTACAAAACAAAACACAGAATTTCTCAACTTTACAAAAGTGAGGGCCCTGCCCTTTGTGAGCTTACAATCTAAAGGAGACAATATAACAACTTCAGCATCCTATGACTTACCTGCACTAAGGCTTTATATCCACCTGAGATGATGAATCGCATTCAACACTTTACAGTTCTACAAATGCGCAGACGAGATAAGCAGCGAAGAGTACCGCATGTCAACCTTAGACTATATTTTTTTGCGTACCTCTTACACCCTGCATGTCTGGCTAAAAAGTTAATGTGACAAGTGTACAGAGTTACAAAACAAAATACAGAATTTTAAAAGGCTGCACTTCCCTTCTTTTTTTTTTTTAAAGGGCCCTTTTTTTTTTTTTTTTGTTAAGGAAGTAAGAGCTGCAGTTTACATTCCTTTTTTTGTGAGGGATAAGTGCTTTACCTTTCTTTTGATTGTGTGCCAATGCAGAGTGACCGGGTACTGCTTTCCCATCCTCCATAAAGCAGGAAGGTTCTCACTACCCACTTTACAGTTCTACAAATGCGCAGACAGGATAAGCAGTGAAGAGTACCGCATGCCCACCTGAGACTATATTTTTGTGCGTACCTCTTACACCCTGCATGTCTGGCTAAAAAGTTAAACGTGACAAGTGTACAGAGTTACAAAACAAAATACAGAATTTCTCAACTTTACAAAAGTGAGGGCCCTGCCCTTTGTGAGCTTACAATCTAAAGGAGACAATATAACAACTTCAGCATTCTATGACTTACCTGCACTAAGGCTTTATATCCACCTGAAATGATGAATCGCAACCCATGTGAGACTGTATGGCGTAAGGGTCTAGCACCATCTAGTTATACAATTTTGATGTACGTGACAACCAACCCCATATTAATTCCTAACCTTAACCTTCCCTCAATGCTAAACCTCCCCATGCCTAACCTTCACCTTTCTCCCAACACCACACCCCCCTTCTCTCACTGATCTCTCCACTGTTAAAACTCCTTTCCTGGTACCCTGGGTTTGGTGCCTGCTAGCTGTGTATTATTCATATTGGGTTAGTCGTTCTGCGTAAAGTTAGGCGTTTTTTATTCTTTTGTTGGTACAGAGTCCTTTGGTTAATCCAGTTGGCCAACAGTAAAACATCTTGGCCAAGAAGATTTTAAGCCCACCCACCAACGCCAAGGTAGACTCTTTTGGGGTGGGACCTACACTACACTGGGCTAGCCTACTCTGGCTGGTGCTAGTCACCCTAAAATAGCATAATCTAAGGTTGTAAGCATGTGTCCTCCATTCTAATTTCACATCTCCTGCTCTGGTTGGTGCTTCTCACCAAGGTACCCTGTTCTAGTGTTGCGTCAAGTCCATGCATACTACCATCCATCGATTAGTATATAGGATAAGTATAAGCGAGTAAGCTTGATCTAATCCTAATCTCATCTATGTGGTTATTCCTAAACTACAGTCTATGTAGTTTTAGTTCAGGTACAGAATTCTAAATAGCGCATAAGAGTTAGTGTGTGTCACATTTTGCATGTCAAAGCATCAGGTCAGTATTAGTTAGTAGTTAGCATATATCAGTCTGTGGTAGGAGTCAGTGTATGTAACAAAAAACAAAAACCCTACCTATTCATACAGAGCAATCAGGTACTGCTCATCCATCCTCCATAAAGCAGGTAGCCCCTCATTTCCCACTGTACAGTTGTACAAATGCACAGACGGGATAGGCAGCGAAGAGTACCGCATGCCCACCTGAGACTATATTTTTGTGCGTACCTCTTACACCCTGCATGTCTGGCTAAAAAGTGAAATGTGACAAGTGTACAGAGTTACAAAACAAAATACAGAATTTTAAAAGGCTGCACTTCCCCTTTTTTTTTTTTTTTTTAAAGGGCCCTTTTTTCTTTTTTTTAAGGAAGTAAGAGCTGCAGTTTACATTCCATTTGTTGTGAGGGATAAGTGCTTTACCTTTCTTTTGATTGTGTGCCAATGCAGAGTGACCGGGTACTGCTTATCCATCCTCCATAAAGCAGGAAGGTTCTCATTACCCACTTTACAGTTCTACAAATGCGCAGACAGGATAAGCAGTGAAGAGCACCGCATGCCCACCTGAGACTATATTTGTGTGCGTATCTCTTACACCCTGCATGTCTGGCTAAAAAGTTAAATGTGACAAGTGTACATACAGAGTTACAAAACAAAACACAGAATTTCTCAACTTTACAAAAGTGAGGGCCCTGCCCTTTGTGAGCTTACAATCTAAAGGAGACAATATAACAACTTCAGCATCCTATGACTTACCTGCACTAAGGCTTTATATCCACTTGAGATGATGAATCGCATTCAACACTTTACAATTGTACAAATGCGCAGACGGGATAAGCAGCGAAGAGTACCGCATGTCCACCTTAGACTATATTTTTTTGCGTACCTCTTACACCCTGCATGTCTGGCTAAAAAGTTAAATGTGACAAGTGTACAGAGTTACAAAACAAAATACAGAATTTTAAAAGGCTGCACTTCCCTTCTTTTTTTTTTTTTTTTTTTAAGGGCCCTTTTTTTCTTTTTTTTAAGGAAGTAGGAGCTGCAGTTTACATTCCATTTTTTGTGAGGGATAAGTGCTTTACCTTTGTTTTGATTGTGTGCCAATGCAGAGTGACCGGGTACTGCTTATCCATCCTCCATAAAGCAGGAAGGTTCTCACTACCCACTTTACAGTTCTACAAAATGTGCAGACGGGATAAGCAGTGAAGAGTACCGCATGCCCACCTGAGACTTTATTTTTGTGCGTACCTCTTACACCCTGCATGTCTGGCTAAAAAGTTAAATGTGACAAGTGTACAGAGTTAAATAAACAAAATACAGAATTTTAAAAGGCTGCACTTCCCTTCTTTTTTTTTATTTTTTTTTTAAAGGGCTTTTTTCTTTTTTTTAAGGAAGTAAGAGCTGCAGTTTACATTCCTTTTTTTGTGAGGGATAAGTGCTTTACCTTTCTTTTGATTGTGTGCCAATGCAGAGTGACCGGGTACTGCTTATCCATCCTCCATAAAGCAGGAAGGTTCTCATTACCCACTTTACCGTTCTACAAATGCACAGACAGGATAAGCAGTGAAGAGTACCGCATGCCCACCTGAGACTATATTTGTGTGCGTATCTCTTACACCCTGCATGTCTGGCTAAAAAGTTAAATGTGACAAGTGTACATACAGAGTTACAAAACAAAACACAGAATTTCTCAACTTTACAAAAGTGAGGGCCCTGCCCTTTGTGAGCTTACAATCTAAAGGAGACAATATAACAACTTCAGCATCCTATGACTTACCTGCACTAAGGCTTTATATCCACCTGAGATGATGAATCGCATTCAACACTTTACAGTTCTACAAATGCGCAGACGGGATAAGCAGCGAAGAGTACCGCATGCCCACCTGAGACTATATTTTTGTGCGTACCTCTTACACCCTGCATGTCTGGCTAAAAAGTTAAATGTGACAAGAGTACAGAGTTGCAAAACAAAATACAGAATTTTAAAAGGCTGCACTTCCCTTCTTTTTTTTATTTTTTTTTTAAAGGGCCCTTTTTTCTTTTTTTTAAGGAAGTAAGAGCTGCAGTTTACATTCTTTTTTTGTGAGGGATAAGTGCTTTACCTTTCTTTTGATTGTGTGCCAATGCAGAGTGACCGGGTACTGCTTATCCATCCTTCATAAAACAGGAAGATTCTCATCCCCCACTTTATAGTTCTACAAATGTGCAGACGGGATAAGCAGTGAAGAGTACCGCATGCCCACCTGAGACTATATTTTTGTGCGTACCTCTTACACCCTGCATGTCTGGCTAAAAAGTTAAATGTGACAAGTGTACAGAGTTACAAAACAAAATACAGAATTTTAAAAGGCTGCACTTCCCTTCTTTTTTTTTTTTTTTAAGGGCCCTTTTTTTCTTTTTTTTAAGGAAGTAAGAGCTGCAGTTTACATTCCTTTTGTTGTGAGGGATAAGTGCTTTACCTTTCTTTTGATTGTGTGCCAATGCAGAGAGACCGGGTACTGCTTATCCATCCTCCATAAAGCAGGAAGGTTCTCACTACCCACTTTACAGTTCTACAAATGCGCAGATAGGATAAGCAGTGAAGAGTACCGCATGCCCACCTGAGACTATATTTTTGTGCGTACCTCTTACACCCTGCATGTCTGGCTAAAAAGTTAAATGTGACAAGTGTACAGAGTTACAAAACAAAATACAGAATTTCTCAACTTTACAAAAGTGAGGGCCCTGCCCTTTGTGAGCTTACAATCTAAAGGAGACAATATAACAACTTCAGCATCCTATGACTTACCTGCACTAAGGCTTTATATCCACTTGAGATGATGAATCGCATTCAACACTTTACAATTGTACAAATGCACAGACGGGATAGGCAGCGAAGAGTACCGCATGTCCACCTGAGACTATATTTTTGTGCGTACCTCTTACACCCTGCATGTCTGGCTAAAAAGTTAAATGTGACAAGTGTACAGAGTTACAAAACAAAATACAGAATTTTAAAAGGCTGCACTTCCCTTCTTTTTTTTTTTTTTAAAGGGCCCTTTTTTTTTTTTAAGGAAGTAAGAGCTGCAGTTTACATTCCATTTTTTGTGAGGGATAAGTGCTTTACCTTTGTTTTGATTGTGTGCCAGTGCAGAGTGACCGGGTACTGCTTATCCATCCTCCATAAAGCAGGAAGGTTCTCACTACCCACTTTACAGTTCTACAAATGTGCAGACGGGATAAGCAGTGAAGAGTACCGCATGCCCACCTGAGACTATATTTTTGTGCGTACCTCTTACACCCTGCATGTCTGGCTAAAAAGTTAAATGTGACAAGTGTACATACAGAGTTACAAAACAAAACACAGAATTTCTCAACTTTACAAAAGTGAGGGCCCTGCCCTTTGTGAGCTTACAATCTAAAGGAGACAATATAACAACTTCAGCATCCTATGACTTACCTGCACTAAGGCTTTATATCCACCTGAGATGATGAATCGCATTCAACACTTTACAGTTCTACAAATGCGCAGACGGGATAAGCAGCGAAGAGTACCGCATGCCCACCTGAGACTATATTTTTGTGCGTACCTCTTACACCCTGCATGTCTGGCTAAAAAGTTAAATGTGACAAGTGTACAGAGTTGCAAAACAAAATACAGAATTTTAAAAGGCTGCACTTCCCTTCTTTTTTTTATTTTTTTTTTAAAGGGCCCTTTTTTCTTTTTTTTAAGGAAGTAAGAGCTGCAGTTTACATTCTTTTTTTGTGAGGGATAAGTGCTTTACCTTTCTTTTGATTGTGTGCCAATGCAGAGTGACCGGGTACTGCTTATCCATCCTCCATAAAACAGGAAGATTCTCATCCCCCACTTTATAGTTCTACAAATGTGCAGACGGGATAAGCAGTGAAGAGTACCGCATGCCCACCTGAGACTATATTTTTGTGCGTACCTCTTACACCCTGCATGTCTGGCTAAAAAGTTAAATGTGACAAGTGTACAGAGTTACAAAACAAAATACAGAATTTCTCAACTTTACAAAAGTGAGGGCCCTGCCCTTTGTGAGCTTACAATCTAAAGGAGACAATATAACAACTTCAGCATCCTATGACTTACCTGCACTAAGGCTTTATATCCACTTGAGATGATGAATCGCATTCAACACTTTACAATTGTACAAATGCGCAGACGGGATAAGCAGCGAAGAGTACCGCATGTCCACCTTAGACTATATTTTTTTGCGTACCTCTTACACCCTGCATGTCTGGCTAAAAAGTTAAATGTGACAAGTGTACAGAGTTACAAAACAAAATACAGAATTTTAAAAGGCTGCACTTCCCTTCTTTTTTTTTTTTTTTTTTTTAAGGGCCCTTTTTTTCTTTTTTTTAAGGAAGTAGGAGCTGCAGTTTACATTCCATTTTTTGTGAGGGATAAGTGCTTTACCTTTGTTTTGATTGTGTGCCAATGCAGAGTGACCGGGTACTGCTTATCCATCCTCCATAAAGCAGGAAGGTTCTCACTACCCACTTTACAGTTCTACAAATGTGCAGACGGGATAAGCAGTGAAGAGTACCGCATGCCCACCTGAGACTATATTTTTGTGCGTACCTCTTACACCCTGCATGTCTGGCTAAAAAGTTAAATGTGACAAGTGTACAGAGTTACAAAACAAAATACAGAATTTTAAAAGGCTGCACTTCCCTTCTTTTTTTTTATTTTTTTTTTAAAGGGCTTTTTTCTTTTTTTTAAGGAAGTAAGAGCTGCAGTTTACATTCCTTTTTTTGTGAGGGATAAGTGCTTTACCTTTCTTTTGATTGTGTGCCAATGCAGAGTGACCGGGTACTGCTTATCCATCCTCCATAAAGCAGGAAGGTTCTCATTACCCACTTTACAGTTCTACAAATGCACAGACAGGATAAGCAGTGAAGAGTACCGCATGCCCACCTGAGACTATATTTGTGTGCGTATCTCTTACACCCTGCATGTCTGGCTAAAAAGTTAAATGTGACAAGTGTACACACAGAGTTACAAAACAAAACACAGAATTTCTCAACTTTACAAAAGTGAGGGCCCTGCCCTTTGTGAGCTTACAATCTAAAGGAGACAATATAACAACTTCAGCATCCCATGACTTACCTGCACTAAGGCTTTATATCCACCTGAGATGATGAATCGCATTCAACACTTTACAGTTCTACAAATGCGCAGACGGGATAAGCAGCGAAGAGTACCGCATGTCCACCTTAGACTATATTTTTTTTGCGTACCTCTTACACCCTGCATGTCTGGCTAAAAAGTTAAATGTGACAAGTGTACAGAGTTACAAAACAAAATACAGAACTTTAAAAGGCTGCACTTCCCTTCTTTTTTTTTTTTAAAGGGCCCTTTTTTTTTTTTTTTTTTGTTAAGGAAGTAAGAGCTGCAGTTTACATTCCTTTTTTTGTGAGGGATAAGTGCTTTACCTTTCTTTTGACTGTGTGCCAATGCAGAGTGACCGGGTACTGCTTATCCATCCTCCATAAAGCAGGAAGGTTCTCACTACCCACTTTACAGTTCTACAAATGTGCAGACGGGATAAGCAGTGAAGAGTACCGCATGCCCACCTGAGACTATATTTGTGTGCGTATCTCTTACACCCTGCATGTCTGGCTAAAAAGTTAAATGTGACAAGTGTACATACAGAGTTACAAAACAAAACACAGAATTTCTCAACTTTACAAAAGTGAGGGCCCTGCCCTTTGTGAGCTTACAATCTAAAGGAGACAATATAACAACTTCAGCATCCTATGACTTACCTGCACTAAGGCTTTATATCCACCTGAGATGATGAATCGCATTCAACACTTTACAGTTCTACAAATGCGCAGACGGGATAAGCAGCGAAGAGTACCGCATGCCCACCTGAGACTATATTTTTGTGCGTACCTCTTACACCCTGCATGTCTGGCTAAAAAGTTAAATGTGACAAGTGTACAGAGTTGCAAAACAAAATACAGAATTTTAAAAGGCTGCACTTCCCTTCTTTTTTTTATTTTTTTTTTAAAGGGCCCTTTTTTCTTTTTTTTAAGGAAGTAAGAGCTGCAGTTTACATTCTTTTTTTGTGAGGGATAAGTGCTTTACCTTTCTTTTGATTGTGTGCCAATGCAGAGTGACCGGGTACTGCTTATCCATCCTTCATAAAACAGGAAGATTCTCATCCCCCACTTTATAGTTCTACAAATGTGCAGACGGGATAAGCAGTGAAGAGTACCGCATGCCCACCTGAGACTATATTTTTGTGCGTACCTCTTACACCCTGCATGTCTGGCTAAAAAGTTAAATGTGACAAGTGTACAGAGTTACAAAACAAAATACAGAATTTTAAAAGGCTGCACTTCCCTTCTTTTTTTTTTTTTTAAGGGCCCTTTTTTTCTTTTTTTTAAGGAAGTAAGAGCTGCAGTTTACATTCCTTTTGTTGTGAGGGATAAGTGCTTTACCTTTCTTTTGATTGTGTGCCAATGCAGAGAGACCGGGTACTGCTTATCCATCCTCCATAAAGCAGGAAGGTTCTCACTACCCACTTTACAGTTCTACAAATGCGCAGATAGGATAAGCAGTGAAGAGTACCGCATGCCCACCTGAGACTATATTTTTGTGCGTACCTCTTACACCCTGCATGTCTGGCTAAAAAGTTAAATGTGACAAGTGTACAGAGTTACAAAACAAAATACAGAATTTCTCAACTTTACAAAAGTGAGGGCCCTGCCCTTTGTGAGCTTACAATCTAAAGGAGACAATATAACAACTTCAGCATCCTATGACTTACCTGCACTAAGGCTTTATATCCACTTGAGATGATGAATCGCATTCAACACTTTACAATTGTACAAATGCACAGACGGGATAGGCAGCGAAGAGTACCGCATGTCCACCTGAGACTATATTTTTGTGCGTACCTCTTACACCCTGCATGTCTGGCTAAAAAGTTAAATGTGACAAGTGTACAGAGTTACAAAACAAAATACAGAATTTTAAAAGGCTGCACTTCCCTTCTTTTTTTTTTTTTTAAAGGGCCCTTTTTTTTTTTTAAGGAAGTAAGAGCTGCAGTTTACATTCCATTTTTTGTGAGGGATAAGTGCTTTACCTTTGTTTTGATTGTGTGCCAGTGCAGAGTGACCGGGTACTGCTTATCCATCCTCCATAAAGCAGGAAGGTTCTCACTACCCACTTTACAGTTCTACAAATGTGCAGACGGGATAAGCAGTGAAGAGTACCGCATGCCCACCTGAGACTATATTTTTGTGCGTACCTCTTACACCCTGCATGTCTGGCTAAAAAGTTAAATGTGACAAGTGTACAGAGTTACAAAACAAAATACAGAATTTTAAAAGGCTGCACTTCCCTTCTTTTTTTTTTTTAAAGGGCCCTTTTTTTTTTTGTTAAGGAAGTAAGAGCTGCAGTTTACATTCCTTTTTTTGTGAGGGATAAGTGCTTTACCTTTCTTTTGATTGTGTGCCAATGCAGAGTGACCGGGTACTGCTTTCCCATCCTCCATAAAGCAGGAAGGTTCTCACTACCCACTTTACAGTTCTACAAATGCGCAGACAGGATAAGCAGTGAAGAGTACCGCATGCCCACCTGAGACTATATTTTTGTGCGTACCTCTTACACCCTGCATGTCTGGCTAAAAAGTTAAACGTGACAAGTGTACAGAGTTACAAAACAAAATACAGAATTTCTCAACTTTACAAAAGTGAGGGCCCTGCCCTTTGTGAGCTTACAATCTAAAGGAGACAATATAACAACTTCAGCATTCTATGACTTACCTGCACTAAGGCTTTATATCCACCTGAAATGATGAATCGCAACCCATGTGAGACTGTATGGCGTAAGGGTCTAGCACCATCTAGTTATACAATTTTGATGTACGTGACAACCAACCCCATATTAATTCCTAACCTTAACCTTCCCTCAATGCTAAACCTCCCCATGCCTAACCTTCACCTTTCTCCCAACACCACACCCCCCCTCTCTCACTGATCTCTCCACTGTTAAAACTCCTTTCCTGGTACCCTGGGTTTGGTGCCTGCTAGCTGTGTATTATTCATATTGGGTTAGTCGTTCTGCGTAAAGTTAGGCGTTTTTTATTCTTTTGTTGGTACAGAGTCCTTTGGTTAATCCAGTTGGCCAACAGTAAAACATCTTGGCCAAGAAGATTTTAAGCCCACCCACCAACGCCAAGGTAGACTCTTTTGGGGTGGGACCTACACTACACTGGGCTAGCCTACTCTGGCTGGTGCTAGTCACCCTAAAATAGCATAATCTAAGGTTGTAAGCATGTGTCCTCCATTCTAATTTCACATCTCCTGCTCTGGTTGGTGCTTCTCACCAAGGTACCCTGTTCTAGTGTTGCGTCAAGTCCATGCATACTACCATCCATCGATTAGTATATAGGATAAGTATAAGCGAGTAAGCTTGATCTAATCCTAATCTCATCTATGTGGTTATTCCTAAACTACAGTCTATGTAGTTTTAGTTCAGGTACAGAATTCTAAATAGCGCATAAGAGTTAGTGTGTGTCACATTTTGCATGTCAAAGCATCAGGTCAGTATTAGTTAGTAGTTAGCATATATCAGTCTGTGGTAGGAGTCAGTGTATGTAACAAAAAAAAAACCCTACCTATTCATACAGAGCAATCAGGTACTGCTCATCCATCCTCCATAAAGCAGGTAGCCCCTCATTTCCCACTGTACAGTTGTACAAATGCACAGACGGGATAGGCAGCGAAGAGTACCGCATGCCCACCTGAGACTATATTTTTGTGCGTACCTCTTACACCCTGCATGTCTGGCTAAAAAGTGAAATGTGACAAGTGTACAGAGTTACAAAACAAAATACAGAATTTTAAAAGGCTGCACTTCCCTTTTTTTTTTTTTTTAAAGGGCCCTTTTTTCTTTTTTTTAAGGAAGTAAGAGCTGCAGTTTACATTCCATTTGTTGTGAGGGATAAGTGCTTTACCTTTCTTTTGATTGTGTGCCAATGCAGAGTGACCGGGTACTGCTTATCCATCCTCCATAAAGCAGGAAGGTTCTCATTACCCACTTTACAGTTCTACAAATGCGCAGACAGGATAAGCAGTGAAGAGCACCGCATGCCCACCTGAGACTATATTTGTGTGCGTATCTCTTACACCCTGCATGTCTGGCTAAAAAGTTAAATGTGACAAGTGTACATACAGAGTTACAAAACAAAACACAGAATTTCTCAACTTTACAAAAGTGAGGGCCCTGCCCTTTGTGAGCTTACAATCTAAAGGAGACAATATAACAACTTCAGCATCCTATGACTTACCTGCACTAAGGCTTTATATCCACCTGAGATGATGAATCGCATTCAACACTTTACAGTTCTACAAATGCGCAGACGGGATAAGCAGCGAAGAGTACCGCATGCCCACCTGAGACTATATTTTTGTGCGTACCTCTTACACCCTGCATGTCTGGCTAAAAAGTTAAATGTGACAAGTGTACAGAGTTACAAAACAAAATACAGAATTTTAAAAGGCTGCATTTCCCTTCTTTTTTTTTTTTTTTTTTTAAGGGCCCTTTTTTTCTTTTTTTTAAGGAAGTAAGAGCTGCAGTTTACATTCCTTTTGTTGTGAGGGATAAGTGCTTTACCTTTCTTTTGATTGTGTGCCAATGCAGAGTGACCGGGTACTGCTTATCCATCCTCCATAAAGCAGGAAGGTTCTCACTACCCACTTTAAAGTTCTACAAATGCGCAGATAGGATAAGCAGTGAAGAGTACCGCATGCCCAACTGAGACTATATTTTTGTGCGTACCTCTTACACCCTGCATGTCTGGCTAAAAAGTTAAATGTGACAAGTGTACAGAGTTACAAAACAAAATACAGAATTTCTCAACTTTACAAAAGTGAGGGCCCTGCCCTTTGTGAGCTTACAATCTAAAGGAGACAATATAACAACTTCAGCATCCTATGACTTACCTGCACTAAGGCTTTATATCCACTTGAGAAGATGAATCGCATTCAACACTTTACAATTGTACAAATGCACAGACGGGATAAGCAGTGAAGAGTACCGCATGTCCACCTGAGACTATATTTTTGTGCGTACCTCTTACACCCTGCATGTCTGGCTAAAAAGTTAAATGTGACAAGTGTACAGAGTTACAAAACAAAATACAGAATTTTAAAAGGCTGCACTTCTCTTCTTTTTTTTTTTTTTAAAGGGCCCTTTTTTTTTTTTTAAGGAAGTAAGAGCTGCAGTTTACATTCCATTTTTTGTGAGGGATAAGTGCTTTACCTTTGTTTTGATTGTGTGCCAGTGCAGAGTGACCGGGTACTGCTTATCCATCCTCCATAAAGCAGGAAGGTTCTCACTACCCACTTTACCGTTCTACAAATGTGCAGACGGGATAAGCAGTGAAGAGTACCGCATGTCCACCTTAGACTATATTTTTTTTGCGTACCTCTTACACCCTGCATGTCTGGCTAAAAAGTTAAATGTGACAAGTGTACAGAGTTACAAAACAAAATACAGAATTTTAAAAGGCTGCACTCCCCTTCTTTTTTTTTTTTAAAGGGCCCTTTTTTTTTTTTTTTTTTGTTAAGGAAGTAAGAGCTGCAGTTTACATTCCTTTTTTTTGTGAGGGATAAGTGCTTTACCTTTCTTTTGACTGTGTGCCAATGCAGAGTGACCGGGTACTGCTTATCCATCCTCCATAAAGCAGGAAGGTTCTCACTACCCACTTTACAGTTCTACAAATGTGCAGACGGGATAAGCAGTGAAGAGTACCGCATGCCCACCTGAGACTATATTTGTGTGCGTATCTCTTACACCCTGCATGTCTGGCTAAAAAGTTAAATGTGACAAGTGTACATACAGAGTTACAAAACAAAACACAGAATTTCTCAACTTTACAAAAGTGAGGGCCCTGCCCTTTGTGAGCTTACAATCTAAAGGAGACAATATAACAACTTCAGCATCCTATGACTTACCTGCACTAAGGCTTTATATCCACCTGAGATGATGAATCGCATTCAACACTTTATAGTTCTACAAATGCGCAGACGGGATAAGCAGCGAAGAGTACCGCATGCCCACCTGAGACTATATTTTTGTGCGTACCTCTTACACCCTGCATGTCTGGCTAAAAAGTTAAATGTGACAAGTGTACAGAGTTGCAAAACAAAATACAGAATTTTAAAAGGCTGCACTTCCCTTCTTTTTTTTATTTTTTTTTTAAAGGGCCCTTTTTTCTTTTTTTTAAGGAAGTAAGAGCTGCAGTTTACATTCTTTTTTTGTGAGGGATAAGTGCTTTACCTTTCTTTTGATTGTGTGCCAATGCAGAGTGACCGGGTACTGCTTATCCATCCTCCATAAAACAGGAAGATTCTCATCCCCCACTTTATAGTTCTACAAATGCGCAGACGGGATAAGCAGCGAAGAGTACCGCATGCCCACCTGAGACTATATTTTTGTGCGTACCTCTTACACCCTGCATGTCTGGCTAAAAAGTTAAATGTGACAAGTGTACAGAGTTACAAAACAAATACAGAATTTTAAAAGGCTGCACTTCCCTTCTTTTTTTTTTTTTTAAGGGCCCTTTTTTTCTTTTTTTTAAGGAAGTAAGAGCTGCAGTTTACATTCCTTTTGTTGTGAGGGATAAGTGCTTTACCTTTCTTTTGATTGTGTGCCAATGCAGAGAGACCGGGTACTGCTTATCCATCCTCCATAAACAGGATAGAAGAAGAAAGTAGATCCGGCACCAATCTGCTGCTTCAGTAGAATGTTTAATCCAACAGGTACAGTACTGGCCTCTGACGAAGCGGGGTGACCTGCGAAACGGCTGTTAGGCCGCCTTTGTGTATCTTCCTTTGATAACCTTACTGTACCTGTTGGATTAAACATTCTACTGAAGCAGCAGATTGGTGCCGGATCTACTTTCTTCTTCTATCCTGGTTACATATCTGAATTAATGCGAGCACAGTTTGCTCGGTACTTTAATCCAACTGCACAATTTCCAGCAGCATTGAGTGCCAGTCATCTTTGCATCCTCTGTTTGAAGTCCATCCTCCATAAAGCAGGAAGGTTCTCACTACCCACTTTACAGTTCTACAAATGCGCAGATAGGATAAGCAGTGAAGAGTACCGCATGCCCACCTGAGACTATATTTTTGTGCGTACCTCTTACACCCTGCATGTCTGGCTAAAAAGTTAAATGTGACAAGTGTACAGAGTTACAAAACAAAATACAGAATTTTAAAAGGCTGCACTTCCCTTCTTTTTTTTTTTTTTTTTCTAAGGGCCCTTTTTTTCTTTTTTTTAAGGAAGTAAGAGCTGCAGTTTACATTCCTTTTGTTGTGAGGGATAAGTGCTTTACCTTTCTTTTGATTGTGTGCCAATGCAGAGTGACCGGGTACTGCTTATCCATCCTCCATAAAGCAGGAAGGTTCTCACTACCCACTTTAAAGTTCTACAAATGCGCAGATAGGATAAGCAGTGAAGAGTACCGCATGCCCACCTGAGACTATATTTTTGTGCATACCTCTTACACCCTGCATGTCTGGCTAAAAAGTTAAATGTGACAAGTGTACAGAGTTACAAAACAAAATACAGAATTTTAAAAGGCTGCACTTCCCTTCTTTTTTTTTATTTTTTTTTTAAAGGGCCCTTTTTTCTTTTTTTTTAAGGAAGTAGGAGCTGCAGTTTACATTCCTTTTTTTGTGAGGGATAAGTGCTTTACCTTTCTTTTGATTGTGTGCCAATGCAGAGTGACCGGGTACTGCTTATCCATCCTCCATAAAGCAGGAATATTCTCATCCCCCACTTTATAGTTCTACAAATGTGCAGACGGGATAAGCAGTGAAGAGTACCGCATGCCCACCTGAGACTATATTTTTGTGCGTACCTCTTACACCCTGCATGTCTGGCTAAAAAGTTAAATGTGACAAGTGTACAGAGTTACAAAACAAAATACAGAATTTTAAAAGGCTGCACTTCCCTTCTTCTTTTTTTTTTTTAAAGGGCCCTTTTTTTTTTTTAAGGAAGTAAGAGCTGCAGTTTACATTCCTTTTTTGTGAGTGATAAGTGCTTTACCTTTCTTTTGATTGTGTGCCAATGCAGAGTGACCGGGTACTGCTTATCCATCCTCCATAAAGCAGGAAGGTTCTCACTACCCACTTTACAGTTCTACAAATGTGCAGACGGGATAAGCAGTGAAGAGTACCGCATGCCCACCTGAGACTATATTTTTGTGCGTACCTCTTACACCCTGCATGTCTGGCTAAAAAGTTAAATGTGACAAGTGTACAGAGTTACAAAACAAAATACAGAATTTTAAAAGGCTGCACTTCCCTTCTTTTTTTTTTATTTTTTTTTTAAAGGGCTCTTTTTTCTTTTTTTTAAGGAAGTAAGAGCTGCAGTTTACATTCCTTTTTTTGTGAGGGATAAGTGCTTTACCTTTCTTTTGATTGTGTGCCAATGCAGAGTGACCGGGTACTGCTTATCCATCCTCCATAAAGCAGGAAGGTTCTCATTACCCACTTTACCGTTCTACAAATGCACAGACAGGATAAGCAGTGAAGAGTACCGCATGCCCACCTGAGACTATATTTGTGTGCGTATCTCTTACACCCTGCATGTCTGGCTAAAAAGTTAAATGTGACAAGTGTACACACAGAGTTACAAAACAAAACACAGAATTTCTCAACTTTACAAAAGTGAGGGCCCTGCCCTTTGTGAGCTTACAATCTAAAGGAGACAATATAACAACTTCAGCATCCTATGACTTACCTGCACTAAGGCTTTATATCCACCTGAGATGATGAATCGCATTCAACACTTTACAGTTCTACAAATGCGCAGACGGGATAAGCAGCGAAGAGTACCGCATGTCCACCTTAGACTATATTTTTTTGCGTACCTCTTACACCCTGCATGTCTGGCTAAAAAGTTAAATGTGACAAGTGTACAGAGTTACAAAACAAAATACAGAATTTTAAAAGGCTGCACTTCCCTTCTTTTTTTTTTTTTAAAAGGCCCTTTTTTTTTTTTTTTTTGTTAAGGAAGTAAGAGCTGCAGTTTACATTCCTTTTTTTGTGAGGGATAAGTGCTTTACCTTTCTTTTGATTGTGTGCCAATGCAGAGTGACCGGGTACTGCTTTCCCATCCTCCATAAAGCAGGAAGGTTCTCACTACCCACTTTACAGTTCTACAAATGCGCAGACAGGATAAGCAGTGAAGAGTACCGCATGCCCACCTGAGACTATATTTTTGTGCGTACCTCTTACACCCTGCATGTCTGGCTAAAAAGTGAAATGTGACAAGTGTACAGAGTTACAAAACAAAATACAGAATTTTAAAAGGCTGCACTTCCCTTTTTTTTTTTTTTTAAAGGGCCCTTTTTTCTTTTTTTTAAGGAAGTAAGAGCTGCAGTTTACATTCCATTTGTTGTGAGGGATAAGTGCTTTACCTTTCTTTTGATTGTGTGCCAATGCAGAGTGACCGGGTACTGCTTATCCATCCTCCATAAAGCAGGAAGGTTCTCATTACCCACTTTACAGTTCTACAAATGCGCAGACAGGATAAGCAGTGAAGAGCACCGCATGCCCACCTGAGACTATATTTGTGTGCGTATCTCTTACACCCTGCATGTCTGGCTAAAAAGTTAAATGTGACAAGTGTACATACAGAGTTACAAAACAAAACACAGAATTTCTCAACTTTACAAAAGTGAGGGCCCTGCCCTTTGTGAGCTTACAATCTAAAGGAGACAATATAACAACTTCAGCATCCTATGACTTACCTGCACTAAGGCTTTATATCCACCTGAGATGATGAATCGCATTCAACACTTTACAGTTCTACAAATGCGCAGACGGGATAAGCAGCGAAGAGTACCGCATGTCCACCTTAGACTATATTTTTTTGCGTACCTCTTACACCCTGCATGTCTGGCTAAAAAGTTAAATGTGACAAGTGTACAGAGTTACAAAACAAAATACAGAATTTTAAAAGGCTGCACTTCCCTTCTTTTTTTTTTTTAAAAGGCCCTTTTTTTTTTTTTTTTTGTTAAGGAAGTAAGAGCTGCAGTTTACATTCCTTTTTTTGTGAGGGATAAGTGCTTTACCTTTCTTTTGATTGTGTGCCAATGCAGAGTGACCGGGTACTGCTTTCCCATCCTCCATAAAGCAGGAAGGTTCTCACTACCCACTTTACAGTTCTACAAATGCGCAGACAGGATAAGCAGTGAAGAGTACCGCATGCCCACCTGAGACTATATTTTTGTGCGTACCTCTTACACCCTGCATGTCTGGCTAAAAAGTTAAACGTGACAAGTGTACAGAGTTACAAAACAAAATACAGAATTTCTCAACTTTACAAAAGTGAGGGCCCTGCCCTTTGTGAGCTTACAATCTAAAGGAGACAATATAACAACTTCAGCATTCTATGACTTACCTGCACTAAGGCTTTATATCCACCTGAAATGATGAATCGCAACCCATGTGAGACTGTATGGCGTAAGGGTCTAGCACCATCTAGTTATACAATTTTGATGTACGTGACAACTAACCCCATATTAATTCCTAACCTTAACCTTCCCTCAATGCTAAACCTCCCCATGCCTAACCTTCACCTTTCTCCCAACACCACACCCCCCTTCTCTCACTGATCTCTCCACTGTTAAAACTCCTTTCCTGGTACCCTGGGTTTGGTGCCTGCTAGCTGTGTATTATTCATATTGGGTTAGTCGTTCTGCGTAAAGTTAGGCGTTTTTTATTCTTTTGTTGGTACAGAGTCCTTTGGTTAATCCAGTTGGCCAACAGTAAAACATCTTGGCCAAGAAGATTTTAAGCCCACCCACCAACGCCAAGGTAGACTCTTTTGGGGTGGGACCTACACTACACTGGGCTAGCCTACTCTGGCTGGTGCTAGTCACCCTAAAATAGCATAATCTAAGGTTGTAAGCATGTGTCCTCCATTCTAATTTCACATCTCCTGCTCTGGTTGGTGCTTCTCACCAAGGTACCCTGTTCTAGTGTTGCGTCAAGTCCATGCATACTACCATCCATCGATTAGTATATAGGATAAGTATAAGCGAGTAAGCTTGATCTAATCCTAATCTCATCTATGTGGTTATTCCTAAACTAGTCTATGTAGTTTTAGTTCAGGTACAGAATTCTAAATAGCGCATAAGAGTTAGTGTGTGTCACATTTTGCATGTCAAAGCATCAGGTCAGTATTAGTTAGTAGTTAGCATATATCAGTCTGTGGTAGGAGTCAGTGTATGTAACAAAAAAAAAACCCTACCTATTCATACAGAGCAATCAGGTACTGCTCATCCATCCTCCATAAAGCAGGTAGCCCCTCATTTCCCACTGTACAGTTGTACAAATGCACAGACGGGATAGGCAGCGAAGAGTACCGCATGCCCACCTGAGACTATATTTTTGTGCGTACCTCTTACACCCTGCATGTCTGGCTAAAAAGTGAAATGTGACAAGTGTACAGAGTTACAAAACAAAATACAGAATTTTAAAAGGCTGCACTTCCCTTTTTTTTTTTTTTTAAAGGGCCCTTTTTTCTTTTTTTAAGGAAGTAAGAGCTGCAGTTTACATTCCATTTGTTGTGAGGGATAAGTGCTTTACCTTTCTTTTGATTGTGTGCCAATGCAGAGTGACCGGGTACTGCTTATCCATCCTCCATAAAGCAGGAAGGTTCTCATTACCCACTTTACAGTTCTACAAATGCGCAGACAGGATAAGCAGTGAAGAGCACCGCATGCCCACCTGAGACTATATTTGTGTGCGTATCTCTTACACCCTGCATGTCTGGCTAAAAAGTTAAATGTGACAAGTGTACATACAGAGTTACAAAACAAAACACAGAATTTCTCAACTTTACAAAAGTGAGGGCCCTGCCCTTTGTGAGCTTACAATCTAAAGGAGACAATATAACAACTTCAGCATCCTATGACTTACCTGCACTAAGGCTTTATATCCACCTGAGATGATGAATCGCATTCAACACTTTACAGTTCTACAAATGCGCAGACGGGATAAGCAGCGAAGAGTACCGCATGCCCACCTGAGACTATATTTTTGTGCGTACCTCTTACACCCTGCATGTCTGGCTAAAAAGTTAAAATGTGACAAGTGTACAGAGTTGCAAAACAAAATACAGAATTTTAAAAGGCTGCACTTCCCTTCTTTTTTTTATTTTTTTTTTAAAGGGCCCTTTTTTCTTTTTTTTAAGGAAGTAAGAGCTGCAGTTTACATTCTTTTTTTGTGAGGGATAAGTGCTTTACCTTTCTTTTGATTGTGTGCCAATGCAGAGTGACCGGGTACTGCTTATCCATCCTCCATAAAACAGGAAGATTCTCATCCCCCACTTTATAGTTCTACAAATGTGCAGACGGGATAAGCAGTGAAGAGTACCGCATGCCCACCTGAGACTATATTTTTGTGCGTACCTCTTACACCCTGCATGTCTGGCTAAAAAGTTAAATGTGACAAGTGTACAGAGTTACAAAACAAAATACAGAATTTTAAAAGGCTGCACTTCCCTTCTTTTTTTTTTTTTAAAGGGCCCTTTTTTTTTTTTTTTTTTAAGGAAGTAAGAGCTGCAGTTTACATTCCATTTTTTGTGAGGGATAAGTGCTTTACCTTTGTTTTGATTGTGTGCCAATGCAGAGTGACCGGGTACTGCTTATCCATCCTCCATAAAGCAGGAAGGTTCTCACTACCCACTTTACAGTTCTACAAATGTGCAGACGGGATAAGCAGTGAAGAGTACCGCATGCCCACCTGAGACTATATTTTTGTGCGTACCTCTTACACCCTGCATGTCTGGCTAAAAAGTTAAATGTGACAAGTGTACAGAGTTACAAAACAAAATACAGAATTTTAAAAGGCTGCACTTCCCTTCTTTTTTTTTTTTTTTTTTTTTTAAGGGCCCTTTTTTTCTTTTTTTTAAGGAAGTAAGAGCTGCAGTTTACATTCCTTTTGTTGTGAGGGATAAGTGCTTTACCTTTCTTTTGATTGTGTGCCAATGCAGAGTGACCGGGTACTGCTTATCCATCCTCCATAAAGCAGGAAGGTTCTCACTACCCACTTTAAAGTTCTACAAATGCGCAGATAGGATAAGCAGTGAAGAGTACCGCATGCCCACCTGAGACTATATTTTTGTGCGTACCTCTTACACCCTGCATGTCTGGCTAAAAAGTTAAATGTGACAAGTGTACAGAGTTACAAAACAAAATACAGAATTTCTCAACTTTACAAAAGTGAGGGCCCTGCCCTTTGTGAGCTTACAATCTAAAGGAGACAATATAACAACTTCAGCATTCTATGACTTACCTGCACTAAGGCTTTATATCCACTTGAGATGATGAATCGCATTCAACACTTTACAATTGTACAAATGCGCAGACGGGATAAGCAGCGAAGAGTACCGCATGTCCACCTTAGACTATATTTTTTTGCGTACCTCTTACACCCTGCATGTCTGGCTAAAAAGTTAAATGTGACAAGTGTACAGAGTTACAAAACAAAATACAGAATTTTAAAAGGCTGCACTTCCCTTTTTTTTTTTTTTTTTTTAAAGGGCCCTTTTTTCTTTTTTTTTAAGGAAGTAGGAGCTGCAGTTTACATTCCTTTTTTTGTGAGGGATAAGTGCTTTACCTTTCTTTTGATTGTGTGCCAATGCAGAGTGACCGGGTACTGCTTATCCATCCTCCATAAAGCAGGAATATTCTCATCCCCCACTTTATAGTTCTACAAATGTGCAGACGGGATAAGCAGTGAAGAGTACCGCATGCCCACCTGAGACTATATTTTTGTGCGTACCTCTTACACCCTGCATGTCTGGCTAAAAAGTTAAATGTGACAAGTGTACAGAGTTACAAAACAAAATACAGAATTTCTCAACTTTACAAAAGTGAGGGCCCTGCCCTTTGTGAGCTTACAATCTAAAGGAGACAATATAACAACTTCAGCATCCTATGACTTACCTGCACTAAGGCTTTATATCCACTTGAGATGATGAATCGCATTCAACACTTTACAATTGTACAAATGTGCAGACGGGATAAGCAGCGAAGAGTACCGCATGTCCACCTGAGACTATATTTTTGTGCGTACCTCTTACACCCTGCATGTCTGGCTAAAAAGTTAAATGTGACAAGTGTACAGAGTTACAAAACAAAATACAGAATTGTAAAAGGCTGCACTTCCCTTCTTTTTTTTTTTTTTAAAGGGCCCTTTTTTTTTTTTTAAGGAAGTAAGAGCTGCAGTTTACATTCCATTTTTTGTGAGGGATAAGTGCTTTACCTTTGTTTTGATTGTGTGCCAATGCAGAGTGACCGGGTACTGCTTATCCATCCTCCATAAAGCAGGAAGGTTCTCACTACCCACTTTACAGTTCTACAAATGTGCAGACGGGATAAGCAGTGAAGAGTACCGCATGCCCACCTGAGACTATATTTTTGTGCGTACCTCTTACACCCTGCATGTCTGGCTAAAAAGTTAAATGTGACAAGTGTACAGAGTTACAAAACAAAATACAGAATTTTAAAAGGCTGCACTTCCCTTCTTTTTTTTTATTTTTTTTTTAAAGGGCCCTTTTTTCTTTTTTTTTAAGGAAGTAGGAGCTGCAGTTTACATTCCTTTTTTTGTGAGGGATAAGTGCTTTACCTTTCTTTTGATTGTGTGCCAATGCAGAGTGACCGGGTACTGCTTATCCATCCTCCATAAAGCAGGAAGGTTCTCACTACCCACTTTACAGTTCTACAAATGTGCAGACGGGATAAGCAGTGAAGAGTACCGCATGCCCACCTGAGACTATATTTTTGTGCGTACCTCTTACACCCTGCATGTCTGGCTAAAAAGTTAAATGTGACAAGTGTACAGAGTTACAAAACAAAATACAGAATTTTAAAAGGCTGCACTTCCCTTTTTTTTTTTATTTTTTTAAAGGGCCCTTTTTTCTTTTTTTTTAAGGAAGTAGGAGCTGCAGTTTACATTCCTTTTTTTGTGAGGGATAAGTGCTTTACCTTTCTTTTGATTGTGTGCCAATGCAGAGTGACCGGGTACTGCTTATCCATCCTCCATAAAGCAGGAATATTCTCATCCCCCACTTTATAGTTCTACAAATGTGCAGACGGGATAAGCAGTGAAGAGTACCGCATGCCCACCTGAGACTATATTTTTGTGCGTACCTCTTACACCCTGCATGTCTGGCTAAAAAGTTAAATGTGACAAGTGTACAGAGTTACAAAACAAAATACAGAATTTCTCAACTTTACAAAAGTGAGGGCCCTGCCCTTTGTGAGCTTACAATCTAAAGGAGACAATATAACAACTTCAGCATCCTATGACTTACCTCCACTAAGGCTTTATATCCACTTGAGATGATGAATCGCATTCAACACTTTACAATTGTACAAATGCGCAGACGGGATAAGCAGCGAAGAGTACCGCATGTCCACCTGAGACTATATTTTTGTGCGTACCTCTTACACCCTGCATGTCTGGCTAAAAAGTTAAATGTGACAAGTGTACAGAGTTACAAAACAAAATACAGAATTTTAAAAGGCTGCACTTCCCTTCTTTTTTTTTTTTTTTAAAGGGCCCTTTTTTTTTTTTAAGGAAGTAAGAGCTGCAGTTTACATTCCATTTTTTGTGAGGGATAAGTGCTTTACCTTTGTTTTGAATGTGTGCCAATGCAGAGTGACCGGGTACTGCTTATCCATCCTCCATAAAGCAGGAAGGTTCTCACTACCCACTTTACAGTTCTACAAATGTGCAGACGGGATAAGCAGTGAAGAGTACCGCATGCCCACCTGAGACTATATTTTTGTGCGTACCTCTTACACCCTGCATGTCTGGCTAAAAAGTTAAATGTGACAAGTGTACAGAGTTACAAAACAAAATACAGAATTTTAAAAGGCTGCACTTCCCTTCTTTTTTTTTATTTTTTTTTTAAAGGGCCCTTTTTTCTTTTTTTTAAGGAAGTAGGAGCTGCAGTTTACATTCCTTTTTTTGTGAGGGATAAGTGCTTTACCTTTCTTTTGATTGTGTGCCAATGCAGAGTGACCGGGTACTGCTTATCCATCCTCCATAAAGCAGGAATATTCTCATCCCCCACTTTATAGTTCTACAAATGTGCAGACGGGATAAGCAGTGAAGAGTACCGCATGCCCACCTGAGACTATGTTTGTGTGCGTATCTCTTACACCCTGCATGTCTGGCTAAAAAGTTAAATGTGACAAGTGTACACACAGAGTTACAAAACAAAACACAGAATTTCTCAACTTTACAAAAGTGAGGGCCCTGCCCTTTGTGAGCTTACAATCTAAAGGAGACAATATAACAACTTCAGCATCCTATGACTTACCTGCACTAAGGCTTTATATCCACCTGAGATGATGAATCGCATTCAACACTTTACAGTTCTACAAATGCGCAGACGGGATAAGCAGCGAAGAGTACCGCATGTCCACCTTAGACTATATTTTTTTTGCGTAACTCTTACACCCTGCATGTCTGGCTAAAAAGTTAAATGTGACAAGTGTACAGAGTTACAAAACAAAATACAGAATTTTAAAAGGCTGCACTTCCCTTCTTTTTTTTTTATTTTTTTTTTAAAGGGCCCTTTTTTCTTTTTTTTTTAAGGAAGTAAGAGCTGCAGTTTACATTCCTTTTTTTGTGAGGGATAAGTGCTTTACCTTTCTTTTGACTGTGTGCCAATGCAGAGTGACCGGGTACTGCTTATCCATCCTCCATAAAGCAGGAAGGTTCTCACTACCCACTTTACAGTTCTACAAATGTGCAGACGGGATAAGCAGTGAAGAGTACCGCATGCCCACCTGAGACTATATTTGTGCGTACCTCTTACACCCTGCATGTCTGGCTAAAAAGTTAAATGTGACAAGTGTACAGAGTTACAAAACAAAATACAGAATTTCTCAACTTTACAAAAGTGAGGGCCCTGCCCTTTGTGAGCTTACAATCTAAAGGAGACAATATAACAACTTCAGCATTCTATGACTTACCTGCACTAAGGCTTTATATCCACCTGAAATGATGAATCGCAACCCATGTGAGACTGTATGGCGTAAGGGTCTAGCACCATCTAGTTATACAATTTTGATGTACGTGACAACCAACCCCATATTAATTCCTAACCTTAACCTTCCCTCAATGCTAAACCTCCCCATGCCTAACCTTCACCTTTCTCCCAACACCACACCCCCCTTCTCTCACTGATCTCTCCACTGTTAAAACTCCTTTCCTGGTACCCTGGGTTTGGGGCCTGCTAGCTGTGTATTATTCATATTGGGTTAGTCGTTCTGCGTAAAGTTAGGCGTTTTTTATTCTTTTGTTGGTACAGAGTCCTTTGGTTAATCCAGTTGGCCAACAGTAAAACATCTTGGCCAAGAAGATTTTAAGCCCACCCACCAACGCCAAGGTAGACTCTTTTGGGGTGGGACCTACACTACACTGGGCTCACCTACTCTGGCTGGTGCTAGTCACCCTAAAATAGCATAATCTAAGGTTGTAAGCATGTGTCCTCCATTCTAATTTCACATCTCCTGCTCTGGTTGGTGCTTCTCACCAAGGTACCCTGTTCTAGTGTTGCGTCAAGTCCATGCATACTACCATCCATCGATTAGTATATAGGATAAGTATAAGCGAGTAAGCTTGATCTAATCCTAATCTCATCTATGTGGTTATTCCTAAACTACAGTCTATGTAGTTTTAGTTCAGGTACAGAATTCTAAATAGCGCATAAGAGTTAGTGTGTGTCACATTTTGCATGTCAAAGCATCAGGTCAGTATTAGTTAGTAGTTAGCATATATCAGTCTGTGGTAGGAGTCAGTGTATGTAACAAAAAAAAAACCCTACCTATTCATACAGAGCAATCAGGTACTGCTCATCCATCCTCCATAAAGCAGGTAGCCCCTCATTTCCCACTGTACAGTTGTACAAATGCACAGACGGGATAGGCAGCGAAGAGTACCGCATGCGCACCTGAGACTATATTTTTGTGCGTACCTCTTACACCCTGCATGTCTGGCTAAAAAGTGAAATGTGACAAGTGTACAGAGTTACAAAACAAAATACAGAATTTTAAAAGGCTGCACTTCCCTTCTTTTTTTTTTTTTTTTTTTTTTAAAGGGCCCTTTTTTCTTTTTTTTAAGGAAGTAAGAGCTGCAGTTTACATTCCATTTTTTGTGAGGGATAAGTGCTTTACCTTTCTTTTGATTGTGTGCCAATGCAGAGTGACCGGGTACTGCTTATCCATCCTCCATAAAGCAGGAAGGTTCTCATTACCCACTTTACAGCTCTACAAATGCACAGACAGGATAAGCAGTGAAGAGCACCGCATGCCCACCTGAGACTATATTTTTGTGCGTACCTCTTACACCCTGCATGTCTGGCTAAAAAGTTAAATGTGACAAGTGTACACACAGAGTTACAAAACAAAACACAGAATTTCTCAACTTTACAAAAGTGAGGGCCCTGCCCTTTGTGAGCTTACAATCTAAAGGAGACAATATAACAACTTCAGCATCCTATGACTTACCTGCACTAAGGCTTTATATCCACCTGAGATGATGAATCGCATTCAACACTTTACAGTTCTACAAATGCGCAGACGGGATAAGCAGCGAAGAGTACCGCATGTCCACCTTGGACTATATTTTTTTGCGGACCTCTTACACCCTGCATGTCTGGCTAAAAAGTTAAATGTGACAAGTGTATAGAGTTACAAAACAAAATACAGAATTTTAAAAGGCTGCACTTCCCTTTTTTTTTTTTTTTTTTTTTAAAGGGCCCTTCTTTCTTTTTTTTAAGGATGTAAGAGCTGCAGTTTACATTCCATTTTTTTGTGAGGGATAAGTGCTTTACCTTTCTTTTGATTGTGTGCCAATGCAGAGTGACCGGGTACTGCTTATCCATTCTCCATAAAGCAGGAAGATTCTCATTCCCCACTTTATAGTTCTACAAATGTGCAGACGGGATAAGCAGTGAAGAGTACCGCATGCCCACCTGAGACTATATTTTTGTGCGTACCTCTTACACCCTGCATGTCTGGCTAAAAAGTTAAATGTGACAAGTGTACAGAGTTACAAAACAAAATACAGAATTTTAAAAGGCTGCACTTCCCTTTTTTTTTTTTTTAAAGGGCCCTTTTTTTTTTTTTTAAGGAAGTAAGAGCTGCAGTTTACATTCCATTTTTTGTGAGGGATAAGTGCTTTACCTTTGTTTTGATTGTGTGCCAATGCAGAGTGACCGGGTACTGCTTATCCATCCTCCATAAAGCAGGAAGGTTCTCACTACCCACTTTACAGTTCTACAAATGTGCAGACGGGATAAGCAGTGAAGAGTACCGCATGCCCACCTGAGACTATATTTTTGTGCGTACCTCTTACACCCTGCATGTCTGGCTAAAAAGTTAAATGTGACAAGTGTACAGAGTTGCAAAACAAAATACAGAATTTTAAAAGGCTGCACTTCCCTTCTTTTTTTTAATTTTTTTTAAAGGGCCCTTTTTTCTTTTTTTTAAGGAAGTAAGAGCTGCAGTTTACATTCTTTTTTTGTGAGGGATAAGTGCTTTACCTTTCTTTTGATTGTGTGCCAATGCAGAGTGACCGGGTACTGCTTATCCATCCTCCATAAAACAGGAAGATTCTCATCCCCCACTTTATAGTTCTACAAATGTGCAGACGGGATAAGCAGTGAAGAGTACCGCATGCCCACCTGAGACTATATTTTTGTGCGTACCTCTTACACCCTGCATGTCTGGCTAAAAAGTTAAATGTGACAAGTGTACAGAGTTACAAAACAAAATACAGAATTTTAAAAGGCTGCACTTCCTTTTTTTTTTTTTTTTTTAAGGGCCCTTTTTTTCTTTTTTTTAAGGAAGTAAGAGCTGCAGTTTACATTCCTTTTGTTGTGAGGGATAAGTGCTTTACCTTTCTTTTGATTGTGAGCCAATGCAGAGTGACCGGGTACTGCTTATCCATCCTCCATAAAGCAGGAAGGTTCTCACTACCCACTTTACAGTTCTACAAATGCGCAGATAGGATAAGCAGTGAAGAGTACCGCATGCCCACCTGAGACTATATTTTTGTGCGTACCTCTTACACCCTGCATGTCTGGCTAAAAAGTTAAATGTGACAAGTGTACAGAGTTACAAAACAAAATACAGAATTTCTCAACTTTACAAAAGTGAGGGCCCTGCCCTTTGTGAGCTTACAATCTAAAGGAGACAATATAACAACTTCAGCATCCTATGACTTACCTGCACTAAGGCTTTATATCCACTTGAGATGATGAATCGCATTCAACACTTTACAATTGTACAAATGCGCAGACGGGATAAGCAGCGAAGAGTACCGCATGTCCACCTTAGACTATATTTTTGTGCGTACCTCTTACACCCTGCATGTCTGGCTAAAAAGTTAAATGTGACAAGTGTACAGAGTTACAAAACAAAATACAGAATTTTAAAAGGCTGCACTTCCCTTCTTTTTTTTTTTTTTTAAAGGGCCCTTTTTTTTTTTTTTAAGGAAGTAAGAGCTGCAGTTTACATTCCATTTTTTGTGAGGGATAAGTGCTTTACCTTTCTTTTGATTGTGTGCCAATGCAGAGTGACCGGGTACTGCTTATCCATCCTCCATAAAGCAGGAAGGTTCTCACTACCCACTTTACAGTTCTACAAATGTGCAGACGGGATAAGCAGTGAAGAGTACCGCATGCCCACCTGAGACTATATTTTTGTGCGTACCTCTTACACCCTGCATGTCTGGCTAAAAAGTTAAATGTGACAAGTGTACAGAGTTACAAAACAAAATACAGAATTTTAAAAGGCTGCACTTCCCTTCTTTTTTTTTTTTTTTTTTTTTTTTAAGGGCCCTTTTTTTCTTTTTTTTAAGGAAGTAAGAGCTGCAGTTTACATTCCTTTTTTTGTGAGGGATAAGTGCTTTACCTTTCTTTTGATTGTGTGCCAATGCAGAGTGACCGGGTACTGCTTATCCATCCTCCATAAAGCAGGAAGGTTCTCATTACCCACTTTACCGTTCTACAAATGCACAGACAGGATAAGCAGTGAAGAGTACCGCATGCCCACCTGAGACTATATTTGTGTGCGTACCTCTTACACCCTGCATGTCTGGCTAAAAAGTTAAATGTGACAAGTGTACACACAGAGTTACAAAACAAAACACAGAATTTCTCAACTTTACAAAAGTGAGGGCCCTGCCCTTTGTGAGCTTACAATCTAAAGGAGACAATATAACAACTTCAGCATCCTATGACTTACCTGCACTAAGGCTTTATATCCACCTGAGATGATGAATCGCATTCAACACTTTACAGTTCTACAAATGCACAGACGGGATAAGCAGCGAAGAGTACCGCATGCCCACCTGAGACTATATTTTTGTGCGTACCTCTTACACCCTGCATGTCTGGCTAAAAAGTTAAATGTGACAAGTGTACAGAGTTACAAAACAAAATACAGAATTTCTCAACTTTACAAAAGTGAGGGCCCTGCCCTTTGTGAGCTTACAATCTAAAGGAGACAATATAACAACTTCAGCATTCTATGACTTACCTGCACTAAGGCTTTATATCCACCTGAAATGATGAATCGCAACCCATGTGAGACTGTATGGCGTAAGGGTCTAGCACCATCTAGTTATACAATTTTGATGTACGTGACAACCAACCCCATATTAATTCCTAACCTTAACCTTCCCTCAATGCTAAACCTCCCCATGCCTAACCTTCACCTTTCTCCCAACACCACACCCCCCTTCTCTCACTGATCTCTCCACTGTTAAAACTCCTTTCCTGGTACCCTGGGTTTGGTGCCTGCTAGCTGTGTATTATTCATATTGGGTTAGTCGTTCTGCGTAAAGTTAGGCGTTTTTTATTCTTTTGTTGGTACAGAGTCCTTTGGTTAATCCAGTTGGCCAACAGTAAAACATCTTGGCCAAGAAGATTTTAAGCCCACCCACCAACGCCAAGGTAGACTCTTTTGGGGTGGGACCTACACTACACTGGGCTAGCCTACTTTGGCTGGTGCTAGTCACCCTAAAATAGCATAATCTAAGGTTGTAAGCATGTGTCCTCCATTCTAATTTCACATCTCCTGCTCTGGTTGGTGCTTCTCACCAAGGTACCCTGTTCTAGTGTTGTGTCAAGTCCATGCATACTACCATCCATCGATTAGTATATAGGATAAGTATAAGCGAGTAAGCCTGATCTAATCCTAATCTCATCTATGTGGTTATTCCTAAACTACAGTCTATGTAGTTTTAGTTCAGGTACAGAATTCTAAATAGCGCATAAGAGTTAGTGTGTGTCACATTTTGCATGTCAAAGCATCAGGTCAGTATTAGTTAGTAGTTAGCATATATCAGTCTGTGGTAGGAGTCAGTGTATGTAACAAAAAAAAAACCCTACCTATTCATACAGAGCAATCAGGTACTGCTCATCTATCCTCCATAAAGCAGGTAGCCCCTCATTTCCCACTGTACAGTTGTACAAATGCACAGACGGGATAGGCAGCGAAGAGTACCGCATGCCCACCTGAGACTTTATTTTTGTGCGTACCTCTTACACCCTGCATGTCGGGCTAAAAAGTGAAATGTGACAAGTGTACAGAGTTACAAAACAAAATACAGAATTTTAAAAGGCTGCACTTCCCTTCTTTTTTTTTTTTTTAAAGGGCCCTTTTTGGAAGTAAGAGCTGCAGTTTACATTCCATTTTTTTGTGAGGGATAAGTGCTTTACCTTTCTTTTGATTGTGTGCCAATGCAGAGTGACCAGGTACTGCTTATCCATCCTCCATAAAGCAGGAAGGTTCTCATTCCCCACATTATAGTTCTACATATGTGCAGACGGGATAAGCAGCAAAGAGTACCGCATGCCCACCTGAGACTATATTTTTGTGCGTACCTCTTACACCCTGCATGTCTGGCTAAAAAGTTAAATGTGACAAGTGTACAGAGTTACAAAACAAAATACAGAATTTTAACCAGTTCACCCCCAAGGGTTTTTACCCTAACGGACCAGAGAAATTTTCACCTTTCAGCGCTCCTCCCTTTAATTCACCAATAACTTTTTCACTACTTATCACAGCAAATTGATCAATACCTTGTTTTTATTGCCACTAAATAGGCTTTTTGGAGGCGATATTTATTTTCAGTAATACCTTTTCTTTTTATGCATTTTAAAGGGAAAAACAAGGAAAAAAATGAAAAAATACACGATTTCTCCATTTTCATCCCCTATAGTTTTAAAATAAACACTGCTAATGTGCATAAAACACACACATTTTATCTGCCTATTTGTCGTGGTTATTACAATATATAAATTATTTCCCTAGTGCAAAGTATGGTGACAATATATTATTTGGAAATAAAGGTGTATTTTTCCTATGTTGTGTTTTTGTTTTCTCATTGCATACTACCAATGAATTCAAGCCCTTATTTGCAAATATAACAGTAGTTCACCCTCATAGCATACATATTTTAAAAGCTGAGTCCCTAAGGTAACTATTTATGCATTCGGTTTTCAATTCTGTCACTTTTGGTGTTTTTTACAAGTGTTTTATTTTGGTACAGAGTATATGGAAATAACAGTTTTATTGCTTCTCATTCAGTTTGCCAAAAAATCAAAATCAAATGACATATGCATAATCTCTCAAACACCCCAAATTATCTTCTCTTGCTTGTCATGGTTAAAATGATACCCTATACACATCATCAGATAGTGTTTTGGCCACATAATACACTGTTAATCATGAGCAGCACAATGTATTTTTCAAGGCCATTTTTTGCACCAGAAACAATACAGTCATACTTTCCCAGCAAAACCCCTGGTGTCTCAGAACATTGGATATAGGTCATAAATTATACCATTCTGAAAACTAGAGAACCAGACCTACCCAAATATACATATTTTGTAACATTTGCACTTTTGCGGTTTTGATGAAATTGCACCGTAACTTAAAAAATGTTTTTTTTTACAGTTTTCTTTACTTTGGCATGAAAAAACAATTCAAATGACATATGCATAATCTCTCAAACACCCCAAATTCTCTTCTCTTGCTTGTCACGGTTAAAATGATACCCTATACACATCATCAGATAATGTTTTGGCCACATAATACACTGTTAATCATGAGCAGCGCCAATGTATTTTTCAAGGCCATTTTTTGCACCAGAAACAATACAGTCATACTTTCCTAGCAAAACCCCTGGTGTCTCAGAACAATGGATATGGGTCATAAATTATACCATTCTGAAAACTAGAGAACCAGACCTACCCAAATATACATATTGAGTAACATTTGCACTTTTGTGGTTTTGATGAAATTGCACCGTAACTTTGAAAATGTTTTTTTTTTTTACAGTTTTCTTTACTTTGGCATGAAAAAACAATTCAAATGACATATGCATAATCTCTCAAACACCCCAAATTCTCTTCTCTTGCTTGTCACGGTTAAATTGATACCCTATACACATCATCAGATAGTGTTTTGGCCACATAATACACTGTTAATCATGAGCAGCGCCAATGTATTTTTTAAGGCCCTTTTTTTACCAAATGCAACAATGTAATTCTTTCTTCTCAAAGCCCCAGGAGTGTAAGACCATTCAATAAAAGACACAAATGTTACCATTCTGAAAACTAGAGACTCAGGCCTACTCAGTTGCAAATAGAATAATTTAGGTGAGGCCTAAATCACTATCCATAACATGAATGACAGATACATTGGAACTCACCATTGCAGGTCTAGCAGGATGGAGAAAGGCCAGAGGTCATACGCCAAGGAAAGCCAGTGGTCAGAAGATGGGGGGTGGTCTGCAGAGTAAAGTCCTGTGGCAAACACTCTCGCCTTGCAGCAGCAAGTCCAAATGGGAAAAAACTATTTGCAGGTTGTAGGAGTCTTGGGTTTCCTCTAAGCTTCTGGGTTTCCTTCCACACCCCCAAAAAAGGTGGTAATGTTAACTAGTGGTAATTGTGAGTTCCTTTGAGGGACAGTAAGTGGCAAATAAAAGTAGAGAGGAAAAAGTCCAGTGAAAATTTAGGGTAATGAAAAAAAAAAAATAAAATAAAAAATAAAGTCTAATAGCTGCTGAGGGTATGGTATGCCTCAAAGCAGCCGGCAACGCAGAGTCCCGGCTGTGAGGGGCACTTTGGGCAGTGGTATCTGCTGTCTTTCCGCCTCTTGTGCTTGGTGCACACCCGGCATCGCTTCTGTGGCTTCGCCTTAATTGGGTTCGGGGGGATCAGGGCAGGAAAATGTTTTCCCCTTAGGCGAACTGCTCCATCCAGTTGCATTGGATTGTATTCCTCCATAAGGTTGACGCTTTCATTGATCAGCGATCTCAAAGCTTGTCGCATAAACGGGAGGTAGCTGTCACCGTGGCATTTCTTTTTATAAAGCACAAATGCGTTGTGCATGGCCATCTGCAGGAGGTAAAAAAAAACTTTTTTGTACCAGGCCCTCTTTTTTTTTTTTAAAAAAGTAGTAGGAGAGCATTTGGTCCGCAAGATCCACCGCACCCATATTTTTTGTGTAGTCGACCAATGCCATTGGCTTCTCGATCCGCTCTCTGGAGGTTGTGACAGGAACCACTTCTTCAGTGTGGATTGAAGTCAGGACCATGACGTCTCTCTTGTCCCTGAATTTTATAGCCAGGAGCTCACCACTTCTGAGACTGTGCGTTTCCCCTTTCGATAATTTTTTATTAACCACCTGTGGTGGGAGGCCTTTGCGGTTTGGCCTCACTGTCCCACAGGCACCAGTCTCTGCAGAATATAAAAATTTGAAAAGGGGAATGCTGGTGTAGAAGTTATCCACGTACAGATGATAGCCTTGGTGGAGGAGTGGGTTGGCTAGTTCCACCACAATTTTCCCACTGGTTGGCATGTATGGTGGGCACCCAGCTGGTTGCAAATGGCTATCTTTGCCCTCATACAGAAAAAAAGAATAGGTGTAGCCAGTGCTGCTCTCACAAAGTTTATAAAATTTTATCCCATACTTGGCAGCCTTACTTGGGATATATTGTTTTATCCCTAATCTGCCATGGAAGGGTAGGAGGGATTCATCCACTGCAACCTCTCTCTCTGGGGTGTACACCTCGCTAAATTTTGTACTGAGGTGGGTGAGTATGGGCCTCAGCTTGAAAAGCTTGTCATGGGCAGGATCACCTTTGGGAACATTGTCCGAATTGTCGGCAAAGTGCAGGCACTTCATAAGAGCCTCATAGCGCTGCCTGCTCATGGAAGCTGGAAACAGGGGTGTTGCGTGCATAAAGTCCTTAGACCAGTACAGTCTTATTTCTGGCTGTTGGAGTATGCCCATGTGTAGTGTTAGGGCCAGAAACACCTTTAGCTCAGGTATGGTGGTGGGCTCCCATTTCTCAGCCAAATAGCAGGTGGGTTTCTGGGCAATATACTGCTGCGCAAACAAATTGGTTTGCTCCACAATGTGCTGCAGCAAATCATCACCCACAAAGAGCTGGAAGAAGTCAGCAGGCCCGAAGTTGTCAGTGGGCACTAATATTTCGCTTGCCCCTGTAAAAGGCGGGATGTTGGGTACTACAAGGTTAGCGGGTGACCAGGTGCCCCGAATTATGTCCTCAGGTACCGGTGGGCGTACCTGCCTTTGCCTGGCTCCCCTTCGGCCTCTGCTGCTAGCTGCAGCAGTGCTACCCACTGAGCCCCCTGCGGTGGCATCTGAAGGGCCCTGGACAGTGGTTCCCCTCTGGCCTGTGCTGCTAGCTGCAGCTGTGCTACCCACCGAGCCCCCTGCGGTGGATTCTGAAGGGCCCTGAACAGTGGACTCATCATCCCTCCTGAAGCGGCGAGACGGCTGCCCAACGCTCTCTGAACTGTCAGAATCTGACTCAGAGCTGCTGCTCGTTGGGTGCCATTCGCTCCCTGAATCGTCCCCACTGCTGCTGCTCTGCTGAAGGTAGACGGCTGCCTCCTCAACAGAATACAGTCTCCTCGCCATAGTAAGCAAAGGGGATAGATAGATAGATAGATAGATAGATAGATAGATAGATAGATAGATAGATGGATGGATGGATGGATGGATGGGATAGACAGACAGACAGACAGATAGATCGATCGATCAACCAACCAAGCGATTGATCAATAACAGAAAGATTTTTTTTTTGTTTTTTGTTTTTATATGAAGATGAAAAGAAAGAATATAGATAGAAAGTATAGATTGAAATATCAGAGTAAGGGTAAAAGAGGGGTGAAAAAGTACAGAAAAGTACTAAGAAGTACTAAAAAGTACTAAAATAAAACAGAAAACCAGTAAATGGCAAAGGAGGGGGAGGATAAGGGGTTAATAAAAAAGTATGGGGATAAAATTTTATTTAAAAATATAAAAATCCTACCACAATCACAGTCTTTCTCCCTCACAGCTCCTGTCACCTCTGAATGCTGATTGACAGCAGTCTGAGGTGACAGATGAGCTGGGAGGGAGAAAGCAACTTTGTTTACTGACACTACAGGACAGATCATTGTTACTGGCTTGTAACAATGATCTGCCTTGTTACTGGCACTTGATTGGCCCAGGGACCATGTGATTCCCTGGTCCAATCACCAAGCCGCGGGACCCGACGTGCGCGCGCAGCCGGAGCGCGCCCGCTCGCACACAGCAGCAGAGTTACAATGTAACTTATTAAAACGTCCTGTTGCCATTAATAGCGGCGAACATAACGTTTTAATGCGTTACATTGTCCCTAAATGGTTAAAAGGCTGCACTTCCCTTCTTTTTTTTTTTTTTTTTAAAGGGCCCTTTTTTCTTTTTTTTTTAAGGAAGTAAGAGCTGCAGTTTACATTCCTTTTTTGTGAGGGATAAGTGCTTTACCTTTGTTTTGATTGTGTGCCAATGCAGAGTGACCGGGTACTGCTTATCCATCCTCCATAAAGCAGGAAGATTCTCATCCCCCACTTTATAGTTCTACAAATGTGCAGACGGGATAAGCAGTGAAGAGTACCGCATGCCCACCTGAGACTATATTTTTGTGGGTACCTCTTACACCCTGCATGTCTGGCTAAAAAGTTAAATGTGACAAGTGTACAGAGTTACAGAACAAAATACAGAATTTCTTAACTTTACAAAAGTGAGGGCCCTGCCCTTTGTGAGCTTACAATCTAAAGGAGACAATACAACAACTTCAGCATCCTATGACTTACCTGCACTAAGGCTTTATATCCACCTGAGATGATGAATCGCATTTAACACTTTACAGTTCTACAAATGCGCAGACGGGATAAGCAGTGAAGAGTACCGCATGCCCACCTGAGACTATATTTTTGTGCGTACCTGTACGTAAATGTGACAAGTGTACAGAGTTACAAAACAAAATACAGAATTTTAAAAGGCTGCACTTCCCTTCTTTTTTTTTTTTTTTAAAGGGCCCTTTTTTCTTTTTTCTTTTTTTAAATGGAAGCAAGAGCTGCAGTTTACATTCTTTTTTTGTGAGGGATAAGTGCTTTACCTTTCTTTTGACTGTGTGCCAATGCAGAGTGACTGAGTACTGCTTATCCATCCTCCATAAAGCAGGAAGGTTCTCATTACCCACTTTACAGTTCTACAAATGCGCAGACGGGATAAGCAGTGAAGAGTACCGCATGCCCACCTGAGACTATATTTTTGTGCATACCTCTTACACCCTGCATGTCTGGCTAAAAAGTTAAATGTGACAAGTGTACAGAGTTACAGAACAAAATACAGAATTTCTTAACTTTACAAAAGTGAGGGCCCTGCCCTTTGTGAGCTTACAATCTAAAGGAGACAATATAACAACTTAAGCATTCTATGACTTACCTGCACTAAGGCTTTATATCCACCTGAGATGATGAATCGCAACCCATGTGAGACTGTATGGCGTAAGGGCCTAGCATCAGTGGGGACTACACTGCACTGGGATGGCCTACTCTGGGTGGTGCTAGTCACCCTATTATAGCACAACCTAATGTTGCAAGCATATGTGCCCTAATCTAATTTGACACCTCCTGCTCTGGTTGGTGCTTCTCACAAAGGTACGCTGTCCTAGTGTTGCATCAAGTCAATGCATTCTACCGTCCTTCTATTAGAAGACAATAGAACAACTTTAGCATCCTTTATACTCATCTGCGTTAAGGCTATTTATCTACCTGAGCTGATGAATCACAACCCATATGAGACTGTATGGCTTAAGGGCCTAGCACTAGTGATACAATTTTGACCTACGTGACAGCCAACCCCATATTGATGCCCAATCTGAACCTTCCCTTAACCCCCTTGGCGGTACGCAGTTCCTGAGGCTGCGTCCGCTGGGAGGTTTTTGGTTCAAAATGTTTTTTAAATGCTTTAGCTAGCATTTCACTAGCCAAGCGTATGTACAAAGTTGTTCCGGCCCCTCCCATGCCTGCCGATCGCCGCCGGCTATACGTACCTCGCCACGAACCCACGTAAAGCGCAGTTTCCCGATCGGCTTCCAGCGTTGCCATGGCGACGATCGGAGATGACATCATCTACCGTCATGATGTCAACCGCAATCCCGATCGCCGTCATCGCGAAGCCTGGAGCCGATGGGTCAGCTGCCCCGGCGTGGGAATGCTGGGGGGGTATGTATACCGGAAGCTATTGCGGGCGATCGCGGGGGACCGGAGCAACTTTGAGCATACGCTTAGCTAGCGAACTGCTAGCTAAAGCGTACTGCACCATTTTTTTCTTAAATAGTCTTGGGGCCATGTGATCCTCCGCAGCAGCTACCCCGTATGTAGTACGGGGTTATCGCTAAGGATGTTAATGCTAGCCCCCCTCCCCCACATGCCTAACCTTTACCTTTCTCCAAACACCACACCCCCTCCTCTCACTGATTTCTCCACTGCTAAACCCCGTTCCTGATACCCTTCCCTAACTTTTCCCCAGAACTTTTCTCCCCATAGGGTGCATATGAAACCCCGAAGCCCCTACACTTTTCTTGCATTTTGTCATTCTGATACGATCAAAATTGCATCACAAATCGCACCAAAGATGCAGGCAGTGTAAAAGTTGCCTGTTCAGACAAGGTCCTCCAGCACCCAAGGCTGAGACATTACAGTACGCCCCTCCATACCTCCCACCCCATCCGTCACACACTGATTGATAGTAGACTAAGATTCGACCCAGGGACCCAAAACACCTTAATCTCTAGTTATCTGGCTTGCAGTCACTGCCATGTATTACCTTTTCTTATTTCTCTCTGCTTCAAACACAATAGGGGAATTATAGCTGAGTGAGTTAGGCGCTCCCTCCTACACTGCGCCCTGAGGCTGGAACCTCTCTCGCCTCTGGATATAAGCACATCACAAGCACTGCAGCGATTTACCCCAGTGCTTTGTTTAATACCGGCTAACAGCAAAGAGCAGAAACGCTACCCACCAAAAGCACCCCAAGTGTGAACTGGCCCTTGAGAGAACTTGATTGTTGCAACATGCAGAGTAGAACTCAGGGGATATTAAAATGATTTAAACATACCCCCAATTTATACATATGGCCTCCCCCACCTCTACAGCCATACCAATCCTCATCAAAAACTTACAAACATAGAAGCACAAACAAAGCAAGAAAGCTGCAGGCCGACAAATGCCATTCCAGAAACTAGCAATTGCACTAGCAAAAACCCGGCACTGCGATTTACATGTTCCTCGCCAAGCTGTTGCTATTGGCAAAATGGGCACAATGCAATTTTTGGATCGAAACGTGTCTTGTTCTCCCTCAAAGATAGATTGTTATATTCTTTTTTGTCAAATTACTTTGGCTAATCCAGTTGGTTAAACGTAAAACACATTTTGGCCAAAAGGATTGTAAGCCAACCCACAACAGCAAGGTAGATGGCGGGTTTGGGAAATAGGAGTGAGAAAGGTATAGGGAATGGGGGTTTGGAGAGGGATGAAGGGGATAGGTAGTCATGATGGATATAGCTCTTACACCCTCAAGTGAAAAGTCTGGGAACTCGCCAACCACCTGAGAAGATATCCAGTTGCTCACCGTTAGGCCTGGTTCAACCCTCGAATTGCAAAATGCAAATGGCCTAGGGAGTGCGATGGTGTGTTTATTTGCTGAGTGATGGTGGCTCCATTTTGCAGGGATTGCATTTTTTTGATTCCCGTTCCAGAGAATGAGAATGGCATCCCAACTGCCACCAAAATGTTGTACGCAGTGCACCTTTGTGATATACGCACAACGCAAGCACTGCAGGGATTTACCACAGTCCTTTGCTGAATACTGGCTATCAGCAAAGACCAGAAACGCTCCCCACCAAAAGCACCCCTAGTGTGAACTGACCCTCGAGAGACCTTTTTTGGTGATTAGTAATTACAATCTATGGCAACCTGCAGAGTAATACTCAGGGGCATATTTATGATTTAAATATACCCACAATTTATACTTATGGCCTCCTCCTCCCAACAGCCATACCAATTCTCACCAAAAAGGGGCAAAGCAGAGAAGCGCAAACAAAATAAAAAAGCTGCAGTGCGCCAATTGCCATTCCAGAAAATACCGATCCCACTAGCACAAGCCCGGCACTGCGATTTCCATGTTCATCATCATGCTGTTGCTATTGGCAAAACAGGCACGATACAATTTTTGGTTCGAAACGTGCCTTGTGGAAAAGGGCCCTAATTAGTTTTTCTCCTCTAAGATATTTAATTTTTTTTTGGGCAGAGTACTTTGGCTTATCCAGTTGGATAAAAGTAAATCGCATTTTTGCCAATCGGATTGTAAACCCGCCCACCACGGCAAGGTAGACTGTTTTAGGGCGGGTTGGGGGGATGGAAGCAAGAAAGGTATAGGGGATGGGGGTTTGGAGAGGGATGAAGGGGGAAGGTGGTCATAATGGGTACATGCTATTCAGTAACTAGCCGCCAATGGTGAAATGCTGCACGAGATTGAAGGAAAAACGGGAAAAATGTGCATTTAAAACAACTTACGGAGCCAACTTCCACTTCATGATTTAAAAATGATATTTGCACAGAATACCAGGCTGAAATTTCCATTCTAGCTATATATTTAAAGATTTTATAAAAACTACACTCAAAGTCACATGGTACAAGGGTTGAATGTACCCTACTAAAAACATGTGCAAATAAGCATTGAATGTAACCTACTAAAATATAGTGCCCACACAATGGATATGTGTAGGAACAGGTTTGTTAAAGAGACACTGAAGGAAAAAAAAATTATGATATAATGAATTGGTTGTGTAGTACAGAAAATTACTAGAACATTAGTAGCAAAGAAAATACTCTCATATTTTTATTTTCAGTTGGGGTTTTTAAAACATTGCATCATTCTCTAATATTTGCAGCTTACACACTACTTAGCATTCTAAATGATTTTACAGAGCAGGCCAGTGAACTATTGACCCGTCCTCTGGAGAGAAAAATAAAATACAGTGACGGACAGTTGACATAACAAGCTTCAGAAGACAGAGCTCTCTGCGACTTTGAAAGTCGTAGAGCTCAATGGCTCTTTTGCAAAGTTAACTGGAGTTTCTTAAAGGGAACCAGAGACGTTGGGGAAAGGTTTTATACATACCTGGGGCTTCCTCCAGCCCCATAAGCCTGGATCGCTCCTCCGCTGCCGTCCTCCGCTGCATGGATCCGCCGGTACCGGGTCCCGTCATTACCGCGAGTCGGCCAGTCGGCCGGCTGACGTGGCCAATTGTCCGCTTCACAGGGGCTCCCTCCATATACCTACGCGTGCGGCTGCATACTGCGCAGCTGCATGCGTAAGGGTATGGAGGGAGCCCCTGTGCATGCGGACAATTGGTCGCGTCCGCCGGAAGTGACGGGGCCCGGTACCGGCGATACAGGAAGCGGAGGATTGGGGCGTGGGAACAATCCGTGTTTATGGGGCTGGAGGAAGCCCCAGGTATGTATAAAACCTTTTCCTATTTTTCCCTATCCTTCCTCTCTGGTTCCCTTTAACTCTTCCTGTACTGGAAATAATATTAGACTTATGTCTCTGCTCCTAATGTTCTATTTCTTAGCTAAACTACACATACAAATCAATATATCATATTTTTTTTTCGCTTCAGTGTCTCTTTAATACTAAAAGACTGTACTGGCAGGCAGCAAGTCACGAAGCAGTTAATTTGGGTGCCTGGTAATTTGGCCACCGTATAGACTGCAATGTTAATTACGGCTATTGTGGCAGCTAATGTATAATTTGGGCATCAAAAGGCTAAAGAGTTAGCAGAGTTAACTAAGGAGTTAGGCTAGGTTCATATCGGTCATTTGCATAACTCACGCATTATAATGAGTGTGAACTGCAATGGATACTAGCCATAGACTTAAAGGACAACCACAAGGGGGCTTGCCAGGTGTAATTAAGGGCTCTTTTCCATCGGGGAAGTGATGCAAATGCAGCTACTTCACCGCATTGCATCACTTCCACTTGCATTCGCGTCACTTCCGCATCTCCCGATGCGAAAGAGAATGGAGGAGACGGGGCGCGGATGCAGCTATGCGAGATCCTGCAGCATGCTGCAGATTTTCGGATCGCTCCACATAACCAGCATGCAATGGAAACTGTTCCATTGCTCTGCATTGGTTTTTCAGTTCCGCATTGCACCGCGTAAAGAGGAAACAGGCCCTTACATGATTTGACAGGACAGCAGATGGTCACCGCCTGGAAAATGCGATCTGCTGATGGCAGGATGACGTTTACTGCTTAGTCCTCAGCAAGGTCACTGGGGATCTGGAGTAACGGGAGACAAGTCCACAATTGCTGCATGTGTGGTGGATGAAAGCCGCACTGCAAGGATCATCAGTATACTGGTCACCATAGCAACAGGACTACGATGCACCTGGTGGGGGTGTAAGGAGCTAATGGAAACACTTCTTATTAAGGTGCTCGTACACCAGGTGATGATGGGCAGATTCAGACAACAAAACTCTCTCTAATAATAAAATCTGAATGGGAGAGAGAGATCTGTCAGCTTCCCATATACTGCTGGTCACGATCGATGTAAACATGGGGCAGCACGGTGGCATAGTGTTTAGCGCTCTCGCCTTGCATTGCTGGGGCCCCGGTTCGAATCCCAGCCAGCTCAACATCTGCAAGGAGTTTGTATGTTCTCCCCGTGTCTGTGTGGGTTTCCTCCGGGCACTCCGGTTTCCTCCCACATCCGAAAAACATATAGATATGTTAATTGGCTTCCTCCCTAAATTGTCCCTAGACTACAATACATATACTACACAATATAGACATATGACTATTGTAGGGACTAGATTGTGAGCTCCTTCGAGGGACAGTTAGTGACAAGACTATATATACTCTGTACAGTGCTGCAGAAGATGTTGGCACTATATAAATACTAAATAATAATAAATAATAATAACATGAAATATCTCGGGAATCGGTCAAGTCCGCCCCCTCACCACTGTTCCCTAGTGTATAAAGGCTGGAACCCACTAGAGCGATTCGAGTGTTTAGGGAGCGATTAAAAATGCTAGCGACTTCCCTAAACGCTCAGCTAATGTTAATGGATGGGCCAAATTCCACTGGAGCGATTGCGATTAGCAAAATCGCAAACGCAGGACATGCAGCATTTTTTGAGAGTTAGCGTTTCAATGTAAAGTATATAAACACTGGCGTAATCGTTCATCAAAACCTACACAGAGACCAATTTGCTAGCGTTTTTACATTACTGCACACTGTAAAAAAATAAAATTAATTGAAAGGATTAAAAACGCTAATCCCAAATCGCTACACAATAGCTAGCAAAAAGCTTACACTTTTTAAAATCGCTACCAAAAATCGCCAAAAAACGCTCATGAAATTAGTTACAAAATGCTCATTAAAAATGCTAGCGATTGTGATTAGTGATAGCACTGCCTAAATGTATGTTTGCATGTGTGCGTTTATACATTACCTGTCCTGTGTTGCGGTGCCCATCCATCTTCCGAACCCGCCGATCTTCCATGCTATGCACCAGCGGCATGCATGGAGTTAATAGAAGAGCGTCGGATTCTGAAGATGGTAGGCCATTGCGACACACAACAGGTAATGTATAATTGCACAAATGCACACATGTACATGCACATTTATACACTGAAGAAACCGTGCCGGGAAGGGTAGGGGGGGGTGTCGTGTTCGTCTTGATATCACTTGCCGTTACCAACGAGGCAGTGGGGCTCATAATGGGTCAGTTAGGATTATACAACATTTTGCTTAATATTTTCACAATTATGCATTGCTTGATTTCGATTATGTTATGTACAGCAAACTACGTTTGGGAATCGTAATTATGCCTTTAGTTACGCAATCACGTGTTATTCGCATAAAAATCGCATTGCATCTATTTGTCTGTGTACTGTCCATGCGCAGCTATCAGTTAAATATTCAATGCGAAAAATGCTGTCGTATGCGAAAAAAATAACATTCTTCAGGCAGTACACTGCAAACCCGTGGGTATTATTTAAATACTTAATGTGAAAAATGCTGTCGTATGCGGAAAAAAATTGCATTCATCAGCCAGTGTACTGCAAATTCGCGGCTGTTATCTAAATATTCAATGCGAAAAATGCATTCGTATGCAAAAAAGTGTCTGCGTCTATTAACCAGTATACTGCAAATGCTTGGCTAAATTCAATGCGAAAAAAAAAATCAGTTTGCATGCGTAAAAACGTTTGCATCCAAAATGACATAAATTACGCTAACATGTGTAATTATAGTTAGCTATTACGTTTATATGCAAACATTTTTGCGCATTATCCGTAAATTTTGCATTAGGATTGCAATGCGTTATTGCAAATTATGATGTGTAATTATACATAAACGTAACTTCTGGCAACCCCTACACTTGCGCACCCGATTCAGCAAGTAAGCCCTACACCTTGCAGCATTTCCAACTGATACATGAGACCAATTTTGGACCAAAACTAGTCGACGGGCATTCACATTGTGGCACAGAATTTCATCAGATTCAATTATAATAATTGGATAAGATGTTCGATCGGCCGCCAAGTTGCCTTATGTATGGCCGCCAAGTGCTAAATAATGTACATTATGAAGGCTCTTCTGGGTACTAATCCGGGGACTTTTCAGGGGCACTAAAAGGGTTTGGCTTAGGAAACGGTTCTGAAACGCCTGATAGTCATTTACAGCAATGGGCCTTTCCTGCTGCCCTATGGAATTCAGGGGAGTGTTTTTTTAAATGTACATCATACATTACTCACCTCAGTAGGAGTGTTACAACTGTATACAGTAACTCCTAATCACAGGCATCTTCTCCCATTACATCTGATCTGCCTGCACGATCCTTCCACTGCCAGCCACAAGGGGGAGCTCCGGGTGCACTAATGATAACTGCAGAGAAAGCCTCAGTTCAGGTCTCTGGATTGGTTATACGGAGCTGGGAAGGCTGTCATCTGTCTGCACGTCCAGCTCCTCCTCTCCCTCCGACCCGACTGCAAAAGAGAAGGTGAGCGAGGAAACTGTATACAGAGCTGCTATTGTGACGCACGGGGCGAATTCGGGGAGGAGTTATGCAAATTACATTGTGACATACCGTAGTTACACAGCTGAGCTGCTGCTGATGGCTCGTGCAGTGAGAGGCACGTGACCACAGCTCTATCCACTGCTAGGATAATAAAACAAGCCATAGCTGCAGCCCCCCGATAGTCATTTACAGCAATGGGCCTTTCCTGCTGCCCTATGGAATTTAGGGGAGTGTTTTTTTAATGCACATCATACATTACTCAGCTCAGGAGGAGTGTTACAACTGTATACAGTAACTCCTAATCATAGGCATCTTCTCCCATTACATCTGATCTGCCTGCACGATCCTTCCACTGCCAGCCACAAGGGGGAGCTCCGGGTGCAATAATGATAACTGCAGAGAAAGCCTCACTTCAGGTCTCGGGATTGGTTGTACGGAGCTGGGAAGGCTGTCATCTGGCTGCACGTCCAGCTCCTCCTCTCGCTCCGACCCGACTGCAAAGGTGAGCGAGGAAACAGCTGCTATTGTGACGCGCGGGGCGAATACGGGGAGGAGTTATGCAAATTACATTATGACGTAGTTACACAGCTGAGCTGCTGAGCATGGCTCGTGCAGTGAGTGACACGTGACCACAGCTCTAGCCACTGCTAGCATAATAAAAACAAGCCATAGCTGCAGCTTCTACTGTCTCCCCAGTAGCTGCTCTGCGTTTTCTTAAAGGGGAACTAACTTTTCACTGTATTTAGTATGTACACTAGTAATTATGGTCATTTCTAAAATATTTTATTTAAAAAGTCATATAAATAAAAAGCTTGCCTATTAGGGCACTTGCAGCCACTAACCACCCTATCCCCTCCCCCCCCCCCCCCCCCCAGATTCCACTACCATGGCGATGGCGGAGGACCGGAGCTTCGGAGGATCAGAAGGCCAAGAATCGGAACGGAGGACATCGCCTGGCGGTGATTGGTAAGGACCAAGCTGCAGCATCGCTGGGATGGAGGTTCCTCGGGGGCACACAATCTAATCTTTGGGAGTGTTCAGTCCTCTGGATTACACAATCTAATCCTGGGGGGTGTTTCGGTCCTCAGGAACACACAATCCAATCCTCCGGGGGTGGGGGGAGGGGGTGTTCAGTCCCCAGGAGCACACAGTATAATCCTGGGAGGGGGGGGGGGGGGTGTTCAGTCTTCAGGAGCACACAATGTAATCCTGCAGGGGAGTGGGGGTGGTTAGATCCTCAGGAGCACACAATTCAATCCTGTGGGTAGGGGGGGGGGGGGGTTCAGTCCTCAGGAGCACACAATTCAATCCTGCGGGGTGGGGGGGTATTTAGTCCCCAGGAGCACACAATCTAATCCTGCAGGGAAGGGGGGGGGGGGTTCAGTCCTCAGGAGCACACAATTCAATCCTGCAGGGTGGGGGGGGGGTAAATTCTTGGGATTACACAATCTAACACAATCCAATCCTCCGGGGGTGGGGTAAGGGGGGGTTTAGTCCCCAGGAGCACACAGTATAATCCTGGGAGGGGGGGGGGGTGTTCAGTCTTAAGGAGCACACAATCTAATCCTACAGGGAAGGGGGGGGGGGGGGTTTCAGTCCTCAGGAGCACACAATTCAATCCTGCGGGGTGGGGGGGGAGGGGGGTAAATTCTCGGGATTACACAATCTAACACAATCCAATCCTCCGGGGGTGGGGGAAGGGGGTGTTCAGTCCCCAGGAGCACACAGGATAATCCTGGGGGGGGGATGTTCAGTTTTCAGGAGCACACAATCCAATCCTCCGGGGGTGGGGGAAGGGGGTGTTCAGTCCCCAGGAGCACACAGTATAATCCTGTGGGGAAGAGGGGGTGTTCAGTCTTCAGGAGCACACAATCTAATTCTGTGGCGGGGGGGGGGGGGTAGTCATTAGGAGCACACAATCTAATCAGCTATTAAATATTCAATGCAAAAAATGCATTGGTATGCAGGAAAAAACATTACATTTATCAGTGGCTGGATGGTGTAATGGTTAAGGGCTCTGCCTCTGACACAGGAGACCTGGGTTCGAATCTCGGCTCTGCCTGTTCAGTAAGCCAGCAGCCATTCAGTAGGAGACCTTAGGCAAGACTCCCTAACACTGCTACTGCCTATAGAGCGCGTCCTAGTGGCTGCAGCTCTGGCGCTTTGAGTCCGCCAGGAGAAAAGCGCGATATAAATGTTCTATGTTTGTTGTTGTTGTATACTGGGGGGCAGCTACCTAATCTAACCTATACTGAGGGGGCAGCTACCTAATCTAACCTATACTGGGGGGCACCTACCTAATCTAACCTATACTGGGGGCAGCTACCTATCTAACCTATACTGGGGGCAGCTACCTATCTAACCTATACTGGGGGGGGGGCAGCTACCTATCTAACCTATACTGGGGGGCAGCTACCTAACCTATACTGGGGGGCAGCTACCTATCTAACCTGGGGGGCAGCTACCTAATCTAACCTATACTGAGGGGCACCTACCTATCTAACCTATACTGGGGGGCAGCTACCTATCTAACCTATACTGGGGGGCACCTACCTATCTAACCTATACTGGGGGGCAGCTACTTACCTAACCTATACTGGGGGGCAGCTACCTATCTAACCTATAGTTGGAGCATTAACTTATCTAACCTTTATTGGGGGCACCTACCTACCTAGCTAGTCTATACAGGTGACAACTATACTGGCTACCTATATTGGAGGCACCTACCTAACTAACCTATACTGGGGGCATCTACCTATCTAACCTATGCTGGGGGCAACTATTCTGGCTACCTATATTAGAGGCAGCCACCTAGCTAACCTGTACTGGGGACACCTACCTATCTAACTTATACCGGGGACACCTGCCTATCTAACCTATACTGTGGGCAACTATACTGGCTACCTATGCTGGAGGCACCTACCTGGCTAACCTATACCAGAGGTAACTATACTGGCTCACCTATGCCTGGCTACCTATACTGGGGGGACCTATAGCTGGCTACCTATACTGGGGTACCTATTCTGGGGGTATCTATACTGAGTGCAACTAGATAACTAGATCTGGCTAACCTACACTGCGGGCACCCATACCTTGCTTCGGGGGGGGGGGGGGGGGGGCGCAATCTTTACACCCTCGCCCTGGGTGCATTTTAGCCTAGAAACTGCACTGGTGCAGGAATTCACCTTCCTGGGCTCTCAGATCGATCGAAATGGTGATTGTAGTCATGAAATAAAACGTTGGATAACCTTCGGCAGAAACCCAATGGTAAGCATGAACCAAGTATGGAAAAGCAAAGACATTAGCATTTTGACCAAATGTAGACTGGTTCATGCCATTGTTTTCCCCATAACCATGTATGACTGCAAAAGTTAGACCCTAAGAAAAGCAGATAGAAGAAAAATTGACTCCTTCAAGTTGTGGTGCTGGCGATGGTTGCTTCGCATTCCATGGACAGCAAAAATGACAAACAAAGAAGTATTGGAACGTATAAGACCATACATGTCACTGGAAGGCAAGATCACCAGACTCAGACTCGCATATTTCGGCCACATGATGCGATCAAATTCATTAGAGAAAGACCTAATGCTAGGACTGATCAGTGGCAAAAGGCGACAAGGTCACCAGAGAACACGTTGGCTGGACACCATCAAAGCTGACACAGGATTGTGCTTAAAGAGAACCCGAGGTGGGGTTCTCACAACAAAATCCCCATACAGAGGCTGGCTCTGCCTATAGAGCCCAGCCTCTGTTGCTAATCAGATCCCCCCTAAATCCCCCCTGCGCTCAGCCAGACCGCATAAATCTCAGCCGCGCTGCTGACACGCAGCGTCTCCGCTCTACTCTGCCTCCTGTATCGCTCCGGTCCCCGCCCACGTCCCTTCCCTCCACACTGATTGGAAGGAAGGGACGCGGGCGGGGACCGGAGCTTTGCAGGAGGCGGGGGGAGCGCCGAGACTGACGTTAGGAAGGTAAACACAGCCGAACAGCGCGGCTGTGATTTATGGGGTCTGGCTGAGCGCAGGGGGGATTTAGGGGGCATCTGATTAGCAACAGAGGCTGGGCTCGATAGGCAGAGCCAGCCTCTGTATGGGGATTTTGTTGTGAGAACCCCACCTCGGGTTCTCTTTAAGGCAACCGGCAGAAATGGTACAAGATCGGACAACATGGAGAGAGATAACCCATAGAATCGCCAAGAGTCGGACACGACTGAATGGCTAACATCATCATCAAGCACTTAGGAAGAGGACCTCTGAGACATTGTTCCTGGGACAACCATTCCATGTGTGATGCACTCTGACGCAGAAGCTGCATGCAGGCTATAACATAACCTAAGAAAATCTCGCTACTTCAGTTACCACAGAGATTTCCTGTTTTAGCCACTACACTACCTATAACCTATATAATACTTTCTTATTAGCAGTGATAATTGAATCATCTCAGGACAGGCCACTCTTACCCCTGTACTCGAGAGGAATAAGGTGGGTTGAAGTGGATGTATCCAGCATGTAAGTGTGCTCAGCAGGTATAACCTGCACACTTGGCGTAATAAGCTTTCTGCCATGGCTGAGGCTTCACATCAGTGTGTTTAACAATCATTGCTCCAATAATTGAACTGGTCTCATCTCACACAGCAGCACATGCAGAGCGGTTATTGGAGCCATAGGCAGAAGCATACGCTGTAAATCCCTAGAAAGGCGGGGGTGGGGGGGGGGGGGGGTAAGCAGGAAAGAGTATATATTTTATAAGCAGGAGAGCCGAGTCTGACAGCCCATACATGAAGCGCTGACTCGTATGCTAAGCCCCTGTTTTCTAATTCAGAATATAATGTGACTTGCATGAGGATATCTATACTGCTTGATTTTACAGGGGTGAGCAGTTCCTTTTTCCCTTCTGCGACTTCTGCTTACGGGGAAGTTGGACTGCCTTGTATCGCGGAATATTTACAAGTTCATATCTTCCAACATTTTGAGATAAAGAAGAGGGACACTTAAAGAGGAACTGTCACGAAAATCTTAAAATTTAAAACGCATACAAATAATAAGTACATTTCTTCCAGAGTAAAATGAGCCATACATTACTTTTCTCCTATGTTGCTGTCACTTACAGTAGGTATAGAAATCTGACACCTACCGACAGGTTTTGGGCTAGTCCATCTCTTCATGGGGGATTCTCAGCATGGCCTTTAGGGCCTGTTTCCACTACACGCAGATTCTGCATGCAGAAAACTGACTCCAATGAATGCCTATGGGAAATCTGCATCAGAAAAATCGCGTTCAGTGGAAACAGGCCCATAGACATTCATTGGAATCAGTTTTCTGCATGCAGAATCTGCGTGTAGTGGAAACAGGCCCTTATTATGAAGACATTCCCTGAAAAATATTTATACAAAGATGCTGGCCAGCCTTCCTGCACACTTTTTTGGCAGTTGGACGGAGCAACTACCATTGATTAAGTGCTTTTAAAAATAAAGAAAACCCTGAGAACCCCCCATGAGAGGATGGGCTAGTCCAAAAATCTGTCGGTAATGTCAAATTTCTACTACTTACTGTAAGTGACAGCAACAGAGGAGAAAAGTAATTTATGGCTCATTTTACTCTGGAAGAAATGTACTTCTTATTTGTTTATGTTTGCACATATTTTACCTTTTACCATTTTTTGCCATAGTGCCCCTTCTAAGTTCTAGCCATGCCTCTGCCAAACCCCTAGTCACGCATAGCATAAAGATTTTATAATAAAGATGTTACTTTATAATTCAAAACACACTGGTCCTTTCTATCCTGGTTTATTTTCCTTCATATTAACACTTGAAAATAAGAAATATATCAATTTAAAGGATGGGAATAAAATTTAGAGTAAGTTAAACAGATTTTTTCAGTAAATAAATACATATATTTACATAAATCTGTACTTAAAGAGTAACTGTTAGCCCCCAAAGTGAAATTTAAATCTGTACAGCAATGTTTTATTTAGTATTAAAGTGATCAAAAAAGCCAATGCGTTCTGCAAAAATCAATATAATTTTGCTACTATGTAGCCTTTTGCCAACGCTAACGACGCAAAGCCGCATATCAGATACTGATGACGAGCATGCAGAGCATGCCTATGTTTGCCCGACCCCCCTCTCCCCCCCAGGACCAGGTGCCGATCTATTTGCACCACAAACAGCTGACCGCTCTGACACGGAGACAGAGCGGCAGCACTTCCAGCGGGAGCACCGCAGAGCAGCCGCCGCCGTGCATCTCTCACATGTGATTCTCTCACATGTGACTCGGCGGCGGCTCCTCTGCGGTGCTCCCGCTGGAAGTGCTGCCGCTCTGTCTCCGTGTCAGAGCGGTCAGCTGTTTGTGGTGCAAATAGATCGGCACCTGGTCCTGGGGGGGAGAGGGGGGTCGGGCAAACATAGGCATGCTCTGCATGCTCGTCATCAGTATCTGATATGCGGCTTTGCGTCGTTAGCGTGGGCAAAAGGCTACATAGTAGCAAAATTATATTGATTTTTGCAGAACGCATTGGCTTTTTTGATCACTTTAATACTAAATAAAACATTGCTGTACAGATTTAAATTTCACTTTGGGGGCTAACAGTTACTCTTTAAGTCCTGAAAGAGGGACACATGAGGAAGAAAGAGGGACAGGGTTCCCAAAGAGGGATTGTCCCTCAAAAAGAGGGACAGTTGGGAGCTATGCAAGCTTACAGACTGTTTTTTTTTTTATCATTTGCGCTTATATGCTGTTTTATAAAAGGGCTCGTTTTCTCTGTGGCTTCAATTCTCAAAGCATGCGGTAAAGCAGAAAAGAGCTGATTTTACTAAACATCTTAGCAAATGTCAATTCACTGAGGCTGGTACACTGAATATCGGCAGTAGCGGTGTGGTGCGGCCCAGAGGGGCGCTTCACCAAAAACAGGGCTTCAGGAATTTAGTACGCGGTAATCCCCATCTGGAAGCAGGCCAAGCAGGAAGTGACGCTCACTTCCTGTGGCCAAAGTGATCAGGGAGGCGTATTGCTAAAATATAGACTTACATGAGTTCCTCGGGTCGCTGCTGGATCCGCACGGTAACGTAGATATGTGCTCACGTTAGTTACGGTTCTTCTGGCGCACCGCCCTGCAGGCAATGTAGGCGGTAGGCTATGGTAAATTGCCGTACCGTGCCAGTGTGCAGGGGTGTAGCAATAGCCATAGCAGCCATAGCAACTGCTATGGGGCCCTGGAGCCTAGGGGGCGCAAGCTGTAATGTGTTCACTATTTATTTTCCTGTTTTTCTCCATGCTCTAACTTTATCTCAGGGCCTGTAGACTGTTTGCAGTGTACATTACATAAGAATGTACACTGGCCAGTCAACTTAGGCCCCATTCACACTGCACGCATTGCCGTCCGGATTTCGGCAACGCATGCGGGAGGCCGACAGGCACGACATCAGACAGTGCATAGACTGCACTGTCTGATGTTCACACTGCATGCGTTCTGGACCAGTGCGGTCCGGGAACGCATGCTGCACACATTTTTACCAAAACACGCGGCTGACCTATTCTCTTTCAGTGAATTTGGATCAGCCACGCAACACATAGAAACGCAGATGGCATGTGTTCGTACGCGTTGCGTTCAAAAACGCACGGCCATCTGCGTTTCATGATGTGAACGTAGCCTTACCATATATATTATGGGATAGTAGCAGATGGCACTGCTCTTGAGTGCCTACGTCTGAGGGCCCCATCAAAATTCTGCTATGGGGCCCCATAATCTCTAGCCCTTAGGGCCCTTTCTGCCAGTGTGAAAGGGCCCTAAGGCTGTTACCGCATGGCAAGCTGAAATGACCAACCAGTGAGGTAAATTACCGGCTTTTGCATTAAATACCTCAACGCATGTTAGTAAATGTCAATTCACAAAGATTAGAGCATGCGGTAAAGCCAAGTGAGATGTTCGGTATTTAAAGTGGACCTGAACTCAGAACTCCTCTCTGCGCTAAAAGATACACAACAGCATAATAACCTATGTAGCCTAAGCCTGCTTTAAATTTCTCAATAACTTTATCCCTGTCTGGTGTGTCCTTTGGACTTCATGGTGTTGTTGCTCCCACGATTCTCTTAGACAACCTCTGAGAGCAGCTGTATTTGTACTGACATTAGATTACACACTGGTGCACTCTATATAGTCATTAGCATTCATCAGGCAATGTCTATGGGCAACTGACTGCACTCAGACCAAAGGGGGCTGAATAGATACGCACACCCCACTTTGCAGTTACTGATTTGTAAAAAATGTTTGGAGTGATGTATGATTTTTGTTCCACTTCTCAGGCGTACACCACTTTGTATTGGTCTTTCACGTGGAATTCCAATAAAATTGATTCATGTTTGTGGCAGTAATGTGACAAAATGTGGAAAACTTTAAGGGGGCCGAATACTTTTGCAAGCCACTGTATTTATAATTAATTCATTAATACCATAATTGAATTTAAAAGGAATGTATGTTTACAGCACCACCTGCTGGTGAAACTGACAGTTGTAAGTACAGTAGATTAGCTTCTTACTTTACAGGTTTGCAATCTGCAGTAACCAAGTCTTGTGATTTAACAAATCAAATTAGGGAGTGATGAAATCTGAATAAAAAACAGCAGGCCCTCCTAGAAATGGGCGGGGAGTACAGAAAATGTTGTGTCTATGGCACATGATGCCTATTGCTGTGTATTTGTACATATGTAGCTTGCATTCTTTTAGGCCAGCCTCAATGTAGCCCTGAATCAGGGCAAACAATGCCCAATGGTGGGCTAGATTACCTTTCCCTGAGTGTGTTGGTGCTGCTCGTTGTCCTCAGGGGGCCCTCCTGTTCTCCATCCACAGTCCTTTACCCTCCTGAGCATTACGCCGCTCAGGAGGTTTTGTAGCCGCAGAGTCCCTCAGGTGAAACCTATTAGATGAAATGTAATCAGAACATATTTGCTAGCACTAGGCTAGCTAGTATTGGTGGCCAGCACCCCCCGTTTGCCCCCCCCCCCCAGCTTCTTATACATTACCCAGCCTGGTTCCAGCAATCGCCGCAGCCTTCCCGCACAGCTCCGGTCTGGAGAGGATCGTCCATGACGTCATGCGCAGTTCCGATCCTCCCCATAGAGAGACTGGATCTGTGCAGGGAGGCTGCGCCGATCGTTGGAACCAGGCTGGGTAATGTATAAACTGGTTGGATCAGGGGCGATCGGGGGGTGCTGGCCACCAATACGAGCTAGCCTAGTGCTAGCTAATATGTTCTGATTACATTTCATCTAATAGGATTCACCTGAGGGACTCCTGAGGCTATTATAACCTCTAGAGCGGCATGCCCTATGCCTGACACAGTGTCTGGCATACCTCCCAGGAGGCTAAATACTCCACAATGGCCTCGATTCATCAACACTTAGCAAATTTGTTAACAACAGTTTGGTAAAATACCGAATTTGTTAACTTCATTTCAGGATTCATCAAAGTTATCTACAGCTGTTAGCGAACATTCGGTAACGATTCGGTAACGATTCGCTAAAACGGAATAAAGTGCAATTCATGAAAAAGAAAGTGGGCGTGGTTTAGCGTTACATTTAGGATTAGTTATCTCCTTCACTGCTCTGTCGTTATTCCTGTCAGATCATTGCTGACAGAGAAGATGGAGCCATTTGAAGTGGTTATGTATCAGCTGAGAGTGATTCAAAGGCGCAGAAGGGCAAGAATAAGGTCTGCAACCATATAAATTTGTAAGAGAATAGATTTATTTGCTATAACACGACATCTGCATTTCTCTTGAATCATCTTGTAAGAGAACACAGGCAGTGTCAGGGTTAACTAATTTGCTAGCTGCACTATATTTTTTTAGAAAAGGCTCCTATCAAATTGTGGGATTGTCCCAACCACTTTCAGAATCCTGGTCCAGGTGTTAAGCCCTATTCAGAATGTTGCTACGTAGTGCTCAAAGGACTGCCTTTTACCCACAATTCCATGGGAATCTTATGGCCTTGTGTTAAAGTACCACTGTAAAATGGAAATATCGACACATTACCGAATGGTTACCGAATTGTTATCGAATTGTTATCGAATTCACACCGAATGAGGAAAAACCTTGATGAATACAACTAGAAATCGCTAAACTTCGAATTCGGTAATTTAACAAACTGGAAAAAGTTATTTCAAAGAGAATGATGAATCGAGGCCAATATCCTCCAATCAAATATTTTTCAAGGAAGCCCCATCCTTTAGCGGTGGTGCGGGATTTAGAATTGCAATGGTGCACTTCCAAACCACATGTGCACAGCGAATGCAAGCACTCGTCTCACTGTGCAAGCGCAGACCTTCCATACCTCATAAACCTACAGCTCCCTTCCCACCTCTGGCAAAAATAGGAATACATACAAATAAACATTTCATTTGTTTTTTCTTTCTCGGATCCCTCCTTTTTTTTCATTCTTACGGCAGGTTACTATTATTATTATTATTGATTTAGAAAGCACCAACATATTCTGTGGCTCTGTACAAAGTAAGAAGGGAACATGGGGTACATAGTAATACAGACCATAGTGTACACCAATATACAAAATACATAAATGGTGACAAAATACAAAATCGATACAAAATACAGAATTGGTAATGATAAAAGTAACATGATGATTAAAATGTATAATGCATTCCAATACACAAAAGGGGGAGAGAGCCCTGCCCTTGTGAGCTTACAATCTAAAGAAATAGGGGTGAAACAAGAGGTTGGGTAGTATACAATATACATATAGAGCATACAGATAAGCGTGAAGAAGGAGGAGATGGATGGAGAACGGAGTTAAAGGTGCTGAACAAGCGCTTTGGATTGAGGAAATGGGAGGATATTAGGGATGAAAAATAGGACTGTTCTCCACAGAGAGTGCGTTTCTAAAGTTGTTCAAGTTTTTTTTATATGAGATGAAATCCTCACTTGTGTTACTTTTCCTCCAACTCTGTTCAGCTACTCTAGAGAACCTTTTCCACTGTTTAGTGCACAGGTGTCGAACTCCAGGCCTGGAGGGCCAGATACATGCCAGTGTTTAGGATGGACTGAGAAAGAGAGGAATGTGTTCTACCTGATGACCACATCTTTCCTGATTCAGACCCATCAATTCATTTGAGCTGTGTCAAAAATGTGTGAGGACCTCGGCCCTCGAAGGACCGGTTTGACATCCCTGGTTTAGTGGCTTTGGTCTGCCAGGGTTGGCGACTGAGCCGATGAGTGGAAATAGGGGCAAAGTCATCGACAGGCGACTTGCGCCTGCGCAGTAGAGCGGACTTGACTGGGATTGGCTATTTCCGCCTGATCCCGAGCTGAGAGACGCTACTGCGCCTGCGCTGAAGGTAAATATTGCAGGCACTACTGCGCCACAGCCAGCCACAGCCTGACAAATTGTCGTCTGTGGCTTACAGGGGGCACATCGAGACCGACAAGGGACGAAGCAGGACGGGGGAAGCCTTGATAGGATCCAGAGGCTTCCCCCTCACAAGGTAAGTACCCCCCAGGGGCACTTTTTAAAGTTACAGAGTCTCTTTAAACGCTGTACATTCAGATGAATGGACAGCCATCGGTACGATTGCTAACCGTAGTTTAACGAGCGGCTGGTTCAGAGAACAAAAGGATCTCATTTTATTTTGCAGTAAACCATTCTGAAACATCTCAGAAGCCAAGTCTTCTGAATTGCCAGCCCTAATATTCTCCGTGTCTAACTTTTCTGGTTCTACATAGAAAGCTTTCCTGTATGATCAGAAGCTAAAAAAAACAAATCACGTTTTAATTATCATTGTTTCTTTATTTTTTATTACTAAACTTCATAAATACAAATAAAACAAAATATAAAAAAACGATATATTGCCTTCAATTCGAGGTTGTCAAGTCATTAATCTCTCTCTCTGTTGCCTTTCATTTGAATTGTAGTGCCTTTAATCTCTTTGTGAATAGTTAGCAGTTCTGGCAGTCAGCGGGTCTGTTCATCTGCATGCTAGACTGCTGTGTTTTGATGCAGCATCTACCTTTCTTCCTATTTTTTTTTTAATCCATTAGTGTTGTATGGTGAGAATATTTTTCCATTTCAGTGCCTTTCCCCCATTATGTAATGTTTGTTTCCCTTGTAGGTATTGCTGTAAGTACACTCCACTGTGGTTCTGTGCTGTGGTAGGAAAATGGCAAAATCATGATGACTTATTCCCATTACTAGAAGTTATAAATACAGAGTGGAGGACGGACTCAGAGACGCAGCGGTACGCAGGGCCTAATGTATCAAAGCGCACCTCTGGTATACATAAAAATAGACAGAAGTACACTAGTGCTGATAATTTAGAAATACTTGGTACGCCATCTGTGTAATAATCCCAATCAGCTGGATTTCGGCGCAGAGTTCCGCCCTCTTGTGAAGAAAGGTCTCTGTCTTTCTACATACCATACAGAGAAAAGTAGCTGCCATATTCGACAAGCAGGCGAAGCTATGTGTTGGGACACGGCTGAACTTTTAAACATTAACGTACCTCTGAGTTTTTCATGCTCCACGCCGCCTCCCGGATGAATCTGTGCTGCTCCACACCACTCTCCATGGCCCCCTTCATCCTCCGCAGCCTGTTCATCCTCCGATCACCAGCGGAAGAAGGCCAAGATGGCTGCGACCCGGAAGTACTTCCTGGGTCACGGCTTAGCTGCTGATTGGAGGAAACTGGCGGAGGTGGGAGCTGCTGATTGGAGGAAGCTGGCGGACGCGGGGGAGCGAGCTGACAGAGATGGGGGAGCAGGTGATAGACGGCTAGAAGAGCAAAAGGAGGCTAGTGACAATCAGATTGTCGCTAGATTGTCACTAGCTTTGAGGGGGGACAACAGAGCCTAGGTGGACTGACAGTGGCACCAGAAGGACACAGAGGCATGTCATTGAGCAGAGAACATGCCTATGTGTTTTATAATCTATACACAGTCCACCTCGGGTACTCTTTAAGGCTCTCCGTAGCTGGAACACTAGGGAGCCTCAGCAATCTCACAGACTTGGTCTGGATTCACGAAACATTGTCCACTTAATGGTAAAAATATTGTCAAGTACATTTTTGCATTACAGCACAGTCCCCATTATCTGGAACTCAGGCAACTGGAAATCTCAACCAACTGGCATGCCTGCAGGAATAACGGGGACTGTGGTTTAAGGGGTTTGCAGGTGGTTTTGGACCGATATGGATCTACAAGTAGTACTCACAATGTAAAGCCCAGTGTGACTCAAAATTTAGCTAGGCAAATTTTAATAGCAGTCAAGTGCATAAAAGCAAAGTGGTGGACAGCTTGGCTTTGCACAGTAAACACTAATTTTCCAATCTATGGTAGATATGGGCGTCAAACATGGCTGGATGTTAATCATAATATATATGTATAAATTTGTATGTTCTCTCCATGTCTACGTGGGTTTCCTCTGGGTACTCCGGTTTCCTCCCACATCCCAAAAACATACAGATAAGTTAATTGGCTTCCTCTAAATGGGCCCTAGACTATGATACATAAATAGACATAGAACTATGGTAGGGACAAGAGAATATACTTTGTACAGCGCTGCAGAAGATGTTAGGGCTATTATAAATAATGATGTATATATATATATATATATATATATATATATATATATATATATATATATATATATATACTGTATTTATTAGAATCTCGTTATAGTAAACTCTGATATAGTAAACCTCTGAATATAGTAAACAGTCTTGTCTGCAGCGCCTCACTCTACTTCCTGCAGGAAGTCCAGTGGAGTGGTTGAAAGAGTGTACTGTGCAGAGGCAGGGCCATTTCTGAGCACGGGCTCTCCAGGCAAAGGCCTGGGGTGACTTCTAGAGTACACTGTGCCCTCTGCATTACTTAAATCCCATTTCAGTCTGTAGTGCAAGGTCCTATAATGTATGGTACAATAGTTCCTGTACTGTGCATCCCACTCATCCATGCCTCCCCCCTCTCCACAGTGTAGAGTGTGTGTATGTTGGGGGATGGGGCCCGGGGGGGGGCATGGCTTTGACGAGTCGCTAGTGCTGATCTTAAGACCTGACGCCAATCTGCTGCCATTTATGAATTTATAATTAGTGTACACTTTCCACCTTTACAATAATAAACATCAGGATAACCCCATTAAATGTCGTTTGAAATGAAAGATGGCTTCAATAAAAAAGAACATTAATGCAAATGAAGGTAAAAATAAGCTTTATTTTAACGGAAATGTGGGAGTTATAATTACACGCTGCTGGTTGTTGTTGGAGAGCAATAATGATTTTCTGTCCCATTTCTATTCAGTTTAGGAGCGTCTCCTGCGAGTTTATTTTGCAAGTAAATATTGTACAATACGTCTAACGTTATGATAACATTAGTGATGGTCATGTCTAGGAGAACTCATGGAGAAGCATGTGATTTGTTTGATCAGCTAATGGATTTTCAAAGCTCTGATTTGCTGTGGTCACATCTTGCTTTAGCACATGATCATGACTAGCAAATCAGAGACTTTACAGTACCTATCACCTAACCAAACTGATCACATGCTTCTCCAGGAGTTCTCCTAGACATGACCATCACTAGATAACGTGGTGGTCATGTGACTGGACACTGTCGTGATTCCTTGTCTCTGTGGCTCGAGTTCTGCTCGTTCGTCAGAGGCAACAAGCGGTGATTGTACAATGTCTAGCAACCTATACACAAGGCTAGCTTTTTTTCTGGGAAGCACGGATGATAGAGGTTTTTTTTCTGTTTATTTTTTCAATTTGAAAAGCAAGAATATATTTATTCTTAAAAAATATTATACATTTGACCAAGTAATTCACATTAGAAACAAAAATACAAAAGTAACAGTTAAAAAAAAAAAAAAAAAAAAAGTATTTCCAGTTCATTACCAGAATATCTATTTACATGCTTGCCATCACTTTACATGGATTTATTTGCACTGCAGTTGTTTCACTAAGGTTGGGGTAGACATTAGATTGCCCAGCAAGCTCATGGTGAACCAGAACTCCTAGGAGTGTGTAAGGGGCTAAAAAGGACCAAAAAGCCCTCTTAGTCAAATACTATGCAAAACAAAAGTTTGCCTTCTTTAATCCATGCCATGTGCTGATGAGGATCATCCAATCTGAAACAGTCTGTATGCATGCTGTATTAGTTTTGCTCTGTAATATTAACAAGCTGACACATCATTGCATTGCAGCGGATCTGGAGGTGTGGCTAGCTTTCAGGGACAACAAGAGATGATTTGCATATTCAAATACCTTCTGTTATAAGAAGGCACATTTTTGTTTTGTTGGGGTAGAAATTAAGAGAGGTTTTTTTCCCAGGATACACTGAGGCATCTTCAGTTATCCACAAGGTTGGGGAATGTCCATAAGCAGACTTAAAAGTAGTGGTGTTTGCTATGAGTAGCAACGAGTAAGTAGCTGCTCATAATTGAAATTTAAATTAGATAGCGCTAAGGTTAACTTACCAATGCCACCGCCTATAGTTAGCATTCCGCTCGCGGTCCATGTAACTCCAATACTTCCTCCTTTCAGGTTTAAAGCAGGAAGTAGTGAAGTTATGTGGCCAGTGAGTGGAACGCATTGGCTGTAGTCAGCTGCATAGGTAAGTTAACCCCCCTCTGCCGTGGGCAGCACTGTAGCTATGCACTCGTTGCTACTCGTAGTGAGGACACCACTCCTTTTAAGTTTAATTTGAAGCAATATGGGACTTCTTGAGGTGTCACTGGCCCATACAACAATGAAAGAGACTGGTGCTTTGGGAACAAAAAAGTAAAGCTGGGTCTGTGGTACCTCCTGAGGTTTATTATTAAAAGTTATTTTTTAGTCCTTTGTATAGGATTTCGATCTGTGTGTGTAAAATGTACCTCCTGAGGTTTGTCAGCATCCTTCTTATTCATCCTTATGTTGCTTTTCTTAAAAATAATAATAATAATAATAATAATAATAATAATAAACTTTCAAAAATATCAGGATTACTTATCACCACAACAGTAATGGTAAACAAAAAGCAGCACTACCCATAACAACCAATCATCCTTCAGATTACTGGAGTCAGAGAATGATAAGAGATGATGTTAAGAGATGATTTCTGATTGGCTGCTATGGACTGCACTTTGTTAACTGCTATCCCCAATCAGATCAACTTAAACAGTTTCAATGTCATTATTCTCTAACAAACCACACATTCCAGTAATCCCTGCAGTGGCAGTAAACAAGGCAAGACAGGGAAAGCAAAAAATTACAAATGAACATAATATATTGCACTTTACAAAACGTATTATACATTGTTAAACAAATCTACTTACTTTATGATTAATTACAAAATACTTATTATGTGATATTTTCTTATTTGTACATTCAGGTTTCTGAAGAGATGATTGACCACCTTAGAAAATGAAATGAGTACATTTAGCTATTTATATATTTTCCTGTACTAAAGTTTAGATCATGAGGATACTGCATAATTATTGTAATGATAAGAGCTCCATGCAATTCCATATGATAATAATATGACTGCGAAGGTGGAGGGGAGGGGGAGGGGGGTTGTCATACTAGCTTTAGGTAACTAAGTTTGCAGGATGGCTTTTCAGATTTTGGAACTGCCAATCAATTAACTGACAGCTGATGAATTTGAACCAGAAAAAAATGATCTACCAATCTGAAAAACTAAAGGCCAAGGTCAGGGATATTTTCATTTTAGTTTAAAAAATAATTTATGAATTGAATGAAAAAAATAAAAAAATAAAATGAAATAACTCCAACATGACATTTTTGCAAAATGAAAATAAAACAAATACCTCTGCCACCAACTGGTGTGATATGCGGGTTTATTTTTACTCTCCTCCCCCTAATCTTTTTCTAAAAGACCTGCCCCCTTAATTACTGGGCAATGCAGTGCAAAGTGTCTGATTGTGCTGTAGGTTGAAGACACGCCTCCCCAATGAGTATGGGGGTGTCTGACCCATATAGGACAAAGGGAGGGGAGACATGAATGCCACTGAGGAGGAGACTAGTATTGACAAATCTGTACAACAGGGTTTTTTTCCACTTTGCAACAATGGAATTTGATGAGAAAATGTCCAATTCACTCATTTTTAGAAAAATGAAATATATATTAACATCAGTTAAAAATGGTTTCCTTAGGTTTAAAAGGTGTAAACAGTTTAGGTAGAAGAATAAATATAATCCAGGCTAGTTGGAAATTAGAATAGGACTTTAGATACAATTTGCAGAATTTTAGTTCTGCTTTAAGAATGATTATTCATATTCTAGGAGAAGTTCAGAGTAATGATTTTTGCCAATTGTACAATCGTGACTGTTAAAGAAAGCAAAGTGTGATCTTATAGCGAAAAGGCAGTCTTGGTGTTATCGTGCGATAGATTTGTGTAGCCCTAGTCCAAGGCTGGCTATAATGATCTGTCTTAACGTACATAAATAGCTGATTATTATTATAAACTCGCCCTTTTTTAAAGCCCTAGTGTAGGTTCATTGTCCATTTTAAGGAAATTTTGCTCTTGAACTTTTATTGCAGAAGTGCTTCATTTTTTCAATGTAAAGATCTAAATACTCCGTGAACAGTAAGCAGTCTCCTCCCACTTTCTCCTCCCCTGCGGTACTGGAGTGTGGCATTCCATGACATAGAGGGTTATGCCAACTGCAATCCCTGCTTCAGCCATGCTTATTCATTGTCTATCAGTCATTAGGGAGGAGCAGCAGTGTCAGTCCAGCCAACCCCATGAAGTGGACTATACCACTGCTGTACCAAGTGACAAAGCTGTCTGCTAAGGAAGGAAGAGGGGGAGGAGAAGCTGCATGGGAGTGGCCAGCAGGGATCCATTTCAATCATTAGTTTACATTTCTAAGTTCTAAAAACTAAGGGATTCATTTACTAAATCTGGAGAACATTTAAAAGCATTGGAAAGTGCTAGTTCACTTAGGTCCTCCACTTTTCTTCAAGCTTGTTAATTCAACACCTAAGAGTTATTTTCAGTATAATGTTAAATTAAAACGTTTTTATTTATAAAGAAATGATGGTGGGGGTGGATAATAGCTTTAAAGAGGAACTGTAACCTAGGATTGAACTTCATCCCAACCAGTAGAGCTGATACCCCCTTTTCCCATGAGAAAACTTTACCTTTTCTCGAATAGATCATCAGGGACGTCTGTATGGCTCATACTGTGGTGAAACCCCTCCCATAGTGTCATGTCAGGACCTATGTCCTGACATCACACTGTGGCACATTGTGTGAAATAACGTCTGTTTTCAATTGCCAGGCAACCAGCATCTCAATCTGTGCATATGCATATCTATAAAAAAAACAACCTTTTAGCCTATCGTATTGTTAGGAGGTGTGGTTATGGTGCTGTCAGGTTTTTTTCATGTCTGCCAGTAGTAAAGATGATGACGTGAAGGCTGATTGTGGATCAAACAACATGAACAAATCACATGGTGAATATCGATCATTTCTTGATCTCTCTTCTATTTTTTAACCTCTCACTTTGCAATGTATTGATTTACTTTTTTCCCCTTTTCACTAAAGTTTGTCTTTAAATCTCTAAGGACAACTAAACTTTTGTTTTAAAAACATTGTAAAAAAAGAACAAATATAATTAATACATAAGCCAGCTGGTAACGTTATTAAATATGACGTTGTTTTTCAGTCCACAGCCAGTAATGATTTTCTACACATGCCGAATGATCATCATTTTTTTCCCGTTCAATTTCTCCAGCAATGATGTTGGCTGGATGGCATTCCCAAAATGTCTGCTTAAAGGACCCCCGAAGTGAAAATAAACGAATGAAATAAACGATTGTATCTATCTTCCTTCTCCTAAAAATAACTTTTTATGATATTCCACAGTTTTATTTTATGTTTAAATCTACTTTTGAGGTTTTAACTGTTTTATTGTTTTTACACAATGACACATTTATTGAAGTATGCCAGAGCTAAAATCTATGAATTATTGATCCTTTTTATCTCTTTCCTTCTCCCAGAAGCCATTTTCTGCTAGGAAAGTGTTTTATAGTTGGAATTTCTTATCAGTGAGAGTCACACTGTAGTCACTAACTCTTTCAGACAGAGAAAGGAAAAAAGGAACACAGCCTAGCTATTTGTGTGCTAGGCACTGTACATACATGACAGTGGAGGTGAGGAAGGTGGAGACAGGTGAGGAAGAAGGCATAAGACATCCAGGCCCATATGCAATTCTCTTTTTCACCTGAGTTTTCTACTAAGTGATATTTTTACATTTGTCAATAAAATGCCTTTTAAGCCACCAGCAAGAAAGAAAATACTCAAAATAATTTTGACAATACTTTTGCACTTACTTCTCAGTACTTTTTTAGTTGAAAAGTGCTGGAAAAATATTTAAAATAGAAGATGAAAAATTATCTCCTAGGAGAAAACGTAGGAGAAAAGTGGAATTGCATATGGCCCCCAGAGTGGTAGCATGATAAAATAAGCATTTTTAAATGATACCCGAGGTGACATGTGACATGATGAGATAGACATGTATATACATGTCTATCTCATCATGGCCCATATGCAATTCCCTTTTTTCTCCTGAGTTTTCTCCTAGGTGATATTTTTACACCTTATTAATAAAATGCCCTTTAAACCGCCAGCAAACAAGAAAGTACTCTAAATAATTTTTCTAGTACTTTTCCCCCTACTTTTGGATACTTTTTCAATTGTAAAACGCCTAAAAGTTACTTTAAATAGAAGATGAAAAATTATCTCCTAGGAGAAAATTTAGGAGAAAAAGATAATTGCATATGGGCCCATGTCACATGTCACCTCGGGTATCATTTAAAAACCCTGATTTTATCGTGTTACCACTCTGGGGGCCATATGCAATTCACTTTTTCACCTGAGTTTTCTCCTAGGTGATATTTTTAAACTTGTAAATAAAATGCATTTTAAGCCCCCAGAAGGCAAGAATATGCTCAAAATAATTTTAGTAGTTATTTTTTTTACCAACTTTTTGGTACTTTTTTAGTTGAAAAGTACTGGAAAGTTATTTAAAATCAAAGATGAAAAATTATCTCCTGGGAGAAAACTCAGGTGAAAAAGAGAATTGCATATGGCCCTGGATGTCGTATGCCATCTTCCTCACCTGTCTCCACCTTCCTCACCTCCACTGTAAAGAAGAGTCTGTGATAAGGTTTGCAAAAATACCTACAGGAATCTTTTTTCTTTCGATGATAATTCAGATACGCTTCAAAATTCCAAATACCAGAATGAAAACAATAATGCAGGCCAGGGGCATAACTACAAATCATGGGGCCCCTTAACTTTGACAGGGCTCCTTAATGTTCACAACCCTTCCATTGCCTCTTCTTGGTGACCCTCACGGCCTGGTGGCCCGTCTTACAAGGCTCATAAAACAAGTGTGGCCATCAGGATCTTAACACCCGTAACAAGTGTAGCTACAAAAACACCTGATCTGGAGTATCATAGAATGCGAAGGTTAGTAGTTGAGGCCCTCCTACACCTCTGCGGCCCCCTTCAGTCAGAGGGGCTTCTCCCTCCTAGTTACGCCCCTGATGCAGGCTACACCTCTGTTCCATTCTGCTCCATCCACAACCAGATCTATCTTACCTCTGATGCTTTCTATCTTAGCTCCCTTTGACAGACCAAATTCATGATGAAGAAAGGAAAAGTGGACTTTTCCATTAAAAAAAAATCACTACTTGGAGTGCATAAAACTGATTCACCCAATCAAAATCAAGTATGTTGGCTTATTCGTATATCGCAAAGTGATAAAAAAAATAAATATTAGACAAAGTCTTAAGATGCATCGCTGTACTTAAAATGGAATGACTGGGACAATAATTGTCCAGGAGACTAATTACAAGTTCTGAGATAATGTCTCTGATAAGAATAATTGGGTGATTCATGTTCCGTCCTTTGTTCCGACACGAACATCTCCTCCTATCAGGCATCACTGTGGCCATGACTCAGATCTCCGTCAGAGTGATCTTAAAGCCTTGTTCCACCATACTCTCCACGTTCAGTATGAAGGTATCCTCATTGGAGTAGTGCTCGATGATGTTGTCATCCATATTGACTAAGATCCTGTGCAAATAAGAAAAACATTGATTAGAAGTATCCAGATTTATAGCGTACAACAAAATGTATGCTGGAAAATGTTCAATAACTTCAGTACAAATCAAAGGGATCTATTTATGTAGCCAAATTTACAGTATAGAAGCCCCGAAGCAAACACAGTACAGGTATTCCCCGACATAGGAACACCCAACTTACCAACAACCTACCAATTCTAACAGTGTGAAAAGATAAAAAGTCCTTGCATACAACGGTAATTAAAGTGTACCTGAGATGAGAAACGTCTCAGGTACCATACTAACCTGGGGCTTCCTTAAGCCCCCTTGAGGGTGCTCATCCCTTGCCGTCTCCCCAGGTGGCTCCTGTCACCCGCAATACTGCTTGAAAGCCTGGCCCAGTTGTGCTTCGTCGCACATGCACCGCCAGACGGGCTCCCCGCAAGCGTTATGCACTTGTGCAGTACTACTATGAAGGTGCAGAGCACTCCCAGCCCAGGGAGGCATCAGGCCAGGCCGCACATGCGCAACGAAACACGACTCGGCCAGGCTTTCAGGCAGTATTGTGGGTAACAGCGAGAGACAAGCGCCATCAAGGGGATTAAGGAAGCCCCAGGTAAGTATGAAACCTAAGATGCTTCTTGTCTCAGGTTCTCTTTAAGTCCTTGCATATTATATCTCTAATCCCAGCAGCCCTGCTCTCCCCCTCCAGATTTCAGATCAGCGGCAGGCGCAGCATGCAGGAAATGACTCACCTGACGTCTACTGCCGCGTTTTAGGAGCTGAAACGCTGCATCACATACCCCAGGTCTCCGCCTTCAATGCCACTGACCGTGCTTCCTGATTAGTGGAAGCACAGCGAGCAGCATTGAAGGCGGAGACCTGTGGCATGTGATGCAGCGCTCCAGCGCATGGACGCGGAAGTCAGGTGAGTCATTCCCCGCCCGCTGTGCCTGTGCTGATCTGATATCTGGAGGAAGGAGAGTGCGGAAAGAGGGGAACCAGGTGAGGGGGAGTCTGCCCCCCCCCCCCCACCGCTGTGCCCTCTGCCCCACCTTCTTGCGATGCTTTCCCTCCTGCTCATGGTGGAGCCACCTTCTGCGGGAGGCCTTTTTGACATACCTCTCCCTGTCTGTCGTCCGGAGCGCTACGCCCCCTCGCGCCCAATGGACGGAACGCTTCTGGATGCGGCAAACAATATTCTTCTAGCAGACAGAAAAATGAGGGGTCACAATAAAAACATAACCAAGTCTGTATCTGCCGAGGTGACGCAGCTGTGAAGGATCAAATGTTCTTGAGCAGAGAACTCTTAATTCACACAAAGGAAAGGCGCATTATTACGGAGATATTTCTGCTCTGTGACTCATTATGTAGACTCTGAGCGCTGATATGACCAAAACACTGCCTTACAGTGTAAATATACAGCTGTTGTTTGACAAACCACCGGGCTCTGTGTCCCCGAATGAATGACTCACAGCAGTAGACTCAACAGCGTCAGACCTGGAGAAATCTTACACAGGAAAGGTTGTTAAAATGATGAAAGGGTTTGCCAATCTGATTTCCATGTTCCATTTCAAAATAATATTTTATTCTTTATGAATCATTTTATCTGTTAGTGTTTAAAGTAGTCCTCAAGTAAAACTGAGCAATACAGCAGGGCATGCTGTCAAAGTGTATGATTGGAGGGTATTTTTGAAAATTGGACAGCAAAATTATATTTGCTTTGAGGTTTATGCCCTGACAGATCATATGAAAAGAGTAACAGGGGGAAGTTCCCCAGTGTCAGGAGGAAGTTCCTCCCCTTTGACCTATCAAGCTTTGCAGACCAATAGGGATGCCCAGGAGCTGATACCTAGTTAGATCAGGAGCTTTTAAAGTGAATAGGAACCGCATTTAAAAAAATGAGACAAATACTTACCCAAGGAGATGGAAGGCTTTGGGTCGTATAGAGCCTTCCCGCTCCTCTCCTGGTCCCCTCGTTCCGGTGCTGGCTCGCCCGGTAGCAGTATTTGACTAAATTAGTCAAATACTGCTTTACCCGGCCGAAGTAGGCTTCAGAAGTCTTCAGGGAGCCCGAGTGTTCCTGAAGAAGGGCGGCCCTGTACTGCGCCTGCGCAAGCACGCTCTCTTGCACGCTCACACCTGTGCAGTATGCAGCCGCATGTGTTCGGGAGGACACGGCTCCCGAAGACCTCCAAATACCCTTTTGGCGGGGGACTGAAATGGGGGGGGGGGGGGGGGCGGACGGGAGCCAGCACAGGATAGAGAGCACCGAGAGAGGAGTCGGAAGGCTCTATACGACCCAGAGCCTTCCCTCTCCTTAGGTAAGTATTTGCTTCATTTTTTTTTAAAATGCAGTTCCCATTCACTTTAAGTAAAATATTATTTATATTTTTACTGCAAAATTTTACTATGTGTTGCCTTTAGTCATAATTATTTGGTTAAACGAGCTTTAATTTTCTTACCCTTTTTTGCTTTTCTTATAAATTTTTACAATTTTTTCCACAGGGATACCATATTTGTCAGATATCTGGAAAACAAGAATCAGAAAAGAGCAATCATTAAAGAGGAAATATTTACTCCTAGAAAATCCTTCACACACATTCCTATGTTCACTTGTAGCACTTTAAAAAAAATGAAGATTGTTTATGTCTAAAAGTAGTTATCTTAAAGTGTAACTGTTGGGTATAAAATAAAAAATCAATTCTTTATTTTTATCTGGTAAACAAGTAATAAGGATGCTAATCAGGCAATCCAAAAGTTAAAATCACGATCACTTCTCTTGTTGATAAATGATCATTCCCCAGTTTACCTGACTCTTATTGATTGTCTGAAGCCTCTTTCCCTCCTGTTTTCCCCTCCCACACCTCTCTTCCTCGCTGATTGGCCAATATTTCTCATGCTGAGACAATGCACTTTCTATAGTGAAGGGTGGGCAAATCAGGCAGAGGAGAGTAAGGGAGAAAATGACACCAGGATTGGCTTCAAAATAGCCACACTTAAAATGGGAAATGCTAATATGGATTTTCTCTTTTTTTACTGTAGAAAAATCACTAAAATCAAAACGTGGACAGTGCAATACATATGTTATGTAAGTAGAGCAAGTATTTATATACTTATATATGTTTTTTTTTTCTGAGATAGTATGGCTGACAGCTCCTGTTTAATGACATCATCATTCTAACCTCACTGCATTATCTTAGCAGCAGTGCTCCTGCACTGGTTGCCTTTTGAATACAGGACTACACTTCCCAAAATACTTAGCCATGACTTCTGGCTGCTAACACTCCATTAACAATTCTAAATCTCAATGGTTGAATTTAGGTTGTAGTTCTGTAGATCAGGACATGTACCGTTAATGGTGGTGATCGATAACGAATGAGATCGTTCTATTGATCCTTCCATCAATCTGAACTTCGTAACGATTCTTTTAGTGTGCTTGGATTATTTGTAATTTTTCCCTCTGTTGGTGGGCCTGAAAAATTGTTTCCAATCGAACGCAATTATCTCATCAGGTACTCGATCGTTCAGGAAATTGGATTATTAATGGTCACCTTTGGCCAATGACCATGGAAGGTGCAGAATATCAGCAACTCCTGACTTCATCTCACTACGGTATGTGCTGCCATACAGAACCCTTCTGGATTTGGAGACAGATCACCAGTCTGATGTACTTACATCCATTGCCTTCATAACATTTTATATTGTTTTGTTTTTTTGAACTCTGCTGCCCTCTGCTTGTAGGACATTAACCTTATTGCAAACTAAGCAAATGAAGTGTGTCTAGTTTCAGTAAACTGTTTTCCTCTGTTTATTTTTTGCTAATGTTGTATGCATGATGCAGCACTTTACTTGGACAAGTTCATCCATTGGCCAGGCACAGTCCACTTGGTAAACTGGGAAAGGAATGCACTGGGAAGAAGCTGTTGTTCGTGCTCTGTGATCTCAGCCGAACTGGAGGACACTCTCATGAGAGCTCATGATACTGATATGTATCATCATTACAATTGTGGACACAGTGGTCTTTTATGTAGCACAATTGTCAAACAGCTTTTGTTGTAAAGCAAGTTGAAACAACTAAAAAAAATATTTCGCTATTGTTCAAAAAGCTGATAAGACTGATAAGAAGAAGTCAATCCAACAGTTGGATTGACATCTTATCAGTCTCATCAGCTGTTTGAACAATAGCTAAATACTTTATTTAGTTGTTTCAACTTGTTTTACAACAAAAGTTGTATTTGGCTTAACAGACACGTTTGGCAGATAGTTGGATAGATAGTTGGTAGGTGTGTAGAAATGACTTTTGTTGTGAAACGAGTTGAAACAACTAAAAAAAAGTATTTTCTTATTGTTCAAACAGCTGATAAGACTGATAAGAAGTCTGTTTGAACAATAGCAAAAGACTTATTTTTAGTTGTTTCACAACAAAAGTTGTTCAACAATTGTGCTGCATAAAATACCGCTGTTGAACGTGTGTATGGGGCTTAGGGGGAGGTTAGTGATGATTGTAGAGGGTAAAAGGGCATCTTATCAATAAAATATCCTTTAAAGGACTTCCGAGGCCAAAATTAATAAAATCACACTATACCTTTTTTTTTGCAGAATCCACGGAGGACGTCCTGCTCGTCCTCCGCTCCGTGCCGCCGTCAATGCAGGCCTTTTCGTTCCCCTAGGGCTCGGGCCGACCCCACCGAACGGTTCGCATCGATGCCACCTCTAACATGGCCGCCGCCTTGCTCCGCGGCTGCGCAGTACGCTTTGTCGCTAGCGCGACTGCGCAGCCTATTGCCCGCCTCCCGCCGCGTACTAGGTCCCGGCATGCTCCCCAAGCGTACGTCAGCGACAAAGCGTACTGCGCAGCCACGGAGCAAGGCGGCGGCCATGTTAGAGGTGGCATCGATGCGACCCGTTCGGTGGGGTCGGCCCGAGCCCTAGGGGAACGAAAATACCTGCATTGATGGAGGCACGGAGCGGAGGACGGGCAGGACGTCCTCCGTGGATTCTGCAAAAAAAAAGGTATAGTGTGATTTTATTAATTTTGGCCTCGGAAGTCCTTTAAACCCCATCAACCGAGGAAATACCCAAAATAGGTTTGATAATACTTCTTAACCTATTTTTTAGTACTTTTTCATTCGTCAGGTGCTGAAAAGTTATTTTGTAGATAAGATGAAAAATGATATGCTATTCTCCCGGAATATTTGTTAAGAATGATCAACGAGATTGAGTTGCACATCTATGCAGCTTGATAATGGACCAATCAAATCTTACCTTGGCTTTATCTGATTGGTCCACTTTCAAGCTGCATAGATTTGTCTAAAATGCTTGCATAATCCCGCATCAGCTCAGAATGGTGAAAACTTCTCCTGTGAGAAAACTCAGGAGAAAAGTTAACTGGAGTAGAGTTAAATCATGAGATGAAACAGAGAGAGAGATTTCATGAGAAAACAAATAAGCGGATAAGAGATGCGAGTTAAGACAGATAAGGTTCAATAGAGAAAAGAAATATTAAACTTAGAGTATTTTCACTTGCTGGTGACTTAAATTGTATTTTATTGATAAGTTGTGAAAATATCTCCTTGGAGAAAACTCAAGAGAAAAGTTAATTGAATAGGGGCCAAGGGCCCTGATTCACAGATCGACGGTAAGATCGTAGCGCGCAAGCAACACACTGTTATTTTACCATTACTAAGTACTCCGAGTGTTGCTAGGGTAACCTGCATTGTTACTTAGGTAACGCAGGTTGCACTAATTGGGTAATGTGCACTATGGTATCATCAGTAGTACCTGTAAAAATGCCATGCTCTCCCTGTGTACACCAATCTTACGGTACGTTTGTGAATTGGGCCCAAGGATAATTTATAACTTTTGTGAACCAATACCAATATCACTATATTGATTTCTTACTTTATAGGTACTGTTGACTTTAGTCTGATGATGATTTTCCTCAATCAATGAACAGAAAGACACAGAACATTTATATCACGGTTTTCACCTGGCGATCTCAAAGCACCAGAGCTGCAGCCACTAGGACACGCTCTATAAGCAGTAGCAGTGTTAGGGAGTCTTGCCCATGGTCTCTTCACTGAATAGGTCCTGGCTTACTGAATAGGAAGAGACGAGATTCAAACCATGGTCTCCTGTGTCAAAAGGAAACCAGAGATGGTGAATACTTACTGTTTTATACATACCTGGGGCTTCCTCCAGCCCCACGCCCATGGATCGCTCCCACGCTGCTGTCCTCCACTGCCTGCAGCTCCGGTATCGGGTCCCGTTACTTCGCCCAGTCTGCATAATTTAAGTGCGCTCTCTGCGTAACTCTCTAGCAGCCGCTGGAGAGATACGTAGAGAGAGCGCACTTCCTCTTGCGCAGACTGGCCACGATTGGCCGAAGTAACAGGACCCGATACCGGAGCTGCACGCAGCGTGGAAGCGATCTGTGTGTGTGGGGCTGGAGGAAGACCCAGGTATGTATAAAACAGTGAATATTCGTCATCTCTGGTACACTTTAAACAGTACACTATCCAGCCACAGAAAACTGGAACTTCTGTTCAGGAGCAGCTGACTCTATGGCTGCACTTCCAGCTTTCTGATGCCAGTAGGGAACCCCAGAGAGTGGGACTCTCTTTCCATGTCATTCATTGGTTACTCTATATCACATGATTCAGAGAACTCAGAAGTGAGAAACATAAGGCAAGTTGGCTTATTTTTAGGCAGTTGCATTACGCAAGGCAATATTCAGCCTTTACTGAACAAACCAATGATTGATTGCCCAGAGAACTGCTGCAGGTGTCAGTGAATAAATCAAAACACCGTTTTTCAATGAACTGTGGAAAAGGTCAGCCTTTTATGAAATTCTCTATATTTTATAATTTATGGTACTTACAGCATCCAGTAGCCCCTTCACTGTAGGATACTTTAACATGAGAGCATCAAATACTTCATCTGTTTCTTTCCTCACATAAAGGAGAACTGTAGCAAGAACAAATGTGCAGATTATGAGAGGATATTCCTGCAAGTAACGATCATATGATTGGATTTATGACATCAGCTTTACTGTCATTGTGCCCCCAATGGAAAATGTTCTTTAAAGAAATTATACTTTATGCAGAATTGTCCTCTGGCACCCAAAAAAATGATACCTTGGAAATCAAATTTCAGAGCCTGCCTGCACAGTATGCTGAAAGCACAAGTTCTCGGCACACTGTTCTCCTCAAGCAGCCTTCAGAAGTATTAGTGTCCTGAGTACTTGCAAAGAGTGCTTCCAAAGCCTTCTGAGGACTCCCGAAGGTGCAAGGCCGGAATTATTATTTTTCTGTCCCCCAGGCGCTTGTTTGGCAGTTTAGATCCCCAACTGCGAGCCAGTGCCCAGCCAGTGCACAGGAGCAGCTGACAAGCAGTGATTTCACTGGCTTCAGCCTCGTGTGTGAGTGAGGCCTTACTGTCTTTGGAGGCAACTTAGAACAGCACTGGGGAGAGTCTCATGGGGAAACAACGACTGCTTGACCAAGGGCAGTGCAGGGAGGGCGGGGCAATAAGTGGCATCTGACAGCCGCTGAACTATGCCTGTGTCCTGAATATGAGTGCAACCTCACTTTTTTTAATATATTACACTTAAACAGAACAGCTGATGATGACATTTACCTTTCATAAATAGCCTTCTACTTGACTTTGTTAAATGCAAAGAAAAAAGAAAAAAAATGAAGTGGCTTACCTCAATGATGACAAATTCATAAATTAAATTAATATGCACTGGCAATGCGTTTTGTGGGTCTCTAACCCTTCCTCAGGCAGAATATAGTGACAAAAAGTGCTCAGAGGTGCCTTCAATTTGGCTTGTTGGCACTTTATTCAGGCCTGAGGAAGTGGGCAAAGACCCAGAAAACGCATTGCCAAGTGCATATTAAAATTGATTTAATTAATGAATGTCATTGAGGCAAGCCACCTCATTTTTTTCTTTTTTTTATTGTTTGTAATACAGTTTTATTACACTCCTGGGTGCCTCTTTCCCCTTTTGTGCTTTCTACCCTCCTCTATGAAGGATACACCTCCGACTCTCAGTGGCTTAGGCACTTTTGGCGCCAATTGGTTCTTTTTTTTTTTGTAAAGAGTGCAACTGCATCCAGCTTGCCTGGACACCTGAGAGGAGTCGGGTTTATAGATCTCCTCCTGCCTACAGCCAGGGCCGGCTCTAGACTTTTTGCTGCCTGAGGCAAACTTGTAAGGATGTGCCCCCCACCCCGATTTGGAATGATCGCACAGCACCTGACAATTTACTCTGCTTCATTTAATGTTCCCACATGACATGCTGCAACTCAATACAACAGCACCCTGGCTGGCTGTGAGTCTGTGACAAACAAACTGCTCACCCTCAGCCACTCCATTCCTCCTCAGTCCGGACAGCAGAGCCACTTCCTCCCTTCTGCTGTGCAAGTCATATGAAACACTGCTGCTTTCCTGCCTCCCCCCTCCTCGCTCACTGTCAGACTCCTCACACAGCACAACAAGCTGATTTTCCCTAATGATGACCTCTTCACCTCGATCTCCTCTCGCTTCTCCTCCTACTCTGACTGGATGCTGTTATTATTGTAAACACACAGTACAAACATGCTGTCCCTGTAATCTCTACCGCCTGATGCAAATGTTTCATGCTGCTTCATGAGAGAACCGGCCCTACCTACAGCGGTTGGTTGCCCTTCTAAAACCTTCCTTTGTGAGTAGCATTTTGATTTCCTTCTCACCATTTATCTTTGACAATATACTGCTCCATTTAGGCTCCCATTGTCTCTGTGTCAATATAGAGTGCTTTCGATCACCCTCTATGGCATATGCTACTTATTTCCTATTTTTTAGGACAGTAATTCAGCTTCAAGGGTTCCAAAGGATGAAAGTGTACCTTTTTTACTTGCTTCTTTCATATGTTTTGGTGCAGGTGGCCCAAATTCTTCATCCAGAGGCCGGAGTAGCCTCTTTACCAGCACACTGCCCCTGTACAGCACAGGAAAAGCTTGGTTACAGATAAATCAAGATATGAAGTTCTGTGTTCTCACAACTTAACTACAATTATTATAACTTGCACAATTTTTTTAAGATTTTGGAAACCAAAGATAGACAGACTTGCTTAACTCAAACTACACATCACAGCACTAGGCCATGTGCCGTATGTGGTGCCTGTACACAGGGCCGGGCCGAGGCATAGGCTGGAGAGGCTCCAGCCTCAGGGCGCAGTGTAGGAGGGGGCGCACAATTCATTCAGCTGTCATTCCCTATTGTGTTTGAAGCAGAAAGAAATAAGAAAAGGGGATACATAGCAGTGACTGCAAGCCAGATAACTAGAGATTAAGGTGTTGGGGAGGTTGTGGGCCCTGTGGCACCTCTTAGTCTAATAGCAATCAGTGTGTGACGGCTGGGGTGGGAGGGATGGAGGGGTGCACTTTGGTGTCTCAGCCTTGGGTGCTGGAGGACCTTGTCCCGCCTCTGCCTCTACATTGCTGTGATGGATATTATATAGGCCTCAATTCCCTAAGCAGTTTAGACTAGTCTACTGATGGTGTTTATTCTACTGATGGTTTGGTGTAATGTTTTAGAGCAGTTTTTTTAGACCTGGGCTAAAACATTCGGTAATTAGGTCGGTAAAGCAGGGGAAATGATCAAAAGATGCAAAAGATCACAAAGGCAAACAAGGAGTAACCACGCCCACTTTTTCTGACAGAGATTAGACCACCTGATTTCTGTCAATCATAGCTACTCTCGGTGAATTGCATCTTTTGATCGTTTCTCCTGCTTTACCAACCTAATTACCGAATGTTTTAGACCAGGTCTAAAAACAGGTCTAAATCGTTTGGTAATTATTAGTGAATTCCCTTTTGATGCAACTGATTTACTCGAAACCATCGGTAGACTAAAAACCATCAGTAGACTTGTCTAAACTGCTTAGTGAATTGATGCCATTATATGCTAGTATGACCATTAGCACATTCTCCTTATACTTGATAATGAAACAACTGTACTCCTGATGAAGGGAACTTCTGGTTCACAAAACGCACTAAATGGATTTGAGCTGACAAGTTGTTGTCTGTACTGTTTATGATTGGTATTCCCTTGTCGACTTTCCATTAGCATCCTTTGGTAGGTTCTGATTAACCCAGTGGAAACAGTAGGGACAGCGCTGGATTTGTACTCTTTACCGCCCAAGGCCGCTGTCACCAGCCACCCCCCTTCAGTATAGGTAGCGAGATGACCTCTTCCCTCTAGTATAGGTAGCCCGATACCCCCCTCCCCAGTATAGGTAGCCAGATGACCCCTCCCTCCTTCCCTATATAGGTAGCCAGATGACTCCCTTAATCCCTCCCCCCCTCCTTTTCAGTATAGATAGCCAGATGGCCTTTACACCGCAGCAGTCATCAGTGTTACTCATTTCTCCGCTCGTTTCCAGTGCAGAAGCTTCCTCTTCTTTTCAGTCTCCAATGCTGCCCAAGTCCATAGCTGCCGGCCACAATGCAAACATGCACAGAGAGTAAAGGTGGCTGCTGCACAGGTGGCTGGCAGCAGAGTACAGCAGTAAGGCACTAGCCTGATCTATCTGCAAGTAAGTTGCAAGTTTGCAAATGCTGCACCAGTTTAGCCTGCTGCTTTTGTGCCCTTGCTCTTGTGGTGCCCTAGGCCATGGCCTAGGCGGCCTTGCTCTAAATCCGGCACTGAGTAGGGATCAGTAATATCTGACACCCATCATTTATGTACCTATATAGCACTTAATTTTGAAATGTAAGGTTTATGTACATTGTTTTTCATTTCTGTGTACAGAGCATGTTTCTCAGCTCTTTAACCTTTTAGAGGCTTGCGAGTGATCCAGGCCAATTTATTTTAGCACATTTTTTTATTTCTTATTTGTTACATTTCCTTTTTAACACAACGCCCGTAATTATACTGTATATTTGTATTCTCTTATGTCACTTTTCTTACCCTTCGTTTTCGTCTTCTGTGTTGTAGAAAACCTGTTTGAGAAATAAATGCGAATGGTTATGAGACGAGGCATATATCATACATTTCAGACGCTGTCACTGACTAATCCGTGATGGATCAGCCTATTATCCTAATATAGATTTAAGGCAGAACGTGATAAACATTGACAAAACGCCATCTAGATCATCAGCACCGTCTCGCTAACTGGATTAGGCCATAACAGAGAATGGCTTTTTATTGAGACGGATTGAGGAGAGGCGAGGGGAGGGGGGGGCAGCTTATTGGAGGGGTGTCACACAGAAACGATCGTTTCGCCAGCTGACAATTATTCTGCAGACAATATCTTACAGAAGCTTATAAATGACGGTAATAATGCCTGTTATTATAGGGAGAGCGCTGCGCTACTCTATTATGTTTATTGATTCTCGCTACATGTTTTATGTTATTCTATAACTCAAAACACTCTCACTGAGGATGTAAAAACCTCCCATTATAAAATTCCCAAAAGAAAGTTTACCTTTTCACTCCAGAAAATGAATACTTCTTTTATACCTATCCCATTTCTGCCGCCTGGACGTGATCCTCCTCAGCAGAAAAACTGAAGCGCTCTTACTAGAGGCTCCAGTCCTGCAAAAAAAAATAAATTTCCGCATCCCCCTTGTGCTTTCAGTGATCGAGAAGCACAAGGAGAAAAAATAAACTCAAGCTGGCCATCTTGTGGCCAAATAGTAAAACTACATCTACATATTTTTTACATTACAATTTACACATATAATAACATTAAAAATTAACTGTTTATTTCCCACACCAAAATATTATCTAAATAAAATTAATGGGAAAAAAAAATTACAATTAAAAACAAAAAAACAAAACATAAATAGTTACCTAAGTGTCTGAACTTTTTAAATATGCATTTGAAGGGGGTATACTACGAACATTTTTTAAATTATAAACTTGTAAATAGTGATGGACGCAAAACGGAAAAAATGCCCCTTTATTTCCAAATAAAATATTGGTGCCATACATTGTGGTAGGGACAACATTTAAATGGTATAATAACCGAGACAAATGGGCAAATAAAATACATAGGTTTTAATTATGGTAGCATGGATTATTTTAAAGCTATGATGGACAAAAACTCAGAAATAATGAATTTTTTCCATTTTTTTTCTTATTAATCCTGTTAAAATGCATTTCTAAAAAAATATTTCTTAGCAAAATGTACCACCCAAAGAAAGCCTAATTAGTGGCGGAAAAAACAAGATATAGATCAATAAATTGTGTTACGTAGTGATAAAGTTATTAGCGAATGAATGGGAGGTGAAAATTGCTCTGATGCATAAAGGCCCATACACACGTCGGATCGCCGAGCGGATCGCTTAAACTCACTCTTATCAAGCGAACGACAGTCTGCACACACGCCCGATTTAGCGGGCGAACGACTGAACGACAGGACGTTCAAACGACCCGTCGTTAACGGAAATCCGATGTGTGTATGGGCCTTAAGGTGAAAAATCCCCCGCGGGCTGAAATGGTTAATCTACTTATATAAAGTGCAGGAGTGATGTTCCAGATTTTATCTTTCTATGTTTTCCCCTCCTGCCTAAAGACAGCAGAGCATAGCCAAGATTATACAATCATAGTCTTGGTTTATTTTGATGTCCCTTAACCCATTCGCGTTCCGTCGTTTTCACGTGAGAAATGTTCACCTCCCATTCATTAGCCTATAACTTTATCACTACTTATCACAATGCACTGATCTATATCTTGTTTTTTCCGTCACCAATTAGGCTTTCTTTGGGGGGGTACATTTTGCTAAGAGCCACTTTACTGTAAATGCATTTTAACAGGAAGAATAAGAAAAAAATGGAAAAATTCATTATTGCTCAGTTTTCAGCCATTATAGTTTTAAAATAATACATGCCTCCATAATTAAAACTCACGTATTGTATTTGCCCATATGTCCCGGTTATTACACCGTTAAAATTATGTCCCTATCACAATGTATGGCGACAATATTTTATTTGGAAATAAAGGTGCATTTTTTCCATTTTGCATCTATCACTATTCACAAGTTTAAAATAAAAAAAAAAATAGAAATATTTCATCTTTACATTGATATTTAAAAAGTTTAGACCCTTAGGTAAATATTTACATGTTTGTTTGTTTTTTATTGTAATGGTTTTTTTTTATAGTAAACATTTTATTTGGGTAGTTTTGGGAGGGTGGGAGGTAAACAATAGATTTATAATGTAAATGTGTGTTAATTTTTTTTTTCAGGTGTAGTATTACTTTTTGGCCACAAGATGGCGGCCATGAGTTTGTTTACATGACGTCACTCTAAGCGTAGCACACGCTTAGAGTGACGCATCGGGAAGGAGACAGCCAGAAAAAGCACAGCTTCCGAGAGAAGCTGTCGCTTTTTCAGCGGGGGAGAGGAATCAGTGATCGGGCTCCGTAGCCCGATACATTGATTCCGTGGCTACCGAATCCGCGGCAGGGAGTGCGCGTGCACGCGCACGATCGGCCGCGGGAGCGCGCGGTAGCGCGCATGGTTCCTGGACGTAGAAACTACGTCCAGGAACCAAAATAGGTTAAAGGGATACTTAAAGGACATCCGAGGAAAAAATAAATTAATGAACTAAACAATTGTATCTATCCTCCTCCTCCTAAATTTTTAGCTATCCCACAGTTTTATTTTACATTTAAATCTACTTTTTAAGTTTTTACTGTTTCATTGTCTCTGCTAAATGACACATGCATGGAAGTATGCCAGAGCTAAAATCTATGAATTATTGACCCTTCTTTTCTCTTTCCTGCTCCCAGAAGCCATTTTCTGCCAGGAAAGTGTTTTATGGCTGTAATTCCTCATCAGTGGAGGTTACGCTATAGTCCAACCCAGACAGAAACTGTCACTTGCATACCTGATTTATTTTTCTTTCAGGCAGAGAAAATAAAAAAGGAGCACAGCATAGTTATGTGTGTGGTTGGCACTGTACATACACATGTCTGACTCATAATGTCACTTGTCACCTGGGATGTCCTTTAAGCCTACAAAAAAAAGAGTTGAAGTTACCTGGGGCTTTTTGCAGATCCCTGGAGTCATCCTGTGCCCACACCGTCCTTTCAAGATCCTCCAGCCAGCAGTGCTGACCCCCTCAATGCTTGCCGGTCGCAACCAGTCGGAGGCTACTGCGCATGAGTGGCCGTAAGCCATGCGCATCCTGATGGCGTTCCCATCATCGGGTGTGTTCTGGGCAAGCGCAGTAGCAATTTCCCCCATACTGCGCATGCGCACATCGCTGCCATGAAAGCAGGCGTGTGGCTGGCCAGCTTTGAGGAGGTTACTTGCCTGCTGGGAGGTCTCGCCAGGATGGAGTTGGCGCAGGATGACTGCAGGGGGCTGCAGGAAGCACCATGTAAGCTTAACTGTTTTTTTTGACAGGCTTTAGATTTCCATTAATTTTGAGGATCCCTGAGTAAGGTTATGGTTCAGTTCCCACTAATTCTCACTCTGCAAACATTCATCAGTTGTGGTCCAGACAGAGCTGCTATCCGCAGGACAGCGAAGTACGACATGGACATTTAAAGGTATAGGCAAATGAGGCAGTTGGCTTGAGCGCCATCTGCTGGAAGGGGCACCATATGGTTTTCTAAAATCACCATCTAATGCATTTTAATGGCACTGCATTTTCAGTTTTTTTTCTGTGAAGAACTATGTGATCATAGTTCTTCAATTTTTCGAGCAGCAGGTCTGCTTTTTTTTCGTGTGTGACATGAGGTTAATGTTTCAGTGCAAATTAATGGAAAAACATAAATATCGCTTTTTACATGAAAAATGGTGTGTGATTTTGAAGTTAACTTTCATTCACAATTGATTCACTGCGCTTCCATAACCCTGTAAAATTGATTAAAACACGCACATAGTGCACAGTATTGTCTAAAAAGACAACAATTTGCACCCCGTGCCTGCACTCCTGGGGGTAGTGCCTCCACCGTATGAGGGAAACTGCATCACTCTCCCTTCGTGAATGCACTTACCAGAAGCGCATCTTGAATGCCAGCATATCACAATAATCCAGTGGTCAGCCAAGGAGGACCCAATTGTAAAAAGCAGCATCCAACTTTAATGTGACACTTATGTAGGATAACAGGCTGACTCATTCAGCCCCTGAATGAGTCACGCGTAGTGACGAAACGCGCCGGGCGTAGTCGGAGGTGTGCGCGCTGACGTCACGAAGTTACGAGCAGAAGAGACAGGGTGGTGGCGTGCGGCTCCATTATATCCGCGGTAAGGAGCACATGTACCCACTGTTATCCTACATAAGTGTCACATTAAAGTTGGAAGCTGCTTTTTACAATAGGGTCCTCCTTGGCTGACCACTGGATTATTGTGATATGCTGGCAAGGGAGAGTGACACAGTATCCCTCATACGGTGGAGGCACTACCTCTTTTTAGACAATACTGTGTTTTAATCAATTTTACAGGGATATGGAAGCGCAGTGAATCGATTGTGACTGTTGGTAAAGTAAGGTGAAGTCAGTGACCTGCTGTTTTTTGCTGCGATCCCCTGACTGTTGAAAGGAGTGAATTCCATTGGAGTGCAGTATAATTTTTCTGCTATTGGTAAGACATAAACTTTCATGTTTTTTTTTTTATTCACGGAAAAATCCCTTTAGTTAGGGGCACTACTAGCTACTTAAAGGGACTCAGAGCTGAGATAAATAAAAAGTTTTACACATGCCTGGTGCTTCCTCCGCTCAGATCGCTCCCACACCGCCGTCCTCTGCTGCTCACAGCTTTGCGAACCGGGTCCTGTCACTTCCTTCAGTCGGGGGCCAGTCTGACATAAGTGAAATGCGCTGTTTGTGTATCTCTCTAGCAGCCGCTAGCCGTAGAGGGCGCACTTCTCCTGCGTAGACTGGCTCTGACTGACGTAAGTGACGGGACCCGGTTCCCGAAGCTGCGGGCAGCAGAGGACGGCGGTGTGGGAGCGATCCAGGCAGAGGAAGCCCCAGGTATGTATAAAACATTTTATTTATTTCAGCTCTGGTACACTTTAATGCTTAGGGAGTGTACCTTTCTCTACCTACTAAGGGACACCTGTAGCCACCTATAACTAGCTGAGCTAGCTAGCACACTTGGGGTTCGATTCAGCAGGGTTTTGTAGGTTCATGGAGGGCAAAGTCTAGAGTGCCAGGAGATCTGTGCCTATAGGATCGTGTGATGTAAATCCGGGCCTGTATACACCTCATCCCAATAAAGTGCCTTTTAAGCCAGCAGCAAGCAAGAAAATACTGAGAATAATTTTGACAGTAGTTATTCACCTACTTTTTAACACTTTTTCAATAGCAAAGTGCTGAAAAGTAATTTGAACAGAAGATGAAACATTATCTACTAGGAGAAAACTGAGGAGAAAAAGTCAGTGGATCGGGCCCAGAGACAGGTGTTTGTCATAAACACAACTGCAGTATAGCTTATAGTATTCTCCACTTCTATAGTGCGGAGCGCAACCTGGCAATTATAAGAAGGCGATCAGGCTGATCAACACTCTATACTGTAAATATGTCAATCAGCACAAAAGTGTTGATCATGAAATAGAATATGTGGTACTGTGAAAATCTGCAGATTCTTAATAAAGGTGCATACAGGGCTGCCATCAGAAATTTTGGGGCCCCTCACACATCATCAGGCCTGGGCCACCCCTCCTCCCTGGGTCTACCCACTGGCTGCTGTGCCCACCCACTAGCTACCCCACCCCCATGTCTGTGCAAAAAGTGCGCAGCGGTGAAAAATGTGCATGGCTCCTACACTGATGAAAGGAGCATGCACAGCGTGATGCGGCAAAAAAGTGGGCATGACCATGGCATATTGTGGGTGGAGCCAAATACTAGCAAAATACAGGTAGTCCCCAGTTAACAAATGAGAAAGGGACTTGTAGGTATGATCTTATCCTTTATCCGTTCTCTTTTGCCTCCTCTTTTCTTCCTGTGTCTCTTCTGTCCCCCTCTGTCTCGCCTCAGTTTGTGTCTCTTTTGTGTCCCTCTGTGTGACCTCATGTTCCAGTCTCTTCTCTTTTCTCCCTGTGCCTCTTTTGTCTGCCTCTGTTCCCCCTGTGCCTATTTTATCCCCCTGTGTTACCTCCTGCCCCTTTCTGTCTCAGCTCGTCTACCTCCCCTAGCCAGGTATAGGTGCCCCTATAGTGCTGAAACGCGGTGTGCTGGTTAGTGAGCCACAGGCCCGCAGCCAGCACATGCGGCCTTTCCAGCGCTTTTGGGGGGCCCAGGGCTCCCAGAAGCCCTGGGCTCCTCACTGTAGTGTCAATTACACCTCCCCCCTGATGGCTGCCCTGGGTGCATATGCAATATAGAAAGTGCTGATATTGTTAAGTGATTGGTGCTTTTATAAATACGGTAAACTGGAAAGTACTGCTGTTTTACTGATATAATGTCACTTTTTTGCCAAAGAGCTCTTTGGAAGACTCATAAAAAATCCTCAAAATCGTTTTATAAACATTAGCTTTTGGTGGAGCAAGCAGGCAGATTTGCCTGTTGGTTTTTTCTTTTTATGGCCATGGTGATATGCACAATACTTTAAAGTGAACCTGAACTGAGTAAAATTATTTAAAATAAACACATGATGTACCTGCAAATGAATATTACATACTTACCTTGCCGTCAGTTATTCTCCGAAGCTCACAATTTTCTTCTAACAATGATTCCTTCCAGTTTTGCATATATCAGTTACTGTCAGTTATAACTGAAAGGACAACTGATATGCAAGGTAATGTCTATGTTTCCCTATGGCTCAAGTGGGCAATAGTACAGTTTAATAGGGTCATGACCCAGAAGCTGTTACAGGATCATTGCTATTTTTAAAAGACGGAGAATTCCATTGATCATAGTGGAAAACAGAATGTGGAAGAGGAGAAATAGACTGACGTGTAGAATCTGCGGGAGGTAAGTATGACGTGTGTATTTTGACTTTTAATTTTCAGTGCAGATTTGCTTTATACTATTGTATACGTCATATTGTGACTGTGTATTTTGAGTGATGTTTAATGACAGAAGTGTTGAAATTAGAATACCTGCCCAGTTCTTTGCAAATTTCCAAAGTGGACATCGGGGATGAAGAGGACCGGCTGGGAGTCCAGGTCGGACATGGTCTTGAAGTAGGTGATGTCGCTCTTCTTCAGTGGTGGTACTGCTAGCTTAGATTCCGGAGCTACAGGTAAGATGAGCAAATTACAGAATTTACCTTATGAAAACAAATCTGTGGCGCATTCTATTCCATTTTCATTATGTTACATTAATCGTTTCTGATTCAACTTGGAATTGTTCACTACTGCCTTTACCCAACACTTGAGGTCACTGTTGGGACATGACAAATGCGTTAATAAAGCAGCATCTCAAACAGCTTGCATCTATCTTGCCTTACAACCCTGACCTCTAGTGGTAGGTAGATAACTGTGAACTCATGCAAAAATATATTCTGTCCAAGGCTTCTATGGACGAAAAAGCCAGAATTGTATTAAAAAAAAAAAAAAAAAAAAGGTATAGAAAATAAAATTTGGTTTCTTAAATCGGATACACAGACAGATATAAATATATATATTTAGAATGCTTGTCTTTTATACTGATCTGTACTGTATATCAGAAACATTGAAAATCTGTGATAATACATTATATATAAGCAGATGCATCTTTTATAATGTTATTAATGAGTTCCACTGGAAAGGAATGGTGAATTGTTCCATTTTTGCTTTATTTAACATATCGATATAGTACTAAAAAATAGATTGGTTTAATTAAATTAAATTAAATTAAATTAAAGTATTTTTTAATCAGAAAAATATTAAATACCACAAATAAAAATATGAAATTTGTTGAGTGCTCCACCTTTTGGTTTGACTGGCTAGCTTTATAGATGGAAATGGGCCTCAGTTTGCTACAGTGTAATGAAATCGATCAGGCAATATTATACATTTTAACACTGGAAACTAATTTCAGATTTCAGCAGCAGGTGACGGTTTGGATAAAGGAATAACCTTTCCTGGCCAATGTTTCATAAATTTTTCAATTAAAATCAATCCAAAAATGCCCAGAATGAATTGGGCTACAGTATATCAGCTCCAGCCTCCATTTCGATTTTGCCCGCCAATTTTAAAAGATTTGGTTGACAGAAGAGCAGATTTAGGGCTGGTCTCCAGCGAGCAGGCGTGTGTTTTGCAGGACGCATTTCAGCACTGGCAATGATGTGAGCACGCATCCAAATCCCTGTAGCCATGCCACATGCAAGTCTATAGGGATTCAGGTGTGTGCTGTGGTAAAAAGCTATTGACGGAATAAGCAGCGTTTCCCAGCTCGAACCGATTGCAGAGAAATGCTGCAGATTCCACAGTAGTGGAAATAGGCCCTTATCATGATAGGTTGCAAGAAAAGCAAAGCGGTTGCTCACAGTAACCAATCAAATCCTTTATTTGATTCAACTACCCAGTCCTGGTTGGTTACTCTGGGCAGCCGCTCTAGTTTTGTTCCAGTGTCCTTTGCTTGGTGTTGATAAAACAGCCCAAGTGAAGATAGTATCTTTCTGGTCCCTTTTACACTTTTCTTGCAAGCGTGCATTGCGTTACCCTGTCTTGCCGCAGGGTAATGTGACAAAGCGCTTAGCACACTTCCGTGTCGCGCCGGAAGTTCTCGATTGGCTGCCGAGCCAAGTCAATAGGTGATGCAGGTATTTTAAATAAGTTGGTGGTGGGACTTATACGCGCGAAACCTGTCTGTGCACTCTGCCACAGGGTAATATGAATGACTTTTTTTGCGCTTCTGTGTGATGCAATGGGGGTGGAGCCTTGCACCGCAACGCAATAGCCAGGTGTCAAACCAACCTCAAACACCCTTATAATTTAGGGTTTTCAAAATTATATCAGAAAAAAACACTCACAACTATTTGAGCTTGGCGCCTGTGCAGATGCTGTCTGCGGTTTTACTTTTTTTCTGTTCTGCTTTCTTTCCTCGTCTCGTATTTTTCTTTCGGCTCCCTAGAAATAAAATGGCAAAATATGAAGCAAATAAAATAACATGGTCAGTGTCTCTGTGATTTCTATGGCAAGAAATGAATGCTGGATTCTCATTGGATGGGTGGATTGTGAACATATAATCTGGTGGTGGTGGTGGTAATAAGAAAATCCATCGAATAAAGCAGTACCAATCATCTAAAGGTGCCCATAGAGCTAACAGTGAGCCAGTCACAGTGATCACTGAGAAAAACATCTCTGGGTTAAAGGACCACTGTCTCGAAAATCTTAAAATTTAAAATATATGTAAATATATAAAGATAAGAAGTACATTTCTTTCAGAGTAAAATGAGCCATAAATAACTGTTCTCCTATGTTGCTGTCACTTACAGTAAGGAGTAGAAATCTGACAGAACCGAGACGGTTTGGAATATCCCATCTCCACATGGGGGATTCTCAGGGTTTTCTTTATTTTCCAAAGCACTTAGTGACTGGCAGTTGCTCTGTCCAACTGCCAAACAAGTGTGCAGCAAGCATGGAGGCTGGCCAGCATCTTTGTATAAATCTTTTTCAAACAGTGTCTTTATAAAGAATAAAGGCCATCCTGAGAATCCCCCCCCCCCCCATAAAGAGATGGACTAACACAAAACCTGTTGATAATGTCAGATTTCTACTACCTACTCTAAGTGACAGCAACATAGGGGAAAAGAAATTTATGGCTCATTTTACTCTGGAAGAAACATGCTTCTTATTTGAATGTGTTTACATGTATTTTAAATTTTAAGATTTTTACAACAGTGGTCCTTTAAGGGACCAGAGATGGGTGGTACTCAAAGGGTTAAGCATTTCTCATAAGTTATTTCTTACAGACAACATATTTGGGTTTTTTTGTTTTGTTTGTCTTTTTAAAGTTTCCTATGCTCTGAAAACTGTTTTATATTAACAAGGTGAGAAACAGAAGGAGGAATCCATGTAGAAAGTTTAGTACATCTGGGCCCATGGATGTACATGAGGAGGCGTGGTCTGTAGTTACAGGAAGTAGTCTACAAGACCTCAGCCCTGTAAACAGGAAGCTAGCAGACTCTACGTGTCTTGCACGGATAGCTGCACAGCCGCAGGACATACAGTCACTTCAAAATGTTCATCTCTAAAGGAAATACTTTTCACTTAGGCCATATTTCCCAAAAGTTGCATAGATTCCCCACATACGGGAGGAGAGGGGAAACACTGCCTAATCTGGACGGTATGCTGCAGATTTATGCAGCATGCAGCCGAATCTTAGCGATTCGGGTTACGGCTGAGTGGCAGAATGGGAGTCAAGGCCGAAATGGTCACCTGACCTCTATTGCTGGGACATGCTGCAAGATGGCTTACATGCTTGATTGGGTGCGCAGCGGTAGCGTTGTGTGATTATCCTGAATGAGGAACACAATGAAAACCTCTGGCCCCTGTCTGCCAGTGTAAAATGCCCCCCCCCCCCCCCCCGTTCCCCATGCAGTTATACTTTACCTGCTGTCTCCGCTCTCCTTCTGGATTCCCGCCCCACGTGGTTGCTGGCGCACTGTGTTAGCAGGTGTGACACATGCGTGGGGCGTACTATAACGGCATCATGATGCCGATTCTCAAAAGAAATTGATTGGGAATCGGCCTGCAGTTTATCACGCCTTTCAGATCTCTCTCTGATCAGATCTGCTCATGTGTCATCACATTGCCTAATCTCCATGCTCCCATCCAGTGACTAAGCATTACATTGTACTCATACTGTGCTGCGTGATCTGGTATGCATGTATTCCTGTATTGACATCTTGCTGTATGTCACCCCTAAATATTGTCTGTAACCTTAACTAATGTCCAGCGCTGCGTAATATGTTGATGCTTTATAAATACAATAAATAAATGTGTGGGCACCTTCATGTTATCCAACATGATTGCTTTCAGACTTTGCCCTTTTCAATATGAGGTTTACCTGGCGTTTAAACAAAAATATTCTCTCCAGGGGATCAATCAACATTACCACTGAATAGAATAATACATTATCTTAGGCCCAAGCCTGGCTATTGTTACCTTATCACAGAAGACCTTTATCTGGCAGTAGGCCCGGTGGATTGGCTTGTTGCTGCGGTTATTATAGCTATACGTGTCGATCTGAATCATGAGAGGGAGACCTTTGACCCCTTTCTGAGAGGAGAAATCAGTACTGAGACAATTCACTGTGATGAAAATCTGAGGAGGACACAAAGAACAATGAAGAACTATGAACAATGTACACAAATAGTTCTCACCACTACAATGCAAACAGCTCTAGTTAAACACCAGCTTGGTAAATAGAATAGATTTGGTTACAGGACATTTTAACGGTTGCTCAAAACAGGCATGCTAAAACAGGTTGCTAAAACGCTGCATCCCTGGGGCAGAACGCTGTGTATAAACCCACTAAATCCATGGGGCAATATTGGAGGGAGCGCTTCCTTGTAGAGGCAGAGCTTAGGGCTGTAGCTCTGCCTCTACTTGCCTCAATCCCCGCTGATCGCCGCCTCTACCCGCCCCTCTTAATCTTCTTTCACTGAGAGGGACGGGGAGAAGCGGCGATCAGCAGTGATTGATGCTAATGGAGGCAGAGCTACAGCGGTGCCTCCCCAGGCAGCAAAATCTACGACCAGGAAAGTCGTGGCTTTTTGCCTGGTATTTGGGGGGTTTCTACACAGCGTTCTGCCACGGGGATGCAGCGTTTTAGATAGGGTGAAACTGTATAAGCTAATTTTTTTTTTTTTCAAATTCTTTATTTATTCATAGTGAAAAAAGATTCATATACAAAAAATTCCCATACACTCTAAAATAAGCAATATATCCATCAATCATCTCTTGGGCTCAGTCGATAAACATAGTCAATCTTCCTAACAATATTCATTCATTATACAATATACAATATGCATATCAACTCTCATATCTAAATTCCATTAATATCTAAATTCCAATAAAACAACGCGGTTCCGTCCCATAGATATCGATTCTTTAATTAATAGAGAGACGAAAGAGGAGAAAACAATCTACCATACCTACCCAGTCATTCACATCACACTTCCATCTCCATTCACATTTATTCCCTCACACTTCACGACCCGGGTCCAGTTCCCCTTTTCTCAGCGTGCTGTTATATTTCTACATTTGTATCCCTCCCTCTTGTCTGTGGTCACAGGGCCCCCATTATCCGTTTGTATTCATCTAGTTTAATAAATTCTTCCCATTTATCCCATATAGCTTTAAACTGTTGCTCTTTACCTCTCAACACATAAGTCAATCCTTCCATGCGTTGTACATGGAGAATCTCTTGGAACCATTCAATTAAAGAGGGTGCTAGATGTGACTTCCAGTTTCTCCCAATCAGTATTCTTGCTGCATTGATCATATGGCAGTTTAAAGTTTTCCTATATTTATTCACACTATACTCATTATGATGTATCAAAAAAGTGGCTGGTTCGTCTATTATTGTTGTGTCTGTTATCTTTATTATATACTCTTTAACAGCCTTCCAGAAACTAGAGTTGGGCCGAACGGTTCGCCTGCGAACGGTTCCATGCGAACTTCAGTGGTTCGCGTTCGCGTCCCGCAGGCGAACCTTTGCGGAAGTTCAGTTCGCCCCATAATGCACATGGAGGGTCAACTTTGACCCTCTACATCACAGTCAGCAGGCCCAGTGTAGCCAATTAGGCTACACTAGCCCCTGGAGCCCCACCCCCCCTTATATAAGGCAGGCAGCGGCGGCCATTACGGTCACTCGTGTGCTGCCTGCGTTAGTGAGAGTAGGGCGAGCTGCTGCAGACTGTCTCTCAGGGAAAGATTAGTTAGGCTTAACTTGTTCCTGTCTGGCTGCATACCTGTTCTGTGAACCCACCACTGCATACCTGTGCTGTGAACCCACCACTGCATACCTGTGCTGTGAACCCACCACTGCATACCTGTGCTGTGAACCCACCACTGCATACCTGTTCAGTGAACCCACCACTGCATACCTGTGCTGTGAACCCACCACTGCATACCTGTTCAGTGAACCTGCCACTGCATACCTGTTCTGTTCAGTGGACCTGCCACTGTATACCTGTTCATTGAACCCACCACTGCATACCTGTGCTGTGAACCCACCACTGCATACCTGTGCTGTGAACCCACCACTGCATACCTGTTCAGTGAACCTGCCACTGCATACCTGTTCTGTTCAGTGGACCCGCCACTGTATACCTGTTCATTGAACCCACCACTGCATACCTGTGCTGTGAACCCACCACTGCATACCTGTTCTGTGAACCCACCACTGCATACCTGTGCTGTGAACCCACCACTGCATACCTGTTCAGTGAACCTGCCACTGCATACCTGTTCTGTTCAGTGGACCCGCCACTGTATACCTGTTCATTGAACCCACCACTGCATACCTGTGCTGTGAACCCACCACTGCATACCTGTTCTGTGAACCCACCACTGCATACCTGTTCAGTGAACCCGCCACTGCATACCTGTTCTGTTCAGTGGACCCGCCACTGTATACCTGTTCAGTGAACCTGCCACTGCATACCTGTTCTGTTCAGTGGACCCGCCACTGTATACCTGTTCATTGAACCCACCACTGCATACCTGTGCTGTGAACCCACCACTGCATACCTGTTCTGTGAACCCGCCACTGTATACCTGTTCTGTTTAGTGAACCCGCCACTGTATACCTGTTCTGTTTAGTGAACCCGCCACTGTATACCTGTTCTGTTTAGTGAACCCGCCACTGCATACCTGTTCTGTTCAGTGGACCCGCCACTGTATACCTGTTCAGTGAACCCGCCACTGCATACCTGTTCTGTTCAGTGGACCCGCCACTGTATACCTGTTCAGTGAACCCACCACTGCATACCTGTTCTGTTCAGTGGACCCGCCACTGTATACCTGTTCAGTGAACCCGCCACTGCATACCTGTTGTGTTCAGTGAACCTGCCACTGCATACCTGTTCTGTGAACCCGCCACTGTATACCTGTTCTGTTTAGTGAACCCGCCACTGTATACCTGTTCTGTTTAGTGAACCCGCCACTGCATACCTGTTCTGTTCAGTGGACCCGCCACTGTATACCTGTTCAGTGAACCCGCCACTGCATACCCGTTGTGTTCAGTGAACCTGCCACTGCATACCTGTTCTGTGAACCCGCCACTGTATACCTGTTCTGTTTAAGGAACCCGCCACTGTATACCTGTTCTGTTTAGTGAACCCGCCACTGCATACCTGTTCTGTTCAGTGAACCCGCCACTGTATACCTGTTCAGTGAACCCGCCACTGCATACCTGTTGTGTTCAGTGAACCTGCCACTGCATACCTGTTGTGTTCAGTGAACCTGCCACTGCATACCTGTTCTGTGAACCCGCCACTGTATACCTGTTCTGTTCAGTGAACCCACCGCATCAGTGCGCATACCTGTGCAGTTAAGTGAACCCACCTACCTACGTGAGTGCACGCAGTGTGATATACCACTCCGTGCATACCCGATATGGACAAAACAGGTAGAGGAAGAGGTAGTGCCAGAGCCAGAGGAAGGCCACCTGGCAGATCTGCGCGAGGTCGTGTAAATGTAATTTCGTGTGGACCTGGCCCACAGTACAGTGCTCGGAAGAAGGCACGTCCCATCACCTCCCAAGATTGTCAGGACGTGGTTGAGTATTTAGCGACACAGAACACCTTATCTTGCTCAGCCACCAGCGCTACTACTAGCACCACTTCCGCTGCATTTGACACTTCGCAAGAATTATTTAGTGTTGAAATCACTGATGCACAGCCATTGTTGTTACAGCCAGATGAATTTTCACCAGCTCATATATTTGAGTTACCCGGCAACACTATGGATGTAACGTGTAAGGAGGATGAAGGACCTACTGATGGTGCATGTTTGGATTTGTCTGAGGCAAGCGAAGCTGGGCAGGATGATTACGATGATGACGATGATAGGGATCCTCTGTATGTTCCCAATAGAGGAGATGAAGAGGGGGACAGTTCAGAGGGGGAGTCAGAGAGTAGTAGGAGGAGAGAAGTTGCTGAAAGAAGCTGGGGCAGCTCTTCGTCAGAAACAGCTGGTGGCAGAGTCCGGCACCATGTATCGCCACCTATGTACAGCCAGCCAACTTGCCCTTCAGCATCAGCTGCTGAGGTCCCCATAGTGCCCACATCCCAGGGTGGCTCAGCGGTGTGGAAATTTTTTAATGTGTGTGCCTCAGATCGGACCAAAGCCATCTGTTCGCTCTGCCAACAAAAATTGAGCCGTGGAAAGGCCAACACTCACGTAGGGACAAGTGCCTTACGAAGGCACCTGGAGAAAAGGCACAAACAGCAATGGGATGGCCACCTGAGCAAAAGCAGCAGCAGCACACAAAAGCAAAGCCACCCTCCTTCTCCTCTTCCTCCTCCATCAGGTGCATTATCTGCTTCTGCCGCTTTCTCCCTTCCACCTTCACAGGCACCCTCCTCCACTCCGCCTCTGCCCTTGAGCGGTTCCTGCTCCTCTGCCCACAGCAGCAGTCAGGTGTCCGTGAAGGAAATGTTTGAGCGGAAGAAGCCAATTTCGGCCAGTCACCCCCTTGCCCGGCGTCTGACAGCTGGCGTGGCGGAACTGTAAGCTCGGCAGCTGTTACCATACCGGCTGGTGGACTCTGAGGCCTTCCGTAAATTTGTGGCCATCGGAACACCGCAGTGGAAGATGCCAGGCCGCACTTATTTTTCGAGAAAGGCCATACCCCAACTGCACCGTGAAGTTGAGAGGCAAGTGGTGTCATCTCTTGCGAAGAGCGTTGGGTCAAGGGTACACCTGACCACGGATGCCTGGTCTGCCAAGCACGGGCAGGGCCGCTACATTACCTACACAGCCCATTGGGTGAACCTGGTGGTGAACGATGGCAAGCAGGGCGCAGCGGACCAAATTGTGACACCTCCACGGCTTGCAGGCAGGCCTCCTGCCACCTCCTCTCCTCCTGCTACATGGTCTTCGCTGTCCTCCTCCTCCTTGGCTGAGTGGCAGTTCTCCTCTCCAGCTACACAGCCCCAGCTCCGCAGGGCCTATGCTGCATGCCAGGTAAGACGGTGTCACGCCATCTTAGACATGTCTTGTCTCAAAGCGGAGAGTCACACTGGAGCAGCTCTCCTGGCTGCTCTTAAGAAACAGGTGGATGAGTGGCTGACCCCGCACCACCTGGAGATAGGCAACGTGGTGTGCGACAACGGCAGCAATCTGCTTGCCGCTTTGCATATGGGGAAGCTGACACACATACCCTGCATGGCACATGTCATAAATCTAGTGGTTCAAAGATTTGTGGCAAAGTACCGTGGCTTAGCGAATGTCCTGAAGCAGGCCAGGAAGTTCTGTGGGCATTTGAGGCGGTCTTACACAGCCATGGCACGCTTTGCGGAAATTCAGCGCAAAAACAACATGCCGGTGAGACGCCTCATTTGCGATAGCCCGACTCGCTGGAACTCGACCCTGCTCATGTTCTCCCGCCTGCTAGAACAGAAGAAAGCCGTGACCCACTACCTCTACAACTACAGTAGAATGAAACAGTCTGGGAAGATGGGGATGTTCTGGCCCGACAACTGGACACTGATGGAAAATGCATGCAGGCTCATGCGGCCGTTTGAGGAGGTGACCAACCTGGTGAGCCGCAGTGAGGGCACCATCAGCGACTTAATTCCCTACGCTTACTTCTTGGAGCGTGCTGTGCGTAGAGTGGCGGATGAAGCTGTGAATGAGCGTGACCAGGAACCGTTACGGCAGGAACAGGCATGGGACCAATTTTCATCAGACCCAGCTGTTTCCTCAACACCTGCGGCAGCACAGAGGGGAGAGGAGGAGGAAGAAGAGAAGTCGTGTGCAGAAGACGAGTCAGACTCAGAGGATGATGAGCAAGGTGTTTCTTTGGGGGAGGAGGAGGAGGAGGAGGAGGGGACAGCGGCAGGAGAACAACCTCAGCAGGCATCGCAAGGGGCTTGTGCTGCTCAACCTTCCCGTGGTATTGTTCGCGGCTGGGGGGAGGAGGTTGACTTACCTGACGTCACTGAGGAAGAGCAAGAGGAGATGGAGGGTACTGGATCCGACTTTGTGCAGATGTCGTCTTTTATGCTGTCCTGCCTGTTGAGGGACCCCCGTATAAAAAACCTCAAGGGGAATGAGCTGTACTGGGTGGCCACACTACTAGACCCTCGGTACAGGCACAAAGTGGCGGACCTGTTACCAACTCACCGGAAGGTGGAAAGGATGCAGCACATGCAGAACCAGCTGTCAACTATGCTTTACAATGCCTTTAAGGGTGATGTGACGGCACAACGCCAGCAAGGTACCACTGCCACTAATCCTCCTCCCGTGTCCACGCAGTCAAAGACAGGACGCTCCAGCGATCTCATGGTGATGTCGGACATGCGGACGTTCTTTAGTCCAACGCCTCGCCGTAGCCCTTCCGGATCCACCCTCCACCAATGCCTGGAACGGCAGGTAGCCGACTACCTGGCCTTAAGTGTGGATGTAGACACTGCTGTGAACAGCGATGAGGAACCCTTGAACTACTGGGTGCGCAGGCTTGACCTGTGGCCAGAGCTGTCCCAATTTGCCATCCAACTTCTCTCCTGCCCTGCCGCAAGCGTCCTGTCAGAAAGGACCTTCAGCGCAGCTGGAGGCATTGTCACAGAGAAGAGAAGTCGCCTAAGTCACAAAAGTGTTAAGTACCTCACCTTTATCAAAATGAATGAGGCATGGATCCCGGAGGGCTGCTGCCCGCCCCAAGACTAAGTCAGTCCCCGCACACACAGCATCTCTGCCTGCACGCCGTGTGACTGGCTGCCTGGCCTGCCCCAAGAAGACTAAGTCGCTCCCAGTCCCTCCACACAGCATGTCTGCCTGCAGGCCGCTTGACTACCTTCTCCGCCACCATCAACAGGGTCCGGGACTCCAGGCGGATTGCTGAATTTTTTAGGCCGCTGCTAGCAGCGGCCGCTGTAATAATTTTTCTGGTGCGTGTACATGACTGCCTAATTTTTCTGGCTGCACTGCGGGCAGCTGCAACAACAAAAGAAAAGGCATGTACATGCGTCCATTCCCCTTCGTGATCATTACCTTGCCGTGGTGAAGGGGCTTGCGTATCACAATGAAGCAATGACCGGCGCCTAGATGAGTGTCTCGGGGGGCACACCCACGATAATAAGGTCGTTGCCTCATTGTGGTCAGACCAAATTTGATCAGCTGGACAGTCACTGTTCTGTCATTCAGCTACATCAGCCAGGCGACCATATGGGCTGTAAAGCCACCAAAACCTGCACTCTCGCCATGGTGCGCACCAGTCCAGCACGGCCATCACTACACAAACAGCTGTTTGCGGTGCGTTACACGGTGAGTTTGGTGTGTCAGTGTGAAGCAGTACCTTAATTACACTACCTGATTGATGTATACACATGCAAGATGTTTGAAAGCACTTTAGGCCTGTCATTTAGCATTCAATGTGATTTCTGCCCTTAAAACGCTGCTTTGCGTCAAATCCAGATTTTTCCCCGGGACTTTTGGCGTGTATCCCACTCCGCCATGCCCCCTCCAGGTGTTAGACCCCTTGAAACATCTTTTCCATCACTTTTGTGGCCAGCATAATTATTTTTTTTTTTTCAAAGTTCGCATCCCCATTGTAGTCTATTGCGGTTCGCGAACTTTAACGCGAACCGAACCTTCCGCGGAAGTTCGCGAACCAGGTTCGCGAACCTAAAATCGGAGGTTCGGCCCAACTCTACCAGAAACCTCTTATCCTTGAACAGTCCCAGAAGATATGGAAAAAAGTACCCTCCTCCTCCCCACACCTCCAACAAATCCTATCCACATCCCCATATATCTTATTCAGTTTAGTTGGTGTCATGTACCATCTAGAGAGTACCTTATAACCAGATTCCTGTATCCTTGCTGAGATTGAAGTTCTATATGATAACTCTATTATTTTCCTCTACTGCTCATCTGAAAAAGAGCAATTCAGGTCTATTTGCCATTTTTGTCTCAATTGGATCGTCTGATCTTCTTTGTTCAATAATTCTCTATAGATTTTTGTCATCACCCTTTTAACTCTCTGCGTTGATCCACACATCTGTTCCATTTTTGTGAGATTTCTGGAGAACTCACCCTTCTTCCCCTTTGACAACACAAAATGGTGGAACTGCATCAATTTCCACCAACTTAAATTAAAGGATGGAAATTCTTCCCCTACTTCTGTTAGTGTTTTCCAGTCCTCTCCTTTCAATAATGCTCCCGCTCTAATTCCAAATCTATCCCTACCTTCTATTCCCCCTATCTTATCACATCCTAACTTAAAGTCTGGGTTATCTATAATTGGCATAAGTGGGTAAGGGGTGGGGGCGAAAAGATTTTTATCTCTAAACTTGTTGAATGTCTTTATTGTATGGTTCACCAATAGACTCGCCGGATGTTGACTCTTATAGGGAGAGGTGTACCATAATATATTATATAATGGGAATTCTACCATATTTTGTTCAATATCTATCCATCTCCTCTCTTCAGGGTTCCCATGCCAATCAACTGCTCTTGCCAAGACCGCTGCATTATAGTATAAATATGGGTCTGGGACCGCCAGGCCTCCCTTGTTCTTAAGTTGAGTTATTCTAGTAAATTTTTGTCTTGGTGGTTTATCCATCCAAATAAATCTTGTAAATTCCCTTCTCATGTCTGTAAAATACTTCATGGGTATAGGGATGGGTAGTGTTTGAAACACATATAGGAGTCTTGGCATAACATTCATCTTTAATATATTATTTCTTCCAAGCATTGATAGTTTAATCTTTCTCCATCTTAGCAGATCTTTTCTTATATCGGTCAGCAAAGAGCAGTAGTTTAGCTGATATATTTTTTGGATCTCACCCGAAATTTTCACTCCCAGATATATAAATGCCTCCCCCACCCATTTAAATGGAAAATTTACTTTTATATTATCAATTTCTGTCGATGGTAAGTTAATCCCCGTAGCCTGGCATTTTTCCCAATTTATTCTAAAGTTTGAGATTTCTCCATATCTCCCAAACTCCAGCATCAAATTTGGAAGCGAGATGTGTGGGTTTCGTAAATAAAATAATAAATCGTCCGCATAAGCCGCCACCTGATGTTCTTTTTCTCCCACCTTTACCCCCATTATATCCCTGTTGTTCCTAATTGAGTTCAAAAATGGCTCCAAGACAATTGCAAAGATCATTGGTAACAGTGGGCATCCCTGGCGTGTCCCATTATGGATCGTTAAGGGTTCAGAGCGGACCCCATTAACCCTCACCCTAGCTGACAGTCCCCCATACAGGGCAAGGATCCAGGTCCTCATGCTCTCCCCCAGGCCAATATACATCAATGTCGCTTTCAGAAACTCCCAGCCGACCCTGTCAAATGCCTTTTCTGCATCTGTTGACAACAACATGACAGGGTCAGCTGAGGTCCCAACCCACTGCGTAAGATCCAACGTTCTAATGGTATTATCACGCGCCTCTCTATTTGGCACAAACCCTACCTGGTCCGCATGTATAATCCTATGCAGCCAGGGAGACATTCTACTTGCCAGTATCTTAGCATATATCTTTAGATCCACGTTTAGCAGAGATATTGGCCTGAAGCTAGAGCACAAGGAGGGATCCTTACCCTGCTTGTGTATCACCGCTATATGCGATTCCAGCGAATCTCTACCCCACTTACTCTGTCTTCCTCCCTGCTCAACCAGTGAATTTAAGGCCCTTAACCAGTGAGGCTCTAGTTCCTTGCTAAACTGTTTATAGTATTCCAGGCAGAAACCATCTGGCCCAGGAGCTTTACCATTCGCCATACTCTGTATGGCCGTTCTTAATTCCCTAGCCGTAATGGGCTATCTCACTTTGATCTATTTTTTTCAAGCCTGAGCTTTCTAAATACCGCATTAGTTCTTCCTCACTAGGTTTCTTTGTTTCTTTGTTTTTAAATTGTATATGTATAAGCTAATTTTTAATTAAAAAGTGGTATTTTAGGAGACTTCAAAGTCTCTGGAGACCACAGCCCTTGAAACACAGGTACAGCAAAGTCCCTAGTGTCCGGCACCAGGGTGCGCAGTATCTGAATATTGGCTGATGCCGGATTTGTGTGCTTGCTGAAACAACACCCCCCCCCTCCCCCCCTCCCCCCCATGCAGCTGAAAATCCTTAAAGTGGATCCGAGATGAACTTTTACTCATTGCATAATTGTGTTCCTTTCATATAGTTTATAGGGCTTTTCTCAAGCCAAATACTTTTTGTTTTGTTTTAATACTCTAATTCCCTATAAACTAAACAAGCCTCGCCAACAGCTTACCAGAGAGCCTTCACACTCTCAGCCTTAGTAGCAAGGGCTTATGGTAGCTCAGTCTGGGCAGGAGGAGGAGGAGTAGGAAGTTACTAGCCAGAGATTTCAGAGGCAGAGGGGAGGAGGGAGTAGGAGAGGGGAGGGGGAGATACAGATCAGCTTACCTGTGTGTAATGTGACAAACAGAACATGGCTGCCCTCATTGTATCACAGGAATAAATAATCATAAACTGTTGAAGCTGTTTGCAGCTAGATTTGCTGAGTAAACTATGTAAAGTTTAGATATATAGACAAGAAACTTGTTATAGTTTGTTTTTCATCTCAGATCTAGCTGCAGTTCAACAGTATATGATTATTTCTTCCCGTGATACAATGACAGCTGCCATGTTCTGCTTGTGTGATCATTACACAGGCAAGCTGCTCTGCATCTCCATCCCTTAGCCTGTGAAAACTCCACTCCCCTCTCCTCTGCCTCTGAAATCTCTGGCTAGTAACACCTCCTCCTCCTCCTGCCCAGACTGAGCTCCCATAAGCCCTTACTACCTGGGTCTCAGAATGCCTAGGCGCTGGAGGAGCTGTGGACGAGGCTTGTTTAGTTTATAGGGAATAGGGTATTAAAACTGAGTAAAAGTTTATCTCGGATCCACTTTAACAAGCCTGCAGGAACCATCTTCTACTCTTACTGTCGGTGACACACCAGGAGAAGTGCATGGATGCCGGAAAGCTGAAGGGAGGTGCAGGGTAGACGGCACCTGGAGGCTCAGTAAGTACCAGTAGCTTCTACCCTACAATACCTTGCAAACCTCGCCAAAGCACTGTCCCTGTTATTTCCTCCCCCCTCCCCCCGACACACCAGTTAGTTTAAACTTCTGGTTGCCTGAGTTCCGGATAACAGGGACTTTTCTGTATAAGGACTGTCGTCCAGCAGTGTCAGGGCTGAAAACAGTTTGATGCCCAATGTTGTGCAGGCGCGTTGCTAGCCTGCAGGCTGGTGATGTGTTTGCTTCTATGCAGAGAGGTGGAAGGTCATCAGGGTTTTTGGCATTACGTGGGAGTTCTGTTAAGGCACTTAGAAGGGGGAAGGGAGGAGGTAAGGGCAACAGGTGGGGATTTCTTTTTAAGCATTAGGAGGCGAGGGTCCAAGTAAGAATGGGTAGTGGGTACTGCATAAATAAACATTGTTATTTAAATTACTGATTTTTTTTTTTAGTAGCAGCATCATCTGGCTCCCAACTCATTAGGTGGCGCTGCAAGACATACTCCATTTTCTGACTCCTTAAAGGACCACTCCGGCAAAAAAAGTAAGCAGCTACAATCTGACAAAACCGACAGGTTTTGGACTAGTCCATCTCCTCCTGGGGGATTCTCAGGATTTCCTTTATTTTCAAAAGCATTTCCTGAACGGCAGATTAACTGCCAAAATTGTAAGATATCAGCCAGCCTCCCTACTCCGTTGCATACTATTTTGTCAGTTAGACTTAGCAACTGCCATTCAGGAAATGCTTTAGAAAACCCTAAGAATCCCCTATGAGGAGATGGTCTAGTCCAAAACCTGTTGGTTCTGTCAGATTTTAACTGCTTCCTTTCTTTTGCCGGAGTGGTCCTTTAACAATAGCCCAGTGAGAATGTGACAGCCCCAGAGGACTAGCCTCACACAGCAAGTGAAAGATGAAGCTGCCTGATCCAGCAGACACTGAGAAGTGCTCAGGAGACATCAAAAAGTTAGTGTTGCCTCACACTCACAACTGGATCAAACCTTAAGGGGGAGTGCTGCAGCTGAAAAAGGCGGATGACACCTTCTGCAAATCTTCAAATAAAGCAGGAAGCTGGCACATCCAATATGTATCTTTATTCGTACAGAGTATAAAAACCCCAACGTTTCGGAGCCATGTAGGACCCCTTTATCAAGGCAACATTTGCTCATAGGCAATCATCTGTCTGGCGCAATGTGTCAATCAATCTGCAATGTCAAATTGAAAAGAATGGGAGTCAGAGCTCCTCTCAGCAGGGATGCTCATCCGGATTCCGGATATCCGGGTAACCTGGATATCTGAACTTTTTTACGCTATCCGATTCGGATTCGGATTCCGGATTTTTAAAAAAATCCTGATAGCTATCTGCGGATATTTGGCCGCATAACGCGGATATCCGCGGATATTGCGGATATCCGGATCCGAAATACTGTAACTGAGGAGATGATGTCCTGGAGCCAATCAGAAAGCTCCCAGCAGAAGCCCTAGCAACTAATCACAGAGGGGAACCCTGGCCAGCCCCACCTTACCTCATTGAGCCAATCAGAGAGCTCCCAGCAGAAGCCCTAGCAACCAATCACAGAGGGGAACCCTGGCCAGCCCCTACCTTACCTCATTGAGCCAATCAGAGGGCTCCCAGCCTAAACCCTGGCACCCAATCACAGAAAGGAACACTGGCCAGCCCCCCCTGTATAAAAGGAGGGCTGCCATGATGAGACATATCGTCTTAGCTTGCTGAATGCTCACTGAGCTTGATTGATGTCATTGTATGACAGTCAGAGTGTGTGCTCCAGTGCTGCTGGCCTAGCAGTGATAAACCGAAAGCTGTTCAGTGATTAACCCCTTCAATATCACTACACTAATTAATTAGCTTGATGTCATTTGTGTGACAGTCAGAGTGTGTGCTGCAGGCAGCTGCTATGTGTCTGTGTGTGTGCTGTGCACAGACCAGTCCAGCTGCTGCCTGCTGGCCAGCTATTAGTCTTAGGTATAGGTTAGGTTAGGGATTAGGGGATAGGATTACTGTGTTATTGTTTAGTTAGTACTGTAGTACTGCAGTCAGTGTTCTAGTAGTTGTTAGAGTAGTAGTACTACTGTGTTAGCACTTGGTAAGTGCCACGTAACACGTGGCAAATCCCACGTGACATGTGGCAAGTGCCATGTGACCCGTGGCAAGTACCAAGTGACACGTGCCAAGTGCCACATGACACGTGTCACGTCCGGCATGCTCTCGGCACACGTTACACCTACTGCTGCATTGCCCTGCTCCTGCAGCCTGTGCAGCTCCCACCGCCAGGCCAGGGTGCCACAGGCCACTGATACCACCTATATTTAACCCAAAACACAATTGCTGTGTAAATTTTTGGAAGTGCCTTGGCTGAAAACTGTCATGTCCCAGTTGTGCGGTTGGACTTTGGACACAATGTGGGCTGCACGACCGCTGTCTGGAACCTAGGCCTAATGTTAATTGACAGCCATTTTCCTTTTTTTGGGGGGGGGGGGGAAGGGGGGATTTTAAGTCCCCACATCATCAATTAGTGTCTCCCTTTAAAAAATAATGATGCTACATGCCTCATTTACCCTACAAAACGTTTTTAAAGAAATTTAAAGGACACTTTCGTTTTTTCTATCCGGATATCCGAATCCACCCGGATAGCCCGGATAATGCATTCAGATATCCGCATGAACGCGGATATCTGAAAGTTCGGATTCGGATATCCGATCCGGATATCTGGGTATCCGGATCTGGATAAATTCGGATTTTGAAAAGTGGTATCCGAGCACCCCTGCCTCTCAGCACTCGCAGGACGGGATGTAATACAGACGGGCAGCAGCACTCAGGAGCCAATCCTCTGCGGGAAGTTTTATATACGCAACAATACGTTCTAGTATTTGGAAAGTCACTCTGATCTCTCTTTCCGAAGAACACGGCAATAACAACAGCAGTTATTTCTGAATTCCCCCCTCCCTCCTGGTCCCTCTTTCCCTATCCATCTGTATTCGTAAAAACAGCAAGTGTCCCCTTTGTTCCTCCATAAGTGAGTAAGTGAAGTTTTATGGGCAGTGCGGTGACTCTGTGTCTATAAAAGTCAGCCAGGAGAAGCAAGGCCTCAGCTTTGCAGCAATGATAATGGCTGAGGCCAGTGTTTACATTCCTTTATGGAAACATTTCACCTATAACACCACACCCTGGTAACCTGCTCTATCCGATCTGAGGCAAACAGTACGGACGCCTGGGTGTAAGAAAGCCTGTTGTGTAATGATGGATTCAGCAGATTTATGTCCATAACGCTATGTATACCTAATGCATACATTCCGCAGTGTAAACAGGGCAAGCCCACAGAGCCTCTATATAAAGTGTCTCATTGTAGATGCTTTACATACTCTTAATAC